>NC_141693.1:299183874-300383874 GCF_964263255.1 Lissotriton vulgaris
AAAGCCGGGACTGGGGCCGGGACCTGGCCTGGGGCCTGAGCCCAGTCTGGCAGGGCCCGGTGGTGAGGGAATACCCCTCCGTCCTGCAAGCCGGCCGGGGTTCCGGGGCACCCGGAATGGAGGCTCCATCGGGGCCCGGGGGAGGCTCTCCCCGGCCTGGCCTTGGGTTTCGGAAAGCCGGGACTGGGGCCGGGACCTGGCCCGGGGCTTGAGCCCCGTCCGGCAGGGCCCGGTGGTGCGGGAATACCCCTCCGTCCTGCAAGCCGGCCGGGTGTCCGGGGTGCCTGGGACGGAGGGTCCATCGGGGCCCGGGGAAGGCTCTCCCCGGCCTGGCCTAGGGTTCGGAAAGCCTGGACTGGGGCCGGGACCTGGCCCGGAGCCTGAGCCCCGTCCGGCAGGGCCCGGTGGTGCGGGAATACCCGCCCGGTGAGGCCTGCAGGCCCGGAGCCCTGCAGCCCCGGAGCACCTGGAGCTCTGCAGCCCCCAGAGCCCTGCAGCCCCCGGAGCCCTGCAGACCCTGAAAGGGCAGGCGGGAGCCCTCCTGCGGAGGCTTGGGGCAGGCAGATTGGCATCATTTCGGTCCCGGCCATCTGGTCGCCCCTCTCGCCTCGGCCATCTGGTCGCCTGCAACGCTTTCCTATGGGGCGACCAGATGGCCAAACTTCCCTGGAAGACCCTATGAGGTGCCATTTGCCTCCCTGGTCCCAGCGAGGGCTCCAGGAGGTCAGGTACTTTCACGCCTTGGGTCCCCTCTGTCACCTCGTGTGCACAGATTACAATAAAGGGGGGTAATTTTCCTCTGGATTTCTAGGGACAGGGTACCATTGACACCCCTCCCAGGCTGGTGGTTTGCGAAGCTCTCTGCATGTTCCTGGTTTTATGACTTAACATTATGTGCAAGGTCGAACAACAATTCCCCCTGTTATTTCGTTCTGGCCAGTCTTTAGCTCTTAGACAAAACATACCGATGCAGCTGTTGTTTGAACAGTGTACTCAGGTTTTTAGTGGGGTGCACAAATAGGTAACACACACTTGAAGAGGGACCTTTCCAGGGAGACGAGCACCCATGATGTAGATCTACCAACTATAGGCTAAGGTATGGGGCCTGCTGATAAAGCCCAGAGATCTTCTTTTATATAATAATACTTCTTCTTAGCAAGCGGAGGGAGCTTAGGTACATAGTCCTTTCCCCCTTCATGTTTTATGGACTGACTGCTAGGCTGAAAATATTTGTACTATGCATTTTTCTGCTTGTTGTGTCGTGTATACTGCATGTTAGGGCACGTTAGTTAAAATAAATATATTAAACTGTTTCTTGTCTCCGTCAGATGTTATCATGGACAAGTACAAGAGAGTGACCGGAAAGGTGTGTCTTGTTACTGCGATTCCTGAGAGATCTGGGAGTGTTGTGCTCTGGGGTCTAATCGAATATAGCCCTTTACATCGCATGCGATTACAACATGGTCATTACAATGACCGTGTTGATACATTGCAGTGCCATTACAACGTAAGTCGTCACATCGACTTGCTGTAGGGGGCGCGCTGGACTTAGGAATAGTATAATTTACTGTTCCAACTCGAGTGTGCGCAACAGTAGGGAAGGTGTTGGAATAGTAAATTATACTATTCCTTAGGTTAGCACACCCCCTACAGCAATTCGATGTAACGACTTGCGTTGTAGTGGTACTGCGGTGTAACAATGCAGTCATTGTAATGACCGCATTGTAATCGCATGGGTTGTAACGCATGCAATGTGATGGCTGTTTCCTGTCTAATCATTTGTTTTTCCGGGAGTGAGTAGGAGAGCAAGTGAGACACTATATCTAGTCAGTCCTGGGTTCGTAGGTGCTAAGGTGGTGGGAAGACTCAGTCCCTATACATCAAGGTCATATTTCCTGCACATAGTTCTGTATTTGTGCAGAATCCCGGCAACATGGCGCTCAATGTGGGGCCTATCTCACTTTTTCAGGACACAGATTGCATGAAACATTACCCGATTGGTAGATATGAGCCTCTCTACAATAATTTTGTTCACAAATTGTGGTCTTTACCTTTCGCTTACAGATGTCAATGTGCGGAAAAGGAAGTTTTCCTATAGGGGAGGACTGTGATTCCACAGTAGGACATTTCCTAGTCTGTAAACAGGTTAAGCTACACAGAGCCTGTAACTTTTCGGCCTCTAATCTAGCTTGTTTTTTGGTGCCGGCTAATATTCCTGATTTAACTTTGCTTTCTAACAGTAGTTATCTTATTTTGAATAACCGCGATTGCTGCAGCTTGAGAGCTGGCTTCTCATATATAGTAACAGTTTCTCAAAGAGTTACATGTTGCAGCAATGTCCTATTTCCATCGCAGCATTGGATTGTAGATAGCTCGCTTTGGCCTTCCATTCCGACTTTGAAAACAGATCTCAATAAACTAAGCAGACTCAAAGCATTATTGTTATAACAAGAAGTCGCTCTCACATCGGCTCGAGAGTCCTTCGAATTGCAGGTGGCAAGAACCGCAAGCGAGATAAACTTGCTGCTAAACACAAATCTCCCACTCCATTTTTGGAAATTAATACAAAAATATTTAATGCGTCTAATATGGAGGGTCGTGCTCACTTTTTTAAACTTGTGGGATTCGGCCTTGTTTCTTCCTTTCAGACTATTTTTGTGGTAATTACGGCCTTTATTCATTCTATTTTTTCCAGCGCCTTCGGAGGGTTTCTCCTGGTGCTCCTATTGGTTTGCGGTGTGCTGGTTCTCTGATTATTGCTTCGCAATGGATGCTCGATCTGTGGAGCTGCCAAACCCGGTCCAGTTGCAACTGTACCATGATCGTATGTGGCAGCTCTTTAGTTCTATGCCAGGCTGACCTTCCGCTATGCCTACTTCACCTGCGTGCAACCTGTGTTTCACTGCCTCCGGTGCCCTTTTCAATGGGCTATGGATGTCTGCTTGTCCAATACCACACATGCTGCCCTGGATTATGATCTGCTAATGATCCATTAAATGCCAATGACCAGGTATGTGCCAGGAGTATGCATTTGGTGTGCCATCCTCTGCTCGGACCAACGGCAGACTTGAGTCCCTGTGCTCTCGCGCAGCGCCTCATAGACGGTAGTTTCATCGAGGTTAACGCAGGTTGCCTTGAGATGCTCCTAACGGCTTCTGGATATGAGGAGCATGTGTGCTCGTTCGCCCTACTACACTGGATGGCATGCATTTTTTCAATGGAAGGAATGGACAACATCCTGGAGTTCATGGCATTCCGGTTTTCCCGGGACATTTTTGAAATTGAAGACTATCTATGAATAGTTAGCAGTTTATTTGCCCCCAAAATTGCATGAATTGGCCAACAACAAAAATGCTTGGACTGTGCTTACCTCTGATTTTTGTTTCTTGCATATGGACTTGGACCCATTGAAAACGATGACTGGCAGGCAACACTAATGTCCCCCAGGGAGGCTGCCATCACCCTTCGTTTCCGACTTATCCAACTCAAAATCTTGCATAGATCTTATCTAACCGGACTAACCTTAGCAAGGATCGGCTCAAGGACGAGTGCTCCCTGCCTTCGGGGATGCCAACTAGATGCAACTTTTTATCATATGATCCGGGACTTCCCGGGGGTGAGACCGCTATGGGAGGAGGCCACGGGTCACATTTGGGATGCCCTGGGGGAGGAGCTCACTCTTACGCCAAGATTGGGGCTCCTTAACATGTAGGAACAGACTGACGTAACAAAGGTAGAAGAACAACTGACCCTACTGGGATACACATTAGTTAAACGTGGGATTGCGAGGAGATGGGGGTGGCGAACAGACCCTCAATCCGACTATGGGTAAGATAGTATGATAAATGCATGATAGCAGAAAAGGAGGTGTTTAAAGTAAGAGAGTGTCCTAAGAAATGGGACAAGTAATGGGGCAAGTGGAACGCCTACCGAGGTGACCTATGCGTTTCCCCATCAGTGGAAATGGAATTGCAACGCACGGGAGAGCGACACATGGCTATACCATGATTGTAACTGATGTTGCCAAACTGTTGATTGGAATATATGACCTCTATTAATGTGAAAATTAATAAAAACATTTAAAAAATAGAAATCATGTTTAAAAGAATATTTGTTAGGGGGTAAAATTTCACATTTATTGTATTTTAATTTATAACTGCAAAGAAGAGAATATGAAGCAACTTCATCTAAAAAACTGGAAGTGACAAATGTGGTTGTGAAATAAATAATAAAATGTTGTTAGCTTAAACTGCCAGTTTAATCTGTTGGTTGTTACATAGAAAACCATGAAAGTCCGGATTTTGACTAATCTTGAAAATTAAAGGTTCAAGTACTAGGTTAAAAAGAAAAGGAGACAGCAAGCTTGACGTACACCTATACCCAAATTAAAATAGGGAGACATGAGACTGTTAGCGAAAATAGCCACTTGAGGAGATGTATAGAAAGGGAGATAAGGGTAATAATTTTCTGCCCAAATCCAAACCATTTAAGAGTGTGAAAAATAAAAAAACTATTTACGGGATCGAAGGCCGTCTCTGCATATAAAGTAATTGCTGCCAGGGTTTTAGTTAATTGTGTAGATTTAGATAGAACATCAAAGACATGTGTTACCAGATATGTATCTCCCTTTAGCAAATCCAGATTGTTCTTTTCCAAGGAGTTTTGGCATAAAGAAGTCGAATTGAAGAGCTAAAGCTTTAGAGAAAATGTTCAAATCGGTATTGACAAGAGAAATATGCCACTAATGTTTCCATAATTGTGGATCATTACCTTCTTTTGGGATGAGACAAATAAGGGCATCTAAAAAGGATCCAGATGACTTGCCTGAGTAAAGAAAGGAGGTAATACGAAGAGAGAGTTGAGGGAGGAGCAACTTGAAAAAGGCTAAGAAACATTTAGCATTAAAACTGTCCGGACCTTGAGTTTTATCAGATTTAAGAGAGGACAATGCTGTTTGGAATTCCAACAGAGCAATATCTCTTTCTAGTTTCGTGAAGTCTAGTTAAATATCAAAAGACTTTTGTGTAGTTGAGAGATAGTTTTCAAGTTTAGAGTTAGAGGGAATATACACTGGAGCATACAGAGTCTTCTAAAATTGAACAAATTCATTTAAAATATCAGTCTTTGTGTTGCAAATTCATATGATTGTCCATAATAGGTTCTACTTTTCTTTTGCTTTTTAAGATAATTTACTAACAGTTTCCCTGACCTCTATAATATGGATTTAAGGAGGTATGATGATGCATTATCAACTGGGGGAAAACATGCTTGTTTACCTTTGTCCCTGATTCACCAGCTCCCCTTCTGGTGGTTGATGGCGCACCAGTGACTTGGCAGCCAGTTATGTTTCGCTACTTGGGCATAAGAATTTATCATATGGATCGGGACATCTTAGATGGCAATCTAACCAGCACGGCCCTAAAGTCTCAAACAGAGTTCTGGAAAGCACTCAATCTCTCAGTTGCAGGCAGGGTGGCGCTTAAAGATGGTGATGCTCCCCCACCTGTTGCACTATTTTACCAAGCTCCTGCTCTACTTGCCAGCGGACGTCTTTCGCTCCTTGGAAGGTACACTTAGAGATCTTATATGGTGCAACACACGATGTAGGGTTGCGATCGCAAAGTTATATTTTTCCCCAAACGCAGTGAGGGCTAACCCTACCGAACATGGAACACTACTATCTGGCATCCCAGATACAATGGGTGCAGGCTGGGTGGCCAAATTACACCTAGTCGACACAGTGGGGTGTGGTCCCCGATACACAGTTGGTAGCCTTTTTAAAAAAAACTTTTTATTCAAGTTTTATTTAATACACCAGGAAACAATTCAAAAACGAAAAACAAAACTAAACAGAGACCATCTGTATACAATTATAAGAAAGCATTGCATAGCAAGAGAGTACAGCATGTCTTCACAATGCACAAAGTTGAGGTATGATGTGTCAACATCTGATAGCCCGCTACCTGGGCACCGATGATGCAGCTAGGCCTGACACAATACCGCTAAGCAGCCCCAACATTACCCATTTCCGAGGTAAACAGTCTCCACCCAGTCCGCAGCCCACTAGGGATAATTCCTAGAGCATTCGCAAGAGCCTCTCCCAACAAGCGCAAAAAACTCAACATATAGTGGATCAGTCTACTGTTGTGCGGGGGCGTATACGCTCCCAGCATCCTTCTCCTTAACGGCCAAATATGTTCTGTACAATTCCCAGAAATTTTTAGGGCGGCTACATGGGGGTAAAGTTTGCTATAATTTTCTGTTTTCGTGCAACAGTATCTCATATCTCTCGAACAGCAGGCAATGGTCGGTGTCGGGCTGCGAGACCAGCAAACCGCCACCCTTATTTATTTATTTATAAAGTTTTATATAGCGCGAACTTGATCCCTTTGGATATAAGAGCACTTTACAATTTGAGGCAAAGGTAACAAATCAAAACATTAGTCTAACATGGGGAAGCTAATGGGCATTGCTTCTTCTCGCTATCAACAGTCCCATGTCCACGAGCCGCCTAATGGCTTTAGGAAGGTATTTGGAGAAGCTCTGAAGAGATAGCAGGGGATCTGGAAATATTGTAGTATCAATAATGTCCCCTAAGGTCTTGAAAATCTGGACCCAGCAGTCGGCTATCCCAGGGCATATTCAGGCTAGGTGGAGAAAATCTGCTGAGCCATCGCAGCAGCGCTCACATGTAGCTGAGTCGCGCAGTCCGTACCTGTGTAATCTCTCAGGGGTGTAATATACTCTGTTAAGAAACTTGGAATGAATCAACCTGTGTCGTCCATTCAAGGAAATGCGAATACTGTTCTCGCAGCAGTTTTTCCACATCCCGTAATATATGCCTATGTCCAAATCAACCTGCCAAGCTAACCTAGCTTTGGTGTAATTGTTTGCTCGATATCTCTGTGCCTCTTTATATAACTTGGACACTATCCGGATTGGTGAGTCAGATTTAATCATAAAGGTGAGGGCAGCCATCTCCAGTGGCTCTACTAAGTCTGTGCCCAGTATATCTTTCAATGATTGCACCAGCCTGTGGAACTGGAATCTGGTAAGTGGCGTGTCATGTTTTTCCACCGTCTCCACCTCCCCTCAAGTTTTGGCTATACCATCTGTAAACATATCGCCTATCATCGCAATACCAACAGTATTCAGCCCCCGGGTAACCCCACTATCCGTACAAGAAGGCAGCCAGAGACACCACTCCATCGGCATGAGGGGGTAGTATAGAATGGCACCTGCTTGCAATTTTAGGAGATGCTGCCATGCATGCACGGTCGTGTTAATGGAGTCCAGGATGGCAGTTCTGCGATCAGGTGGCTTGAATAAGAGTGCTGGAAGAGGGAGTGGTGCTGAACCCACTTTCTCTATCTTAATATGCGGGATGCCTGCTGGGCCATGTATCCGGTGGTGTGCGTGTGCACTTTGGGCCACCCTACAGTACAGGTCTAGGTCCGGAGCGCCCAGTCCCCCCAAATGGTGAGGTAATGTGAGTATATCCCAACTGACGGGTACAAGGAAGTAATCGTTCTGAAAAAGGAGCTAGGGAGAACCACCGGGATATTAGTAAACAAAAACAAGAATCGAGGAAGCACCACCATTTTCATGATCGCAACTCTGCCTGCCAAAGACAGAGGCAACTGGATCCAACGATCTACGTCGTCTTCCAGTTTACTAATTGCGACCCCATAGTTCTCCTTGATTACAACGTCTGAGTCAGTTTGCACCTTAATACCCGAATAACGTACCGGGTCTGAAGTCCATTGCAGCGGAAAGTCCGAGATAAAGGGTGTTGTAATAGGTGTAAGTAGGAAAATTATTTACTTGTTCCAGTTAACCTGGAGGCCTGACTTAGCAATGAATTTCACAACTTCACTGAGAACGGGAGACAGGTTTTGTTCAGAGTCTCTAATATTTATTAACATATCGTCCACGTATGTCGATATAACCAATTCATATCCCGGGAATCATACCCCCCTGAATCTATGGTACTCACGCAATGCACAGGCCAGTGGTTCCGCTACTAGAGCATAAAGGATCAGGGTAAGAGGGCACCCCTGTTGTGTTCCTCTGGTTATTCTGATCACGCCCGTGACCAAGTCACCGATTTTTACTCTTCTATAGGACTGTTGTACAGTACACTCACCATTTGCAAGAATATACACCCCAGCCCTAATCTCGTCAGCACTTGGGTCATGAACGTCCATTCGACTGAGTCGAACGCCTTTTCCTTATCTAGGAACACTGCGACAGCCTGCATGTCCTATCTTGTGTGTTGGATTGCACCGAAGACCGTTCTTAAGTTATAGCTCAAGTTCATGCTCGGGACAAACCCCGCCTGCTCCGGCGCCACGAGTAGCAGCACTAGCGGGGCCAAGCAGTTCGCCAAAATCTTAGCATCTATTTTTGTGTCCACATTTATTAGAGACAGTGGGTGATACAATGCACATGTTGTCGGTTGTTTATCTGGCTTTAAAATAGCTACAATAAGATCTTCACTCATCGAGGGTGGCATCTGGCTGCTCTCACTCATTTCTTCTAACAACTTCTCCTCATCTGTCCAATACACTTTACCCTGTCCAGAATCTCGCAATTGCTTTTGTTTTCGATATCTGTCTTCTACCTGATCAATGAATTTCTTCTCTGTGTCTGACAACAAACACGTCAGATTGTGGCGATGTGCATAAGCTGTATCCAACTCCTGGGTCGGAATAAAATATGTTCCAAGCCTGTCCTCTGACTTATAATAATCATACTTGTTCAAATGTTTGTAAGCAGGCACTTCAGGAAGCACTGCATCATAATTCGAAAAGAAATATTCAAAATGATTGCGACCATAAAATATGCTAAGCAGCAAACTACAGAAGCCGGCAATTGCATACACACATAACAATCTTTTGCATCCATTGCATCAATGTACTCATACAACAACTTTGCATACGCATTAAGCTTGAAATTACCTCTAGACAGATCTGCATGTAATCTACGACTCTCCTCTATTAGCAAGACTCTGTCGTTTCCTATCTTTCTTTGCTAGGAGTAGTAGGTATAGGTGTTCCCTCAACCTCCACCGCCTGCTCATGTGGTGCCAAATACGAAACTACAACTTCTAGAATAATGAAGAGTATCACACCCCCTACAAGTGTGCCTACAATGCACCTAGCTCTACGATTCGGGTTTCCAGCCTCCATGGCCTCAAGACTTGTCTTTGCAATATAGCAGTTCAGCAACAGTGTTCAAAAGTCTCTTTCTTCCTCCTTTCTGATTGAAGCACTCAAACCACACCTCAGAGGCTGAAAGTCCCTTTTTTATTTTTCAGTTCCTTATTTACAGCAAGCAACAGACAACCCTAACCCTTCTCCGTCCTCTATGAAAAGTCCCTACATTTCTTCTTCTTCCACTCGGACCTAAGTTATTTACAGCAAGTATTTACAGCAAAGTCTCATCCATCAATAATAAGATTTGTTCCAATCGCTTCTAGCACATATTCCAAACATTCAAGACGAAGAACAATCGATTCTTGAGCTGATATTTCAGGGCCAAATGTAGGAAAAAGAAACCTACTCAAAATCAGATGACAAATTCTGACTAAAATTGGTGGATTTGGAACAGTGATGGTCAGTACACCTTCGATCTCAAGTCCCGGCACCAACAACAGCATGTCCAATTTAACGTTAGGACTATTACTGATCACTGTCACTGCCCTCACCCTCCCCGATCTCAATACGCCTGGCATCAGTCACAACAGAAGGGCTACTCAGGAGTCGCATACCCTCGACAAGGCGCCCTCTTTCGCCTTGATTTTCTCAGTCCTCCACGAGCTTGCCCTTCTTCGTCTCCTTCTGATTCAGACTCCTCAGACACAGGAGCGAGATCCCTCTCGGAAACCAACCTCAGGTTCAGTCGCCTCTGTCTTTCTGGCCACTGTTCCTCTGCTCTGCTAGCTCTCCTGCTTTCTTCTTGCTCACATTTTTCTTCAGGTGAGTTCGGCCTCAGCTCACTTTCACAGTCACTTCCCCTTTCTGAGACCATCTCAGCTTCAAGAACAACTCCTCATCTACGATCACACAACAGATATCCGACCCCAACCATCTAAAATGCATCCTGCTCAACACCAGATCGGTCCACAGGCACGCCATTGACCTCTAGAATCTACTAGACACCATCTCTCCGGACGTCGCCTTCCTAACAGAAACATGGATGAATCCCTCTTCAGCCCCAGACATCACCATTGCCATCCCGGAAGGCTATAAGATCATTCGCAAGGACCGTACCGGCCACACAGGAGGAGGTATCGCTATCATCCACAAGAAATCCATCCGCATCTCAACCAGCTCGGACGTCAACCTCGCCAACTCTGAACACCTTCACTTCCAGATCCACATCGACCCCAAAACCACACTCAGAGGCACCCTCCTCTACAGGCCACCAGGACCCCGCGCACAGTTTAGTGAAGACATCACGGACTTCATCACTCCACACGCGTTCCCCTCAGAGGATTACATCCTTCTGGGAGACCTCAACTTTCACCTTGAAAAGAACAACGACCGCAACACCACCACCCTTTTGGACAACCTCGCCAACCTCGGACTTAAAAACTTGTCACCACCTCCACCCACATCGCAGGTCACACACTCGACCCTATCTTCACCTCCAGCAAACATGTCTCCTTCAGCCACACCACAGCTCTCCTTTGGACTGACCACAGCTGCGTTCACTTCACCTACAACAAGCCCACCTCCAACAACCACCCCCAACCCACTCTGCAAAGAAACTGGAACAAAATTACCACCGACCAAATCTGGATGTACCATGTTACAACGCATACCATTACAACTACCTACCGTTACAACGCGACCATTACAACGCATACCATTACAACGCATAGCGCTTTGAGGTGCTGGATAGTGGTAAGTATAATTTACTATTCTAACTCCAGTCCCCGTGGACCCTAGGGAAGGTGTTGGATAGTAAATTATACTTATTCCCTATCCTAGAGCGCCCCCCAGCGCAATGCGTTGTAATGGTATGCGTTGTAAAAGTCGCGTTGTAACAGTAGTGCGTTGTAAGAAATGCGTTGTAACAGGTGTATACCACCAAATCTCCTCATCGCTTCTTCAAAACCCCCCAGCCCACTCCTCAAACCCAGACCAAGCAGCCACTAACCTCACCCAATGGTTATCCAACACTGCCGACATCTTAGCACCACTGAAAAAACGACAAATCAAACTAGGCAGCAAGAAGGCCTCCTGGTTCAACGATGATCTTAAGAAATCCAAGAAACTCTGCCGCTCCCTTGAGAAGACCTGGAAAAATGACCCAACCACCAGCACCAAGGACGCCTTCAAAAACGCCACCCGCATACACCACCAACTGATCCGAACTGCCAAGAGAGCCGCTTTCAAGGATCGACTAGATAACAACGCCCAAAACAGCAAGGAATTATTCAACATCGTCAAGGAATTTACCAACCCCTCGGCCAACTCCAACGACATCACCCCCTCTCAAGCCCTCTGCGACTCCCTAGCCTCATTCTTCCACAACAAAATTGCAGACATCCACAACAGCTTCGACAACCGTCCCGAAAACCAACCCACCCAACCCCCTGCAGGACCCCCACCCCCCCTGAACACCCTCAATGACTGGAAGCCAATCTCCACTGAGGACACCATCCGTCTGATGAACTCTATCCACTCAGGATCCCCCACAGACCCATGCCCTCACCACATCTTTAACAAAGCAGACTCCATCATGGCACCGCACCTCCGAGACGTCATCAACTGCTCCCTCAACTCCGCAACCTTCCCGGAAAGCTGGAAACATGCCGAACTCAGCGCCCTCCTGAAGAAACCCACAGCTGACCCCACCGAACTCAAAAACTACCGCCCTATCTCACTCCTTCCATTCCCGGCCAAAGTCATCGAGAAAGCGGTCAACAACCAGCTCGCCGCATTCCTCGAAACCAACAAATCCCTCGACTCCTCACAATCCGGCTTCCGAGCCAAGCACAGCACGGAAACCGCCCTCATCGCAGCAACAGACGACATTCGAACTCTACTGGATAATGGAGACACAGTCGCCCTCATCCTCCTCGACCTCTCCGCAGCCTTCGACACGGTCTGTCATAGCACCCTTTTACAACGCCTCAGAAACGTCGGAATCCATGGAAAAGCACTGGAATGGATCACCTCGTTCCTCACCGGAAGAACCCAGAGAGTCCGCCTCCCACCATTCAAGTCAGAGGCCACTGAAGTCATCTGCGGCGTACCCCAAGGGTCCTCACTCAGCCCCACCCTCTTCAACGTATACATGAGCCCCCTCGCGCCATCGCACGCCAACACAACCTCAACATCATCTCCTACGCCGACGACACTCAACTGATCCTATCACTCACCAAAGACCCGAGCACGGCCAAAACCAACCTGCATGAAGGAATGAAAGAAGTAGCCGAATGGATGAAGCACAGTCGTCTAAAACTGAACTCAGACAAAACAGAAGTCCTCATCCTAGGCACCTCCCCCTCCGCCTGGGATGACTCTTGGTGGCCAGAGGCCCTTGGAACAGCACCTATCCCGACGGACCACGCACGCAACCTGGGCGTCATCCTGGACTCCTCACTCTCGATGAACAGACAAGTTAACGCCGTTTCTTCATCTTGCTTCAACATTCTTCGCATGCTCAAGAAAACATTCAGCTGGATCCCCACCGAAACTAGAAAAACAGTCACTCACGCTCTAGTCACGAGCCGACTGGACTACGGAAACACCCTCTACGCCGGTACTACCGCAAAAATCCAGAAAAAACTCCAACGCATCCAGAACGCTTCAGCCAGGCTCATATTAGACATACCGCGCAAAGAACACATCTCTGGCCACCTGAAAAACCTCCACTGGCTCCCCGTCAATAAGAGGATTACTTTCCGGCTCCTAACCCACGCACACAAAGCACTCTACGAAATCGGACCCGAATGCCTCAACACACGACTGTCCTTCTACACCCCCTCCCGCCAGCTACGATCCTCCAACCAAGCCCTTGCCACTGTACCTCGCATCAACAAAACCACCATGGGAGGTAGATCCTTCTCCTACCTGGCAGCTAAAACCTGGAACTCACTTCCCACTCATCTTCGCCTTACTCAGAACCACCTAGCATTCAGAAAGCAACTTAAAACGTGGATATTTGACAAGTAATTCCCCTCCCTTCTTCAAGCGCCTTGAGACCCTCTGGGTTTGTAGCGCGCTATACAAATTTATTGACTTGACTTGACTTGTTGTGACCTTCCTTAGCTTGATGTAGTGAGCAACCAGCTTCATCAGACACCCTCACAGCTTGGTTGTCCCCACCTGTGGCCCTGCCACTTCAGCTGTATTTTCAGTTGGGAGAGGAGCTGTTTCTTCCAACGGTGCTGGAACTCGATGAGTGTGTGAAGCATGCACCCAATTCAGCAGCCCTCCACACTTCACAGCAGTGTTCGTGATATGGATGACTTGGTAGGGTCCCTTCCAACAAACATCCAGGCAGCTCTTTCGCACGTGCTTCCGAACCAGTACCCAGTCCCCCGGGCTCAGGTCGTGGCAGAGATCACTGGAGGCCGGGACCACAGCAGGCTGCACCTGTTGGGACACAGAACGGATGACATCAGCGAGTCCCTTGCAATAATCAAGAATTAGATCATCTGCGATGCTCAGCAAAGCTGTCGATGGCACCACTGGTAACCTCATTGCCCTCCCCATTAGCACTTCATGAGGCGAGGGACCTGTTCTCCTGTCTGGGGTATTGTGCATTCTCGTTAGCACTAAAGGCAGAGCGTCTGGCCATTTCAGAGACGTGGATGAACACACTTTTGCTATCCGAGCTTTCAAAGTTCCGTTGATCTGCTCCACTATCCCAGAAGCATCTGGTCGATAACTACAATGGAGTCTCTAATCAATGTTCGGTGCTGTGCAAAGCATCTTCATGACCTCACTATGGAAGTGAATTCTTCTGTCCGATTCCAAAGAGGTCGGAACCCCGAATCTAGGCACAAGTTCCCTCAACAATAGCTTAGCTACTGTAAGTGTGTCACATCTGCGTGTCGGGTACGCCTCCACCCACAGTGAGAACACACATACCACCACCAAGATGTACCTCAAATGATTGTATTTTGGCATCTCAATGAAATCTAATTTCATTCTGTTGAAAGGCCCTCCAGACCTCCCAATGTGACTCATGGTAACTGCAGTTCTTTTTCCAACATTCATTTGCTGACACGTAACACACCTTTGACACACAGCTTCTGCCACTGCAAGGAATTTTGGTTTGTACCATATTTGTCCGAACACTCGCACCATCGCGTCTCTTCCCAAATGAACTGCACCATGAATTTGTCTCGCCATTGGACTCAACAGCTCATCCGGCAACACTGTTCTCCCATCAGTCGAGACCCAGATGTCCACATCTCCTTTCACCCTGCCTGAATTGATCCACACATTTTTTTTGTGATCTCACACGTGTTCCTACATGCACTTGAGCTCATCCCAAGTATCTGCCATCTCCATCATCATGTTTAACTCGGATCTCTCCTGACATCCCTCTATGTCTTGTTCAGTGAAGGAATAGCCTTGCTCAGCACAGAAACGTGCAACCTCATCCTCATACCTGTTTCCAAGTGACACGAAATCTGTCCCCTTCTAATGAGCCGTACACTTCACAACAGCAATCTCTTTGGGACATTGCAAAGCTTCTAAGAGCAATGATAGGGGATCCAGATGGGGTCATGTAACATCTTTGAGACCATAACTGTCCGAATTCATGAACCACACCAAACCCATATTGGCTGTTAGTGTAAATGGTAATCCGAATCTGGTCTGAGCCAAGCAAGCACGAGTTAAGGCAATGATCTCTGCCACCTGAGCGGAGTATACTCCTTCCAGGCATGCAGCTTCAACAACTCCTGTAATGGTGCACAGAGCGAATGCTGCTCTCAACTGACCAACACTGTCTCCTATACATGAACCATCAACAAAGAAAATATCATCAGGGTCAGCTAATGGTTCATCAACAATGTCAAGTCTCGGTTTGGTGCAAATTTCAGTCACATTGAGACAATCATGGTCCTCACAATCTTCATCAAGTATGTTTGGCAATGGCATCAAGGTAGCAGGATTCAAAACAGAACACCTTTTAAGGGTCACATTCTCCGCAACAAGTATGACCTGCTCGTAGCGTGTGAGCCTATTATTCGTCAGGTGCTGTGTCTTGGTCCTGGTCATCAATAGCTCAACAGAGTGTGGTACAAATAAAATCAGTGGGTGACCCATGACAATGCTCTCACACCTTTTAATGCTGACACCCGTTGCAGCAACAGATTTGAGACATCCGGGCAATGCTGAAGCCACTAGATCTAAAGTGGCTGAGAAATAGGCAACTGGTCTATGGACACCGCCATGATCCTGAACTAGGACTGCTAATGCACAACCCTCTCGTTCACAGCAAAATAGTGAAAAAGGCTTATTGTAGTCAGGCATTCCCAGTGCCAGAGCATGACACAAAGGTCCTCTTGCAACTCCAGGAAAGCCTTCATACAGTCGTTGTCCCATGGTACCGGATCATTCACGTCCTTGTGCGTCAGTCTTTGTAAAGGCTTTGCCTTTAATGAGAAGTTGGCAATCCACTGGCAACAATAGCCAACTATCCCTAGGAACATCCTGACCTCTCTCTGGGTTGAAGGCACCATCATGTTCATAATTGCCTCAATCCTGTCAGGTGACACCTTCCTTTTGCCCTTCTCTATTCTGTGATCCAAATACTATACTTCATTCAGGCAGTACTGCAACTTATTTGGCGATACCTTGTGTCCATTCTCTGCCAAATGATTCAACAAGGCGATGGTATCAATCCTGCATGCATCTTCTGTCTCTGACGCCACAAGGAGGTCGTCTATGTACTGGACGAGAACCGAGTTCTGCTGCAGTACTAGACTCTCCAGATTCTTTTTCAAGATCTGATTAAAGATCGATGGACTCTCTGTGTACCCCTGAAGGATACGACACCACGTTAAGACACAGTTTTCCAGCCGGAACGCGAAAATAAATTGGCTCTCTTCATGCAAAGGTATTGAGAAGAAAGCCTGACAAAGATCAATCACCGCAAACCACTCAGCTTGGCACGGGATCTGAAATAGGATTACAGATGGATTTGGTACCACTGGACAACAGGGAACAACTATGTTGTTCACTCTGCACAAATCCTGCACAATTCTGAACTCCCAGCTGGGTTTCTGCAATCCCATCATTGGTGAATTACATGGACTGCCCAATATCTCCTTCAGAATTCCTTGTTTAATCATAGACTCAATCACAGGTTTTATCCCTGCAATCATCTCTGGGATCAAATTATACTGAGGTGTTTGGGGAAAATCAGCATTCTGCTTAACCTGAATCTTAACTGGCTCAACTCCTTTAATCAACCCTATGTCTTCTCCTGTAAAGTCCCACACTTCCTGTGAAACGGAATCTCTCAAATCAAGTGGTACCTCCTCCACGGTCAGAGAAGCATACATCTCTATACACACATGCTGATTGGCAACCTTAAAGGTAGCATCATCATCATTAGTCTTCAGTTCCACTCCCTTAGGGGTGCAATAGATGGTACAATTAAGCTTGAACAGGAGATACCTCCCTAGCAAACAAACAGGACTTGAATTGCACACCACAAACTGATGTCTATCTCTGAACGTTCCTATCTTCACAGGAATTGGTTCTGTCGAAGGATTTGTAATTTTCCTATTTGCAACGCCTACAACTTGGATTGTCTGTCCCGAGAGGGGTAAGTTGGGGACTACTGCAGATCTCACAGTAGAACGGGTAGCACCAGTATCAACCAAAAAGGTGGTAGGATGACCATCAATATCAGCTTCAACAAATGGTCCCCTCTGGTCTACCTCCAAGACTATCCCAAGAGTGCAGTCTTCCTCCCCCCTCAGGCACCGTCATGCCAATGGGTCTAAGTAACGGTCATCGTTCTCTTAAAAAAGAGGCATCTGCTGGTAAGTCTGAGTCCCTGTCGATATCTTTGGTGGCTGGGGAACCTGGACTCAAGGAGCCGAAGTCCCCCCTTTTATCGACTTAGTCTTTGCTACTGCTGCTGTCGTCACCCGGGGTGTTTGCACCTGTGCCACTTCCTCCTTCTGCTCCTGATTTTCAGGATTATATGGACACTCGCGTCTCCAGTGTCCAATCTGATGACACTGGTGGCACTCTGTGGTCTTTTTAACCCCTTGCATGCTGATGACGAACCCCAGCCGTCATGCACTACGGTGCTCGTGTGCTGATGACGGCTGGGGTTCGTCATGGCCCGCCCCTGTTCATTTGTTTACAGCACAGGGGCGGAAACGGGCCAGCAGTCAAGGGGTTAAAAGTTGCCACATCTACCCTTGGTGTGGAGTCATCACCATTTCCCTTTTTCTGACCATTCGGTTTCCTTCCTAAAGTACCACCTCCCGACTGGGCCTGACCTCCCTTGTCAGCAGATTGCATCTGGATAAGCATCAGCTTGTCCTTAAGCTTCTTGTGTTTCGAGTCAATTTCATCACTACAGTTCCTGGCATACCTCAACATTTCATCCAGCGGCTTGTTCTGCCAACAGATCAAGTGTTGCTGGATCATAAGGCAAATATCAGGTCTCAACCCTAGAACAAACTTTGAAACAAACTGTCCCATGTCCTTAGGGTCCATTACATCTAAGCCACTGTACTGCTTAAAGACCTGCAACAGTCATTCGTAATACTCATGCACTGTCTCCTTAGGTTTCTGAACCGTCCGATCTATCTTCACCCAATCAATATCCTGTGGTGGCACCTTGGATTTCAATCAGGTAATTACTTGCTCGTATTTTTTCATCACCTAAGGTGACGGGCCATTTGTGGCTGCATCCCTTTCTGGCTCCACAGTGGGCCACTCGATAGCAATCTTGCATGCTATCCACAAATCTCCCGGAACCACAAGATCAAACAAGGTGTTCAAGTCAATCCATAGCACCTTTGAGATCTTAACAAACCTCTCTACCTGCTTGTACCATTCAACCGGGCTCTCTCTCAGCTTTGGGAAATCATTAATAAAGGCAGCCAAATCTCCCCGACTCCAAGGCACATGTACATATCCTCCATTGGCCACGTCCCGTAAAGGGTACGCTCCAATTCCTGCCATAATACCTCCTGGAGGAGGCGTCTCTGCTACGCTCCTTCTAACACTCTTTTTCATTGACCACCTTTCTTCCCATTTGTCAAGTCTGTTCCAAGCTAGTATCCCTATAATCAGTTCTCGAATATGAGTCTTCAGTCCAATCACCCTTTTCTCTTCCAAGTCCTGATCAGTATACTGCAATCGGTGATTACCCTGCAGCATTTTTGTCCTAGACAGACCCACATCATATTTATTCGCTAATTCAGTCAGTTTCTCATGCATCGACTTAGCTTTCCGAGTCACATCCTCTGCTACAAACAGCAACTCATCTGGTTTGTAGAGTTCGATCCTCTCTAAAGGCAAGTTTCCTTCAACAATTTCATCCACTTCTGCATTTAACCGCATCACATCAATTCTTCTTGCCTTTATCTCTGCGCTCAAGGTACCTCAACTAGATACAATACTGCTACTCCTCTCTCCACAAGCACTGTCCTGTTCTCTGCATCTGTTCGCTTCAGATACATCCCTGAACGCTACCCTGTTCTCCACATTCCCTTGATCCCAATTCTGCCTTGGCCTGTCGCTCTGAGCCCCCTCAACTGTCTTCCATGTTCTTAAATCTGGCCTCAGTTTCCCAAGAGACTTTGGTCTTGGGCCCCTTAAATCCATCGGTCCTCTCGACGAGTCTGCTGTCGCTGGTAATGGGGTACTCGATTCTACAAGCCTTGACATCGGGCTCAATCCTTCAACTACACTATTCCTTCTATAGCTTGTACTCCCTTCCATACCCGTCTGCGGTTGGCTTCCACTTCGCGTCTGCTCAGGATTATATACTGACACTATGGGACCAATAGTAACCGGTAGAATAAGAGCATCCGGCAACCTCTGAGAACTGTCACCTTCTACATTCTGTCTCCCTCCTGTCTAGAGCTTTCCCACTACCTCAGTTCTAGGAGTAACTTGCGGTACCCTCACTTCCTCTACCGGGGCTGACTTCTCCTCCCCTGACTCTGGGTTGTATGGAGGTGGTCTCTCAGATAGCAGCCTTTCTATCAAGCTATCATCCGTGTCACTGTCGTCTTCCTCTACATTCTTCTTCTGCGCATCCCATGGTTTGACCAACAGTGGGTACAACCTATCTCCCTCAATCGTCTGTATTCTCCATCTCTTTTCCAATGCATCCCACCTCGCATCCTGAACTGCCCTAACTGACCTCTTCACTCTTTCCTGTTGCCGGTCCCTTTTCCTTTTGTGTGCCGCCCTGATCCATGCATTCAATGCCTCACACTGTGTCGGCCTAGGTAGAGGTCCAAAGAAGCCATAATCGCTCTCAACTGATACAACACTTCGAATCTGAAAGTCCCGTATCTAGGGAAAGTCAACTCTTCATTTTCATCTGTCATCTTTGCCCAATTCTCGAGCCACAATACAGTGTGCAACCCAACATTCGTAGTCATGTAATGAGCCGGAGTATCCTGGGGTGGGGCCTCTTCTCCCCTCCGGGGTTCTAACCTTTTCTCTTTTCGGAACAAATCTCGCAAAACTTTAAAGCATTTCAAGATGAAAAACCAGTGCTTCCTCTCTCGCAGCGCTCTTTTACTTCCTGATGACAATCCACCAATCCCAGCGCGGCTCCACACTAACCGTCCTATCCCAGCGCGGTACCTCTGACGTCACTCGCCTCCGCTCTCGCAGCAGTTCCCCTCCTTTACAATTCGTCTTTCACTCACACACGTGTCCCAATCATACACTGAAATGATCACTTCTGACCAAGCAATCACTTTGCTGACTGTATGTCCACAGTCTGACTGTACGCCCACAGTCGCGTAATTGTCACCGAACTGGCAACTGTCTGTCCACAAAATGACCAGACAATCACCTCACTGATAGGTTACAACCACACAGCAACTCACGACCAGCGTCAGTTACTCATGCACTCACACATTCGTTCCCCCTATCTCGGTCCAGCGGGCGATCGATGGTACCTCACGATCCCCTTAACAATGGTCGACAATTACTATAGGTGTGTACACCTGAACCACTTAAGCTACTTCTTGTGCCTAAGATTTTCCCGGGCTGCGCACACTCACAGCCTGATCTCCTTCCATACAACAGGCATTCCAACTCCACAAGACATTACAACACAACATACAAACACCACAAACTAACGACATATAACCCTATTCATACTCACTCTCCCACAAACTGCTGCTTCTAGCCGGACCGTCACTCTCCATCGATTTCCATGAAACTCTGTCTTCCGCCGACAATCCACTGGGCAATCATCACCTGATTTCTATGGGCCTTGGGAACCTCTAATCCTAATCTAGATCTTCCCTCGCTCTAGAAGGGATCCATCAACTCTGCTACCAACAGGGGAAGCTGGGATTCTTATCTAGATTTTCTTACCATTTACCAGAATCCCAGGTCAGGTCGACTGGATCTTTTCCCCTGTCTTAGAAGCGTAGAGGGTAGATTTTCGCAATCCTATCTTTAAAAAACTTTACAATCCAAATCCAAATTAGACTCAAAGGACCACTGAATACAAACTGAAATTTTGTAGGTTTATTAATAAGCTAAAAATAATTGAACATACATACATCTCAGCAAGAGATTCAAGAAATAGACTGACACTAATACAAACATAATCCTACGCAGGAGTCTCGGACGACTCTAAATAAAAATCAACGTTAACTCTAAAAGCATTAAGCATACCATTACAGACAATGACGAAAGTCTGGACTGCATTTACAAAAAGTAAAAATAATTTGGTTAGACTGTCCCTACACGAATTCTAAGGTGACATCCCTACTTTACGGTTTACCCAGCAAGAATAAAGGTGTCAGCCGTGATGACTTCCTAAGAAGTACATTCTCCTTACAATAAGTCAATATCTGAGCTCGTTCTAAGATGCTCCTTCCTACACCTTATTCTGCCTTAAGTTAGCAAATTACCTACATCTTGCCTTTCCCAAGCCCACTTTCTAACTCCTAGTCTGCCTTCTGCTCTCTGCTCCGGACTGACTCTCCACCCTCGGGTGCTGTCCCTAATTCAAAATCCCCAAAACAGTTGACACGCCCAGAGGTACGCCCCTCTGGCAGGTTCAGATCTTCGAACTTTTCCAGTATGGCACCTCTCCATCAAGCATCTGTTGGTGTGTCCTTGGGTCCCAGGCACCTTCTCCGCTGAATGTTGCACTCCCAAATTCCTTGGCAACATCTCTGCACCCGCTCCTACTATCCTAATTTCTAAACAATGGACCTTTCTACCTAACTAGCCTTGTGGCGTTGCACCTGCAAGCTAGAATGCATGAGACCATCCTTGCAAACATTCAAAGTTACAATTTAATATTCGCTGAGGACAGCCTTTCCCAGGCAAGAGAAATCATTTCTTTTCAACTAAGGCTAACCAAGGAAATTACAGTTAGGCCTCTACTGGCTTCAGCATTTCCCAGGGCTTTGCACGTTTCAAATACATTTCTAACATAACATGACATTACATTTCATCACTTAGAAACTTTAATTCTGCAAGCAATATATCTTTCACATTAAACCTATGTTAATCCACTCATTAATAGGCACATGTATTAATTCATTAAGGCACAATATTGCTAATACAACATTTCACATGTGATTACATTTCTATGTTATGCAAACATTATTTTCTGATTAAGGCACTACATTAGTCTATGATTAATAAACACCCCACTACTTATTGTGCTGCTTCCAAACTAAAGTTACATTTCTAAACTACATTAGTAAGATCCTCTAAATATGTGGGTGCTGACTACTCAGGATTATGGCGCACCCCTACAATTTTTCAAAGTAACATGGCGCTCTCTCAGTCGCTTGACCCTTTGGCTTATTCACCTACTAATTTAAATGTGATTTGGAAGAGCTCTGATGATCTGAAGGGTTCTCTACAAGTACAGAGAGAATGAATACTACAAGAGGTAGGAAATGTTGCCCTGTCTCTCGTGAAGGTGTAGGAAATATCATCAGGGCCTGACTGGGAACCAAGACTTAGATGTTGGTAATTCTCATTTACCGACTCTAGAATACCGAATTTTACCGATTCGGTATTCTAGATTCGGTAAATGAGATGTAGTTAAAAATTCGGTATTTTTTACCGATTCGGTAGGATTCGGTAATTACCGAATCGGTAAATACCGATTCGGTAAAAATACCGAATTGTCAAGGGGAACAGGGTGTCACTTTGACACCCTGTTGCACCCCTGATTTTGGATTGTGTGCCACATGGCACAGGTGTACATGCACAGATATGCATGTACACAGGAATTCGTAATTTACCATGCAATAGTATTACATGCTAAATAACGAATCGGTAATGGCCTGTGGCACTGTTTGAAGTGCCACCTACATCTGGATTTACCGATTCGGTAAATTTACTGATTCGGTATTTTACAGAATCCGTAAACTTACCGAATCGGTAAATATACTGATTCTGCAAATATAAGGCCACCTACATGTCAAATCCAAAATACCGGTCGGTAACGGACGAAATCGGCCGTTACCGACCGGTATTTGGCGACCTACATCTGGCCCCAAATGTGGCCCTGGCAAAAATGTCCAAACTAGGACCACTTCCTAACCAAGACAACTTCCTTTCCCTTTTCTTCTTTTATGTATCTGTGCACAGAGGGAAGCTGCTATTGGGATAGAATAACCATCAACGAAGGGCAGATTGCTGACAGCCTCTTTCTCTCTCTCTCTCTTGCCCCAGTGTCTTGTGCATTCTAGAACTGTATCTGCAGACACCAGTGACCTGGGATTGTGACCTTGCATACCCGGTTTTACCTCATTGTCCCATCCAGTGAAATGCGGACTAAATGAACTGAGACCCATTCAGACCAGCTGCTGTGCCTTGACTGCAGGGTTTAACTTTCATTTAAAATACTGGAATTACTCCGAAGAGCATCCCTTGAGATAGACTCTCTACAAACCATTACTGAAGACATTCATTCATTAAAACTTCCAAATGCCTGAACATGCTATTATTGTGAGTGATGCAACGACTAGATGAAGTAGGCATTGTACCCCACACCACCCTCCAAGAATATGCCTTGACTGTTCTAATAAGCTGCTTGGCAGTTCGGTGCATTGAAGTCGTGTCTTCCTTTGGTTTCAGAGACAGTGGCAGTACTTGTTATGATTACTACCTGGTTCTCCCAGAGTTCACTAGATGCCAGAGAGCTGGCCTTACAAACATTGGCTTGTAAGGCACATGCATGGTGCTTCAGGCAGAGAACTATGAGAGAATTTAGCACATTCTTTTCCCTGCTCCCCACAGTGCACTTCTCGGAAGACCACTACAGCTTGCCCCAACCATTGCCCCTGCCAGCCCTGCCAGTGCCTGTACCATCACACAGCCAGGGCTGGACTGGGAATAAAAATTTGCCCTGGCAATTCTACGAGGCCGGAGACGGGTTGGGGTGTCCCAGTGAGGTGCAGTGCTACGGCGCTTAAGCACCACTGGTGCTGCTTTTGTTACAGGGAGCCGATATTGCAGCACTGCTGTAAAACCAGCCCCCACATCTTCAAATCCAGCCCCCACTGCTTCAAAACTGGTCCCCACCGTTCCAGCCCACTGGGAAAATTCCCGGTGCCCGCTACAGCCAGTCCGGCCCTGCACACAGCTACTAAAATTCACCCACCTGAGTGTGACTATTCCAGGCCACTCAAAGCTATAAGAAGGCATGGGAGGCAGGTATTATTAAATGTTATTTTATATTGAATTGTTAAACACTGGGTTGTTGTGTTCCTCTCAAATTGGACAAACAGCGCCACCCTGTGGTGCACTGTCAAAAGTGCTGGTGCTGAGAATAAAGTGATGGTGCCCAGCACCTCAAATTAAGCTGTTGGAAGAATAAAAAACAAAAATCACTGTGTCATTTGGAAGCACTTTGAAAGACTGTGTTTACCTTAATGGTATTTGCATAAGGCAAATACATTGCCCGGACGCCATACATTGCACTTCAAAGCAACTTCCCCAGCAGAGAGGTCCATTTGACACTCGTGCTACAGGGTCCTCCTGGCATGCAGGGGCCACTCAGAGGCTGCCCTACTAGGAAAGTTGCTTTTAAGAGCAGCATCATCAGCCACCATTGCAATTAACTCAATGTAATTACTATTAAGTTAATTACAACAGCCGGCTCCTGGCAGTGCTAGGCAGCACAAGAATTCCTCCTTCCTTGCATGCCTCAATGCCCAGAATTCGAAATTCTTGCGTTCCAAGACATGTTGCCTGCATCTCTTCCTAGTTCTAATCTAAGGCAGGTGGGCGCAGAAATAGACACAAAAAGTCAAAAGGTTTTATTTGCATAATTTGTTAAAATTGTTACAAAATTCACATAATAAATAACAGTACAATTTTATTATTAAAATGCTAAAATTATTGTCTCTCGTCCTCTGTTTTGTTTGTGGCAGCGTTCATGAAATCCGAGGGTTGGAATTACCATTTTTGCCCGCCAACTGGGAGTCCTCCTGTTCTGTTAGTTCTAAAAGTTTTCTTGCTTCTGCCAAGAATTTAACTCCATGGTATGCTAGAATTATGGAGGTACCTCCGAGCCAACTTGTGACTGCGTGTCTGCAAGATCGAATGTTTAACACATTGAAGACGGATTTCAATAACAGTCGTCTCTGGATTGTCAGGGCCGGACATATACAGAAAAGGTGGACGAGGGTTTCGTTTTTATACCTGCAAAGGCGACATTGGGACGTCTGGTGTGTTGCTTTCCACGCCGGTAGTAAATCCTTTGTAACATGCACCCCCATCGGATAATCTATAAAAGCCTTTTTTAGATGACCACTGAAGTGGGATGTTAAATATGAGTTTATTTTTGGGGTTGTAAAGGAGTTCATGATGGTCCAAGCATGCCGACGTTTTGATGATAACTCTTTGTCTTCCACAAAGGATTTCCATTTTGCTGCCGAGTTAACTAATTTTTTTAGACTTGCCTTATCGGTCCCAGATTTCCAGACGGCTTCCAGTTCTAACTTTTCCACGCAGAGTATCAGATACTTTCCCCAATTGTTCACAGATTCAGATCCCCCCCGTTTTTTAATTTCCTCCCAGCTTAGCCAGTCCAATGTATCTGGATCTGCAGATCTAAGTTTGCAACAGAATTTCGCGAAACCGCTCATGCTCCGGAATTTCTGGTTTTGCAAACCAAATTCTAGCCTAACTTGGGAGGCTGAGGCGGATTTTGGCAGGTTAAAAACCGCTTTGTAAATTTTGATCTGTAAATCATTTAAAAGTTCCACCTCCTTGCCACACCACGTGACTAGGCCGTAAGATAAAGTAGGCATAATCTGCGCTGCCATCGCTTTTAAAAGATGGTTATGGTTAGGACAATCCATTTTTTCTTTTAGGGAGCGATATGCAAAGATTAAAGATTGTGCTTTTGCTTTTAGTGCTGTTTTGTGGTCCTTGTTGTTTGCTCCTCTTGTTATTGTAATTCCCAAGTACTTATAGTGTTCTTTCACTTGTGCCCCTTGGGCCATCCATTTGTACTTTAGATTTTGCCGGTCAACTGGGCGGACCACTTTGGTTTTCTCCTTGTTAAGTTCTAAGCTTTCCCGTTCTAAATACAAGGTTTTTTTTTTTGTGGTTTTTTTTTGGTAGACCTTTATTGCACATTATACATATACACAGCGGAGTGCCTACAACCCACTGATAGGGCCGGCCGCAATCAGTGTACCAGCCGAGACAGATGAGTTCAAGAACACAATCATTAGGCAATTATTACAGCGTAGTGAGGCATAACTCGTGAAGGCACATCAAATGTTCATAGTAGAAATGTACAAAGCACACCATAAGACTACGGCCGAAGCGCCCTGATGGAATCTCGGTCTATTTTACATTTTAAAGAACCAAACTTGAGCAAAAAGAAAACCCCTTCCTACCCCAACCCCCCGAATCCTGGTCGCTGTGAGTAGTCCGAGCCTGTTAAGTACAAGGTCCATAACGCTATCCCCTCTGGAGCGGGCGGTGCGCATCAACCAAGGCAGGTGACATTACTAGGCCTATGCCACGCGAAGCAAACATCAGCAATCACTCATGCAAGCAGTAGAGCTCACTTTCCAGGTGCGGTGCATGCGGGTTCTCAAGGCTCTCTAAATACAAGGTTAATTTATTTATGGCTCTTTGTAAGCCGATTGGAGTCTTGCTCAACAATACAATATCAACCGCATATTGTAGGTAATGTATTGGATTATTTGCCAATGATGGTGGATGGCTATCTGCAGATTCGATCGCATTTGTTAGGTCGGAGAGAGAAAGGTTAAAAAGGGTGGGGCCTAATACGCAGCCTTGCTTTAGGCCTTGGTGCGTTTGGATTCTGCTGGTTGTACTGCCACCATTTCCCAGCTTCACTCTTACCCAAGTACAGTGGTGTAGGGCTTTGACGGCTCTTAAAAGTTGGTATGGCATCCCCCAGCTCTCTAATTTTCTCCACAAGCGCTCTCTGTTCACCCGATCGAATGCGGACTTGATGTCTATGAAACATGCATACAAACGGGTGCCCTTTGCTATTGCTTGGTCCGTTAGGATAGACAGGCAAGTTAGGTTGGTTGTTGTTCCCATTCCTTGCCTGAATCCTGTTTGGAATTTTGGCATAATCTTTATTTCTGATATCCAGGCTTGGACTTTTGATAGGATGCAGGAGCCGTAGAGTTTAGCCTCTACATCTATTAGTGATATCAGTCTAAAATTTGAGGGGTTGCGATGATCGCCATACTTAAAAATTGGGTGTATAATGCTTCCTTTCCAGGAGGCTGGTAATTCTGCTCGGTCGTAAATTTGGTTGAACAGGGGCGTTAGGGTCTCTGCCCACAGGTCCGGGTCGTGCTTGAAGATCGCATTCGGCAGCCCATTTGGTCCTGCTGCACCCTCAGACTTTAATCTTGAAATTATTGACCTCAATTCGTTTTTGGTGGTTAGGTCAACTAGGTCTGTAGGTCCCTCCTCTTTTTTTCGCTCTTAAGTCCAAGTTGAACCAAGGCTCCTTCTTGTTGTTGGGGTTGCTGTAGTTCCCTGACCTTGCTGGGAACTTTTGCTGCAGGACCTGAATCATTTTCTCCCAGTTGGGTACTAGGTCCTCCTTCCTTTGAATTCCTAGGTTGGCCATATGGGCTTTAACTGAGTCAGTAATGTTGCCCAACCCCTCTCCATGCCATTTTAATTTTCTCAGATTAAACTTTGATGCATGGTGCAGAAGGGGGGTCGTTGTTGGCGCCATAATTGGTGCAATATTCAAAGTTAATATTTGTGGGAAGTGATCACTTTCTGCTCGTATTTCAATGCCAAATGATATGATGCTGGTGATTAACTCATTGCTTACTATTGAGTAGTCAATTGTTGAGTGGACCCTGCCGCTCAGGTATGTAACAGCTGCTGGCATATCCCCTTTTATGTTGCCATTCAGGATTGTCAGTCCATGTTCGATTAACCTTAATGCGAATTTTTTTTCGCTACTATTTCCCGTCATCTTCACCTTTCCCTTGTTTTGGTCAATGATGGCGTTGTTAAAGTCCCCGGAGAGGACCAGAGGGTATTGCGGGTAGGTCCTTTGCATGGCCTTGATAAGTGACAACAGCGTTGCATGTTTTTCTATTTGTGCCGTTTTATCAGGATCGATGTAAACGTTAAATATTATCATTTTCCAGGGTTCAATCCTCGATGACGAGGCTTCGGTGATTCTGGTCACTTGGGACCACTTCAGGCCCACTTCTATCTCCTCTGATACCCATTTGTATTTGTGGGTTACGTAAGTTGATAACCCACCACGGGGATGGCCGTGCATGGAGGGGCTTTCTGCATATATTTGATGTTCTTTGAAACCTTGGATAGGGGTTGATTGCAATTTCCAAAACTCCTGGATCAAAATGATGTCTTGTTGTTGGAAGAAGGCACTGGTTTCGTAATCGTGGGCCATTTCTCGAAAGCCATGCATCGAGCAAATTGAAACTATTGGTTTAGTTGTTTGATTCTGGGGGAGCGTTTCATTCCGCTGGGTTATGGAAAAGATTGGATCTGGGTTAGGTAGTTTTATTGCACAAGACGTTTGGTGTCCAAGACCAATCTGTTCTGTCAGCTTGATGAAGGTTGTTTATTTGTACTTTGTGACTTTCAATTGACGGCTCTGGCGTGGATGCCCTGGCGCCGCGTAGGCAAGAGGTGTTTTGACCTCTACTCCCTTTTCCCTTGTCTTGGACACATGTGTTTGGTTGTAAGGGATAGGAGTATCTCGAACGCTTGTGTCGCATTATGGATATTCCCCATGATTCAAATTGCGGTCTTGCGTGGTATATCCTTTCTACCAGGTCCTTTGAGGCCCAAGTTGTTACTGTTTCTTCAATGGCCGCATTGATTACATTTTGTTGAAATTCGACGGAGTTGAGATCTTTGGAAGTAATTTCTTTTAAAGCCGATATTTCGTTAAACAGTTTTAACAAATTGCCTCGATTCAAAAAGTCCTGTGGACCCCTAGTTGAATATTCTGGAATAAAGGTTAGCTTTAAGTCAGACAGCTCTGGATGAGTGCTTGGCTCCTTTTGCGTTGTGCCTGCATTATTAGCTGGAGGGTTATAACGTTGCGTTCTCTCGTGGGCGTGGAGGGTTAGTTGTTGTTCTTGCGCTTGTTGTTCTACCTCAATTGAGTTTGGATTTTTTTGGGTTTTAGCTTTGTTGATTGACTTCGTTTGGCCCGTACTTTGGTCCCTTTGTATTAATGAACATTTACGTTTATTTTCCGAAACTGTGATTTGCATAGGGGATGACGCAGTTTGAAATTCAAGAGCTACTGCTGGGCCAGGAAGTTCATGTGCATTTCTTTCAAGTATTATTGGTGGTTGTTGCTCAATAGTGATTTTTGTGCCGGGATTGCGGACCTCTTTGAAAGTGCATTTGAAATCTAAACTATTTTGTGCCAGGGCTGTTGTCAGCCCATATTGCTCGCAGCCTCCCTGTTTGACCGCTTGTTTTGAGTTCGATTGCTCTCTTCCCTGTTCTTGTGCTTGTGGTTGCTGATTGGATGTTGTAACCTTTTTTTTTTCTTTTCTTTTTTCCCCAAAAACCTTTATTGTACCTTCAAGTTTACACAGCCGAAGGCCTACAACCCGTTGGGCTGGCCGCTACATCAATCTGTTAGCATCTTGCAGCAACACGAAGCCATTGTTATAATATCAGTCCTTGTAAACATCAATATAACTGCATCGATGGAAAGGTACATTATAGTCAGCATAATTCAAGACAGTAGTGGTTTTTGATTTTCTATTTTTACAAAAACAACAACAAAACAAAAGAAATTCTAGGAATCACAATGTGGTCGTATGTTGATCGGTATCGGTCGTATGTGACTATTTCGTGAAATGTTCCCCCGCAGTGCTCCCCCCGTTCCCTCTAGTACTACCTGAAATGTACGTTAGTGCATGTGCGTATGTCCCGCTGAACTATATTCCCTTGTGGCCTCCCCCATTTGATCCTGTGTAATATCATAGAAAACCGGTAATTCCTGTGGCCCATGGCGGTCACCCCATCTCATTCTATAAGTACTATTAGTCCTCCTCCCCTTCCTCATCCGATACATCCTGGTCTTCCTCCGGCAAGGGATTACAAATCTCCCCTCTGTACACATTCCATTTGGACCCGATTTTGTTCCACTTCCCCGGACAGGCTCGGTTAGAGTACACCGCCCTTTCCGTTACCATCACCCTATCCATGTTCAGGCACCATTGTGTCTTGGTTGGTACTTCTGCCACTCCCCAGCGTTGTGCGATATCACGTTTTGCTACCATCAATCCCACCGTAACCCAAAGTTGACCATATCTAGAGAGATCTGTAGGTTCCCATACATTTAAGAGGCACCTCTTTGGTTCAGGCAGTAATTAAATCTCCAGTGTTTGCGAGATTGTTCGTAGTATTTGCCTCCAGAACTCCTGCACCCGGGGACACTCCCATATGGTGTGAAAAAATGTGCCCTCCTCCCCGCACCCACAAAGGCAATAAGGGTGTTGTGTTCTGTGAATGCGGTGTAGCAGGGTCCTCGTGTAGTACACCCTATGTAACACTTTCAACTGTACGAGTCTAAGTCGTGCGGAGATGCCTACTTCCTTAGGCGACGCTATCGCCTCATTCCATTCATGGTCGTCCATTTCACAGGTGTCTCCCTCCCATTTCACCTTTAAGGAGGTTGTCGGGTCCGCCAAGTTGTTAAGTATTTTGCGGTATGTGAGTGATGTTGCGCGTTCAATCATAAAGTCAGTGAGGAGGCGGTCTTCTAGTCAAGTCAAGTCAAGTCAATAGAATTTATATAGCGCGCTACATACCCAGAGGGCCTCAAGGCGCTTGAGGAAGGGTGGGGGGATTACTTGTCGAATATCCAGGTTTTGAGTTGCTTTCTGAATGCTAGATGGTTCTGAGTGAGACGAAGGTGAGTGGGGAGTGAGTTCCAGGTTTTAGCGGCCAGGTAGGAGAAGGATCTACCTCCCATGGTGGTTTTATTGATGCGGGGCACGGTAGCAAGGGCTTGGCAGGAGGAACGTAGCTGGCGGGGGGGGTGTAGAAGGAAAGTCGAGTGTTGAGGCAATCTGGTCCGAGTTCGTAAAGTGATTTGTGTGCGTGGGTTAGGAGGCGGAAAGTGATCCTCTTATTGACGGGGAGCCAGTGGAGTTTTTTCAGGTGACTGGAGATGTGGTCTTTACGTGGGATGTCGAGTATTAGTCTGGCTGATGCGTTCTGGATGCGTTGGAGTTTTTTCTGGAGTTTTGCGGTGGTGCCGGCGTATAGGGTGTTTCCGTAGTCCAGGCGGCTTGTAACCAGTGCATGGGTGACCGTTTTTCTGGTTTCGGTGGGGATCCAGCGAAATGTTTTTTTGAGCATGCGAAGAATGTTGAAGCAAGATGATGAGACGGCGTTGACCTGCCTGGACATCTAGAGTGAGGAGTCTAAAATGATGCCCAGGTTCCGTGCGTGGTCCGTAGGGATGGGTGCTTTTCCAAGAGCCTCTGGCCACCAGGAGTCATCCCAGGCGGAGGGGGAGGTTCCTAAGATAAGGACTTCTGTTTTATCTGAGTTAAGTTTTAGACGGCTATGCTTCATCCATTCAGCTACTTCTTTCATTCCTTCCCGAAGGTTGGTTTTGGCGGTATTAGGGTCTTTGGTGAGTGAGAGGATCAGTTGGGTGTCATCTGCGTAGGAGATGATGTTGAGGTTGTGTTGGCGAGCGATGGTCGCGAGGGGACTCATGTATACGTTGAAGAGGGTGGGGCTGAGTGAGGATCCTTGTGGCACGCCGCAGATGACTTCAGTGGCCTCTGACTTGAATGGTGGGAGGCGGACTCTCTGGGTTCTTCCGGTGAGGAACGAAGTGATCCATTCCAGTGCTATTCCTTGGATTCCGATGTTTCTGAGGCGCTGTAGAAGGATGCTGTGGCAGACTGTGTCGAAGGCTGCGGAGAGGTCGAGGAGGATGAGGGCGACTGTGTCTCCATTGTCCAGTAGAGTTCGGATGTCGTCTGTTGCGGCGATGAGGGCGGTCTCCGTGCTGTGTTTGGCTCGGAAGCCGGACTGTGAAGGGTCAAGGGATTTGTTGGTTTCGAGGAAGGCGGCGAGCTGGTTGTTGACAGCTTTCTCGATAACTTTGGCCGGGAATGGTAGGAGCGAGATGGGTCGGTAGTTTTTGAGTTCGGTGGGGTCAGCTGTGGGTTTTTTCAGAAGGGCGCTGAGTTCGGCGTGTTTCCAGCTTTCTGGGAAGGTGCCGGAGTTGAGGGAGCAGTTGATGACGTCTCTGAGGTGTGGCGCTATGATGGAGTCTGCCTTGTTGAAGATGTGGTGAGGGCATGGGTCTGTTGGGGATCCTGAGTGAATGGAATTCATCAGGCGGATGGTGTCCTCAGTGGAGATAGGGTTCCAGTCATTGAGGATGTTCAAGGGGGGTGAGGGTACGGCAGAAGGTTGGGTGGGTTGGTCTCCAGGTTGGTTGTCGAAGCTGTTGTGGATGTCTGCGATTTTGTCGTGGAAGAACGAAGCTAGGGAGTCGCAAAGGGTTTGCGAGGGAGTGATGTCGTTGGAGTTGGCGGAGGGGTTGGTAAATTCTTTGCCTTGCTGTTGTGGGCGTTGTTATCTAGTCTGTCTTTGAATGCGGCTTTCTTGGCTGTCCGGATCAGTTGGTGGTGTGTGCGAGTGGCGTTTTTGAATGCGTCCCTGGTGCTGGTGTTTGGGTCTTTTTTCCAGGCTTTCTCGAGGGAGCGACAGAGCTTCTTAGATTTTTTAAGATCATCGTTGAACCAGGAGGCGTTTTTGCTGCCTAGTTTGGTTTGACGTTTTTTCAACGGTGCTAGGATGTCGGCGCTGTTGGATAGCCATTGGGTGAAGTTAATAGCTGCTTGGTCGGGGTTTGAGGTGTGGACAAGGGGGTTTTGAAGCAGCGATGAGGAGATCTGGTTGATGGTGATTTTGTTCCAGTTTCTTCGTAGGGTGGGTTGAGGGAGGTTGTGAGTTGTGGACTTATTGTAGGTGAAGTGAACGCAGCTGTGGTCCGTCCAGTGTAGAGTTGTGGTGTGACTGAAGGAGATATGTTTGCTGGAGGTGAAGATGGGGTCGAGTGTGTGACCTGCGATGTGGGTGGGGGTATTAACAATTTGTTTGAGTCCGAGGTTGGCGAGATTGTCCAGGAGGGTGGTGGTGTTGCAGTTGAAGCTCTTATCCAGGTGGAAGTTGAGGTCTCCAAGTAGAATGTATTCCTTGGAGGGGAGAGCGTGAGGGGTGATAAAGTCGGTGATGTCGTCACTGAATTGTGCGCGGGATCCTGGAGGTCGGTAGAGGAGGGTGCCTCTGAGTGTGGTCTTGGGGTCGGTGTGGATCTGGAAATGAAGGTGTTCGGCGCTAGAGAGGTTGACGTCTGAGCTGGTAGAGATGCGGATGGAATTCTTATGGACGATGGCAATGCCTCCTCCTGTGTGCTTGACGCGGTCCTTATGAATGATCTTGTAACCTTCTGGGATGGCAATGGTGATGTCTGGGGCTGAGGAGGCGTTCATCCATGTTTCTGTAAGGAAGGCGACGTCCGGGGAGATGGTGTCTAGTAGATTCCAGAGGTCGATGGCGTGTCTGTGGACCGATCGGGTGTTGAGCAGGATGCATTTAAGGTGGTTAGTGTCGGAGCTCTGTTTGGTGTTCGAGGATGAGGAATTGGTCTTGGTGCCGTCGAACTTGCATGAATTGCAGGAGAAGGGTCCATGGGTGTGTCCAGGGGCGGCTTGGGTGCAGTTGGAGAATCGTCCGGGGTTAAGAGCTAGGAGGGTGGAGGCGTCATAAGTAATACGGGAAGGCTGGGCATTGCGGAGACCAGGGGGTCTGGCGCTGGGCGCGGTCCAGGCGCGGACCGGCGTAGACGGGCTTACCTTTGGCGCACCTTCGGCGCGATTGGGGCGCGAACGCTGCGCGTGGACGCTGCATGCATGGACTTCTGTCATATATGGATGGTGGGAAAGGGGAGGGGCGAGGGCGGCTCAGCTGGGAGGCGGGGCGGGCTCACGAGGACGCTGACCGAGCACAACAACAACAACCAAAATGGCAGCGGAGGGGAGGGCAGAGAACAGCGCCGGGGGTTATCGCGCTATGAGAGTACAAGTAAATGTGGAAAGCTCAGCGCTAGTAAAGCGGAGCAGCGAGCAGGGTAGCACAAGGCAAATAAGCTTCAGGCAAATAATATTAGCAAGGCAGCACTACGCTATGAGAGTACAAGTAAATGTGGAAAGTTCAGCGCTAGTAAAGCGGAGCAGCGAACAGGGCAGCACAAGGCAAATAAGCTTCTGGCAAATAAAATTAACAAGGCAGCACTACGATACCGGTCTCGGCAGTGAGACTGGGGAGCGACCACTCAGCACGGCAGTGAAGAGGGGATCACAGCGCTTCCAGGTATGGGAGCGCTGTAAATAGTCAGTGGGAGGGCGGCTCAGCTGGGAGGCGGGGCGGGCTCACGAGGACGCTGACCGAGCACAACAACAACAACCAAAATGGCAGCGGAGGGGAGGGCAGAGAACAGCGCCGGGGGTTATCGCGCTATGAGAGTACAAGTAAATGTGGAAAGCTCAGCGCTAGTAAAGCGGAGCAGCGAGCAGGGCAGCACAAGGCAAATAAGCTTCAGGCAAATAATATTAACAAGGCAGCACTACGCTATGAGAGTACAAGTAAATGTGGAAAGTTCAGCGCTAGTAAAGCGGAGCAGCGAGCAGGGCAGCACAAGGCAAATAAGCTTCTGGCAAATAAAATTAACAAGGCAGCACTACGATACCGGTCTCGGCAGTGAGACTGGGGAGCGACCACTCAGCACGGCAGTGAAGACGACTCTGGCAGATCTGTGTCCGGGGGCAGTGCAGTGAGCAATGCATGTTTTATCTGAATGTATCTGTACAGCTCTCTTTCACTCATGTCGTATAGCTCTCTCAATCTATCGAAAGGTATTACCCCTCCCCTCTCCCAGAGATCGCCCACTGTGGATATCCCTATGGCGTCCCAGTGTGAGAACCCCCTGCTGTTCCTCATGTTACCCAGGGCTCGAGAGTCCCATAGTGGGGTAAGCTTTGTTATTTTCCCTTTCCATCCCAGAGCTGCCGTCGCTGTATGCCATAGCGTCACCGTTAGTTTGGTGGGCCCCACCAATTTGCGCATTTTACGTAAGGATGTTGTAACCTTTTGTCTGTTTTCCGCTGTGTGTGGTGATCTGGTTAATTTAACTCCTGACCTGGGGCCTTCTCCCCTAGATATGAGTGATGTGTTTCGGCGGTCAAATCGGTCTGTCGGGATTTCCTCACCCACTGACGACCCGATCAAAGGACTGGAATTGATTTCGTGGTGGGTATTGGTATTAAAAATTGGGAAGATTTTGCTCGGTTCTGCGTTTGGTTGTTTCTTGTACTTGAGCCTGGCCTTCCTAGCCCTTTTCCTTTGTCTCTTTGTTGGGTTGTCCTCAGATGTGGGTTGTTGGGTAACTTGAATTTCTTCGACATCTGAGAGTGGTTTATCTTTGCCGCATTCCTTTGATAAATGTAGTTGATCCATAATTTGTTTGCTTCTTTTTTGGCCGTTTGTGAGCTTTCTCGTGGGTGTTTGTGGTTTCTCCGGGGTATGCTTAGTTTCTGACGTCTGGCTGTGACCACGAGATTGTTTTACCTCCCCTAGAATGTCCATCAAAATTGCCGGGAGGCTTGCCAGCTTTTCTATGATACTTTCACATCCGCAGTTTCGTTGTTGGTTCTTCCCGCTGGTTTTTGGCTCTGAGTTCCCCTGAGTTGTCAAGAGCAATGAAAGGGAGTCCAGTTTTGTGTTTATACTCGAAATGTGCCCTGCCACCAAAGTAATAAGGTCGATCTGGACTTCCATTTTGTTAGATTGGTAATTCAGCACCCTTATTGCTTGCTCTAGGGTGCCTAACAAAGATTGGGTCCATGACGTGGCGGGCTCGACGTTTAGGATTCTACTTGAGTCCTTAGGCTCTGAGTCCAACGAGCTCCCTGATGAAATTGTGATTGGGTCAATATGGGAGAGGAGTAGTTGGTTAGCCTGCTTAGTGATGCTGTTATTTATGCATCCTTTTTGTTGGTCTCTTTTTGTCTCTGGGCCGCGCGGAGTTGAGACCAGCATGCCCGGGCTCAGATGTCGGTCATCAAAACCGTGTTCTAATCGTGGCACTCTTCCTTGTGAGTCTATATACTTTGTGATTCTCTCAGAAAGTTCCTCGAGTTGAGAGTCGTTTGATAGGAAGAGATGCTTTAACCATGGGTCTCCTTCTTGTCCGGGTAAGATGGATTGATTTTTAGAGTCTGTGTTGACCTCCTTCTCCCCCTTGCTCGCTATTCCGTGGTCGCTATTTTCTGGTGGCTCCGTGATTATTTCACTTTTATCCTGGCTTCGTCTGTGGACCATCTCAATACAATTATCTGCAGTGTCCTTTTTGGCTCCGCCTCCCTCAATTTCATTTGAGGCTGAAGAAGTGTTGGGACCGTGCACCTGGGCCGTGACCAACTCTTGTTTGCCTTGACGAAAGGAACCCAAACACAGTGTAGGGGATACACACCCTCTGTCACTGCGTGACATGTTCTGCAGGTTATTGGTCCGTGGAGAGGGTGCATTTGATGGCGCGATGGGGCTTGGTAACTTACAGGCCTCCGTAGTCTGCGCGTAAATCGCCGCCATTGGGTCCTTCAGGTAAAAATATTTCAGAAGTCCGGATTTCCTTCTGGTATCTGATTTTAGCTCAGGGGTTGGTGCCGATACCAACCTTTCCCTTGGATTTAAATCTGGCCCTATTCCCGCTGTCATTTTGGGTTCCATAGTCATCTTTCTTGTTTTTCTTTGGGCTTTTTTACTTTCCACAGGTTGTCGTGTTTTCCCCGATCTCATTTCCCTCGTTTGTGACCTCACGATCCCTTTAACCCTGTTAGGGAACTGTTCGGGAACTGTTCGTGTCTGTTGGTGGCTGATTCGGCGGGGACGTGTCGGGGTCGGTGGTGGTATTAACAAGTGTGCTAATAAGGAGATGGCCGTAAATGGCTTGGCCTGGGTGGTTGAAAGCGCGAGTAGGGGTGCGGCCAGAAGTGCAAAATCTTCGGGGGTCTCCTGTCTCCAGATCAGTTTTTAATTGAAACGGACCCCCCCAGGGATTAATGAACTTGCTTACTCTCCTTACCGCACTGCTTCATGCTGTTTTTCTTGGCTCGGTACACTGGCTCTCTCGGGCACCCGAAGTCCTGGGTCCACTGGTGCTGTCGCGCACTGTCTCTCTGGTGGTTTTACCCCCGTCTCCTGGCACCTGGCTCCCCGTTTTCCTGGCTCCCAGTGGGCTACGAACCCTTGCTCCCTCCTCTCACCGCCGTGTCTTCTCTTTTGCGGTAGCGAGTGTCATGTTGGAGTGGCGTTGGCGTCACGCTGCCCCAACTCCTGGGGCCCACTAGTGCCCACTGGGCGGCTGTTCAGGCTCCCCTGCCTCGTGGCTGCCGCAGGGCGTGGATCTCCTGCCCGTCCAGCCCCTGCCCCTTCTGCTGCTGCTTCTTCTTCTGGGCTTCGTAGTCCGCCCTGCAAAAGCCAGTCCGTCTAATCCGCACAGCACAGCGGCACCTGACACCGAGCCTATTGGGGGCACAGAGGAGGCGGTAGACCGGTAAACCGAGGCAATGATGGGGGTAAGCGGGGCTCATGCAAAGCACAGGCACCCCCGGTGTTCCTGCTCCTCTGGCGCTGGCTTTGCGCTGTCTCCCGTTGTAGCTCCGCCGGGTCCCCCCCAAACAAACCGTAGTTGCAGCCCCTCACTGCCTTCCAGGCTGCCTCAAAGTTTTTCCAAGTTTTTCCCAGGCTTTCCACTGCCCCAGCCGCCTGCCTCCAGCCGTCTGTAAGAGCCTCACAACGGCTCCCGCCGCTACCGGGCCGCTCCCTTTTTTTGCCGGCGCAGCTGCTAAGTAAACTGTGAGCTCAGGCGGCCTCCTGCGCTCGCAACCCTCGTGCTCCGCACCTCACTGCACGGGGGGGGGGGCAGGGTACAGGCAGGGTACAGCAGGCAGAAGTTCAGCTGAAAGAGGCGGAGAGGCGGAGGGGCCGAGGACGGTAAGGCTCGCGCCTGCCAACGCGTCCGATGATCTGTGATCTGCACTCTGCGCTCAACTGCTACAGTCTGTTAGATTCAACTAGCTAATGTTACCAAGAAGAAACAAGAGGAGGATGGATGAGATGATTGAAACCACACAGCAGGCATAAGCCAAAAATAGACACATTTCCCCCCAATTTTACCTCTTCTTACCACGTTCAGGATTGTAATCACAGTTAATAGATGAATTAGAAAGACACAGAAGGGATAGGAGTGATGTGCCCAAGGTCACACAAAGTGTGCGGCTAATTTCTTTGACTATAGGATAAAGAATTGCTATTGTTCTTGTACCTTGGAAACCTACCTCCCTCCATCTGCTGTAATTTCCCTTAGCCTAACATAACCTCAGGACTACAAATCCCAGAACATAAGGCAAAAAAAAACATGACTGAACGAGATACTCACTGATGGACCTAGGAAAATAAAGAGATCTCTGCAAATTGAAATTCCTCGTGGCACGTGTGAGCTCAGAGCTTAGATTTGCAGTTCATAAGGCCTCTACTAAAGGATGTGTGTCTCACACTGCAGCTGAGATGTAGTAGCTACAAGTTCCAGATTGAAAGCAAGAGCCTGGACTGGATGAGCTCCTCAATTGCGTGGGACGACACATGGTGGCCCCCCGCCCTCGATAACACTCCCACACAAACAGACCACGCCCGCAACCTCGGCACCAACCTCGACTCCTCCCTCACCATGAACCGACAGATCAATGCTGTATCCTCCACATGCTTCAACACCCTCCGCATACTTGGCAAGACCTTGAAATGGATCCCCCCAATACAGGAAGACCGTCACCCACGCACTCATCGCCAGCAGGCTGGACTACAGGAATGCCCTCTATGCCGGAATCAACAAATCTCTACTCCACAAACTCCAGACCGGCCAGAGCGTCTCAGCCAGACTCGTCTTTAGCTTCCCACGACAAGCACCTACGAGACCTCCACTGGCTCCCAGTCGAAAAAAGAGTGACCTTCAAGCTGCTCACACACTTCGACAAATCCCTCCACAACACTGGACCCCAATACCTCAATGAAAGAATCTCCTTCTACACCCACAAGAGAAACCGCTGCTCCGCTGACCTAACCTTGACCAAAATCCCCCACATCCACAGATCCAGAAAGGGAGGCAGATCCTTCTCCTACATCGCGGCCAAGCCTTGGAACGAACTCCCCCTCAACATCAGATGAAGACCCACACTGCAAGCATTCAGGAAGACCCTCAAGACCTGGGCCTTCGGATGACCGGAGCTGCCCGAAACCCCTCCCCCATCGCTCTGAGACCCTAACCGGTGAGTAGTGCGCTCTACAAATCCCTGATTGATTGAATTGTGGTTCTTGAAATAAAAAATCCCTGAGCTTGTAATGTAAAAGGCACAGGAAAGTTTTCTTTTCACAATAATGTTCATTCCCTGTTCAGTTACAACCGATATTTTATCTAAATCTGCAATTTTGGACTAGATTAATCTGTGTGAAGCCCCAAGAGGCCTGTCTGGCTAGGTATCCCATAGCTCAATGAATAATCGAACCTGAGCAGTGATAAAAATTCCTCTAAGATGCCCAAGAGCAGCCTGAGAACTGTCTGTGTACAGCCGACAGGCGAGTCGATGAGAGGCAGGGATCATTCACCCTAAAACCACAAACTAAATATTTGTATGAGGCTCTCAGCAGTTGCAATCCATATTTTATGACAGTGATGGAGACCGCAGGTGGCTGGCTGTTTTATGGAAGCAGCAGAATAGTAAGCAACAATTCCTTCTTGCAATAGGCATCTCTTAAAGGGAACATCGGTTCATTTCGTCACAGGCAAAAACACACGTGCACGCTCAAAAAATTTAATATCGAGTAAAAGCCTCATTTTCAAAATGAAAACATACATTGGTAAATCAGATAGGCCTGTACTTAGCATGTCTGCTGTGTGTGTTTTTTTTGCAAACGTACAACAGTAAAAGCAGTCAAATTTAAAAATGAATGCGGGCGACCTCCTGATATACTTGGGGCACCTCCACCCCACACCTCCGGACCAGCAGTAATGCACACCCTAGGCACATTAGGATGTTGCCCCGGCAGCATCCGAAAACAGAACTATACCTCATTGGACACTAGGAGTGCACAAGAAGAAGGGTCTGGGAGGCCGGATTTACAATTGCGACCAATGGCTCCCGAGCGCTCAGGTACAAATGTGGGTTGCAAGATTCCAGATGAAAGCAGAAAATCTCACATCCCTGCTGACGACCACACGAGGGACCTTGCTAACTGACCCACACTGGCACTGTAACTCATGAGCAGATCTGCACTGCTTACAATGATGACGCTCCCCAAATTGCTATAAGCAAACCAAAACTAGCCTTGCTACATGCAGAAAGCGACCATAATGTTATTTCAAGCAGCTCTAAACTCCCTTGTCTGGGGGTTGGGGATGGACCGCAACGGGGTTGTTTAATAAATGCTTACAATCCCCAATTTTTTACTGTTTTGCTTGTGGTTGTTATAGTTTACAAATTGTAGTTTTAACCTGCCTATGATGGCATAATTTCTCTTCTGTTTTGTGTTTAAACTTGTGGTTTTTACTTGCCCATGACTGTTTTCATTTAACCTGTTGAATTGTGGGATTTGCAGTCCACAATTTGTAGTTTTTTCCCTCTCATTCCCCATGACTATTTGTTTTTCCCTCCTAATTTCTCCCTTGCTCTGTGCCCAGACCTGTATGTTAAGCAATCCACCCCCAGCTCCCATTTTGTGTTAGCAAGTGAGTGAAACCACCCCCCACCTTTTGCCCCTCCTAGCAACAGGGATATTCTACATCAGAGAGTGAACATAGGGTGCTCTGAGACCACAGTAATCTGCTGTGACCTATTTAAGATGTGTTTTGTAGGGATTGTACACACAGTTTTTTAACTAGTGAGTAAAGTTGTACACAAACAGTATTGTTAGAGGACGAAGTTTGTTAGGCCCTTACCTGCAGAAGTCCAAAGTGTGGATTGAGCCTGTCTGTCTCCTAGGAGATTCTGAATAGAGGAGCACCTTCCAACTGCCTGGCCAGCCAACCTTGTCTGAGGTCGCTGGGACCTTATATAGTCTGATATTGGATGGTACATGTGTGCAATGATTGGTCGTTGTATCTGGTGTTCCTATTGGATTAGGGTTATTGTTCTCATTGGTTGGGTATTTGAGGGTTCTGGTTGGTTCCTGGGTCCGCGATTCAATTAATGTAGGGTTGGGACTAGGGCTAGGATCAGGTTTTCTATTGGTAGTAGGGGTTAGGGTTTCCAGTGTGATTGGTTGCTGGACTAGGTGGGGGACTAGGACTAGGGTTCGTCTTTCTATTGGAAGTAGGGATTAGGGTTTCCAGTGTGATAGGTTGTTGGGACTAGGGTTTGGGTTAGGCTTTCTATTGTACGTAGAGATTAGGGTTTTGTGCCTGATTGAGTTCTTAGTCTAGGGCTATAATTGTCTGTAAGGTCTTGGTCTCCTATTGGTCCTAGGGTTCAGGGCTAGTGTTGTCATTGATTAGGGTTAGGTCTAGGGTTCCCATTGGCTGAAGGGGATCACCTGATTACTAGGGCTATAAAAGGCCAGGGTTTAGGGCGTCTCAGCCAGGGCGTTGAGGCTAAGGGTGGAGAGCACAAAGGCAGTTGACTGTTTGAGTCTGTTCGAGACTGGTCGGGACTAGGGCCAGAAATGCTGCCCCTTTCCTTATACACTAATACCCAACCTACACCATTCACATCCACAGAGTATTACACTCGCATGGAATGTACTCCACACATTTACTGCAACCCCAACCCTATGGACAAATCAATGTACCAGCACACACTACAACACCACACAAACCACACCTACATACCCTTCTATCACAGCTACCACACATTTCCACCATCACCTACAAACAGAATACAACTCTATCCTATACCACTAACCTATCCACTCATCACTAACACAACCAAATGCCATACCATAATTAACTACAACCCATCCAGACACACACTCCCCACTCTTATTACTCCTAACAGACCCCCTTTTATCACATAGGTTTTATAACAAACCTATGATCAGCCTTCCATCATTTGTCCATCTAACACCCTCCTCAATGCCAAGCTTTCTCTCTTCCACCACACCTAACACACATACAGCGACACAGCAACTCTCTTCTAACCGTCTCTCATCCATTAGACAATTTAGAACCTTACTACATGACCCACATGCTGCACCAACACCCCTAACTCATACACCTTTCACCCTAAACACACGCAGACAATATAAGCAACATGCCACACATTACAACGTTGCTGCTCCATGTCTACTACAAAACAAGGTTACACCACAAAAACAGCACTGCACACCATCTCACTCTCAAACACCATCCCCACCACCCACACAGGCAGACCCATCAAAATGCCTTCTTAGCCTGCTGGTCGAGGACCACATTACAGAACAGCTAAACAATTGCTATTCTAATACAGCTAATACCAGCACTAAAACACAGCTGCTACAAACCCACTCAATACTGATCACTCTTCTACAAAACAAAGTCTTGATCTCAACAAAGCAGATTCTCTAAACTGTCTACTTATAAATGCTTGATCGCTCTCTAAAAACAAATATCACATCTACGGCCTTCTTACTGTCGCAAAACCAGACATACTATTCATAAATGAATCATGGTTGGGAGATGATATGGCTCCAGTCCTGCATGAAGCCGTTCCTCTAGGCTATCAAACAGTCACCCAACATTGTATAGGCAAAAAGAAGGTGGCCTAGCTGTTGTGTTCAGGCAAACATTACATATCGCTAAAGTTGACGACATCTCCATAAGAATTGTGAGGCTCTCTCACCAGATGCAATCATACACCATCTTCCTCCTGTAACTTCCTGCTCCTTTACAGACCTCCACCTAGCAAGGCAACATTCCCATACACACTTCTAGACACAGTTTCAAACCTGATAACAAAACACTTCAAAGTATGCGTTCTGGGTGACCTCAACATTTGATGTGACAACCCAATATGCCCCATCTGAAAACAATAATCATTGGCCTAGATGCACTGAACCTGCATCAGAATGTCCACAAACTCACACACATCACTGGACACATCCTAGATGTCATTTTTGCTAATACCAAACTAGTTACCTTTCAAACTATAACTCCAGTCACATGGTCAGACCACCACTTGCTTGCTTTTTAATATAAAAGAAAACTAAGCGACTCACCTAAAACCACCTTAAATGCATCTTCCTATCGACCTTGGAACAAACTCAATTTGGAACACTTAGAAACACAACTAACATCCAGTAGAGATCTGGAAACAATACATTCTGTTCAAAAACTATATGAGTGGCTAGAGGAAGCTTTTGATATCCTGATACCACTCAAAACCACACAACAGAACAAAAGAAAACAAGCACCTTGGAGAAAAACATAGATAAAAGACATAAAACCAAAAATTAGAAACTGCAACGTGCCTGGCTCAACACAAACGCCAAACAAGACAAACTTCACCTACAGAAAATTCATAGATTATACAAGTCAGCTATCAAAAAAGCAAAGTAAAGGTACTATTCCGTCAGAATTCAAAATGCTAAATGTGCAAATAAAGAATTCTATAAAATACTCAACAAATTTCGTAAACAAAATTCCAGAGAAGGAACTCATCCTGTTACTCAAGATTACACAGACAAACTGGCAAATCATTACACGGACAAAGCAGACATGTTGGACTCATACTTAAAACAGAGACAAAGCACCAACACTAACCCTTTTACAAAACAACAATCCAAGAATACTCTAGCCCGGCCTCTCGGTTCCTTCCAAAACATTTCACACAATGAATATAGGGACCTGGTCAAAGCAGGCAGGCCGGCCGGCCGGCAGCCCTTCTGACCTATGTCCACCACAAACATTCAAAACAATTCTTCTAACAACCTCTGCTGCCAGTCCAGTAAGAAGAATCATCAACAATTCATTCACTACCGGAATAGTTCCAGAAGAACTAAAAAAAAGTCATACATACGCCCTTTACTGAAGAAATCAAACTTGGACTCACTGAACCCTGACAATTACAGACCCATTACAAATGGACCTTGCCTGTGTAAACTGATAGGAAGAGCAGAATTTGCCCAGATGTCACAATTCATGGAAGAGAATGCCATACTTTCAGACTTCCAAAATTCCATCCAGAAAGAAGCCCAGAATCTGCCCCCCTTGCCATCAGGTGTTACCTGAAGAACACAGTTGACCGCAACAGGCTTGCTGCGCTAATCTTATTGGACCTTTCGGCTGCCGTTGACACGGTTGACCATGACACTCTGATAAAGAAGACTCTAAGAAGCCAGCATAGAGGGGACTGCTCTAGACTGGATCACGTCCTACCTTCAAAACAGAACCAATGTCATCCATACCCCACCTTTCTCATCCAAACCGTACTCCACAAAAACAGGGGTCCCTCAAGGCTCTAGTATCTCGCCCATGCTTTTCAACATGAAGTCATTACCGGTACTAATCAATCAATTTCACCTCACGTGCTATAACTATGCAGATGACACTGTCAGGAACCCCAAAAAAGACTTTTGTGAAGGTCTTAAGAGAAACGCTGTGGCTTCAATTAAATTACCTGACTGCAAATGCCTGCTCTGGAAGCGTCGAAATCCTTGCTGCAAATCCTTCCTTTGTTTGGTGTTACAAGAATTGCGACGTTCCGCCACGATAGGAAAAGACCGGTCTGCTCCCACTTCCTGTAGTGGTGCGCGGTCTAGTTCTTTTTCTCACTTCAACTGAGGTAACATTCTGACAGGAGCCTTGTTTGTGCGCGTTTCCTGTCAAGGCTTCAATTACCACAGAAAGACTTGGAATATTGCTGGCACTTGACATCCCAATAGGGAAGTAACAAAATATGCGCACTTGAGTTTCTTTGAGTGAGATTTAACCTAGAAATTCTTTCCTCAGCAGTATTTAACTTTGGAGTTCTTGAGAGAGCAGTGCCGGTTCGTCAGTCAGGATTCAGGACTGGAAGGAGTGGTCGATTTCGGGAGTAACTTCAGTCAAGAGAAGTACTCCAATACTTAAGAGTATCTAGTTTTTTTTGTTCATTCACTCGCTGTGTACTTGAGGAGTCCAGAGACTGCGAGTGGATAAAATATAGAGGCTGCAAGTAGTCTTTTTAACAAGAATAGTTCAGAGACTGAGGATAAGCACTATAAAGAATTAGAGCAAGTGAGAAAATCTCCACAGAGCATTTAACTGTAAAGAGAACCTTTTATTTAGTTCTTGAGCGAGAGTCATGACCAATATTTTCTGAGGAGAGATCCAGAAGAGACTTGTTGTAAAAGACATCAGAAAAGAATAAAGAGATTCACCAAGAATAAGACCCTAACTGGCAGAGCTCAACCTAATCCATCTGCTTGAGTGAACAATGAGCTGGCCGAGTTCTTCCAGTAAATCAGATATACACCAAACAGTTGCTTAGGCAAAAATTTGTTTCAGGCAAAGCAGCACAGAGCTAGCTTCTAAAAAAGACACAGGCAAGAGGCATCCTAGTAGAGAGTGGAGAGACTGTCAGAGGAGTCTTAGAGTAATAAGGAAGGGTAATTGTTTGTGTTTATTTTACAGAGCTTCTTATTGAATTCCTGAAGTAGGAGCCAGTGTCCAGAGGAGTGTCTCTCTTGTTTTGTCTTCCATTTCCCCTTTCCCCCGGGATAAGTTTAATGGCAGTGGTCATCTCCTGTCGCTGGCCTTGGTTGGAGGGATCTGGGGCAAGACCATCTGTTCCTGAGGGGCCGCATTAGAGTGTATCCAGTACTGACAGACATGCAAATACTCCTTCAACTGGAATGCCCCAAAGAAATTGGAAACTCACAAATATTTAGTTGTCTCAGAGCCGTGGATCAATAGATGGCTTGGAGCCATCTCATATTGAATGCTTCCAAAACAGAAATACTCACAAGTGGCGATTGGAAACATTATGACCCACTTGCCGCCTGGCCTGATAAACTGGGGTCACCGCCTAAAGTATCGAAGGAAGTAAGAAACCTTGGAATGACCGTAGACTCCAAGCTATTGATGAATGCCCAATTGGACAACTAGCAAGATCAAGCTTTGTTACTATAAAAACTCTGCGACAAATCTTTCCCCATTTGGGATTTCCACACAAGGTCTAAGCTACCATCTCCCTTGTTCTGTCCAAACTCGATTACGCCAATAGCCTCTACCACGGATCACCTTTAACGACCATGAGAGACTACAAGGTATTCACAAATCGGCTGCCAGACTACTCTTGCATATCAAACCGCGAGACCAAATCTACCCTGCCTTGAAAGCCCAGCATTGGTTGCCGGTTGCCAGAAGATCCACATTCAGGCTGCTTTGTATCATCCACAAAGCGATACATGGAATGAGACCGTTTTTCATCAGGAATAAAATCACCAAACACATCCAACAAAGGAACGTCTGCTCCACAGTGGCACCTCGCATCAAAATCCCATGATACAAGTATAAAACCATGGGTGGCACATCCTCCTTTGTTCAAGCAGCCAAACTATGGAACTCTTTACCCCAACATAAGATCCATGGACAACCACCTTCTCTTCAAAAAACGACTCAAGAATTTGCTCTTCCACACATAAGCACCATAAGCAAACAGAAATATACAGCATATCACTCTGTATATAAGCATTTATTTGTATTATAGATATGTACCTATATATGTGTATTGCTTTTTATAAACATGTAGAACAATTATGTTTAAAATAAATAAATAAATAAAATAAATAAATAATTTTTGGAGTACAACAACACTTGAAAACCAGAGCTTATCTAATGCATCTTTAATATACGTATATTTACCTACTTTATGTATCTATATACCTTCCATGTCCTTGGATCTATATATTTATTACTTTTCTCCTAAAAATGCATACAATGCAGTACCCTATTTCTCCACTTATACCTCTCTCAGTATATCCTCTAACTTAACTCTCTGACTCATCTCAAACCTCTATCAACTACTCTTTCCAATGCACTACCCTATTTCTCACCCTATACCTCTATCAATATCTCCACTCTACATATACTTCCTTCCTTTATGCATCTATATGCTTTCCATGAACTTATGGATCTATATATGTATTACTTTCTTCTAATTCAGCTTATCCTATCAATCAATCAATCAATCATTTGTAAGGCGCACTAATCACCTGTGAGGGTCTCAAGGTGCTAAGGTGGGGGGTGCAGCTACTGCTCGAACGGCCAGGTCTTGAGACATCTCCTGAAGGTCAGAAGATCAGCAGGTCCTGGGTCTGTCGCAGATGGGTGGGGAGGGTGTTCCATGTCTTGGCAGCGAGGCAGGAAAAGGATCTGCTGCCGGCGGTCGTCCTGTGAATACGCGGAACGGTGGCAAGGGTGAGGTCGGCGGAGCGAAGCTGACGGTTCAGGGTGTAGAAGGTAAGTCATTTGTTGAGGTATGTTGGACCGGCGTTGTGGAGTGCTTTGTGAGCGTGGGTGAGGAACTTGAAGGTGATCCTCTTGTTGAGTGGGAGCCAGTGCAGGTCTCTCAGGTGGGCTGTGATGTGGGTGTGGCGGGGGATGTTGAGGATGAGGCGTGCGGAGGCGTTCTGTATGCGTTGTAATCTTTTCTGGAGTTTGGTCTTGGTTCCTGCGTAGAGGGCGTTGCCGTAGTCCAGTCTGCTGCTGACGAGGGCCTGGGTGACCGCCCTTCTGATTCCGGTGGGGCTTCTTCTGTAGATCTTGCAAAGCATGCAAAGGGTGTTGAAGCAGGAGACGGTGTTGACTTGCTGGATCATTGAGAGCGATGAGTCCAGGATGAACCCCAGGTTGCGTGCGTGGTCCGTGGGTGTCGGTGCGGCTCATAGTGCGGCCGGCACCAAGAGTCATCTCAAGCGGAGGGGGTGGGGCTGAGGATGAGGATCTCCGTCTTGTCGGAATTTAGCTTCAGTCGACTATTCCTCATCCAGTCGGCGACGGCCTTCATTCCTACGTGGAGGTTGGTTTTGGCGGTGGCGGGGTCCTTGGTGAGTGAGAGGATCAGCTGGGTGTCGTCGGCGTAGGAGACAATTTTGAGGTTGTGCAAACGGAAGATGTTGGCGAGCAGTGCCATGTAGACATTGAAAAGGGTCAGGCTGGGGGATGATCCTTGGGGCATGCCGCAGGTGATCTTGGTGGCGTTAGATCGGTTGGGGAGAGGCAGACCCTCTGGGTTCTGTCAGTGATGAAGGAGGAGATCTAGTCTAGGGCTTTGTCACGGATCCCTGCATTGTGGAGGCGTGTACGTAGGGTGTGGTGGCAGGTGGCCGAGAGGTCCAGGAGGATGAGGGCCGCGGTTTTTCCGTTGTCCAGCAGGGTCCTGATGTCGTCGGTGGCAGCAATGAGGGCGGTTTCAGTGCTGTGATTGCTGCAGAATCTGGATTGGGACGGGTCCAGGATGTTGTTCTCCCTGAGTAAGTGGGTCAGTTGTCTGTTGACGATCTTCTCAATGACGTTCGCCGGGAATGGGAGCAGGGAGATGGGCTGGATATTCTTGAGGTCCTTTGGGTCCGCTGTGGGTTTCTTGAGTAGGGCATTGATCTCAGTGTTCTTCCAGCTTTCTGGGAAGGTGGCCGCATCGAAGGACCTTTTGATGATCTTCCAGAGTTGGGGTGCGATGATGTGGTTTGCTTTGTTGAAGATGTGGTGAGGGCAGGGGTCGGAGGGTGAGATGGAGTGGATGGTGTGCATGGTTTTGATGGTGTTGTTGTTGTTGATGTGGGTCCAGTAAACCAGGAGGTTGGTGAGGCTGGGGGGTGGTGAGTCTGTGGTGTTGGTGGCTGTCGGGAGGGTCTGGGTGTTAAAGCAGTTGTGGATGTCTGCTATCTTGCAGTGAAAGAAGGTGGCTAGGGAGTCTCACAGGTCTTGCTGTGGTTGGATGTCATTGGAGCTGGAGCTGGGGTTGGAGAGTTCCTTCACGATGTTGAAGAGCTCTTTGCTGTTGTGTGCGTTGTTTTTTGATGCGTTCCCTGAAGGAGGTCCTTTTGGTGGCTCGAATGAGTTGGTGGTGCTTGCGGCTGGCGTTCTTGAGGGCTGCATGGTTATCCAGTGTCTGTTCGTGGTGCCACTTTTTCTTGAGTCTTTGGCAAGTCTATTTGGATTCCTGGAGGTCGGTGATGAACCAGCTCGCCTTTCTGTTGGTGCGTCTATTGGAGGGTTTTTTGATTGGGGCGAGGGTGTTGGCGCAGAAGTCGATCCACTCTCTGAGGGTGTGGGTGGCTGTGTCGGTTGGTGGGTCTCGGGTGAGGGTTGTGATGAGCTGGTCTTTGGTGACCTTGTCCCAGCTGTGGTAGGGGATCCGTTTTGGGTGGTGGTGCATGGTGGGTTTCTTGAAGGTGAAGACACAGCAGTGGTCAGTCCAGTGGAGTTTGTGGTGTGGCTGAAGGTCGCTGGTGGAAAAGATGGGGTCAAGCGTGTGTCCGGCGGAGTGGGTGGGAGTTGTGACGAGCTGTTTGAGTCCGAGGTTGGTGAGGTTTTCGAGCAAGGCAATGGAGTTGCTTTCAGTGAAAGTTCAGGTCTCCTAAGAGGATGTAGTCTGTGGAAGCAAGAGCGTGCGCGCTGCCAATGTCGGCGATAGAGTTACTGAACTGTGGTCAGTGTCCGGGGGTCTGTAAACTAGGGTTCCTCTGAGGGTGGTGCTGGGGTCGAGGTGGATCTTGAAGTGCAGGTGTTCGGCGGCGCTGGAAGAAGCTTCAGTGCTGGTCGAAATTTAGAGGGTATTCCTGTGGACAATGGCGATTCCTCCTCCTGGTCTGTTGGTGCGGTTCATTCGGGTGATCTTGTAGCCGTCCGGGATGGCTATGGTAATGTCAAGTGCCGAGAAGGGATTCATCCAGGTCTCCGTTAGGAAGGCGATGTCCGAGGAGACTGAATCGAGTAGGTTCCAGAGTTCGATGACGTGCTTGAGGATGGAGCGGGTGTTGAGTAGTATGCATCTGAGGTGGTTGACTCCTGCCCTGGCAGGTGGTGCAGGATGTGCAGGTGTTAGGTGGCTGGTGAAGCTACGACTTTGGCAGGAGAAGGGTCCGTGGATGAGTTTTGGTGTGGCCTGGAAGCAGTTGGGTGATCGGCCGGCGTTGAGTTCGTGGAGGAAGTTGGTGTCATAGAGTCATCGGGTGGCATGGCTCTTGCGGGGGCCGAGGGTTCTGGTGCTGGGCGCGGTCCAGTAACGGATGGGCAAAAACAGGCTTTCCTTTGGCGCACCTTCGGCGCCCCATCAGCACCACCGCACAGTGGCCGCCATTATGTAGGGGAGGGGGGCGGGAATGTGAAGCTGGGAGGCGGGAGCGGGGCAGTAATGGCAGGAAACCAGCAGGAATGAAGAAGGAGGGCAGGGTAACTTGAGGGCAAGATACAATGGGCAGTGGACCCAGAACACAGGCAACAGAATACAGGCACAGGCAAAACAGTAACGAGGCACAGGACACCAGACACCAAGGAAAAAAACAGTGATGGCAAGAGTCAGGAAGAATCAGTGATGGCAGGTGTCAAAAAGAAGGTGGCACTACTAGGTGTAACAGTGCGGGCTCGAACCCTGCCTGGGTTGGGCCGGTGGAATCTGTGTCGGAGCAGGGCACCGCGTCGGAGCAGGGCACCACGGAGCTGCTGGGGAGAGGGGAGAGAGCAGGCCTCAGACTGGGTCAGAGGTTGTGCTCCAATGCACTACCCTATTCTCACCCTATACTTCTCTCAATATATCTTCTACCTCAACTCTCTGACTCATCTCAAACTTCTTTCTACTACTCTTTTCAATGCACTACCTTATTTTTCACCCTATACCTCTAATAATATATCCCCTACATCCACTCTATCATTCATCTCAAACCCCATACTGTTACTATGATCCCCAAAATAACCCTTTCTAGACTCTCCCCTACTCTACCCCTCCTAGCATCATCTGAAACCTCTTTTACTTTACCGATCGAGCAAAACAAGCCTTTTTAAACTCTTTGCTCTGACTCTTCTCCACATCCCTTTTATCCCTCTTATATCCCTCCACTATCCTTTCAATAACAAATAACATGTCCACTTCTCCAATTTCATTTTTCACTATACTAATTCACCACTAATCCTCTATAGGTCCCAGAGTAGCGTGTGACTAGCCAAAAAAAGCACTCCAACACCCCATCAGGGGAAACAAGCGCTATATAATCGAAAAACTTTTTTCCCTCTTTTATCCGTCCGTTATCCTTCTCAATCCAAATAACTGACTAATAGCCACCACTCAAATCACTTTCACATTTCACTGTACTAATTCACCACTAATCCTTTATTGGTTCTGGAGTAGAGTGTTGCTCACCGGAAAAGCACCTCAACACCCCATCAGGGGTAACAAGCACTATATAAATGCAAACCTTATTCCCTCTTATATCCTTCTGCTATCTTTCTCAATCCAAATAACTGACTAGCCTATCCACCACTCAAATTACTTTGATATTTCACTATATTAATTCAACACGAATCCTTTATGGGTTCCGGAGTAACATGCTACTCTCTGAAAAAGCAATTTGAAGCCTCGTCAGGGGTAGTAAGCACTATATAAATGCAATTACAATACAATTACAATACAATTTAATGGTGGACTGGCAATGGTCGACTTACTAGCCTACTACCGGTCCTCACACTTTCTCATACTAAACAGAAGGATCTTTGACACACACACAATGACCCAGTGCACCTCATTGGCCTCTGGCATATGAGTACTCATCCCCCACTACACTACATATACTGCGGATGGCAGCCCCCACTGACAAAAGGGGCAATATGAATTTGGAGGGTTGATCTTCAAGACATGGGATGAGAAAGGAAACCAACACAGGAAATCCCTCTAAGCAACTCTGCATTACTACACGAGTCCTGTGTCTCTTAAGGGAATCAACTGTTGTCTAAGTGATATGTGTACAAGCCGTAAGCTGATCACTATGGTGGTGCATTTACATAAAAACTAAAAGAAAAGTTTAAATGAAAAAGTTTACAATTAGGAAGATTTCATTGCCCCAGTGCTTTTTTTTAAAGAAAGGGGAGGGTGGCCTTATAGCCCCCCCCCCCCTTGAGCCTTATTGGGCCCTGGAGAACCAGTGCACCCTCCCCCCCCCCCCAAGTCTGTTTAGGCTCTGGGGACCACTTAATAAAATGTTTACATTAAAAGGTTTAAAATTATTAAAAATTAAAATTTCATCCCCCAGGTCCTTTATTTCAAGAAAGGGGAGGGGGGCATGTAGCCCCCCTCCTTGAGATTTATTAGGCCCTGGGGACCCCATCCCAAAGTCTGTTTTTTTTAAATTAAAGAGAAGGTGGGGCACATGACCCCTCCCCGAACCTTATTAGGCCCTGGGGACGCCATCCCCAGGGCCTTTATTTTATTACAGGGAGAGGGGCCGCGTGGATCCCCTCCCCGAGCCTTCTTAGGCCCTGAGGACCACCTTCCCAAAAGCTTTTTCATTTATTGAAAGGGAAAGGGGGTGAGTGCCCCCCTCCCGAGCCTTGTTAGGCCCTGAGGACCCCATCTCCAGAGCCATATTTTTAAATTAAAGAAGAGGTGGACCACATAGCCCCACTCTCCAAGCCTTATTAGGGCCTGGGGACCCCATCCCCCCACCATACATTCATTTGGGCCGCGGGGGAGCCAAAAGTTCCCCAGCCAGCTCCCGCATGTTTGCGGAAGCTGACATTACTCCCGCTCAGAGAGAGCAGCTACTAATGCTGCTCCCTCAGAGCGGGAGTAATATTTTAATCTGTTTCCCTGCCCACATCAGTGCAGGCAGGGAAGCAGGTCAAAAGTCTGCTCCCTGCCGGCTTAGGCTGTTTTAAAGATCCTGCCCACTGGGAGCAGGCTTTGTGTTTGCTCCCGCTTGGCAGGAGAAGAAAAAATTATCCCGACAAGCAGGAGCAAACACAGGTTTGTTTCCCTACCCAATCCGGTGCAGGTAGGAGAACCGCTATGCCTCAGGATGGGCTCCCCAGGACATAGAATGTGAGCCAGCACCGTGCGATGGAGTCCACTGGGCCATTAATGGCTCAGGGAGGGGTGGCCCATGGCACCCCTCCCCATTTTTAAAATATTTGGTCCCTGGGTGGGCATCCTGGCGCCTCTGATAACTCGGGGAGGAGGACCACATGGCCCCCCTCCCCATATTCAATCATTGTAACCCCAGGGGTGGGTTCCCCAGGGCCTGTTAAGGCTAGGGGAGGGGGGTTGCATGTCCCCTCTCCGCATATACATTATTTCAGCCCCAGGGATAGACTCCACAAGGACTGTATTGGGGGGGGGGGGCATGCACCCCCTGTCTATTAATAAAGCAAAGTGCCCCGAATATTTTCTTTTTTCGTTTTTTTCTGATCCACGTAGGGATTTCCTATTTGCTATTTTCTAAGCACATGGACAAAGCAGTCCCTGACTGCGAAATGGGCATTTAAGAAATGCTATTACTATCAAATCTAATTCGATGGTATCCATATGCAAAATGGAAAAAGTCACCCAAAAAGCACCTCAAGGGCATTGGAGCACTTTACACACACACCACTTCCTTTTTTTCTTTGCTGTAACGGGGCCCTATGCCCATAGGTACGATTGCTTTTCCACAAAATTGAAAAAGCAAACCATTTCTACCTTTGTACCTTAGGCCCATAGGAACGAATGGTTTTGCATTTCCTAAATAGCAATTTCTGAATAGCAATTGCGACCCTATAGGGATCACTATTAGGAAATGGCAATTTTATTACATTCCATTTAGCGTTTCCTAAATAGCAATTTCTTAGGATTCGCTATTAAGGAAATGCAAAATGGAAGTTTCATGCATATGGCCCTAGGTCCCTGAGTCCAGTAATGGCCACCAGCAAAAAAAATTCAATTTTTTTGTCAGCCAATCAAACACTCGCTTCTGTGGGAGTCTTACTGCAACAGGAGTGAATTGGCCCAAGGGAAAAGAAGCTCCCTGGGCCAATCAGAACCTTATTTTTCAAACTTCGGTTCGAGGAACTCTTTCGAGAGTCCTCGAACCCAACCATCCCGATATCTATATTTATTTGAACCTTAATATCTCAGAAAATACTGAACGGATTTACACCAAATCACAATACGTGTACAAATATGTGTACCAAGATCTAGCTTCCTGCCAAATTTGGTGTCATTCTGGTCTTCAGTTTTTGCTATAGCGTTGTATAAAGACGTCAATGGAAAATATATGGGGAGTTTGTAGTTTGGGTCCACCCTTTTTTCTCCGCCCCCGCTTGATGGGTCATCCCAAAACACTTCCATGCACAATCTAGTCAACAAGTAGCACCTTTTTGGAACATTTTGTGGAGATTCTTTAAACAATGCAAAAGTTATTAGCAACACAAAAAATGCTTTTCCTATGGAACAGCTGATCTAACTATAACTACCCATTGCCACTGGGATATATATATATATATATATATATATATATATATATATATATATATATATATATATATGAAGCAAACTTGTGTCCCTCGAATCAAGATGCACTCACAGCTGAGTTTTCCCACTTTTAATGAAACAGGTAGCACTGACAGCAGCAAAGTACCGGTCCATTAAAAAGAAAGGCTATACGCGTTTCGGGCCAACGCCCTTGTTCACTGGCCAAGTAACAAACAGTGGCAAATTTGAGGACACCCGTTTACATAGTCCCGCCCACACTGGGCTTCACAGTGAAATAGAGAGCATTATGGTCCAGGTAGTCCCTCAATTTTCTACCCCAGTGGGTCTGTCGCTGTTGCCAAAATAGTTTACAATCCATCCCAAGTGGGTTGATGCCAAGCCTCACCACACTGCACCCGCTACCATTAGTCCACATTCCATCAAGGACTCACTGTTCTGATGCCGGTAACAGTCCTCTGTCACCCCAGACCCGCCATGGAATGGTAATGGTGCGTCTTGGCGGCTGGACCTGACACTAGTTACATGAAGCAAATGTGTGTCCCATGAATCAAGATGACTCACAGCTGAGCTTTCCCACTTTTAATGAAACTGGTAGCACTGACAGCAGCAAAGTACGGTCCATTAAAAAGAAAGGCCATACGTGTTTCGGGCCAATGCCCTTGTTCACTGGCCAAGTAACAAACAGCGGCAAATTTGAGGACACCCGTTTAAATAGCCCTGCGCACAGTGGGCTTCACAGTGAAATAGAGAGCATTGTGGTCAAGGTAGTCCCTCAATTTTAAACCCCAGTGGGTCTGCCGCTGTTGCCAAAATAGTTCACAATCCATCCCAAGTGGGTTGATGCCGAACCTTGCCACACAGCACCCGCTACCATTAGTCGACCTTCCATCAAGGACTCACTGTTCTGAGGCCGGTAGCAGTCCTCTGTCACCCCAGACCAGCCATGGAATGGCGATGGTGTGTCTTGGCGGCTGGACCTGCCAATAGTAACATGAAGCAAACGCAAAAGCGAATATCATCTTACAATCTATGTCAATCTATAATGAAAACATTGAGTATGAGTTTTTGCAACATTTTGTATATGCTTTTTAAGCCACTGCAAGAGGGCAGCTATATACCGAAAAACACGGGTAGTCCTTCCACTATGTTGAGTTTGCTATTGATGATGGAAAGTGTATTAAAAAGTTTGACAGAACATCGTCAGCGTCGTGACCAAGGTGCGTGTGGGCACCAAAACGCTTTGGCGCTTGTGCATTGCCTAGCACGTTCAATAAAATACTAAACTGCACCGGAGTGCGTGGGATCCTTTTATTTGGAGGGAGCCCCTTCCGAAATATTAAATACAGCGCGCTGCAAAGCGCTGTAAACACAGCAACTCTCACATGTACTGTGTTTTACATATGTACTTACTTTGACATGTAGCACTGAGATATCCATTCACTCACCAATACACTCATGCACACAGTCAACCGCCCATACAGCTGTTTCCACATGCACTTTTGAAACCATACATCTAGTGAATCAACTGCTCACACATCTATGCACAGAGTCATACACCTCCCAGCCACCCACACACACACTCAGTCTCCCATACAAATACTTGGGCAACCAATCAATAACCCATATAGTTACTCATATAGCTACTTATCAACACATGCAACAGTTTACAGAACAACAGACATAATGATGCACAAATTAAGACAGTTTAGTCACTAACCCATGCACTCAGTGAGACACATTTAATCACTCACTCATACAGTCAGTCATGCACCTACTAAATCCTTCATCCAGACACTTATACATCCACTCATTCTTCAATATGTAAGACATATTTTAACTTTACAGAAACATACAGTCACTGGATGTTGTCATCAGTGATGTCATCAGTGATGTCATTTGAGATGTCATCAGTGATGTCATCAGTGATGTCACTGACCATGTCATGAATGATGTAATATGTGACATCATCAGCAGTGGATTGCAGGTGCGCGATATATAGTTAGTGCAACTAACTATATATGGAATTTCAATGGTTTTGTGTGAGTAAAATAAGGTTTTGTAAATGCGAATTCCTAACTATATATGGTCTATAACCTATGGTTTTTTCAGTGAATTTTCAAGGTTTTGTAAATGCTAATTCCTAACTATATATGGTCTATAACCTATGGTTTTTTCAGTGAATTTTCAAGGTTTTGTAAATGCTAATTCCTAACTATATATGGTCTATAGCCTATGGTTTTTTCAGTGAATATATATATATACATACATATATAAACATATATCATCTGTATATCTATATAAATACAAACATAAATGCATGCATACATATACTTATATGCATACAGATGCATGTTATTTACATGAAAGTTGAAAAAACACTAATAAAAGCAAAGCTAAAAAGCCACCTCATTACAAACAGAATGGCTTAAACTTAAACGAGGGCGAGATCTATTGCATTTTCAATGCTTGTTTACTTTGGTTCCATCAAGAAGGCATTCAGATGTGTCACACATTTGCCATAAATTCTGAATGTTAGCACTCTAGTTGCACATTAGATCACTGTAGTAAAGCTACTGCTCACCAGGGACGTCTGCTGCTGGTATTCAAAGTGCATGTTTCAGTCTGCATGTCAGAATTTTTTTAATGAAATAGAAGAGGATTTGAAAAGTCACTCAAAATGATCCCTAATTTTTCTTTCTGAAGCACTAATCATACTTTCTATGGCAAAATTAACCCCGTCATGTTGTTCCTTTTTAAATTGAGTGTTTTCAGACTTACCACTTCATTCCAATCAAGATGGCTTCTGGTGTGCCATACTTTTGTCATAAGTAAGACTGTTAGCGCTCTAGTTGTTCTTTAGAACACTCTGGGACATTCTGTCATTGGGCTATACTTGGGGTACATCTGGGTGATATTTGGGCTACATTTAGGCTCTTTTGTCTCTGGTGGCCATCTTGGGAGACTGTATGTCAGAATTTTTTAATGAAATTGAAGAGGGTTTGAGAAGTCACTCAAAATGTGCCCTAATTTTTCTTTCTGCAGCACTAATCATAATTCATATGGCAAAATATACCCCCTCATTTTGTTCCTTTTTAAATTAAATGTTTTAAGAGTTACCACTTTATTCCAATCAAGATGGCTTCAGGTGTGCCATACCTTTGTAATAAGTAGGACTGTTAGCGCTCTAGTTGTTCTTTAGAACACTCTGGGACATTCTGTCATTGGGCTATACTTGTGCTACATCTGGGTGATATTTGGGCTACATTTGGGCTCTTTTGTCTCTGGTGGCCATTTTGGGAGACTGCATGTCAGAATTTTTTAATGAAATAGAAGAGGATTTGAAAAGTCACTCAAAATGTGCCCTAATTTTTCTTTCTGCAGCACTAATAATACCTTCTATTGCATAATATACCCCCTCATTTTGTTCCTTTTTAAATTAAATGTTTTAAGAGTTACCACTTTATTCCCATCACGATGGCTCCAGGTGTGCTATACCTTTGTAATAAGTAGGACTGTTAGCGCTCTAGTTGTTCTTTAGAACACTCTGGGACATTCTGTCATTGGGCTATACTTGGGCTACATCTGGGTGATATTTGGGCTACATTTGGGCTCTTTTGTCTCTGGTGGCCATTTTGGGAGACTGCATGTCAGAATGTTTTAATGAAATAGAAAAGGATTTGAGAAGTCACTCAAAATGTGCCCTAATTTTTCATTCTGCAGCACTAATCATACTTTCTATGGCAAAATATACCCCCTCATGTTGTTTCTTTTTAAATTAAATGTTTTAAGAGTTACCACTTTATTCCAATCAAGATGGCTTCAGGTGTGCCATACCTTTGTAATAAGTAGGACTGTTAGCGCTCTAGTTGTTCTTTAGAACACTCTGGGACATTCTGTCATTGGGCTATACTTGGGCTACATCTGGGTGATATTTGGGTTACATTTGGGCTCTTTTGTCTCTGGTGGCCATTTTGGGAGACTGCATGTCAGAATGTTTTAATGAAATAGAAAAGGATTTGAGAAGTCACTCAAAATGTGCCCTAATTTTTCATTCTGCAGCACTAATCATACTTTCTATGGCAAAATATACCCCCGCATGTTGTTTCTTTTTAAATTAATTGTTTTAAGAGTTACCACTTTATTCCAATCAAGATGGCTTCAGGTGTGCCATACCTTTGTAATAAGTAGGACTGTTAGCGCTCTAGTTGTTCTTTAGAACACTCTAGGAGGCTGCAGTAGAACACAAAGGAATCAACTGACAGTCTCTGTCCTTGTTGGATGTACATGTTTTACTGAGAATGTCAGACTTCATTTTCACATGACTGAGAAAGATAATGTGAATTTACAGAAAATATGCTTTCAGTTTAGCTTTTAGATCCCCTTCCAAACCACTGTGGGAAAATCATGAGATATTAGTTTTCTTTCAAACAATATTCATGATATCACAGCAGAAGGTTTTTTCACATGGTAAAATCACCTTAGAACCCACCACAATTCCTAAAACGAGTATGGTACCATCAACAAATGATTTATAATGTAACTAAAGTCCTAAAACCCTCTATTAACTACAATGCTTTTTAATGAGGTGCTATCATGTATATTGGTCCAAAGATGGCTGCCAACACTTCTTGGATGAAGTGCTGACAGCCAATCAGATCAGATGTGTGGTTAGGCTCCGCCCAGATATATATCTTTTTTTGAACCTAAATTACTCAAAATCCACTGGAGCACATATATTGAGACCTAGCAAAGGCACATCGGGCTAACAGTCCCTACAATTTTGCCAAGTTTCGTGCAAATCCATTCAGCCGTTCGAGCTAAAAGTGAGGCCAACCGCCCTATGGAAATTAACATGGGAAAAACGTGTTTTGGGACCCCCCTTTTTTCTCGGCCCCCCCTTGATGAAACCCCCCCAAATTGTCAGGGGCTGCTCAGACACAAAATGTTCCATTTTCCTGAAAATTTCAGCCAATTCCGTCCACAAACGCCAAAGTTATTAGACATAGAATTTTCAAAAATCCCATAGAGAAAAAATCCTAACTATATATACCTACTGGCGACCGCCAGTAGGTAATATATATATATATATATATGTATATATTCGGTCGTATGGCAGACCGAATAATATATATTCGGTCGTATGGCAGACCGAATACGTCCTTTAGACCTCAATCAGTCTTTCTACCCATGGTCCCCAAAGATTCAATTGACTCCCTCACTGAGCTAGTAGTTCATGATTTGAAAGTTCTATATGCTGAACAGTAGGCCAAAGTTTCAAACAATACACCAGAATTAGGATATAGGAATCTGGTGAAAAAATTGTAGACCAGACATAGACAGGTGGAGAAGGGCGGAAATATTGTCCTTTAGCCGCTCGCCATGTATCAGGAAGAGGCAATGCTACAGTTTAGTGATAGGCAATGCTACCTAAGAATAGACAAAAATGTGCTTCAGGCCACTACCACCAATTTCCATTCGGAGTTGGTTCATTGGAAATCTGTAGGGCTTATTTCCCAGGCAGAACATTATTTCTTAAAGGTAGATTCACCAGTAACACTGTTCTGTGTCTTATACCTAAAGTCCATAAAACTGTGAATGTCCCACTGGGCCACCACATTATATCAGCAATTGGCAGTTTATTCGAAAATACCTCTAATGTACAGAGATTTTTTCTTGCTGGACCCTGCAAAAAATCTCTCAACATACACCAAAGATACAGGAGACTTTCTCAAAAGATCTATGACATTGAATGGGAGGAGGGCTTTATCATGATGACATTGGAAGTCTCCTCCCTCTACACCAGCATCTCGCATACAGATAGCATTAGGGTGGTGCTGTATTTTTTGAGTTCACGTCTACTGACCCTTTACCGACACACAGAAATGTTGGTGTGCATGCTAGGCTGGTGTTTACATAACAACATTTTCCTTTTTGGTAAGGACCTATATCAACAGGTCAGGAGAACAGCGATGAGCACCTGTTTCGTCCCCAGCTATGCTAATTTGCATATGGACTGGTGGGAGGAGTAGGTGCTGGCAACGCAGTTTGTCCAAGGAATGTCAGAGAAAGTGGTCCTGTGGTCCCACTATATCAACGATTTATTTGTCAGCAGAAGATTTTATCAAGAGGATACACATGATTGATCTGAATTTGTATTTTACAGCGCATCTAAGTGAGAGTGAGGTACAATTCTTAGATCTCACAGTGTACATAGTGGATGGGAAGATAAACACCAAAACATTCCAGAAGAGTACTGCGGGCAATACAGTACTCCATGCCCAAAGCTTTCATCCCACCAAATTAAAAAACAGTATCCCCTACGCAGAAAACTTGCATATGAGGAGAAACTGTAGCTGCCCAGATCAATTGTCCAACATGCAAGGTGAGTTAAATGAGAGATTTGAATAGTGAGGTTACAGCAAAGCCAATCTTGGAACTGCTAGAGACAAGGCAAATCTAAAACCAAGGGAACAGTTAATATTTACGAAAAAGCAGTGTACCAATGTTCCTCATGAGAAGTGTGATAATACATTCTGCTTTATCACAAGCTATAATACACAACAGAAAATCAGGGCCGAAATGCAGAAACACTGGCATATGATACGGAATGACCCCATTTTGAGACCGAAGACAGACAGTGATCCCCTTATCACCTTTGGCAAAGCCAAGTCATTGCGACAGGCGCTAGTAATCAACAGTCCAGAGACATCACAGCAAGAAACATGGTTGAGTGAGAGTAAGGGGTTCAGGAGATGCCACAAATGTAAGGCGTGTAAGTTTGGAGTCAACACCATGGAAGTTCCCCTGCCTTCCACAGATAGAAAGTGGAAGATCATGAAGCCATTAAACTGCAAGAGCCAATTTGTAGTGTATGCCTTAAGGTGCAGCTGTCTAAAAATGTATATAGGCAGCACCATTTTACCAGTCCATCATCGCATCCTACAGCACATCAGAGCCATCAACAATAGGGGTCAGACGTACCCGGTGGCCAGGCATTTTGAACAAATACATAGGAACAAGGCACAAGATTTGTTATACTTTGTATTAGACCAGGTACCACAGACACCGAGGGGAGGCAATAGAGAAAAATGTCTGAGGCAGTTGGAGTTGCTGTATATTCTACTTTTCAATAGCAAGAGCCCCAATGGCCCTAATACTGAGGAAAATCTACATGTTAATCTTTGAATTTTCAGAAATGCCTAATTAAATAGGCCATCATGTGATGTCTTGAATCAGTTGCGTGCTTATGGATATTGTTCTGTACTTAAAGACTTGTTTAGTTTTTAGCACACTCCTGCAAATTATATTTTACCAATTTTATTTGCATTTAGGGTGACCTGGCCTCATTTGGGGCAAATACTCCATATGATAAATGGGCACTTGTTCCCAATTGTGATCATCAGTGAGATACCAGTAACACAACCAAGTGTTAAAAAAAAGCATTCTGCGCTTGGTTGTGTCTTGCATTAAAACTTAGACTTAGTTCTGTGTGGCGGAATTTCAGATAGTGAATGGGCACTTGCCCTAAATCAGTAGTATTAGTATTATTATTTTTGCCATCTTTAAAGCACAAAATGCACCAATTGTCAAAAAAGTACTTTGCACTTGGGTGAACTTTGTAGTTTTTACATCAATTGGGAAAGTCTGTGATGATTTTACAACTAGAATCAAAGCATTCAGCCATTGATGAATTTTGAAATAATTCTACCATTTGATATGTAATGTGTCATATATAATGTGTAATAAATAGCAATTTTGGAATGACATTATAAGTGAGAGGCACGGGTCACTTTCTCTCAGGATGGAGAATGCACATGTCAATTTAATTTGGAAAATGAGCACTGTCACTTTAAGGTTGTTAACACTTTAGTAGTGGTATAAAAAGAACAAAAATGGCAGCAACATTAGGTTTCCCTAACTTGAATGGACTGGCCACTCAACCTCTGTGCACTGTTACTATGTGTGAAGAATATTCACAACCATTTTTGTCTACTCAATCATAACTTTACAAAGATTTTTCCGTTATTCAATCTTGAACATAAACATTTATTCAACTTTTTATAAACATGACATTAATTTCCAATAAAGAATAAAGAAATTATCAACTCAGTGACTCAATAACATTTCCATTGAATTCACATTTTAAATATGTTTTCTTTTCATGAGATAATAACAAAATGTAGCAAGCTGAATGAAGCCCGATGCATTTTGAGTCTGGAGAGACTCTTCCTCAGGGGCCTGAAACTAAACATATACATACTTTCAGTGAAACTTTGTTTAAATGTATCCAAAATTCTCAATGTAACTGGCAACACACAAAATAATTTTGATACGGAAAAGAAAAAGAAGAAAAAAGTGTATACATTCCGACACCTCACCACAAGAAAATGTGAGAAGTAATTCATAGATATACTCACATTCCAAACCGAAAAAATGCACCACCTGTCAAAAGTACCAACAGAATCAACAACTCAATCTTATTTACTGAGATTTTGATCTGCTCAGGTTAAATTAGACGTCACAGAGTCTTACCTTAATGTTAAATCAATAGTCGCCTCAGTATATCAGTCACTGCCTCCAAAAACGGCAAACTCTTCAACTCCTAAAGAAACGGAACACGCTATTTAAACCCATGTACTGCTGACCCCTGGAAATTACACCACTCAACACAGAACACGTTTACCTGCCTGACAACAGTCCGGTGTCCAATTCTTCATGCATAAACTCGATAACGTTCGCCACCACTATTCGGGGAAAGTCGCTCAGTATTTACTGCCTCCGCGGCGTCTGCAACTTCCGTGATTTCCGTCAACAACATTAACGACGGACTGTAAAGCTCTGAAACCTGTCGCCATCTTAAACTGAGCAAAAATCGGTAAAGCTCTAAAAGAACCTAGAAGATCTTGGGTACAACACCACTTAATAACTCGAATGCGCTGCCATGAATTCCCTGCTCAATACTCCAAAAGAGTTCCAAAAACGTGGGCTTCTAATCAAAAAGTCGCTCTATGTTTACTGCCTCCGCGGCGTTTACAACTTCCGTGATTTCCGTCAACAACATTACCGACGGACTGTAGAGCTCTGAAACCTGACGCCATCTTAAACTGAGCAAAAAATCGGAAAGAACCTGGAAGATCTCGGGTACAATACTACTCAATGAACTCAAATACAATGCCATAAATTCCCCACACAATACTTCAACAGTGTTCCAGACACTTGTGCTACTAATCAAATCAATGAAAAAGTGAATGAAAGGAAAAATATATATATATAAAATGGGGAATGACAAACAATGTAGAGAGTGAATAATGTAAGGCAATGAACATATACATTTTCCTTAAATACAACAGAATAGAATAAAAAACTCATACAGTCAGACTGAGACCTACAAATGCACTATACTGCGGGTGCACCCTTATTTACAAGAAGCAAGAATAATCAATTTTTTCATTAAGCCCTTTTGGCTCCTGAGTTCCTAATCTTTTAATCCAAAATATTTCTCTTTGGAGGAGGGATCTGGTTAGATCCTCTCCTTCATGTTGAATGATTTTCTCCAGGACTGAGAACTGCATCTGGGAGATGTTGTGTTTGTGATCCAACCAGTGTTTAGCAAGATTACTCTTCGTATTGGCATTCCTGATGGTACTCTTGTGTTCCGATATGCGGAGTTTTAGTTTCCGCTCCGTTTTTCCTACATACAGTTGTGTACATGGGCATTTGATGTAGTAAATTAGATTATTGGAGTTACAGTCGCAGTTGTGATATAGTGATATTAATTTGCCCGTTTGTGGATGGTAAAGGTTTGCTCCAATAATGACATTATTACAGTGAACACAATTCATGCAACGTTTCATCCCTTTCTGTGCTCGCTCTTGTTGTGTTGATGGTGTATTCAATAATTCTTTCAAATTCTTAGATCTTGTATATGCAAAGATGGGTTTTTGCGAGAAGATCCCTTCAAAGTCTGGCTCATGTTGTAGAAGTTCATAATGTCGTGAGATAATGTTTTTGATTTTTATGGAGCTAGTAGAGAATTTAGACACAAATACGTGCCTCTCCTGGGTTTTTTTTGGGTTCTGTTTAAGGAGATTCTCTCTGTCATACATTCTAATACGGTCATTAGTTTTCTCCAAAACCTTTTGAGGATAGCCCCTTTCCATGTATTTGGAATGTTGTAAAGACAAATGTTGTATTTGAGTTCATTGAGTAGTGTTGTACCCGAGATCTTCCAGGTTCTTTCCGATTTTTTGCTCAGTTTAAGATGGCGTCAGGTTTCAGAGCTCTACAGTCCGTCGGTAATGTTGTTGACGGAAATCACGGAAGTTGTAAATGCCGCGGAGGCAGTAAACATAGAGCGACTTTTTGATTAGAAGCCCACGTTTTTGGAACACTTTTGGAGTATTGAGCAGGGAATTCATGGCAGCGCATTCGAGTTATTAAGTGGTGTTGTACCCGAGATCTTCTAGGTTCTTTTAGAGCTTTACCGATTTTTGCTCAGTTTAAGATGGCGACAGGTTTCAGAGCTTTACAGTCCGTCGTTAATGTTGTTGACGGAAATCACGGAAGTTGCAGACGCCGCGGAGGCAGTAAATACTGAGCGACTTTCCCCGAATAGTGGTGGCGAACGTTATCGAGTTTATGCATGAAGAATTGGACACCGGACTGTTGTCAGGCAGGTAAACGTGTTCTGTGTTGAGTGGTGTAATTTCCTGGGGTCAGCAGTACATGGGTTTAAATAGCATGTTCCGTTTTTTTAGGAGTTGAAGAGTTTGCCGTTTTTGGAGGCAGTGACTGATATACTGAGGCGACTATTGATTTAACATTAAGGTAAGACGCTGTGACGTCTAATTTAACCTGAGCAGATCAAAATCTCAGTAAATAAGTTTGAGTTGTTGATTCTGTTGGTACTTTTGACAGGTGGTGCATTTTTTCGGTTTGGAATGTGAGTATATCTATGAATTGCTTCTCACATTTTCTTGTGGTGAGGTGTCGGAATGTATACACTTTTTTCTTCTTTTTCTTTTCCGTATCAAAATAAATTTGTGTGTTGCCAGTTACATTGAGAATTTTGGATAAATTTAAACAAAGTTTCACTGAAAGTATGTATATGTTTAGTTTCAGGCCCCTGAGGAAGAGTCTCTCCAGACTCGAAATGCATCGGGCTTCATTCAGCTTGCTACATTTTGTTATTATCTCATGAAAAGAAAACATATTTAAAATGTGAATTCAATGGAAATGTTATTGAGTCACTGAGTTGATAATTTCTTTATTCTTTATTGGAAATTAATGTCATGTTTATAAAAAGTTGAATAAATGTTTATGTTCAAGATTGAATAACGGAAAAATCTTTGTAAAGTTATGATTGAGTAGACAAAAATGGTTGTGAATATTCTTCACACATAGTAACAGTGCACAGAGGTTGAGTGGCCAGTCCATTCAAGTTAGGGAGTTCATTAGTTAAGGCACGGTGTGAGGACAAACGTGCCATCTCTGTCGCACGCTTGTAAATAAAAGGAAAAAGATATCAGAAACAAATGTAAGTTAAAAAACAACAAACAATAAGGTGTGCTTCTCCACCAATAATCATTTTGTTACATTGTCCTAAGGAGTTAAGCACCCGCACTTAAATCATGTCATACAATCAAATTTCAAGTCTTACAGATAATAGGGCTAAAACATTAGCTTACACATCAGAACAAGCTACGGACATTTACTCTTTAATACAAGAAGTACAATCTTCTGATGTACAGGGCAACACAATTGTACAACAGCTTAAACAACTAGAATTTTTGGAAAAACGCCAAGTCAGTCAGAGACTTCATGCATCAACTCTGGTGCAGTATCATAAAGTTAAGAGAATTCCTCGAGGCTTGAGAATGTCTATGAAACCCATGTTGTATAGATTTCATATGAACAAAGAGTTTATGGAGAAATGGCATTGTATCTTGAATAAGTGTTCTCTAGATTTGATCTTATTGCTAATAGAAGAACTGGCAAGAGTCATCACTGAATTAACCAATGAAATTGATGAAATCAAACAAAATTTGGAGAGCAGGATGGATAAGGAAGATTGGGAGAAAGTTCTGAGTGATATCAACACCACACTGAATAAACACTCTAAAGAAATCCAAGAGGGCAAACTCAGGAAATTTAAAAGGGATACGCTTGATTACAAGCTGAATGAAGTGTATACCTGGGCTGAGGTATACGCCCAGAGAAGAGTATATACAAAAAAGAAGGCACCAACTACATCCGAAGAAAGTCTAGTGTCAGACACAGATCTTAGTGCAAATAGACCATCAGCCCAAACACAAATTTCGACAACATCTGGGTCAGCAGAAATTGTAGAAAGTGCCTCAGCATCTGGAACATCTAAGTCTTCTTTTCCGCAGGTCGGGGATTTAAACCAACCCCCAGGAAAAAGCAAAACAAAACCAGGAGAGGTAAAAGAAGGAGCACGAACACGGAGCAACAAACAAATCTAGTAATTAACATTTCGAAAACAGAAATATCTAATGAAGAGCTAAGAGTCTTAAACAAAGGATTGGGCTTTGTTCCCACCTACGATACGAACATTTTGGAATGTGAGGTAGCTCTTTTCAAATTCATGAGAGTGCTCAGATTAAAACATTTCTTCACGAATGTGGTTCCCAAACAAACTGACAGAGAACCTGCTGAACTTATGGAGTTCAAACGCAAGTCCAAATTCCAATCACCGGTTTCACATAAAATATTGGACGCCTTTGAAAAATCAATCCGTAATGATTTGGATAAATTGAGTTTCAAAAGGTCAAAGACAAAAAATCTATCGGATCATGACAGAAACATCTTGAAAAATCTACAAAAGAATGAACAAATATTTATCCAAAAAGCTGATAAAGGAGGAGCCATCATTATTATGGATAAAGAATTCTATATGCGCAAAGTTCAAGAGCATGTTTCTGATGAAACTACCTACCTAAAACTAGATGAGGATCCTATTAAAGATTTAGAAGCTACACTAAAGACAATATTGGACCAAGCTTTTGAATTTGGTTACATCTCAATAGCCACCAAACAATTCCTTACAGTACAATATCCCAGGCGACCCCGCCTGTACATGCTCCCAAAGGTCCACAAGGACAAATATAACCCACCCATGAGACCAATTGTAACCGGGTGCGGTACAATTTTTGAACCACTGGGTCAATATATAGATAAATTTTTGCAAAAGTTTGTGCACAATTGGCCTTCGTACATCAAAGATACGAACCATTTTCTTCTGAAACTCAAGGAAATTCCCACTACCCAAAATTTGTTGCTATGTACTATAGATGTTAAATCTTTATATACATCTATTCCGCATCAATCTGGACTGGAAGCTGTGGAATGGGCGCTGTTGAAACAAACGGACATCAGAGCGGAAAAAGCATTTGTTTTGGAATTGTTACACTTTTGTCTGTATCACAGCTACTTCCAATGGGAATCCAAGTTCTTTTTACAACAGAGTGGTACGTCAATGGGATTTGCTGGGGCCCCAGCATATGCCAATACTTTTATGGAAAAGTTTGAAGCAGATTATATTTACACAGATGAAGATTGGCAAGACAAAAGTATAATGTATCAAAGATTCATTGATGATATTTTTGTGTTATGGTCAGGCAGCAGGGAATCCCTGGAGCACAAAATTGAACTATTGAACACACATGTTGAACAGATCAAGTTTACTCATACTATCAGTGACTGTAAAATCTCTTTTCTGGATGTGGCCATAAAATTGAAGGAAGGAGGCATAAGCACAGACGTTTTTCGAAAAGATACTGACGTGAACAACTCACTTCTGTATCAGAGCTTTCATCCACAAAATCTCAAGGATAATTTACCAATGTCTCAATTTATGAGAATAAAAAGGATTTGTTCGGAGCCTGAGGATTTGGAAAAACATTTGTCTTTACAACATTCCAAATACATGGAAAGGGGCTATCCTCAAAAGGTTTTGGAGAAAACTAATGACCGTATTAGAATGTATGGCAGAGAGAATCTCCTTAAACAGAAACCAAAAAAAACCCAGGAGAGGCACGTATTTGTGTCTAAATTCTCTAATAGCTCCATAAAAATCAAAAACATTATCTCACGACATTGGGAACTTCTACAACATGAGCCAGACTTTGAAGGGATCTTCTCGCAAAAACCCATCTTTGCATATACAAGATCTAAGAATTTGAAAGAATTATTGAATACACCATCAACACAACAAGAGCGAGCACAGAAAGGGATGAAACGTTGCATGAATTGTGTTCACTGTAATAATGTCATTATTGGAGCAAACCTTTACCATCCACAAACGGGCAAATTAATATCACTATATCACAACTGCGACTGTAACTCCAATAATCTAATTTACTACATCAAATGCCCATGTACAAAACTGTATGTAGGAAAAACGGAGCGGAAAATAAAACTCCGCATATCAGAACACAAGAGTTCCATCAGGAATGCCAATATGAAGAGTAATCTTGCTAAACACTGGTTGGATCACAAACACAACATCTCCCAGATGCAGTTCTCAGTCCTGGAGAAAATCATTCAACATGAAAAAGAGGATCTAACCAGATCCCTCCTCCAAAGAGAAATATTTTGGATTAAAAGATTAGGAACTCAGGAGCCAAAAGGGCTTAATGAAAAAATTGATTATTCTTGCTTCTTGTAAATAAGGGTGCACCCGCAGTATAGTGCATTTGTAGGTCTCAGTCTGACTGTATGAGTTTTTTACTCTATTCTGTTGTATTTAAGGAAAATGTATATGTTCATTGCCTTACATTATTCACTCTCTACATTTTTTGTCATTCCCCATTTTATATATATATATTTTTCCTTTCATTCACTTTTTCATTGATTTGATTAGTAGCACAAGTGTCTGGAACACTGTTGAAGTATTGTGTAGGGAATTTATGGCATTGTATTTGAGTTCATTGAGTAGTGTTGTACCCGAGATCTTCCAGGTTCTTTCCGATTTTTTGCTCAGTTTAAGATGGCGTCAGGTTTCAGAGCTCTACAGTCCGTTGGTAATGTTGTTGACGGAAATCACGGAAGTTGTAAACGCCGCGGAGGCAGTAAACATAGAGCGACTTTTTGATTAGAAGCCCACGTTTTTGGAACACTTTTGGAGTATTGAGCAGGGAATTCATGGCAGCGCATTCGAGTTATTAAGTGGTGTTGTACCCGAGATCTTTTAGGTTCTTTTAGAGCTTTACCGATTTTTGCTCAGTTTAAGATGGCGACAGGTTTCAGAGCTTTACAGTCTGTCGTTAATGTTGTTGACGGAAAGCACGGAAGTTGCAGACGCCGCGGAGGCAGTAAATACTGAGCGACTTTCCCCGAATAGTGGTGGCGAACGTTATCGAGTTTATGCATGAAGAATTGGACACCGGACTGTTGTCAGGCAGGTAAACGTGTTCTGTGTTGAGTGGTGTAATTTCCAGGGGTCAGCAGTACATGGGTTTAAATAGCCTGTTCCGTTTTTTTAGGAGTTGAAGAGTTTGCCGTTTTTGGAGGCAGTGACTGATATACTGAGGCGACTATTGATTTAACATGAAGGTAAGACGCTGTGACGTCTAATTTAACCTGAGCAGATCAAAATCTCAGTAAATAAGTTTGAGTTGTTGATTCTGTTGGTACTTTTGACAGGTGGTGCATTTTTTCGGTTTGGAATGTGAGTATATCTATGAATTGCTTCTCACATTTTCTTGTGGTGAGGTGTCGGAATGTATACACCTTTTTCTTCTTTTTCTTTTCCGTATCAAAATAAATTCGTGTGTTGCCAGTTACATTGAGAATTTTGGATAAATTTAAACAAAGTTTCACTGAAAGTATGTATATGTTTAGTTTCAGGCCCCTGAGGAAGAGTCTCTCCAGACTCAAAATGCATCGGGCTTCATTCAGCTTGCTACATTTTGTTATTATCTCATGAAAAGAAAACATATTTAAAATGTGAATTCAATGGAAATATTATTGAGTCACTGAGTTGATAATTTCTTTATTCTTTATTGGAAATTATTGTCATGTTTATAAAAAGTTGAATAAATGTTTATGTTCAAGATTGAATAACGGAAAAATCTTTGTAAAGTTATGATTGAGTAGACAAAAATGGTTGTGAATATTCTTCACACATAGTAACAGTGCACAGAGGTTGAGTGGCCAGTCCATTCAAGTTAGGGAGTTAATTAGTTAAGGCACGGTGTGAGGACAAACGTGCCACCTCTGTCGCACGCTTGTAAATAAAAGCAAAAAGATATCAGAAACAAATGTAAGTTAAAAAACAACAAACAATAAGGTGTGCTTCTCCACCAATAATCATTTAGCAACATTAGGTTTGACAAAGACCACCTTTGAGGTTGAAACGCGTTACCTGGTTGTTTGTAGCTACTAATAAACTCTGTTTCAAGTGTGAGCCCGAGTGTGTTGGAGTCTGTTCATATGCTGGAGCAGGCACGTTGAAGGATATATATATATATATATATATATATATATATATATATATATATATATATATATATTGACCCTGAGAGGAGCGGCGGTGGCGGTACAAGGAGACCAAGGGAGGCAGCCGCGAACTGTGATGCGATCCAGGGAGTTTCTTCGCCACTCACCTGCAGCTTGCACGGACCCACTGTCCTTACTTGCTCCCCCACGCCACCACCTCAACAGGCCGACACAGTGCATGCTGGGAGGTGTAGTTCGATGGACTAAAAACGAACTCCACACAGGTGTGCCAATTGCATTAGGGGGAGGAGTTTTAGAAGCAAGCATGTACTTTACACAGGATGGGGATCAGAGGTGAAAAAACGTACCACAGTGTTGGGCGCTGAAGAAGGCTATCACGCCAAAATGCATCCGCCGCAACTGTGATGTCATCATTAAAGCATGCTGTTTATCCCGAATTCACCTTTGGCCTCTGATTTCTTCTCCTAAGAAATTTTCCTCGATATTTTCTGCGCCAGCCAGAGACGCAGCACAGAAGGCCCTGCTACACAAAGTGTCCCGGACTAATTACTGGCTCTTCGCTGACCCCAGCGTGTTTGTTATCGAGGTATCGACAAGTCCGGAGACAGCCAGGAAGCTCAGACGATTGTGGACAGACGAAGGTATTTCACCTTAAACAGGGCGTGTTGTCTCCATTAGACAGTCCCTGCCCACATTGACCCTGAGAGGAGCGGCTGTTTATCCCGAATTCCCCTTTGGCCTCTGATTTCTTCTCCTAAGACATTTTCCTTGATATATATATATATATCTTCCCAAAAATGCCCTGCATTCAGAGACACACTCCTCTGGCTGATCGGTTTCATAACCATTTATTGTCAAAGAACAGGATTACTGCTCCGACTTACTATGTCCATTGCCTTACGTGTTTCAGAGCATTCATGCTCTTTCTTCAGAGGCCATTTAAATTCACAGCAGTTCTTTGGAAACCCACAGTTATGAAACCGATCAGCCTGAGGAGTGCGTCTCTGAATGCAGGGCATTTTTTGGAAGATATATATATATATATATATAACCATCGAGATGGCTTGAATGCTATTAAATTCTTCCTGTCTAACAGAAATATCTGTTACAATGAACATAACAAAATGTTACTCCATATGACGGAAATGTGTTTGACAAACAATTTCTTTATTTTTAATAGAGAATTGTTTCAGCAACTTAGAGGTGTGGCTATGGGCGCGTGCTTCTCTCCCAGCTATGCGTGTTTACACGTTGGCTGGTGGGAGAAGCACGTCCTCATGCAGACCCACATAGATGACTTTTCCGAACACGTCATCAGATGGTGGCGTTTCATCGATGACGTGTTCGTTGTATGGAAGGGTTCAAAGGAATCTGCATTAGAATTTGTCAGGAAGGTTAACTGCAATTCTTTGAATTTGGAATTTACAGCACAAGTCAGTGATTCTAGGGTAGAATTTTTAGATGTTGAGGTGTATATTGACCACATGAATATCTGTACTAAATTACACCGTAAAGTCACAGCTGGAAATTCCATTCTACATGCTAGCAGTGCTCACCCTAGACACCTCATAAAAAGTATTCCCTATGTTGAGTTTTTACGCATTAAGAGGATCTGCAACAGAAAAGAGGATTTAGACATGTGTTTGAATGAATCCAAGGAGAGATTTTTAAATAGAGGATACAATGCTAAAGATCTACAATGGGCACTTGATAAATTGAATACATGTGCCCCAATAGATGTTAGTGAGGTAATTGATGAAACTCCTGTTGAAATAACCGCTTCACCACCAGTAAGGTTAATTACTACTTTCAGTAATCAGGAGCAGGCCATTAGGAAAATTGTCAGTAGACATTGGCCCATCTTACACACTGACATTATTTTGTCCCCGGAACTTTTACATCAACCCACTATCACCTTCAGAAGAGCACCGTCAATGCGAGATGCTCTAGTCAAAACCAGTCCTGAGGTGATCGACAAGAGTAATTGGTTGACTGACAAGAGGGGTTTTGTTAAATGCTTTTCTTGTCGGGCCTGCAAGTTTGGAATCAACAAACAGTCTTTTTTGGATCCCTTTTCAGGCAGGACCAACAAGATAATGGGTTAGACTGTGCGGTATATGTTTTGGAATGTACGTGTCATCTAACATATATCGGCAGTACCAAACTCCCTGTATTTAATAGGATCCTCCAGCACTTGCGGACAATCGTGAACTCTGATCCATTGACTCTGTTCCGAAATCAATACGGGGTGGAGATAGAGATGGAGAGAAAAAACTCCGCCAGTTAGAGAGTCAATACATAGTTAGGCTGAACACCAAAATACCTAATGGTTTTAATACAGGGGAGGATTTGGTCCACTTTTTATGAATATGTAAATAGTGTTGGTTTTATACTTATATGATTCTGGTTTAATGATATTGGGCTCAATATCAGATTCCTATCCTCTCTCTTTTTGGACCTGTATTCTGAACATGTATACTTTTCTGATTAATTGTGATCTGCAAATACAAGTTGTGTGTATGTGTATATATATGAATTTAGGGTTTTTATGGGTATCATATTTATTGAAATAATGGATTTTTTATTATAACCTTTTATTGTGTGTTATTTTATTGGTTTTCTAGCTTGTTCTAGTTTGACTGATGGACTCTCTGGAAAAGGGTTATTAATCCATTGTAAATATTTGTAGCTATTTGAAGATATGCTTTGTACTCTACATTATTCCCATTTGATTACCTAATAATTTTTTATATATTTATACATTTATTCACACAACGCTTTGAACTGTTCCTTTTAACTTTCAATTTTGAACTTACGATATCAGGGGAAGTTTTAAGATCTAATCATTCACTTTGTTTCTGCAAATCTTGCTTGATGATTGCATCCGCATACTTATTTGATTTTAATTTCGTTATTAATGGATGGCTGTTATTCCAGCCACATTTCACTATTTGCACTATTGGGTAAAAATTGTTTTACTATGAGCATTTTTCTATGTTGTCAAATTGTGCAATATTTGAAGTCCTCTAAATGAATTTGGATTTGGGCACTTGCCCCGGATTTCTTTCTAATAACAATGAAATATTTTTGCAAAAACCTTGTCTAACAATGTACAATTTTAATTGTGAAAACATGGGTTTTGTTAAGATCTCAGGACTTGAGTTTGCACTTTTGAAATAATCGTTAGTCTTTTTACCCTTTCCATGTAAATAATGGGGGGGTTTCCAATGTTCTCATAGTATTTATGGGAGGTGTTTTCCTGGCACGTCATGTGATCAAGGCCGGGGCAACCCGGCTGAAACGCGTCATGTTGTGAGATGCATCAATAAACTGCACTGAAAACTTCAAACCTTTCGTGGTGGTCCGTTCCTGGTGAATGAGTTTTGGTTCCTATATATATATACCATCATGGAGGCTGCATCATTACTGCCGGATGGCCGAGCACGGTCGTGTTCCCTCTCAATGCTTGGGGCAATTTGTATAACTACATTTCACACGGCCGTCCTGCCGTGGAGAGGGGAACCATCTTCAGAGGGAAGAGAAGGTAATTCCAGCTGATAGAGGCTTCGGGTTTCGAACGGATCGAGACCTTCAAAGCACCGTTCTCATATATGCTAATTAAGTCTGCAGAGCACTCAAACCCCTACTTAAGGACTGAAAAACATTGGAAAATGCTCTTTATAAAAGAAAATGACAAACTGAACTTACTCAAAGGAAATAATATATGCACGCATGGAGGAACTCAGACACCCATCATGCACCATTCTTTGCTTATATGCATACGCCAACAGAGGGCGAGCATGGAGAATAAAAATACCGGAAATGGTTCCAAATGCGATGCCTCAGTGTTTTTTCTTGAGCAGCCCATGAAGAAGAGGCGCAGGGCCTCGAAACGCGTTGGCTACACAAACAAGTTGGAGTGCATGCAGGCTGCATCATTACTGCCGGATGGCCGAGCACGGTCGTGTTCCCTCTCAATGCTTGGGGCAATTTGTATAACTAAATTTCACACGGCCGTCCTGCCGTGGAGAGGGGAACCATCTTCAGAGGGAAGAGAAGGTAATTCCAGCTGATAGAGGCTTCGGGTTTCGAACGGATCGAGACCTTCAAAGCACCGTTCTCATATATGCTAATTAAGTCTGCAGAGCACTCGAACCCCTACTTAAGGACTGAAAAACATTGGAAAATGCTCTTTATAAAAGAAAATGACAAACTGAACTTACTCAAAGGAAATAATATATGCACGCATGGAGGAACTCAGACACCCATCATGCACCATTCTTTGCTTATATGCATACGCCAACAGAGGGCGAGCATGGAGAATAAAAATACCGGAAATGGTTCCAAATGCGATGCCTCAGTGTTTTTTCTTGAGCAGCCCATGAAGAAGAGGCGCAGGGCCTCGAAACGCGTTGGCTACACAAACAAGTTGGAGTGCATGCAGGCTGCATCATTACTGCCGGATGGCCGAGCACGGTCGTGTTCCCTCTCAATGCTTGGGGCAATTTGTATAACTATATATATATATATATATATATATATATATATATATATATATATATACATATATATATATATATATATATATATATATGTATATATATATATATATATATATATTACCTACTGGCGGTCGCCAGTAGGTAGTTATAGTTAGGATTATTTTGAATAGGGAATTTGCAACATTCTATTGGCAATAACTTTGGCGCTGGTTGATGAATCTGCCTGAACATTTCCTCAAAAATGCCTGGCAGCGCTCCGCTCCTTCCCTGAAAGTTTGGGGGGGATAGGTCAAGCGGGGGTCGAGATAAAAGGGGGGTCCCAAAACATGTTTTCCCCATGTTAATTTCCATAGGGCGATCAAACTCACTTTTAGCCCGAACGGCTGAATGGATTTCCACCAAACTTGGCAAAATTGTAGGGACTGGTAGCCCGATGTGCCTTTGCTATGTCTCAAGATATGTGCTCCAGTGGATTTTGAGTAATTTAGGTTCAAAAAAATATATATTTATAAGGGCGCCCCGGTACGCGCACCGGGGCGCGAACCAGCGCGCTACGCGAGTTCGCGCGCGGAAAGCTGATTGGCTTTCGGGTGTCTGTCAACATTCCAAACAGTCCGGAGCGGCCGCCATCTTGTGTCTCGGTAGGATCGAGACACAAGAGGTGGCAAAAACAAAGGGGGGAATGACCATAAGGGGGCAGAGTAGACCCCCCTGACCCCCTAGGTTTGATGTGGCGGCCATAAAAGGGCGCGGGGGGAGCGCCCGGTAAACGCACCGGGGAGCGGACCGGGGAGCGTACCATGGGGAAAAAAGAATGACAGAGTTTTAAAAAAATGTAGCCTTTTTTTTATAAATTGGAGGTAGTTCTAAAAAGAACTGTTTTTTTCTTCTTTTTGTTTTATATTTTTTTAAATGTTTTTTTGAACATTTTGTACTTTTTTTGGCTTTTATTAACTATTTTATATTTTTTTGGTTATTTTTATGGGTAGAAACAAAAAACAGGGAATTGAAAACGGCTCAACTGGAGCAAAAAAAAATCCGGAAAAAATTATGTTTTTTTGGGGCAATTGTGGTTGTCACCAGCACGGTTGATGAGCTTTATGCTTTGCTCACCATAGGTGATGGTTTTACCACAAAAAATACAAGTTATCTTGTATTGCCCAAACTGTGGTTGTATGTTTGGGACCATCTCCCTTGTCTCTGGTCCCGATGGAGTGGGTTGCTTTCTTTTGGAGGTGCTGGGTGAAGATTGAGGGTTACTGGCCAGTTCTCTCACCTCTGCCGCAGCATAGTTGTTAGGGTGCTTGCGTTGCATATGGCGAATCATGGTGTTATTGCCAAATGAGTATTTCTTGTTAGGGTTCCCCCTTGAAAGTTGAGTGCCACAGATTAGGCAAGTAACCCGTGGCGCATTTTTTTTTTTTTAGTCCTTTGGGATGGAAATAAACTCCCAGATAATGTGCTGCTTTGGCCTATATGGGGTGTTATCTTCTAGCAGCCACCTCCTCCCCTCCTCCTCCTCCTCCTCTTCGTCCTCTTCTTCATCTCCACCACTGTGGTGTTGTGGTGGTCCTCTTGGTGGTGGTGGTGGTGGTGGTGGTGGTGGTGGTGGCTGAGATGCTCCTGCTGCTGCTGCTACTGAAGCCATTTTTCAGTCCAAAAAGGTACAGAGAGGTCTTTCAACAGGTCTTCTTCACTCAAAGTACAAAGTGAGAATGAGGAAAAAAGGTGGGGGCTTTCATCATTAGGAAAAAAAACTGTCCTGAACCAATGAAAAGTGTTATTTTCAGGTCACATGACCAGGGCTTTCATCATTTGGAAACCAAAACTGTCCTGAACCAATAAAAAGTGTTATTTTTAGGTCACATGACCCGACGCGCTTACGCTACGCGCCCCCGGGCGCGTCGCGTAAGCGCATCGGATGCTTACGTCGCGTGGTCGTATGCGCTCGAGTGCTTCCGGGTGTGCTTACGCCGTGCGTATCACGCGGACGCGGCTACGCGATACGTCACAATGATGTTTTCGTTCGCGGCAATAGCGCTAACGGGACGCTCACCGGTACGCGCCCCAGGGCGCACCGTAAGACTGCGCTTACCGGTGCGCTCACTGGGACGCGCACCGGGAGCGCTCCAGGGCAAAAAAAACATGAACAATATACATAAAAAAATAGTATTACATAAATATACAATATAGGATTCCTTATAAAAAATATTACATTTCATAGCTATAGAAATTTGCTATTAAAAAACCTTTGAAATTCACTGAAAAAACCAAAGGTTTCACACCAGTTATAGTTAGGAATTAGCATTTAAAAAACCTATGAAATTCCCTGAAAAAAACCATAGGTTTCACACCAGTTATAGTTAGGATTTACCATTTTAAAAACCTATAAAATTCACTGAAAAAAACATAGGTTTCACACCAGTTATAGTTAGCTGGAAATTTTACTGACATAAAACCATTGAAATTTCCACGTTATAGTTAGTTGGACTCACTATAACTTGCGCGCCTGCAAAGCACTGCTGATGACGTCACATATTACATCACTCATGACATGGTCAGTGACATCACTCATGACATCACTGATGACACCATCCTTGTGACAGAGTGACAGACCTCCTTTCAGTGTAATGTAACCCTTGAAACACATATTCAAAAATAGAAACTAAAATTTTCAAAAAAATTGAGATACCCATACCAGTTACAACAACCAATTCAGTAATTCCACCATCTATATACACATCCACTCATTCACCAACAGTTCTATATAGTCACTCACACATATATATACTCACTCATCATATGTAGTGATACACCTATACATCCTGTTACACACTGACAGTCATCCAAAAGTTACTCACACACATACTCACACATGCAAATAAACTATTGAACATCCATTTATTTGCATATACAGCTATACACACACTACCACCTTACTACTAAGGAAACTTACACATACTTACTCTCTTAAAAAATCACTTATAGAAACACATACTTATTTAAACAGGAACTCTTACAATCTCTCACTCTCACATATACTCACTTATATACATCAATACTCACATATACTATATTAAAACATATGTAGTTACTGATAAAGACACTAGTGAAACAGTCATTCACTCACTAACACACACATATACACAATCATCCACCCATACAGTCCTGCACATATGCTGTCTTCAAAACACATACAAACAGTGAGTCAGTCATTGATGCATCTATGTGCTAAGTAATACCCCCACCAAACCATACAGACACTCATACTGATACTAAAAAAACATCTAATAACCCATATACACACACATGTAGCTACTCACCAACCCATGCACCCACTTATACACAAAGTGAAACACTGATACATATATTTAAATATTTAAACATTACTCGCTAATACATGTATTCACTAAGATACACTTAATAAGCCAGTTAACCAATCAATTTCTTTTGAAAAAAACATCCATTTAGACACTTATTTATAAATTTATTCTCCTATCGACCTTTACAAATACATATATAAAACATATTTATTTTTCAGAAAGACACACATTCACTGGATGGTGTCATCAGTGATGTCATGAGTGATGTCACTGACCATGTCATGAGTGATGTAATATGTGACGTCATCAGCAGTGCATTGCAGGCGCGCAAGTTATAGTGAGTCCAACTAACTATAACGTGGAAATTTCAATGGTTTTATGTCAGTAAAATTTCCAGCTAACTATAACTGGTGTGAAACCTATGATTTTTTCAGTGAATTTAATAGGTTTTTAAAATGGTAAATCCTAACTATAACTGTTGTGAAACCTATGGTTTTTTCAGTGAATATATATATATATATATATGTGTGTGTGTGTGTGTGTGTGTGTTACCTACTGGCAGTCGCCAGTAGGTAGTTATAGTTACAACCTAGTTTCAATAGTAAAAGCATTTTTTTTGATTTGCTAATAACTTTAGCGTCATTAGACGAAAAGTCTATCCAGGTCAGCTCCTATCCTGATTCGTCAAGGGGGAGCCTAACCACACATCTCATCGTTAGATCTGATTGGCCGTCAGCACTACATCCAAAAAGTGTTGGCAGCCATCTTGGGACCAATATACATGATAGGACCTCATTAAAAAGCAGTATAGTTAATAGAAGGTGTTAGGACTTTAGTTACATTATAAATCATTTGTTGATGGTCCCATACTAATTTTAGGAATTGTGGTGTGTTCTAAGGTGATTTTGCCATGTGAAAAAACCTTCTGCTGGGATATCATGAATCATGTTTGAAAGAAAACTATTGTCTCATGCTTTTCCCACAGTGGTTTGGAAGGGGATCTATAAGCTAAACTGAAAGCATATTTTCTGTAAATTCACATTATCTTTCTCAGTCATGTGAGAATGAAGTCTGACAATCTCAGTAAAACATGTACATCCAACAAGGATAGAGACTGTCAGTTGATTCCTTTGTGTTCTACTGCAGCCTCCTAGAGTGTACTAAAGAACAACTAGAGCGCTAACAGTCTTACTTATGACAAAAGTATGTCACACCAGAAGCCATCTTGATTGGAATGAAGTGGTAAGTCTAAAAAAATGTAATTTAAAAAGGAACAAAATGAGGGGGTTCATTTTGCCATAGAAAGTATGATTAGTGCTTCAGAAAGAAAAAATAGGGCACATTTTGAGTGACTTCTCAAATCCTCTTCTATTTCATTAAAATAATTCTGACATGCAGAGTGAAACATGCACTTTGAATCCCAGCAGCAGACTTCCCTGGTGAGCAGTAGCTTTACTACAGTGATCTAATGAGCAACTAGAGTGCTAACATTCAGAATTTATGGCAAATGTGTGACACATCTGAATGCCTTCTTGATGGAACCATAGTAAACAAGCATTGAAAATGCAATAGATCGCGCCCTTGGTTAGGTTAAAGCCATTCTGTTTGTAATGAGGTGGCTTTTTAGCTTTGCTTTTATTAGTGTTTTTCAAACTTTCATGTAAATAACATGCATATGTATGCATATATGTATATGTATGCATGCATTTATATTTGTATTTATTTAGATATGCAGATTATATATGTTTATATATAGAGAGTGAGTAGTAAAGAGTAAGTAGTAGAGCGAGAGTAGTAGATAGTGAGTAGTAGAGAGTAGAGAGTAGTAGAGAGTGAGTAGTAGAGAGTAGTAGATAGTGAGTAGTAGGGAGTGAGTAGTAGAGAGAGAGTAGTAGATAGTAGAGAGTAGTAGAGTAGTAGAGAATGAGTAGTAGAGAGTGAGTATTAGAGAGTAGTGGAGTAGTAGAGAGTAGTGGAGAATATTCCAAAGTTTGGCACAGCACCACTTGCACAACAAGTCCAATCCAATCATATCACTTAGAGTCCTTATTGAAGCGCTGAATCTTGGTGTATATTCAAATGCTTTTATTTTCCTTAAGTTTATGTACCGCAGCCAGCCGACGCATTTCGTTCTGTACAACAGAACTTCTTCAGGGCGTTCTTATTTCCTTCAAGTTATGTCGGTATCCTGTTGTCATATAACTAGATATTTCTTCCAAATGTTAGACGAGACGTAAGTACATTCTTATTCAAAGTGACTAGGTATCAAATTTACCCACACAATTTGGGCAAACTTGAGTAATTTATAGCACCCTTAAAGTCAGTCTTTCAAAAATTCCAAAGTATAGGACGTGATAATCCAAATGTTTCTCAAGAAAAGTAATTTTCAATCGTTCGGAATATCGGCGTTTGGGCAGATATGACCCACGGACACGGTTTATGACTTTTCTTGAGAAACATTTGGATTTGGATTATCATGTCCTATACTTTGGAATTTTTGAAAGACTGATTTTGAGGATGCTATAAATTACTCTAGTCCATGGATGCTTCTGGGAACGCCCCCAGCAACACCCATTGCACACCCCTTTAACGCAGGACACTGCGTTAAAGGGACTGATATTTATCAGGCAGGATTACGCCCCAAAAAGTGGCTAGGTCCTGCCTGATAAATATCACTCAGTCTTCTGCGCCACCGGAACGTCACAAAAAGTGCATCATTCATGACATGGTCAGTGACATCACTGACGACATCTCAAATGACATCACTGATGACATCATCTATGTGACAATCAAATACACCTCATCACACACTAGTATAATCTTTCATCACTCACTGTAAAATAGAAAGTGCCATATTTGAAACCATTGACACACCAATAGAAATTTCTAAACACCCACTCAGTTATTCATAGAACTATACACACATCTAATCACTTACCTATAGATTCAGTATTATATGCAGTGAATAATCAACAGAACACTATCAAATATACTTATACACCTATTTCAACATTACACACCAGCACACATTGTATTCACTTATAAAGACATCCTTCTGACTTATGCAAACAATTGATTATACTTACATTTACTCACCTACACACTTATACAAACACCACTTCATCTATTTACATAGATTGTAACTCACACTTAGTGTGTTATAAAATTACTATTACAAGTATACAGTTTAAGCATGGGCGGAAAATCCGTTTCGCTCGCGGATTTTGCGGATTTTCGGTAAATTCGCAATCCGCGAGATTCGCGAATCTCCCGCAAAATCCGCAAATCCGCGAGCAGCGGATTTTATGGCTTGCTCGCACTGTTCGCGTGAGTTCGCGGCTTCCCAGTACAACTTCGCGCCCCGCGAATAAGCGCAAAATTGCAGAAATACGATCTTAGCAAAACTGAAACTACTTACCAGGTTCAAAAGTTCAGGCTCATCATTAGTAGCCATTTCCTGTAGTGCTTCCTGAGGGGCCCCTCCAGAGTTCAGTTGCCAGTTGCAACTATTATGTGACACTGCTCTGAACCTCAGAATAGTTACACATATGCCACAAAGGTCCTGAATTACAGCTAAGGGAGACAAGCAGGAGCCAGGCTGGAAGTTCAAATCCATTAATCAGCCCCTAATTCATTATTGTCAGTTGGGGCAGGGCAGGTGTTGTAACTAATTTTGCAACAATGAAAGCACTTAGCAAGTGCAAAAGATCACTAATCAGGAAGCACTAAGGAAGCAGGTGCCAGCTAAAAAAATATTCTGTGACACATTATTCAGCCCCAAATTAATTCAGGTCACTTGAGGCAGGGAAGGTGTGCTTGCTTTGCCACAATAATGTACACTGACTGGACAACCAGAGGGTGCTGTGATGAAACAGAGGGTGGCATGGGTGGGCCAGAGGGTGGCATGAGTAGTCAGAGAGTGGCAGTGGTGACAGAGAGTGGCAGTGATGAAGAAGAGTGTCCCAAACAGGCTGGACACGTAGAAACAACAAGTTCGCGAAACTTGCGACCCGACAGGTAAGTTCGCGTTTGCGAAATTGTACAAAACCCTCGCGAACTGGCAGAAACCCGCGCGAACACACAAAAAAAATCCGCAAATTCGCGAGAATTCGCGGATTTTGCAGATTGCGAGTTCGCAAATCCGCAAAATTCGCGAACGCGAGATTCGCAAAATTCGCCCATGCTTAATACAGTTATCCATATAGTGACTCATACAATCACTAAGTCTTAGGCACACTTAATTAGATATAACTGTTACATACACTGCCTTTTTTTCAAGTTTAATGGAGATGTTCATTGACAGAAATACTTCATCACCACCACACCCATAAACATATTCACTCACTGAAACAACTGTTATAACATGTAGTCTTAACCTCATATACCTACTGAATGAACTATTCACACAATTTTTGGCAATCACACCCCCCACCAAACCACATAGACATTCATTTACCCATACAAATACTCAGTTAAGAAACCAGTAACAAATATAGTCTTTAACATAGTAATTAAGACAAAGCAATAAAGACTTTCTCACAGTTTAGTAACTACACATTATATATAGTGAGACTCTACAAATTAGTCAAGGAAACAATCAATGACACTGTTACTAAATCCACATTCACTGGATGATGTCATCAGTGATTTCATTTGAGATGTCATCAGTGATGTCATCGGTGATGTCACTGACCATGTCATGAATGATGTAATATGTGACATCATCAGCAGTGGATTGCGGGCGCTCGAGTTATAGTGAGTAAAACTAACTATAACGGGGGAAGTTCAATGGTTTTGTATGAGTAAAATGTCCAGCTAACTCTAATATATATATATTTATATATACGTGCGCGAACGTGTGCGGACCTTCGCGTACGCGAGCTGCATGCTGATTGGCTGCCAATGTCTGTCAACACTCCAAAACAGAAATTGTTGGCAGCCATCTTGTTCCTCGGTAGACTGAGGCAGAAGAAAGCCGAAAAACAAACGTGTAGAACTCAAAAATGGGGCAGGGTAGAAGCTCCCACTAGGACCCCCTAGGCAAAAAAATAAATATTTTTTTTTCGAAACATCGCGGGTTGCGCGCAAGGGTCCGCGTACGTACGCGTACCTTACGCGGACGGTGCGCGTACCTTTCCGAGAAAGCTGCTTGCTTATTGGCTGTCAATACTCCAAACCAGGAAGTGTTGGCAGCCATCTTGTGCTCATTAGACTGAGGCACAAGAAGCAGAAAAACAAACGTGTAGAACACAAAAAGGGGGCAGGGTAGAAACACCCTGACCCCCTAGGCCTGCTAAGGTGGTCCCACAAGAACCCCCAAGGCCCAATTTATTTATTTTTTAAACACGGTATGTTTTTTTAAAAATCACCCCCCAGGGGGACCAAATCGCGGGGGCATAGTGATAAAGAAGTGTGGGGGTGCCCAATCCCCCCCACACTGCCCCAGGGACCGCCGCCCCCTAAAGGGCAAAGCAACACAGCCCCCTGGCGCATACTGGAGGCTCCTGGTGGGCTAGTTGGCCCCCAGGGACCCCCAGTATGCAAGCGGAATTAGTTCCCCCTCTGCAAACGCGCCAGTGGGCATGCGTTGCAGAGAGGTGTAAAAAGGGGCATAGCCTCATTACACCTCTGTGCAATGCAGCCTCCTGGCGCATACTAGAGGTTCCAAGTGGGCTAGTTGGCTCCAGGGACCCCCAGTATGCAAGGGGAATTAGTTCCCTCACTGGAGGCTCCTGGTGGGCTAGTTGGCCCCCAGGGACCCCATGTATGCAAGGGGAATTAGTTCCCCCTCTGCAAACGGCCAGGGGGCTGCGTTGCAGAGAGGTGTAACAAGGGGCATAGCCTCATTACACCTCTGTGCAATGCATCCCCCGGCGCATACTGGAGGTTCCAGGTGGGCTAGTTGGCCCCCAGGGGCCCCCAGTATGCAAGGGGAATTAGTTCCCCCTCTTCAAACATGCACGGGGGCTGAGTTGCAGAGAGGTGTAAAAAGGGGTGTGGCCTCATTACACCTCTCTGCAATACAGCCCCCTGGTGCATACTGCAGGTTCAAGGTGGGCTAGTTGGCCCCCAGGGACCCCCAGTATGCAAGGGGGATTGGTTTTCCCTCTGCAAACACGCCCGGGGGCTGCATTGCAGAGAGGTTTAAAAAGGGGCGTGGCTTCATTATACCTCTCTGCAATGCAGTCCCCTGGCGCATACTGGAGATTCCTGGTGGGCTTTCAGGTCTTATATAGTTGGAAATTAGCATTAAAAAAACCTTTGAAATTCACTGAAAAAACCATAGGTTTCAGGCCTTATACAGTTAGGAATTAGCATTTAAAAAACCTTGCAAATTCACTGAAAAAAACATAGGTTTCAGGCCATATATAGTTAGGAATTAAGATTTAAAAAACCTTTGAAATTCACTGAAAAAACCATAGGTTTCAGGCCTTATATAGTTAGGAATTAGCATTTAAAAAACCTTTAAAATTCACTAAAAAACTATAAGTTTTAGGGGTGTTATAGTTAGCTCGACATTTCACTCATACAAAACCATTGAAATTGCTCCTATATAGTTAGTTGTACTAACTATATTGTGCGCACCCGCAATCCACTGCTGATGATGTCACATATTACATCATTCATGACATGGTCAGTGACAACACTGATGACATCTCAAATGCTAATTTGTAATTACAATCTTCTTTAAACCTATAGTTTTTTCAGTGATTTTAAATTATCACTTCATTATGAACCTTGTGAAAACAGCCATATCCCCAGTTTTCCAGCAATAGCTTCCACCCAAAAAAATTGTCACAAATGAGAACAACAACTAACGGTAATACACTCTGAGCGCCAAAGATACTACTAACTCAGTGCACCCTAAGTCATCGCCACGTGGTGTTATTGAGGCAGAATTCAATAGACAAAAAGACATTGATCCGAGTGCGACCCCCCTGGACCACACATCATCACAGGTTACGTACACGCTGAGCGCCAAAGGTAGTACTAGCTCAGTGCACCAAAAGTCATCGCAAGGAAGAGTGAACAGTTTTATGTCAGCAGTGAGGCATACTATCACTTGAAAATCACCCAAAAATACGTATAATATAAATAAAACAGAAGAATCGAAGTACATTAATGATTACAACCCGGTGATTTTGAAGATGTGGACATACAATATGTTGCAGATAACTCAATTGCTGTTGCTCGCTTTGTCCCGTCATATGTTACCAAGTCTGAGAAGACAGAATTGAAAGAAATGTGGGCGGAAATTTCACAGGAGAAGACACTTAGCAAAAAATTGTACAGCTTCAAATTGAAGATACTTTCACATCAAAAAATTGGATCCTACGAACAACCCTGAAACCTACATATTTCGACAGTGTATTCCATAAACGTTACATCTTTTGTTCCATACACCTACACTGAGGTCAGAAGAGCTCACAATTTACATTGAGACATGTTTTATTTATTATAGAGAGAATTGTACTCTGTGTCCTCGAACTTTGTCAAGAGGAAGTGACAAAAACATTCCTCGATGTCTGTGCTGACTACTGCATCCGGGAGGTGGAGAACGTTACGATGCCAGATGTGATGTGGCAGAGATTGTACTGGTCTGGGAAAGACATGGCTTGGTAGTTCGGACTGGACTGTTCCCATGAGGCACAGGGTCAGAGCTGATTTGCATATAGCCAGTGTCTAACCCAGGGTGGTGTGGAGTGCAAAAAAACGATGGATTTAGGCCCAGATCCTTGTACTGGGGTGAATGTATGACATTGTTCTACATTCTGTCCATCAACTGTGGTTTTTGCAATTTTCACCCCGAGTGTGCTGGGTATACTCAGACGTGAGTCCCAGGCTCTCCACACCACTGGAGTCAAGCTATCCAGGCTGATGAAGGCTGATGGCCAGAAACCGGTCCTTGGATGCTTGATTCTGGTCTGGGAAAGACATGGCTTGGTAGTTCGGACTGGACTGTTCCCATGAGGCACAGGGTCAGAGCTGATTTGCATATAGCCAGTGTCTAACCCAGGGTGGTGTGGAGTGCAAAAAAACAATGGATTTAGGCCCAGGTCCTTGTACTGGGGTGAATGTATGACATTGTTCTCCATTCTGTCCATCAACTGTGTTTTTTGCAGAGATTGTACTGGCACATTTCTTTATAGCTGGAAGAAGTTACCAATAAATTATCACTGAAATTACAAATACGTCTGTGGAGTGGTCACTCACTACAACCCTTTATGATTAAATATTTTGTGTATAATTTCACATCTGCTGTCCTACCTCAGTGTACCACAAGTCATGAACCCTTTACGATAGAATATTTTCTGTATTATTTCATATCTGGTGCCCGTACCATAGTGCAGCACAAATCATTGACCCTTTATGATTGAATCTCTGTGTCTGATCCAATGATTACTGTTGTACTTGTTGCCAGCACCAACCATTTCCGGAGGGTTGGCTTACAATCACCCCACAGACATCACTGGACATGTGACCCTGGTAATAAATAGGAGTCGAGCGCACATGCCCGTACCCAGTTCCACTATCTATCTGTGTCCGTGTGTTCATTATGTATGCAACATGCTGCTCCTGGGCCCTACCACATTACATAGTGCTCTGGACAACCATCTTACCTTTGACAGTGGGGGAAAACTGTAGTTATGTAACTTTGTCTCGGTCATTGTACAAGTACATACGTAGAGACTGCATAATTAGAGTACTGCAAGCAGAGAGTATAGTGAATTTATAAGTGCGTGAGGATTGTCGCAGTGATTGTATAAGTACATATGTTGGAGCAGCCTAACTCCGACAACAAGCTTGTCTCTAATTGGCTGACCTCCATGTGCCAAAAACTGAAACTTCAACTTTCCATGGCCCTGTATTGCTACAGCTGCAACACTTCACTGAATGTGCAATAAACAGTCATATCCACATAGATGTCTCATGTCCACTATCTTTCTTGTGTGGAACTATGGATGAATATAAGGTCAGTGATTCCCCGTACCTTACATGTTGGCCATATTGTTTGACTTGGCTCACAGAGTGACACTTTGACTTTTGCAACCCGGGTGACAGCAGCACTCCAACACAGACCCCCGCATCCAGTGTTGTCCGATTTTTCAAGCTTTCTATAGCCCAAAGCCAATCAAAAAGTAGCCCAATATTGCTTCTTTGGGGAAGGAGGGGCAGGGACAGCGTTAAGCAGGCATTGAATGCATTGGAATTGATGTTGCAGCAGGATGCAAAGTAAATATTTGTCTAATAAAGAGCTTTAACATACTACTTTGCTGGAGCGCTGTATATATATTTATAATCTGGCAACTAGCACAAACCAAAATGTTACTGCACAACCGTAAAAAACATATAGCCCAATTGTGCGTGATCTAGCCCAATCTGCCAACACTGACACCAAAGCCACTTCCTACGGCAGGTATACACCCACACAACACCCATCCATCACAGGTGTCACTAGACACGTGACCCTGCTAATATAAAAGACCGGGCGCACGTGCTCTACGCCATTTTACAGTGTAGAGTGTGTGGCCTCACTTCTCACTGAGTTAGTAGCACCGCAAGCACTGAGCTGGTGTACCACCTGCAAAGATGATAGGTACACTAGTATGTCCTCTGCCATGGCGATATCAAGACTCAGTACCAATTGTGAGACCTGTTAGCTTGCAGAACGGAGGTGCATGATGTGGAGGGTGCCCTGACCGCAAAAAGGTGAGCAGTGAGGCCTTGGTGCGCAACGTCGGCAGATAACTCTGGGTGGCGGGAGTGGATGGGATACAGCAGCCTGAATGCAGAAAGAAGGCAGAGCGATTTAGGCGTACGCACTTGTATATACACTGCCACTGCGTCGGATTGGTAATGCGGGCACTGGTGCAATGCCCGAGGGGCCGGTGCCCAGTTCCAACTGTGGGCTGCTTTTTGGAGCAGTCTGGGGGCAGATTTGGGCGGTGTCGCTGTTGTTCGGATACAGCCAGCGGCCCAGTGGGTGTCTAAATGGCCTTTCTGGAGGCAGATGGGCATCATTACCTCACGTTTAGCAACAGGCAGAGGTGTCACTTTCTTCCTCTCACAGGGCCGGCCCTAATGTATGCATACCTAGCAGGGCAGGGGACCTAAGCAGAAGTGGCCTCACTTGTTTTTAAGTCACCAGTGTAAAGAAATCTGTGCCTTTTTTGTATCTCCCCCACACCCCCTTTTTTAAATGAAATTTTGCCTAAGTAGCGTTTTGAGGAAAGGCAATATGCAAATGTGGGCCACTTTTTTTTAGTGTTCCCGGGCCGTTTTTTTAATCCTACTCCAAACCTGCACTGCCATTACTAATTCTGTACTATCTTTCAGATGTGGGAGCTTGAGAGTACCACTAGGTCGCGGCACCTGGTTGAAGACAGAGCGGTGGCGTAAAGGTAAGCTGTGATGGTTTTGTACACAGTGTGGGCACTCAGTATCCTTCCTCATCTCTTCCTTTATCTCCCTCCACTCTTTCTGTCTCCTTCCTCTTACACTGTTTGTCTCTTCCTCTCTTTCTGTTTCTCTCTCTCTCACTCTTCCTCTGTTTCTCTGTTCCTTTCTCACACTCTTTCCCTCTTTCTCTCTCTCTGCCTCTCTCTCTCATTGTGTCAGGTTTACCTCCACGGGATCCAGTTGATGCACTAATGGTTCCACCTCCAAATGTCACCAACACCCTGATGTGAATATACAGGGTGTTCGAGCCATTAGGCGAGGGAAAAAAGTAACAAACTAAAATAAAAAAAAACAAAGGAAGGGAAGGGAAAGGGAAAGGGCCAGCAGGGAAGGGACACCTGTAACAGAAAAAAGATACCTTCAGTAAATGCTAGGTCTAAACACAATGCTACACTCATAAAGTCTCGCTACACATGCACCATGTATACCTGCTTATAAGTAAAGAATAAGACCCTCGATAATGAGCCAATCTAGTCACTCCAGTACTGCCCTTTGGATTCCCTATGGAAAACATAAACAAGATGTGAATATGACTTTCACCCAGTTTGGCACATCAAACAATACTGTGATACTAAACAATCCACCTATAACATACCACATGGCAGCACAGAGGGCAAGATGTATTTGGGGGTCCATAGAGTCAAATGAAAAGAACGAGTTTCTTTTAGAACCAAACCAGTTCCCAGCCAAAGAGCTGAGGATACGGAAGTGTGTAGGAGGCAAGAACCACAACACTCCGCCCCTCGAAACCCCTGTAGAAGTTTACACTCTCCACAAACAATGAAAATTAACAGCAACGCGTATTTGCGTCCACCACGGCGTTCTGTTCTCTTACAGAACACCAGTCCCGACGTAGTACACGGTAACACGTAGTTAATTCACTACCGTGCTCCGCTGCAGTGTTCAGGGTTTATACATAGTAATAGAATAATGCCAGGAAATCACGGTAACGCGTGGTTTCGACCACCACCGCGCTCCGCAACTGTAACTACTGCCACCAGTTTCTTGGCTACACAAGCGGCAGTTCGTGTAATGATACTATCCTCGTATCATCGTAGAATATGCACAGCAAACCCGGAAACATGCCACCGCCAGCCGCGGTCGAACATGTACCCGGTAACAGATTAACGGAATAGGGAGCAAGGTCTTACCGCCGACAGGAGAATCAGCGCGCATACAAGGAAACTCCCCTGACGTGAGGATCCTACCTCGGAATCACCAATACCTCTGAATGGTCTGAGACCTATGAATCAGGAACAGGCGTGCAGAGAGAGATCTCTCACACCGGGAACAAACTCAGAATAGCACGCACCCGGAAGCGTGTCTCCTCCTCTGAAGTACTTCCTGAGGAGAACCAGGAAGGATCATGGGAAACGTAGTTTCTTGTCTAGGCAGGCGCAACACGGCGGATCCTGACATTATGTCCCCCTCCCTAGCGCCTCCTAGGCCCAGGCCGCAAGGGGCACCTACAATGGAAGGAGCGAATCGCAGCAGGAGCATGCACATTCCCCACAGGCTCCCAAGAATCGTCCTCCGCCGAGTAGCCCTTCCATGACACCAGGTACCACAAGACTCCCCTCCTCCATTTTGAGTCCTTGATACTCCGGACCTCATACTCAAAACCCACATCCCCGACCACAGGCGGAGGGGCCCGTCTCCTAGCAGAGTGAGCAGGCTTCAAAAGGCTACAGTGGAACACTGGATGTATCCTTAGCGAACCAGGCAGTTTCAGTTTAAACGCCACTGGATTAATCCATTTCACAATAGTGTAGGGCCCTATGTAACGTGGATGGAACACACTGCGTAGCTTGAACTTGATGTTGCGAGTGGATAACCACACTCTATCACCCACCTGGTAAGTGGGACCCTCTATCCGATGACGATCCTCCCATTTCTTGTATTCCATCTTAGCCCTCATCAAATGCTCCCTTATCTGCTTGTGAATGGTACGAATCTTCCGCATCTGTCCCATAACCGTAGGCTGCCGAGACACCTCCTCAGGGATGTGCACCGGAAGGATTTGTGCATCAAAACCATAGGTAGCAAGAAACGGAAAGACCCCCACTGAACTATGCCAAGCGTTGTTATACGCTACCTCAGCCATCCATAACATTGAAACCCACGACTCCTGGGCGTCTGCTGCGTAACAACGAAGACATTTTTTCAGTGTTTAGTTTAATCGCTCCGTCTGCCCATCGGTCTGTGGATGGAAGCTGGTGGAAAGCGAGGACTGGATATGCAATGCCTGACACCATACTTTCTAGAATCTCGCGACGAATTGAGGGCCCCTATCTGACACAATGACCTCTGGCCCGCCGTGCAACCGGATGACATTGGTTAACAGTAGTTGAGCAGTTTGGCCTGCAGTAGGAAGATTCACGCATGGGATGAAATGTCCCAACTTAGTGAGACTGTCTATGACCACTAATACGGCCGATTTACCCTGATCAGGTGGTAGTCCCGTAACAAAATCTAGGCTGATGTTCTGCCATGGTCTTCTGGGCGAAGGTAAAGGCATCAGTAGGCCTTTCTTTTTTCCCGTCACGTTCTTTGCACGTGCACAGGCCTCACACTGTCCTATCCAGTTGGTCACATCAGTCTTTTCAGTATCCCACCAAAAATGACATTTCAGGAGTTGTACGGTTTTTTGTACTCCCTGATGACCAGCTAGTCCTTGCTTTAGTGTGCGATTGGCACCCTTTGTGGCCCACAGAACCCATGCATTCTGATCCTTAGTCTTACGAACAACATCCAAAAAGGTATTCGCCTGGATTGCACAGATCACCTTTTCTGGATTCACTATCGCCATCTTTGTATCCTTACTCCCTGTTTCCTCTACCTGGTCTCGTCGGGAGAGGGAGTCTGCTTTCAGATTATCTGCACCTGGTCTAAAAGTGATGGTGAAGTCATACTCTGAGAAAATCAACATCCATCGCATCTGTCTCTGCGTGAGATGTTTGGCTGTCTTCATGTACTGAAGATTTCTGTGGTCGGTGAAAACTGTGACAGGGATCTTGGCCCCCCCAAAGATACTGTCGCCATTCTTGAAAAGCCCTTTTTATCGCTAACAGTTCTTTCTCAGCGATGGTGTAATTATTTTCGGACAGACTCAGCTTTTTGGACAAATACGCTACAGGGTGGAGTTGTCCTGTATCCTTATCCCTCTGTGACAGAACAGCCCCTATGGCCTCATCAGATGCATCTGCTTCTACGATGTAGGGGTATTCTGGCTTTGGATGAGCCAGAATTGGGGCGGTATTAAATGCTTTTTTCAGGTAAGCAAAAGCCTCCGCTGCTTCAGTGGACCACTGGAACTTAACTCCTTTCCTGAGCAGTCTCATCAAAGGAACAGCCACCTGAGAGAACCGCAGGATAAACCTGCGGTAATAATTAGCAAAGCCTAAGAAGCTTTGCACTTCTTTCACACAGGTGGGTGTAGACCATTCCTGCACCGCTTGTATCTTCTTACGGACATTTGTAGGCCCTCCTGACTTAGCATAACATCTAGGAACTCAACTATGGCCAAACTGAATTCACACTTGCTAATTTTGCCGAACAGCCTGTGTTCTCTTAATCTCTGTAATACTTCTACTACATGTCGTTTGTGTGTTGTGGTGTCCTCCGAATAAATCAGGATGTCGTCTATGTACACCACTGCGCTGATGTCTACAAACTCTTTCAAAACGTCATTCAGGGAATATTGAAACGCCGCCGGGGCGTTGCACAGACCGAACGGCATTACAGTATACTCGTATAAGCCATATCTCGTTTTGAAAGCGGTCTTCCACTCGTCCCCCTCTCGGACGCGGACCAATTGATACGCCCCCCTTAGATCCAGTCTGGTAAAAACCCTGGCATATCTTACTTGGTCCAATAAGACTGAGATAAGGGGTAGTGGATATCTGTTTCTTATGGTGTTCTTATTTAACATACGATAATCCACACAGGCTGTCATATCCCCATTAGCCTTTTTGATGAAAAACAGGGGAGAAGCTGCAGGAGATCTGGATGGCCTAATAAACCCTATGTCAACATAATGGTCTAAATACTCCTTTAAGTGTGTTGTTTCTGGATTGGACAACGCATAAACCCTGCATGACGGAATGGTGGCCCCCTCTACTAAATCTATTCTACAATCATACAGCCTATGCAGGGGAAGTTGCTCGGCCTTGCTTTCGCTGAAGACATCCTTGTAACTCTGATACTCAACAGGCAAGCTCACTGCTTTTTCCACCGCCGTAGCCACCAACAAGGGAATCAGCGTGGGTGAAAATAGAGCGATTTTATGCCCATCCATATGTGTCTTACATTCTGCAGACGAGAACTGTACTGTCTTTTCCTTCCAGTTGATTGATGGGTTGTGATGGCTTAGCCAAGGCATCCCCAAAATCACCTCGTACTGGGGGGCTTCAATAATGTTCAGAGACAGCTCTTCCCTGTGCCTGCCTTCTTTTACTTCTACAGACAAGGTTACCCTCTCGGTTTGTTCTGTTATCAGACCTGAGATCAACGGTTTCCTGTCTACAGCTAGGACTTCTTCAGGTGTGTCTCTGGGTACTCTGTCCAATGATAGAGACAACACTAACCCGCTATTAATAAAATTCCCGGTGGCCCCTGAGTCGATCATAACCATCACTTGGTGTACCTGTAATTGACACTCCAACCTCATGGGCAACAAAATATGGGATTCTGATTCGAGCAGGGCTAATACCGTTAGAGAGGGAACTTTACAGGGCTGAACATCCCTCTTGTTCCCTTCAGCTGTCCCACTTGCCTCATCCTGAGCACTCAGCGCTGTGATGACTACTCTTTTATTTCTGTTCCATCCCCCTGAAGTTTTAGGTTTGGAAGGGCATTCTCTGACATAATGGCCTTTCTTTCCACAGTACATGCACAGCCCGGATATTCTACGGCTTTCTTTCTCCTCTCTGGTTAGTGGGGCCCGGACTGTCCCTATTTCCATAGGTTCGGTGGTAGTCTCAGCAGAAGGCAAAGCCCTACGGGGAGTCCATTCAAGTCTAGGAGGGCCTCTATCCCACCTTCTCCTATCCCCTCCTCTGTCTGCCATTCTACCATCCAGTCTCAGGGTTAAATTGACCATGTCTACACAAGTGGCTGGTTGGGGATCTATTTGGGCAATGACATCTTTTAGTCCATCCCGTAACCCTTGGTATAAAAGGGACATTCTTTTCTCTTCAGGCCACGAGGTCTCAGCCATCAATCTGTTGAACTTGGTTAAGTAGGTTATTAAATCAGATCTGCCTTGTCTTAGTTCCAGGAGTTCCCTATCCGCACTAAAGGTAGTGGCCCTTCTGTCGAACACCTTTTCGAACTCCGTGCTGAATGCTGACCAATCGGAAAGAACAGGATCGTTGTTTCTTACCAAGGGTACCGCCCAGTTAGCGGCATCGCCTATCAGGTAGGAAATAGCAAACGCCACCCTCGAATGATTGTTGGGGAACGAGGCCGGTTTGCAAGAAAAATGGAGCATGATCTGCGTTAGGAACACCTGAGTCTTAGTCGGATCCCCCGAATACCTCTCCGGACTGGCCAGAGGGATAGGGGGGGGGGAGACCGTGACCTGTATCTGTGGCGAGGAAGCATCAAAGGGATTCCTAGACAACCTGTCTACTTTTTCTCTTAATGCAGTGGCTTCTGTTTTGGAAGAGGCAAGCTCCTGTTGTACCAAAGGCAAAGCCTGCATGACATCATCCATGGTAGCCATTACGCAACAACTGGATCAGGCAGAGTAGCTTTCGTGGGCGTGTTATTCTGTCATGGTTTACCTCCACAGGATCCAGTTGATGCACTAATGGTTCCACCTCCAAATGTCACCAACACCCTGATGTGAATATACAGGGTGTTCGAGCCATTAGGCGAGGGAAAAAATAACAAACTAAAATAAAAAAAACAAAGGAAGGGAAAGGGAAAGGGCCAGCAGGGAAGGGACACCTGTAACCTTCAGTAAATGCTAGGTCTAAACACAATGCTACGCTCATAAAGTCTCGCTACACATGCACCATGTATACCTGCTTATAAGTAAAGAAAAAGACCCTTGATAATGAGCCAATCTAGTCACTCCAGTACTGCCCTCTGGATTCCCTATGGAAAACATAAACAAGATGTGAATATGACTTTCACCCAGTTTGGCACATCAAACAATACTGTGATACTAAACAATCCACCTATAACATACCACATGGCAGCACAGAGGGCAAGATGTATTTGGGGGTCCATAGAGTCAAATGAAAAGAACGAGTTTCTTTTAGAACCAAACCAGTTCCCAGGCAAAGAGCTGAGGATACGGAAGTGTGTAGAAGGTAAAAACCACAACACTCCGCCCCTCGAAACCCCTGTAGAAGTTTACACTCTCCACAAACAATGAAAATAAACAGCAACGCGTAGTTGCGTCCACCACGGCATTCTGTTCTCTTACAGAACACCAGTCCCGACGTAGTACACGGTAACAGGTAGTTAATTCACTACCGTGCTCCGCTACAGTGTTCAGGGTTTATACATAGTAATAGAATAATGCCAGGAAATCACGGTAACGCGTGGTTTCGACCACCACCGCGCTCCGCGACTGTAACTACTGCCACCAGTTTCTTAGCTACACAAGCGGCAGTTCGTGTAATGATACTATCCTCGTATCATCGTAGAATATGCACAGCAAACCCGGAAACATGCCACCGCCAGCCGCGGTCGAACATGTACCCGGTAACAGATTAACGGAATAGGGAGCAAGGTCTTATCGCCGACAGGAGAATCAGCGCGCATACAAGGAAACTCCCCTGACGTGAGGATCCTACCTCGGAATCCCCAATACCTCTGAATGGTCTGAGACCTATGAATCAGGAACGGGCGTGCAGAGAGAGATCTCTCACACCGGGAACGAATAACACGCACCCGGAAGCGTGTCTCCTCCTCTGAAGTACTTCCTGAGGAGAACCAGGAAGGATCATGGGAAACGTAGTGTCTTGTCTAGGCAGGCGCAACACGGCGGATCCTGACACATTGTTTCTCTCTCTCTCTCTCTTCATCTTTCTCACACTTTCTTTCTGTGTTCCTCTCACTTTCTTTCTTTTCTCTCTCTCTTCCTCTCACTATTTTTTGTCTTCTGCTCACTCTTCCTTTTTTCTCTCTCTCATCCTCTCTCCTTTGATGGACGCATGACACACAATCGTATCTTGCTTTTTGTCTAACAGGCTGTGAATCACGAATTGATGTTTTCCCCCCTCACCCCCAACACCATCAGAGCTGAACGTGCAAAAAATCTGCGATGATGCGTGGCCATGCTGACAATCAACACCCACTCTGAATTGTGTGCTCTGCTTTACCGCGAGTACGCAACGCCTGAGAAGGTTGCTTCAGCATGTGGTGGACCCTCTTACACACACGCCGGTGGCGGAAGGTGAGCAGAGAGACTTCTTTCCGCAGCAGCGGGCAGTCACCTCTGGGCGGTGGGAGTGGATAGTGTGCAGCAGTCTGGGCCAACAAGAGCGCACAGACACCTCCAAGCAGTGGGAGTAGATGGGGTGCACAAGCCTCATTGTGCATTGGCGAAACAGAGAATTACGCGTGTGCAGTTGTATGTATGCAGTTCTATGTACTGCAATTACTAATTCTATACTATCTTTCAGATCACTAAACTTGAGGGCCGCACTATCTCCCAGCACGTGGTTGGAGACACACCGGTGGCACAAAGGTGAGCTGCGAAGATTTTCTCCAGTGTCAACACTCCCTCTCCATCTCTTCCTTTCTCTCTCTCACACTTTCTCTATTTCTCTGTCTCATTCTTTCTTTCTCTCTTCCTCTCTCTCACTCTTTATCTGTCTCTCATCCTCTCTCTCACACTGTTCCTCTCTTTATCTATCTCTCTTCCTGTCTCTCACACTGTTTCTCTCGTTGTCTTCCTCTCTGTCTCAGTCTTTCTCTCTCTGTCTGGCTTTCTCTCTCTCTCCCACTGTTTCTCTCTCTCTTTCTCTCTACCTCTCTCTTTCTTTCTCTCTCTCACACTGATTCACACTTATTCTCTCTTTCTCTCTTCCTCGTATCTCACTCGTTCTCTCTCTTTCTCTGTCTTCCTCTCTCTTACACTGTTTCACTCTTCTTTGTAGCTCACTCTTTCTCTCTCTATCTTCCTCTCTCTCACACTGTTTCTCTTTCTCTCTTCCTTGTATCTTACTCTTTCTCTATTTCTCTCTCTTGCTCTATCTCTCTTTCTCTGTCTTCCTCTTTCTCTCACTCTCTCTCTTTCTCTGTCTTCCTCTCTCTCACTCTTTCTCTCTTCCTCTCCCTTTCTGTCTCACTCTTTCTCTCTCTCTATCTCCTTTGCTGGATGCATGTCGCTCCATCTTATCTTTCTTTTTGTCTTGCTGGCTACGAATTACAAATGGACCAGGGATGACACGCCACTGCACAAAGGTTGTTGGGGGTGTGCTAGTGATGTGGGAAGAGGGTGCGTTACCTGCTAATGTGGGGAGACGAAGCGTGAAAGGGATATCTCTCACAGAAAGAACTCCGGTGTGTTTTCAGAGATTCCTCGGACAGATGCCAGCAGACAGACTGAATCACAAAATGGCTTTTCATTGCTCATAGAGTGTGACTTATGAACAGTTTGCACCGAGGTTCGCAGAGGTACAACTGCGGCCCGTGGGCTCGACTTGCAGAGGAAGAACTACGGGCCATCAGCTCCTAAAGGAACAGCAGCGTAGTAGCTCTCAGACGGAGAGGCAACGCAGCGTACAAGCTCGCAAAGGTAGAGAGCTGCGAGCCAATGCACAGGCTTCTAAAGGCATGCCTGCGAAGTAGTGATGATGGGCACAGGGAGCGTGAAAGGGTTATCTTCCTACAAGTGTCCTGGAGTGGAAGTCGTGCTGCCTGGCGCTCACCTGTTTTTCCTTTATTGTCACGCAACCCCCTCCCAACATAAGTGAAGCCCTGAGACTGCGTGGACCCCAGCGGGCCCCCACAGCCCCAGCGAGCCCCCGCTATTATTTTTTAAGTAATGCCCCCGGGACGTAGCACACCCTCATTAAATTAAAACACGGGGACCCGCTACCCCAGCGCGAATTGCGCCAATTATTATATTTTGTTTACTTTTTGGGGGGCCCTGGGGGTCCTTCTGGGACCTCCTGAGCAGGCCTAGGGGTCAGGGTGTTTCTCTACCCCGCCCCCTTCTCTTGTTTTCTACTTTTGTTTCTCTGTTTTCTAGCGACTCGCTTCTACCGAGCCACAAGATGGCTGCCTACACTTCCTGGTTTGGAGTGTTGGCAGCCAATCACAGTGAAGCTTGTGCACGGGACTTAGGCTCCGCCCAGATATCAAAACTTTTATTTTTCTAATTTCTCATCACCTACTAAAAAGATTTACACCATTTAAAAAAAGGTCGCTTTCTGACCCATGCACTACCTTTGTGCCAAATTTGGGGTAATTCCGTTCTGTAGTTTCAGCTGTAGCCTTGCTTAAAGTTTCCTATGGGAAATTGATTTTTTGACTTTTATTTTTTGAATTTCTCAAAAACTACTGAACGGATTTACACCGTTTAAAAGAAAAGGTCACTTTCTGAACCAAGCTCTACCTTTCTGCCAAATTTTGGGTAATTCCGTTCAGCAGTTCGGGCTGTAGCTCGTCGCAAATTTTCTTATGGAAATTAACATGGGAAAACGTGTTTTGGGACCCCCCTTTTTTCTCGGCCCCCCCTTGACGAATCAGGATAGGAGCTGACCTGGATAGATTTTTCGTCTAATGGCGCTAAAGTTATTAGCAAATCAAAAAAAATGCTTTTACTATTTAAACTAGGTTGTAACTATAACTACCTACTGGCGACTGCCAGTAGGTAACACACACACACACACACACACACACACACATATATATATATATATATATATATATGTGTGTGTGTGTGTGTGTGTGTGTTACCTACTGGCAGTCGCCAGTAGGTAGTTATAGTTACAACCTAGTTTAAATAGTAAAATGCCAGCTCCGCACCCGACATCACAACCGCCATCCGCAACGGACATACATAAAACCACCGACCCGGATGACGCCTTGTCCACCATGGAACATCTCCATTTCCAGAGCCAGACCAACCCCAAAACGATGCTCAGCGGAACCCTCGTCTACTGACTGCTCGGCCCCTGTGCTCTGTTAATCAACATCATTGCCAACTGAATCGCACCCCACAAGCTCACCTCCACAGACTACATACTACTCGGAGGCCTAAACTTTCTACCAGACAACCATGATGACCCCAAAACCACTGCCCTCCTAGAGAACCTCACAAACATAGGACTGAAGAACTTGTCTCAAAACCCACTCACACAGCAGGAAACACACTTGACCCCGTCTTCGCAGGAGGAAACAGCGTCTTCTTCAGCCACACCATGGAACTGCTTTCGACGGACCACCACTGCATCAATTTCTCCTTTAGAAAACCCACCACACACAAGCACGCGCACTGCCTCCCATGCAGAAGCTGGAACAATGTCACCAAAGAACACCTTACATCCACCCTCACCGTCACTCCACCCCCAACCACGCCAGACGCCAACAACGTGGCAAGCAACCTCCACAGATGGATCCCCAACCGAACCACTCGCCCCCCTCCTGAAGGCTATAGGACGACACAACAAGAGAGCAAGCTGGTTCACCAAGGCACTCCAAGAAACTAAGTGCTCCTGCCAACGACTTGAAAAGACTTAGAGAAACATCAAAACCCTGGAAACACACACTGCCTACAGAGCAGCCACCACAGAACACCACCAACTCACCAAACTCACATAAAAGAACTTCCCCCAAGACACAATGCCCACAACTCCAAGGAACTCTTCTCCATCATACAGAAATTTGCCTAACCAGACAGCGAAACAACTGATGTTCAACACTCCCAAGACCTCTGCAACAGACTCAGCTCCTTCTTTCACCTCAAGATCAAGATGCTATACGACAACTTCAATGACCAAGACCTGGGCACCACCTCAACTCCACCCCCAGCGACGCCACCCAACAGACCATACTCAAATGGACTTTGCTCACGACAGAAGACACCTTAAAAAACATGAAGAGCATCCACTCTGGAGCACCCTCAGACCCATGTACGCCCCACATCTTCCACAAGGCTGCCACAGCCTTTGCACCTGAGCTACGTCGAACATTCAATGACTCCCTTGAGACAGGTACATTCCCCGACGACTGGAAGAACGCCGTAGTCAACCTCCTCCTCAAGAAACCCTATGCAGACCAAACAGACCTCAGGAACTTCAGGCCCATCTTGCTACTTCCATTCTCAGCCAATATCATTGAAAAGCCCCTCAATGCCCAGCTAGCATACTTCATCGAAACCAACAACGTCCTAGATATCTCTGAAACCAGATTCTGCAGAAACCACAGCACCGAGACCGCCCTCCTCACAGCCACTGATGACATCCGCGCACTCCTCAACCAGCGCCACTCGGCAGCCCTCATCCACCTGGGCCTATCAGCAGCCTTCGACACCGTCTACCACCGCACACTAGCCACCTTACTCCATGACGCCGGGATCCGAGGAAAGACCACTGGATACGCTCATTCCTCACAGGCAGAACACAGAGAATCAGACTCCTCCCCTACCTCTCAGAACCAACAGACCAGATGTGGAGTACCCCAAAGATCCTCACTCAGCCCCACCCTTTTCAACATCTACATGGCCTCCCTCGCTACCATCATCAGAAATCACAGGCTCAGCATTGTCTCCTATGCCGATGACACTCAGCTCATCCTCACCCTCACCAACGAACCCAACACCACCAGGCACAAATTCCAAGAAGGGATGAAAGCCATTGCAACCCGGATGAAGAACAACTGCCTGACACTCAACTCAAACAAAACAGAAGTTCTCATCCTCAGCTCCACCCCCTCAGCTTGGGACAACACCTTGTGGCCCCCCACCCTCGGAAACCTACCCACCCTAACAGACCATGCACGAAACCTCAGCATCATACTGGACTTATTTCGCACTATGAACCACTATATATCAATGCCGTCTCCTCAGCCTGCTTCAACACCCTCTGCATACTCTGTAAAACATTCAAATTGATCCCCTACGAACCCAGAAAAACAGTCACACATACCCTCATCACCAGCAGACTACACTATGGCAACGCCCTCTACGCTGGAATCAACAAAAAAACTCCTCTGCCACAGCCCCAGGCACAGCCACAGTACCTAACACCTCTGCGATCTGCACTGGCTCCCCGTCGAAAGAAGGATAACTTTAAAGTCGCTCACACACGCATACAAGGCATATACAACATCGGACCACAATACTTCAACAACCGTCTCTCCTTCCACACCCCTAAGAGAAACCTCCATTCAGCCAACCTCACCTGGCCACCATCCCACGCTTCAACAAGAACAAGGTGGGAGGAAAGTCTTTCTCCTACCTCGCAGCCAAGACCTAGAATGACCTCCTACTCCACCTCTGGCAAAGCCCCACACATCTCCAGTTCAGGAAAGACCTCAAGACCTTGCTTTTTCAGATGACCTCAATGGAACTGCACCCCCCACTACCTGAGACCCTAACAGGTGAGTTGTGCGCTTTACAAACACCTGAATCATTGATTGATCTTTATTAGCTAACACTTTTTTCTTTTCAGATCGTCTTTGATTTTATGGTCTATATCGAAAGTCAGGTTAGTATTTCAGTGTAGAAAGAATGCATGTGCACCCATGCTAATTCAATCTTCATTTCCGATGACATCTGAGAAGTGTCATCACTGTCTATAGGAAGCTGGCTCTTTATGTGGTATGCCAATAACTAGGTATATTGTGTAAAGAGTCCAGAGATTCCCCAGAAGTGTACAGGGCTCAGTGTAAACCAAAAGTGCTCTATTTGTGGTAGTGTGGTCGAGAAGCCTTAGGCCTAACACAGAGGAGTGTTACACATTTGTTATGCACACAGTGATTAATAAATGACACAACTCAAAAAGGAGATCCACACCAATTTTAGAAAAATAAGCCTCTTTCAAGATTTATTTTAAGACCAAGATGTACGTTAAAAGCCAAATACGTATTTCAAGAAAAATACTTTTCACTTTCCAAAATAGACAGTGCAATTTTTCAGTTCAGCAATGTTGACCTATGGGAGGAAAACAAGAATTCAGTTTTACAGGTAAGTATACAACTTACGAATCCAGTCTTCAGGATCTGTGGTCAACACCAGGCAGGGTTTAGGTTAGCACCAAGACTGCACCACCAGCGGCACAGGGACAGCCGGGTGCAGAGGTCAACCTAGGGTGCCCAGAGTTAACCAATGACGACTGGAGGTGATCGAAGATGCAGTTCTCACAGGTGAGTAAAGCAGTGTCAGGGGTCGATCATCTGGGGTTATTGTAAGGGCAGGGGGGGCACAAGGCAGCACCAATCTGACACCCTCAGCGGCACAAGGGCAGCTGAGTGCAGAGTGCCAACACAGCGATGGTCACTTAATGCAACTCAATGGGGGAGAAATTTGAAAAGTGGCTGCAGGCTCGGGACAGGAGGCTGAACGAAGAAAACCCACAGCTGCCCAGGTAAGTGATGATACTAGGGGGCGGAGGGACACTGTTGGTCAAGCTCCCCAAGGCCCAGGGGCTTTGGGTGCAGGGGTGTCCTTGGTGTCAGGAACAGCTTACTGGGCAGGTCGCAGTCAGGGAGAGTCTTTGGCTTGAGACTGCAGTGGTTTAGTCTGGAGGGGTCAACCCACAGTGGACTCTTGCTCGGAATTGCTGGGGAACCTTCACAGGATCTATGGGCCCCTGGGACTCAGGTTGTGGGCATTGGGTGCCTAGGTGGGTCCGCAGACGAGTTCATTTTCTTTAAAGTTGGTTTCAACTGGACAGGTCCATTGTCCACAGGAGATTTAGAGTCTTTGTTGAAGGCAGGCAGTCCTCTGGGGGTTTTGGAGGTCACTGGGCCTGCAGGACGAGTCAACTTTTGTAGGAAAGGGTGAAAAGCACAAGGCAGGCCAGCAGGGCTGGTGCCAAGTCAGTCACTGGTCCTTCTTCTTGCTGGTGCGACTCTTCGGCGTCCGAGCTTCATAGGTTGTCAGGCATCTGATTTCAGGGTCTGGGAGTGACACCTAAATACTAGATTTAGGGGCGTTACAGGGGAGTGATAGGTAGGGACCAATGGGCAAGAGGCAGGGTCGCATTTCTAAGGCAGCAAGGCCTTTGAAGCTTCCCTCTCAAGCACTGCGCTCATCCTGGGGAAGGAGGTATGACACCTCCAATCAGGATGGGCTTTGTTTATGGCCTCAGAGAGCAGGGGCTCTCGACCCAGGGTCTAGAAACATGTCTGGTGTTGGTTGGCAGGCTGCCTAAAGCCAGTCGGAGACCCCACTAGATTTGATATTTTATGGGGGAACTTCTGAGGTGCCCTCTGAGTGCATGATTTAATAAATCCAATACTGGTATCAGTGTGGGTTAATTAAGAGGAATTGTTTGGTACAAAACAACCCTGGGTTCAGTGAACCCATCATGGGGCTGGGGAACTCGAGTTGTCGAGTTTCTGGCCCATGTACTCTATGGTCTCCCTATACTTACAATATTAAGAGTAGACTTAAATATTGTAGGGGCATATCTGCTCCTGCATTTATGCCCACACCTGCAATATAGTACACCCTGCCTTAGAACTTGTAAGGCCTGCTAGAGGGGTGACTTACCTATACCTTCGGCAGTGCTGCTTTGACATGGCACACAGGCAGTGTACCATTTTGACTTTGTTGTTTCTTTCTGCACGAAGGCATGCAGGCTGCAGTGGCAGTTAGCATGGCCTTAGTTAGGGGTCCATAGGAGACCCTCTTCAGTCCCAATGCCCTAGGCACCAGGATACCATTCACTAGGGACTTACAGGCGGGCTGAAGTTGCCAATCATGGTATAGTTTTAGAGAAGGAGCTCTGGCACAGGGGACCTGGTTGGCAGGGACCCTATACACTTTCAATCAAACCCACATCTTTGTTCAAGCAAAAAGTGGTGGGGGGTCAACCATGTCAAAAGAGGTACTTTTTCAAACTGTTCCTTCAACACAAAGGATATCTGTGGCATGTTGCTGCAACCAGGTAACATATGTTAGGGCATCCATGATGCATTGCAGGAGATGCTTCTTGTACAGAAGTGTCAGCCTCAGTGCGAACAAATATGCATTTAATCATAGCCAAGAAGGAAGTATATTCATCAAGACAGGGTTCATTAGCGGCCACTGGAGTGTAGACCAAAATAAGGAGGAGCCCATAGGGCTACTACTAAAGTAACCCAATGACCTGAGGGAAACTGAACTGGAGAAAAGGTAAACGGGAACCAGATGGCATTCAGGAATTCTCTCACTTTTAGGGGATCCCCATTGAATGAGAAGCTCCTAGCCCATCTATTGAACGGTCAAAAGGTAGAAGTGTGGCTTAACGGATCCAAGGGTGCTTGTTTCCGTTCCAGGGAGGACCTGGCCTAGCAGTTCAGGCTGGACTGTTCCAATGGGGAACAGGGTCAAGACTAATGTGCATATGGCTGGGTTTAAAAACGACTGGCATGGTGGGCAAAAAAAATATGGATTTACGCCCAGATCTCTGTACTGGGGGTTAATGTTTGACATTGTTCAGCATTCTGTCCATCAATTGTTCTTTTTGCATTTGTCACCCTGAGTGGGACGTGTATGCCCAGACATGGATTCCTTGCTTACCATGTTTCTGGATTCAAGCTAGCCTGGCTGATGAGGGGTGATACCCCAAAAGTGGTTCCAGGATACTTGTTTCCGGTCCAGAGAAGACCTGGCCTGGCAGTTTGGGCTGCACTGTTCCCATGGGGAGCAGGGTCAAGACTGATGTGCATATGGCTGTGTTTAGGCTGGAATGGCACGGTGGGTAAAAAGAGACCCATATCTCTGTACTGGGAGTGAATGTTTGATATTGTTCAGCATTCCGTCCATCAATTGTTCTTTTTTATGTGTCTTTTACTAAGGTTTGACGTAAAGCAGCATTTTTCTTCTTCAGAGTCAGATTTTAAGTTTGCTCCTTCTGGATGGTAGTCAGCAAACCCTGCAGATTTGATCAGTTAAGTCACTGCTTTCATAGAGGCTCTAAGGAAAAAGCGGCCCATTCCAGATGCCACACTTTTTGTTGTTGTTATAAGATGGCTACAGAGAGGATGCCTCAGGAAAGTAGTGCCTGGCAGTACGATGATAAAAGACAAATGCACAAAAAACAGACAAGGTGCCAGGTCCTGAGTGCAGGCCAGTTCTGGCAAGGCTGGAGTTTTAGATGTTGCTAAAATCAGGACAGAAGCAGAGCTGGAGCCAGAGCTGGCAGGCTGTGAACATAGCAGGAGTACTATCAAAACACAAGGAGAGCTGGAGCTGGCAAACCTAGAGCGGAACAGGAGTAAGACCACTTGTAGAGTGGAGCTGAAGGTGGCCAGCCTGGAGCAGAACTGGAGTAGGACGGAATGCAGAAGAGCTGGTGCAGGAACTCACAGAACTAGAGCAGACTGGGGCTGGATTGGAACAGAGCAGAAGCTAAAGTAGGACTTGAACAGATGAAGTGCAAGAACTGGAGAAAGAGCAAAGAATCAAATAGCAAATAGTGTGGAGGAGAAGTTACGATGCTTTAGTACTCTGCTCAGAAGGCTTTTTCTATACTGTTAGAGCAGGAACCACTTGACAGGAATGGGCTAGTGGCAGAAAGGAGTACACTTGAACGGTGTTGAAGTTTAGTGGCCATCTTGGAATGGAGTCTTACTAAAGGAGAGTTGGAGTGTTACGACAGGAGCCACCTGACAGGAATGGGCTAATCTTAGAAAATAACTTACTGGACTGGTGTTGTTGTTTGGTGGCCATCTTATGGTGGGGTCTGTGTTTGTTGGGGATCTTAGACTGGAGTCTCACTAAAGGAGAGCTGAACAGTAGCTTCCCAACTACAACTGATCCTTTTGCACCTCTTGAACCTCACAACTTCACGAGCCATTGAACCGCACAACTTTATGTGCTAGATTAATGCATGAAGTCATATTTCAGCCCAAAAATGTGCTAGGAGCACCGTTTTTTCTTTGTGGTGTCTTATTTTAACTGTAACATTCTCTATTTACTGTGCCTAAAGAGCTAGTATACTCTACAAAAACATAACTCAATTAAATAAAAAATCTGTTTAATTGTGTATGATTTCAGTGCCATACTTTAAGATTAGGAGCTATCACTATCATGTGGAGTGAACCATGACTACTTGCCCAAATTTCCTTTGGAGAGTCAGGAATACTAAAGGAATACTTGGTCAATCCAGTTGGCATGCTCTAGTACAGGGGTCTCAAACCTTTTATGTAGCTACTTGTGTTCATTGAAAATTACCACAGGCTACTGATATTATTGGTGTTGTTATGGTGACCACATCGGAAAAGATAACATTACTGGCCACCATGCACAAGATTACCAGTAATGACCAGCTCAGTGAATTAGACCAGGTAGTTATCAGTAATGTAAAACAGCTTTGGCAATTTGGAATGCTTCTAGGTAGTTAGTACATGCCAGCCACAGCAGTCACAGCTGCAGTACCCATGTCATGAATGTAATAATATTGTTGTTTTTTTTTTTTTTAAACCTTTATTATCGTAAACATAGTACACAGCGTCTGCCTACAACCACTGCGGGCCGGCCGCTATGACATTGTAAAACATTCCAAGTTACCTTGCGCTGCAATAGATGACAAAAATAACAACACTACGGTGTATTGGCAAGGAACTGCAGGAAAAGGATAAAGAGGGTTTCATTTTGTAATTTTGGCGAATCGTCCTAAAGTCAGACCGGGTAGCTGAGAGGGCGAGCCACATAGCAGGATATCCACAAGCGAAACAACGTTATCAAAATACTGGCGTAAGTCATTACAAGCAGGATACACAAGTGCGGAAGTGGATGTCGCCCCAGTTAGCGCCCGCCCAATCAATATATCACCTCAGGAGTTGCAATCTAGTTTGTCTATTGTATAATAGGATGTAAGAGGGTTCATTCTATAGCATCAGTGAAAGGATCCGACGACATACAAAAACGCACATATTACGTGGGACAATTCGTAGACAGGATATGCGCCCTCAAACAAAGTATAGGAGGGAAGGAAAAGCAGGATATGCAATCATTCAGTGACTATACATTAAAATCGATACCTTAGCCATAGAATCAATAAACAATGCGAAAAAGACATAAACACAAAGCGCAAAAATCGTCCCGGAAAGAACCAAACCCTGACCCCCCGTCTGACCCAAGATATATAAGAAAAAGAAGAGAAACAAGAGAAAGAACAAGAAAAAAGGCCATAGAAACAAAAAAAACGAAAATCAAGCCCCAACCCCCCACCCTGCATACCAGCGGAAGGCTACGGCCTACCCCCCCCCCCCATAGGCATGCCTGTCGCCCCAGTAAAGACCCCGAAGATGGGAAAAGGAGGAGGGCCCTCGCGCCGGCCCCAAATCCCACTCGCTCCATCGCGCCATAGAAGTGAGTGTAAGCCCATCAGGATGTGAAGCGGGCATCATAGTACATACATTTCAACCTCCCCAAAGTCACATTGGCCAAGTCTTGCATCGCCGCCGAGACCCTCCACACAGTACAGGAAACAGTCAGCGCTCATCCCTGGCCAGTTCGAACAGAAGTAAGCAAACTCCCTGACCCAATAGTACCAGAAGCAGATGAGCCTAGCGGGCAGTCCTGTCTCGTGAGAGCCATCCGGGCGCTAAGCAAAAGTAGCAACACAGTATCGTCACCTCCTTTCCAAGGTACGATTTCCAGCATAGGAAACACATTGTGTTGCAGTGCGATGAGTGGCACACTAGACGTGCAAATATAAAGATAAGCAATCGCACTGAGCAGGTCGGTAAATTCAGTAGGCACCTCATCCAAACCTGTATGTCTCTGAAAGTCTCCGGTATCTAAGGAGTGGGAATAATCAAGCGCCAGGTCGAGAGTATCTTCATCTGCTCCTCCAGATCTTATTCCAGGAGCGATGGCCGCCATTGAGTCGCGGACAATCAGTCCCCGATGGGTCAGGGAGAAGCGAAAGTCCTGGATAGCCAAAAGGACATCTCCCAGCGTGGGCTCCATTGCTGCGCTGCCGGTATATGCTGAACCCGTTGTCTCTGGGGACCCCTCAGACAGCGAGGAAGTCGGATCAGGCAGACGAGAGGAATTTGTATGTTTGTGGCGTACGAGTGGGTTACTGCGGAGTACACCGTAAATAGCTTCCAATCGTGCGTTAGCGCCCACCCATCAAGGAGAAGGAACACATCAGGAACGCCTGAGAAAGCCGACGGGCGATCACTTCGATGCCCAGGTCACCCCCGGGCAACCGGGAAGGAATGTCCGTCACAGGCGGATTACATCCGATCTCTGATCTCCGGGACAGTCTCCACTGAGGGGTCAGGCAAAAACAGGAGACAAGGATCCGGGTTGTTGCACTGCGCACAGCCAATGTCAGCCCTTCAAATCGGGAAGCTGCAACTTCCGTCCAGGATCACCGATCCCTGTTGTCCGGCCAGGGCCGCTGTTGATCACCTCCGCACCGGCTGCCCCAACACTCGGGGTCCCGGCTTATGACCGGTTCAGGCCGCGATCTTCACGACGACGTTTCTCGGCCGTCCGGGGCGGCCGCTAGCCCGGAGTTACATGACCAGGCACCGCACCGTCTCAGCTGCACGGGGATGCGGTTGAAACGCAGGATGGGCGTCAGGATAATAGAGAAGGCGATGGCGAGCGGCGGAGCCGAGTGCTTAGGCGGCCATCTTAGTCGCCGCCGTGGCTCCTCCCCCCCCTGTAATAATATTGTTAATAAGTCTCCCCACATGATTTATCACTCGAAAATCAATTTTAAATATATTTGGGACATTCAGATTTATTTCTCCAAACATCAGCTTCTTAGTTATGAAAATACCCACATTTGTGTCTTGAATACACAATTTCAGTATAAATTTATTAGTTCAAACATGCAAAAGGTTTCAATGTAGTAGGCTATACATAGGAGAGCAACTTGCAGGTAGCTGGAGAGCTACTTACAAGTAGTTGGAAAGCTACCAGTAGCTCACGCGCTACTTATTGGAGAAGCTAGCTCTAGTACCAGACACCATAAGACAGTGGTAAACACCAGTTTCTTCCAGGGATACTGGCTGGTAACCCTCTCTGTCAGAGGTCCGGGAGTAAAGGCTTTACACCTCTTTTTGAGTGTTCCCAGTTTGACTCACACCTTATGTAGGTAGTTCCACCTGCAGGAAGTGGCTGGACTCCAAACAAACTGGCTCTGCTCTTTCAGGCGCTCCTGCTTAATAAATTTTACAGGAAGACCCGCCGATAAGATTATTGTTCGGAATAACTCTTGTCAAGAAAACCTTTGGGAAGTCAAGTATTTTCTCCCTTGAGTAACCCTATGTGGTGTTGCACTCTAGTTTACCAACGTGTACGCGATGACGCGTCACGTGGTAAACGAGAGCGTAGGACGCGCGCAGGCGCAGTTGAGACGAATTAAGAGCGCGAAGGCGAGAACGGGCGGTTGGCGACCGGAGCGGAGGCATAGTTAAACGCTCGGCGCTCTATTAGCGTTTCACTTGTGTAAATGCTTAATAAACAAGTTATCAACTCCTGCAGGCTCAGAGTGCTGTGTGTAGGACGTTACCAACATCATTACAGTGGCGACGAAGGTGGGATCACCCCACTGTCCTCACACAGCCAGCGGAGAGCAGAGCTTGTACTCGAGAGCCCATCCCAGGCTCAGAGAGCAGTGAACACGGCAGCACATCGTGGAAGCATAGAGCGTGGCAGCAGCACGACCCCCTCCACCCGGCAGAGGCGCAGTCACAGATAATCCCCAGGTCAGTGCAGCCCCGCAAGAGGGAGGTTCCTCAGCCAGCACACTGGCAACCAAAAGCGACGACCAAGAGCCAGAGAAGGGCGAGCAATTGACCAATCCACAACGAGAGTCAGGGGACAACACCCCGGGCAGCCCCAGAAACCAAGGAGACACCGCAAGTGTAGCGGAGACCCCCAGCACGCCCAGCAGCCCCAGGGCCCAAGCAGAAGCACCCAGAGGCGAACCGAAGATGGCGAACCAGTCCTCAGCGTTGATGGCCCCTATTCCTTTCCTACCCCGACCAGGGGAACCACAAATGAAATGGGAAGACTGGAGGGAGTACTTCAGGAACTACATTGAGGCGTTAGAGGACGAGAATGGGGAACCGTACGCTCCAGCACGGAAGAAGAGGTTGTTGCTCCACAACCTAGGTCCCGAAGGAGTGAGAGTCTTTGCCAACATTGTGCCCAAGGAGCGGGAAGCAACAGAGGACGACGTTTTCAAGAATGCACTAGAAGATCTAGACAACCACTTCCGACCAGCAGTGTGTGTGTCCATAGACCGCTACAATTTCCAGCAAAGGAAACAAGAGGCTGGTGAGTCGATTGATGACTATGTGGCCGCACTGCGACGTCTGGCCATCACGTGCAAGTATGGAACACTGCAGGATGAGTATATAAAGGATCAGATCGTCATGCATACTACCAACAAATCAGTCCAGGACAAACTTTGGGCACAGAGCGAAACGTCACTCAAGGACGTCATAGCCATGGTGAAGAAAGCCGAGATGTCCAAACGCTGTGCGGATGCCGCCAAACGTGAAAGCACACAGAAGCAGATGGTCAACAAGATCGATGAGGCCCCGATCACGTACAAACCAAAGGGATCACAGGGTGACCAGAGGCATGAACAAAAAGGGGCAGTGAAGCAGGCGGGACGGCAAGTTGCAGACAGCAAGTTCTCATGTTACAGGTGCGGGAGCACTGCTCACTCGGCCCAAGACAAACGTTGCCCGGCTTTTCGCGCCAGATGCGCGTTCTGCGGCCTGGTCGGCCATTTTGAAAAAGTATGCCGCAAAAAGGGAAAGAGGTCCACTGTAAAATGCGTGGAGTCGGCACCGTCAGAATATGGAGGAGAAGATGATCTGGAGGACGGCGACATGGTGCTGTGTATAGAAGGTCAGGTACTGGATGTCAACGGGAAACGCACGGACAAACCACGCACGGACATGTTCATAGGCGGAGTGAAGGTGCACGTGGCCGTCGACTCAGGGTCTCCCTGGACGATCGTGCAACGATCCATTTGGGATGATGACTTCGTACCTGTAGTGGGGCCTGAACTACGCCCACCGGACATCCGAGCCATATCATACACGGAAAACACGATTCCCATGATAGGCTATCGTCCACTAAAGTTCGAGTTCAGAGGGAGAACAGCAACCTGCAAGCTATATGTGGCCGAAAGAGGACCCTCCGTACTGGGTTGGAGAGACGCAGGAGACCTAGGAATCAAATTGGATCCTGGCGGCAAAGAACAAATCCTCCTAAATGATGAACAACGCACCACCAACGGTGAGGAGTGGAAGTCAGCCTACCCCAAGGTGTTTGATGGAACAGTAGGGAAGCTGGACAAATTCGTCCACAAGATGATACTCAAGGAGGGGGCTACCCCAGTGTCCCACAAAGTTAGGAACATCCCACTATCCACCATTGAAGCGGTACAACAAGAACTACAAAGGCTGGAAAGACAGGGCATCATAGAGCCCATAGACAGTTCCGAATGGTTGGCCCCCTTGGTCGTAGCCAAGAAGCCCAACGGCAAGGTCCGTCTATGTGTGGACTTACGCGAACTCAATAAGTGCCTCGTGGTGGAAAAGTTCCCCCTTCCTAGAATTGAGGAAATGCTGGCGAGAACGAAAGGTGTCACTCACTTCTCCACAATTGATCTCACGTCGGCGTACCACCAAATCGACCTGCATCCCAACAGTAGGAAATACACCTCCTTCATCACGCCGTTTGGGTGCTACCAATTCCGCCGCATGCCATTTGGCCTGGCGTCGGCGGCCGCGGTCTTCCAAAAGTTGATGCACCGGTTGTTCAAGGAAATACCAGGAGTACAGTATTTCCAGGACGACATCATGGTAATGGGGTCCTCCCAAGAAGATCACAACGAAAAGCTAACCAAGGTCCTCACCGTACTGCAAGACAGGGGACTCACGGCGGAATGGGACAAATGCAAGATTGGGATGTCATCAGTCACCTACTTGGGACACGAGATCGGTACACACGGCATATCCCCCAAGGAACGGAATGTGAAAGCCATCAAGGAAGCCCAAGCTCCGAAAACCAAAGAGGAGGTCCGGTCATTCCTCGGCATGGCCGAGTATTATAGTAAATTCGTTAGACACTTTGCCACAAAGACGCACAGGATGCGCCAGCTTATCCGAGACAAGTCCAGGTTTGACTGGGACTCAGAAGCACAAAGTGAATTTGAAGCCGTCAAGACAGACATCAGTGAAGCCATCCCCTTGCAGGGATTCGACCCCTCGAGCAGCACGATCCTAACAACTGACGCCAGCGACAAAGGCCTGGGTGCGGTGCTCGCACAGGAGAGGGCGGATGGTTCTATAGAGACTATCAGCTTCACCTCACGTGCTCTCTCTCCCACGGAACAAAGGTACAGTGTCATAGAGAAAGAGATGCTTGCGGTCACCTGGGCTATGTGCAAATTCCGACAATTCATCTGGGGCACTAGGTTTAAACTCCAAACCGACCACAAGCCTTTGGTCAAAGTCCTGACGTCCTCAGGCCATGACACCGCTACCCCGCGCATTGCAAAAATGACGCTCAAACTACTGGACTACACTTACGATGTTGAATACCTACCAGGTACCCAGAACAGGGTAGCCGATTACCTCAGTAGAGCTTCCGCCATGGAGGATGCTCCTGAAGTGGCGCAGGACATGGAGGCGATGGTAGCAAGCATGGCCGACAACGAGATGACAATAAGCAGGCAAGACTGGGAAGCAGCGTACGAGCAAGACGTGGTGAAGTCAGAAGTCAAACATCACCTCATGTCAGGATGGCCGGACAAACGGAGACTCACAGAGGAGACACGGAAGTTCTATGAAATTCGGGAGGAACTGTCGTTGAGCGACACGGGAGTCTTCCTGTACAGAGGCGAGAGAGTCATTCCTCCGGAAACCCTTGTACCGACGTTATTAAGTCAACTGCACGAGGGACACCTGGGCATCAAAAAAACAAAAGCCCGAGTGAAACAAATGTATTGGTGGCCAGGCATGGACGCCCAGATAGAAAGGCAGGTGAGAGAATGCGAACAATGCCAAGGAGCTGACAAGATACTTCGTCCCCTTAGGCCAGCGCTGGGGAAATTCGAGAACCCTCAGAACCCGTGGGAAGACTTGGCCATTGATCTCTTAGGACCAGTGTTGGACAACCGAGGAATAAATAAATACTTGTGTGTGGTCGTCGACAAATATTCTAAATGGCCGGAAGTTGATGTACAAGAGTCCATGGACACAGAAACAGTGTTGAAGTTCCTGACAGCCTTATTCGTAAGGGAAGGAATACCAAAAACTATACTCAGTGACAATGGACCTCAGTTTGTCTCCGAGAAATGGACAAGGTTCATGAAGAGGAATGGTATTAAAACTAAACACACTGCCATTTATCACCCCGCATGCAACGGCCAAGTAGAACGGTTTAACCGTGTGCTCATGGGCTCGATACAAGCGGCGATCATGGAGGGCAAGGACTGGGAGACTGAAGTACAGAGTATGGTGTGGGCATACAGGATCACGCCCACTGGGGTGGGGTACAGCCCCTTCCAAATTTTGAGAGGCCGTCTCCCGTACACCCGGGATAACGTGGTGTGGAGAGAGAAATGTGTGACCAGCAAATGGTCCCCAGCAGTGGTGCAGCACAACCTAGAGAAGGCACAGAAGGTGTATGCAGCCCATTACGACAGGCGGCGTAACACCAAAGAAACTGCGCTGGAGGAGGGAGAATGGGTCAGAGTCAAACTTCCCACCCTGCAAAAGAAGGGCGAGAGCAAGTATAGCCAACCCCTACAAGTCAAGGAAGTACGGGGCAGAGCAGCCCTACTCAGCGATGGCAAGGTGTGGTCCCAAGACCGCATGGCGAAAGTCAACAGGATCGTACGATGGCCCAAGTCCGAGGAAGAAGAGACATGCATAGGAGGAGAAGAAGAGAGGTTCACCGAAGAAGAGAATCCGAGAGAATCATCAGGAAACCGAGAAGAAGGAGAAGCAGGAGAGGCACAGACAGCAGAAATGGCAGGTAACCACTCGACCGCAGCTACCGACGGAAGGGAAGAAAATCCAAAAGACATTGAGAACTTTTCCGGAGGGAGCGATGGTGAGGAGAGCAACCTGGTAAGACGCACCCGCTCAGGCAGAGCTGTCACCTTGCCTTCTAGGTATAGAGACTTTGAGATGAATGGACATTAGATAAGGAAGAGTACTCTACATAAAGTTTTGGTGTCAAAGGGGGGAGATATGTGGTGTTGCACTCTAGTTTACCAACGTGTACGCGATGACGCGTCACGTGGTAAACGAGAGCGTAGGACGCGCGCAGGCGCAGTTGAGACGAATTAAGAGCGCGAAGGCGAGAACGGGCGGTTGGCGACCGGAGCGGAGGCATAGTTAAACGCTCGGCGCTCTATTAGCGTTTCACTTGTGTAAATGCTTAATAAACAAGTTATCAACTCCTGCAGGCTCAGAGTGCTGTGTGTAGGACGTTACCAACATCATTACACCCTAGTTAAAGGAAACAGTTCTAGGCATTCCTCTTCGAGATTGTGGATGCGCTCGTTTTATTTACGTATTTTATTTATTTATTTTTATTTATTTGCAGTTTTATATAGCACTGGCTAGACCCGGAGGTATCAGAGCGCTTTACATGAGGTTCAGCGTGTTGCAGGTTACAAAATGACATCAGTTACAGAGGCAAGTGTAAACATAGGAGAAAAAAATGATTACACAACAAGAGTTATTAGCGCATAGCATAGCAAATACACACATCTAAAGGGGGAAAGGAAGGTAGACGGGGAAAGGTAGAAAGGGGGAAAGGGATGTAGATAGTGTCAGGCATAATAGCAATCATATCTAATAATAAAATGAAATATATTTTTCCAGACATATGAGTGTATATCTTTGATGATTTGATTAGTGTTTTTTTTACAACAGAGGGACCTAGAACTGTTTCTGTCAAATCTTTGACTTAACTAGCTATAGACCTTTACGTAATGGATAGTGTCAGGCAGACCAGCAAGGGGGAAGGTAATTAGAGGGTACAAAAACCGAAACTGCTAGGACCCATGGTAGCCGACGGTAATGTCACAAAATGGCAGGATAAGCAAAAACAATCCCCCCCCCCCCCCCCCAAAAAAAAACATAAAGGTAGCTGACTCCGCAGCTTGACACAGGGATGGAAAGGGGAGGTAGTCACTGGATCGCAGAGGGAGGATGCAGAGGAGGGAAGGAAAACATAACAGGGAGAACGAGGAAAATCGATGTCCAAAGTCCGGCTTGGAAGGTGTACAGCAGAGGGGGTGAACCAGTCCCAAACTCCTCTATAGCTGCCTAAATAGCTCCACCGGCCATCGGCCATGTTGCTCGTGCTCCGCGGTAAGTACAACATTTATAGTTTCAGCCCGGGGGGCATCGTCATAGTTCCATCAGCAGCAGCAGTCCCGGTGTTACTGGGAAGCACTGTCCGCCTCACCCTCCAGCTCACCCTCACCTCATTTCGGCTCTGTGCCGGTGCATCAGTCCATTTCCTCGTGATAGTGACCTTTATTAGGTGGGGTATTGCAGCAGGGCAATCCTAAGTGCATAAAATAGGCATTGCGTAGAGGAGTATGCAGTTCCAGACTAGTTGACAATGGGTTGCTCTGATAGAGAGAAAAACACAGCACAAACATTTGAAACAAGATTTCTTGGGACCAATGTCATTTATCAGTCAGGGGCAGAACAATAAAAATAACTAGGCACACGTTCAAATCGTGGACACTGCAGTGCTTAATTTGAGCGGGTGGATTCCAGTATTGGCACGGCTTAATTGTCAACACTGGCACTAATGACAGTCCACCACAGGGTGGCGCTGTTTTGCAAATTTTGTGATAAGCACAACAATAGTGTGTAATAATTTAATATACATGGGGGTAGAGTTATAAGCCCCTTGCGCCACTTTTGCGTTACTTTTAACATGAGAAAAGTGACGCAAAAGTGGCGCAAAGGGCTTGTAAATAAGCCCCATGATACCTACAGCTCGCGCAATTGGTATAGATTTATTTGGGGGCTTTGAATAGTCTGAACTGTCACACTTGTAGCGTGTGATAGTAGTTGTGTGGGTACTGTCATTGGCAGTGCTGGCAGAGGGGAATGTGTGGTGCAAGCTGCACTGTCCTCTTGACCAGGTAACCGACGCTTACCTTTGGAAAAAAAAATAGCACTGAGACTCTGGGTTAAAAGTAAAAGACATTTCAGCCATGCAGAATTATGCAGATAGGGTAGGCCATTAAACTAGACTTCACCTGTCTTTTTCACTGACAAGTGGAATGGTTAAATCATTGATTAACGCTTTTAGGCGCGAATGATCTTTACTCAGGCGAGTGCCTTCCCACGATGACGTCGCTGGCGGCTGGCAGAGGCATAAAGGCGAAGGGATGTACCTGCACTAACAAGTCAGGCGTGGAGAGGCAGTCAGGAAAAGAAGATTGATGCGGAATATATTTTCCGTTATTGAGCAATATGCAGTGCAGCCAACATTTCCGCATGCATGCATGACTGGCCTACAGTCAATCCCGGTAATTACCTTGTCAGCCCTCAGACCTCTGGGCCTGGCACGGAACTCGAATACCTCAAATGAGACTGCTCCAGGTAAGTCTTTATTCACAGCTTTTCAGCAGCTTAGAAGGGAGAATCCCACTCGGGGGCAGATTAACAAGCGCCTTGCGCCACCTTGCGCCGCCATTGCATCACTTTTTTTGACGCAATGGTGGAGCAAGCAATGCGCCCTATTTACAACATGACACATCTAGGGAGATGCGTCACGTTGTAAAGCTCTGCGTCACATTATACCTGCGTTTGGTATAATGTATCCAGGGGGGTGTCCCAACGCAGGAAAGCCTCGTAAAAGTGACGCTGTAAAATCTACAAGATTTCACTTGTCACTTTTAGGACGCCACTGCGTCAAAACCTTACGCCTGCTTGAAGCAGGTGTAAGGAATGACGAGGTGTATTGGGAATAGGCTGCAACACTCATTGCTGGAGTTGCGTCGTGCTTGCGACACGACTCCAGCAATGCGTGACTTTTCCGCCAACAGATGCGTCAGAATTTCGGACACATCTGTCAATCCTTACGCCATGGTGCGTCGTATTGTAATACAGCGCATCCATGGTGGTGCAAGCGTTTTTCAGGGTGGCGCAAAGAAAGTGACTCATATCTATAGATGCGTCACTTTCTTGTAAATCTGCCCCTTAATTTTAAGTGGTTCAGAGGAAGGGAGATTTGGGAGTGGTGTGGAGGCAGACTGGCTACGGGGAAGGCGACACACCTGCTGGCGGCCAGTGTTTGTAAAAGGTCTACAGGGTTGGGTCAGAGTAAGTCACACATCATGTTTCCTTTAGCAGGCTTGCCAGGGGTAGACCCAAGCACCGCAAGCCTTGTCTGCTTCTAAGCACCATAGCTCCAAGAGGCAATGCAGATTTCTTGAGTGACGCTTAAAGGAATGCTTCGTTTTATTTTGCTTGGGAAAAGAGCAGTAAAAAGAGAAAAGGGCAAAGTATTCTAACATACATTTCACTCACTGCACCCAGTTTCCTTTCACTTGGCGCCCTGAGCCCAGTCAGTGAGAAAGGTCTCCACGTTTTTCGCCAAAACACCTCTCTTTTGCTTTCGTTGCAAAACAGCAAACAGAACTAAACTCTTTAATGTGGAGAAAGCGTCCAGAGCTATTCATCAGAATCCGATAAGGGCAGAAAACAGCATGTCTTCACATAATGCAAATAAGTAATTCAGTCGAACATCAGGGCATATTATCAAGGGGGTTTATCTCCGCTTTTTTGGCTTTAAAAGCCAAGAAAGCGGAGATAAAATTATCTCCCTATTACCTAGCTGCCGCTAACACCAGTTAGCGACAGCTAGTAGGAGATAGCGACCATCTTGGGCTCCACTTTGCATGTCAGTGATATTTATCACTAATGAGATGCAAAGTGGGCGTGCCAAGATGTTAGAGACTGAAAACAGTCGCTAACATCGCTATCTCCTATTACCAACTTTTGGAGATATTCGCGCTAAGCGGGAATATCTCCAAAAGCTAACACCTGTCCTGAGCAGTTCTTAGCCATGTTATCCAATGGGAGGTGGATAACATGGCTAAGAGCATTAGCTCGCTAATGCATGAATATCGCTGACTTTTCAGCGATATTCATGCTTTGCGGTGATTTTTACCGCATTTGCGTTAAACCTTGGTAATACCAAGGTTTATTTGCGGTAAAAATCGCCGCAGCGCTGCGGTAAATTTTTGTCTCTAACCAAGCAATAGCGATAATTATCGCTATTGCTTGGTAATATGCCCCATCGTTCTTTTCAAGCTCTAAAGTAAAATAAAATAAGAGATGTAATCCAATGGGACTGGTTCTTCAATAAGCAATGGATTTCCTTCAAGTGCCTCTAGGAAAATGTTGATATAGGTACCCCTATGCATTGTATTTGAAGCTCGGGCGCATGCACAGCTTTACCTTCCAAAGGCAGTTTAATCGGGGAGGAGTCGCCAGAGGCTTCCTTCGCCTTGGAAGATAGATCGCAGCACAGCTTCATCTTTTGTGTTTTCTTCGCCAGTGTCCATATTCCCCGAGGCCAAGATGCCCACCCAACATTCTCTGCCAGTGTCCATATTCCCCCGAGGCCAAGATGCCCACCCAACATTCTCTGCCAGTGTCCATATTCCCTGAGGCCAAGATGCCCACCCAACATTCTCTGCCAGTGTCCATATTCCCAGAGGCCAAGATGCCCACCCAACATTCTCTGCCAGTGTCCATATTCCCAGAGGCCAAGGTGCCCAACCAGCATTCTCTGCCAGTGTCCATATTCCCCGAGGCCAAGATGCCCACCCAGCATTCTCTGCCAGTGTCCATATTCCCCGAGGCCAAGATGCCCACCCAACATTCTCTGCCAGTGTCCATATTCCCAGAGGCCAAGATGCCCACCCCACATTCTCTGCCAGTGTCCATATTCCCAGAGGCCAAGGTGCCCAACCAGCATTCTCTGCCAGTGTCCATATTCCCAGAGGCCTAGGTGCCCAACCAGCATTCTCTGCCAGTGTCCATATTCCCCGAGGTCAAGATGCCCACCCAACATTCTCTGCCAGTGTCCATATTCCCAGAGGCCAAGATGCCCACCCAACATTCTCTGCCAGTGTCCATATTCCCAGAGGCCAAGATGCCCACCCCACATTCTCTGCCAGTGTCCATATTCCCAGAGGCCAAGGTGCCCAACCAGCATTCTCTGCCAGTGTCCATATTCCCAGAGGCCAAGGTGCCCAACCAGCATTCTCTGCCAGTGTCCATATTCCCAGAGGCCAAGATGCCCAACAAGCATTCTCCCACAGTTAAGCTCTGAGCACCAGCCTCTTCACTGGCCTTTTTGGTACCCAAGGGCTTACTACAGTGTAATAGCCCCAGTCTTCCGTGTCTGCATCCAGTTGCACCTCCCTCGTTGACAACCTCCTATCCACATGGCAGAGGTCTTCCTTAGAACAGGACTTCCATAGAGTTTGCTTACTACATAAGGGAAGCTTCCCTCAAAGTCAGGTGCATAAAACGATTCTAGCCCTACTTCAAAGCTTTGTAGTCTTTGGGAAGAGACTGTTTTGGAACCACAGCCTGACAAGAGACAGCTCCAGCCAGTGACCTCTAGAGTCACCTTTGATAGATCTTGTTCTTTAACATCCACCTCACGTGGCCCACTCTCCTTCACCAGCCTGTTTTTTTAATTTCAGATATTCTTAATTGATTTTCAGTACAAAACTATGAAGCAATAAAATCTATAGACAAAGAAAAAAAGACCATGACAGGTGGAAGTGGTAAATGAATTAAGAAGGTGCAGAAAACGTAGAGTGTCCGATTTAGCTGTTCACGGGTCACTGTATGGGTCCTTATTACTGACATGCATAAAGGCCTGTTCTTACATAACGTTGGTATGGATAAGCAGTTTATAAAAGGTACTTGGAAAAGAAGACTAGAAGAGGATAGATATGTAGATGAGGTTCTAAAGTAGGAAGGTCAGATATCTTGCTCCTATTATATATCTCCAGCGCGAAGATGAGATTGGAGGGCAACACATGCGAGACGCAAGGGTACAGGCCAGAGAGAAGCCTGCATTCAGGGGGGGTTTGGTGGTAATAAAGTAAGCGTCTAAAGACGTCCAGATAGGTCTGTATTGGGGTTTCCATGGAGAAGGCTGAAGAACAGTGTTGTTGCACCCCTGATATGTGATACCCTGTATCTTTGATCCTTTCTTTCTCAGGTTTCTTTGAAATCTCAGAGTGAACTCCAGATTCCCACCTCGTTGGTCAGACACAGAAAAGGCCCCTCTTTCAATCTGAGAAGCCAGAAAGGATGAGGAGAGGTATAATATACTAAGATGTGATTCTTTTAAATGCTTACACCTGATGGCGTGGAATCCTAGTTCTCAAGTGCCTAAGCCCTCTCCTATAAAAAACAAGCATTTGCAATGCAATAGGTCTCGCATTAATTAAGTTTGAGCTATTGGCATTGCTAAATATTGCAACACCATTTGCAACAAAAGTCTATAAATTGTATACCAAAAAAATGTGTATTAATTTTTGTTGCAATGGTGGCATGCTGCGCTTTAGATGAATATGTTTAAAAGTAAAGTGGCAAACCATTTGGTTTGGTTGTTAAGCCCTCACCCACCAACCTAGTTGGTGGCATGCTTCATCATCGGGACACCGCAGCAGGACTACAGGTTTACGGAGCTCGCAGACCGATAATTTCGGTCCTCTCTACCCCTGCCAGGTGATCCATGAGGCTTTAACAGCTAATAGCGAGTTAAAGCGGAGGGAATCCCCCTCCACACACGTATAGCACCTTAGCGTGTGCGACACTTTCTAAGACACGTATCACTTAATATAATTTATAGTTTTTTCACCCACACACTCATTGGTCCTGAGGAAAGCCAGTTGTAAATATAAAAGGCCTGGCTGAAACATGTCGACCACATAGGACGCGGGAGTTCATAATTCGCTCCACTGCGTCCGTCTGCCTTTTTATTCGCTAGCGTGGGCCCAGATATTAAAGTTTTCTATATACCCTCGGGAACTGGGACCTACAGCATAGCTTTTAAATCACTTTCTTACGCACCCCCTCACAGCACACTCAGAGAAGTATACCAGCTCCTCAGTAATCTGGAGTCGAAGCACACCCGGGACACATTCGGTGTCACTGTGGTGGGCCCGATGATGAAGCATGCCACCAACTAGGTTGGTGGGTGAGGGCTTAACAACCAAACCAAATGGTTTGCCATCATACGTACTGAGTCTTCCCATAAAACACAACAAAGCTAGTCCTTTATTGATAAGTACATATTAACTTGGGGATCCGGACTGGCTTACCTAGTCCTCTCTCTCCCTTTTGATTTGCTGATAAAAGTAAAGTGCGCCATACTGCGATTACTACAATAGTTAATTGTGGATGCGTTAACAATTGATGTGTGCACTGATGACTGGTGGTGTGTGTGCCTGTAGAAATTGTGCTTTGATATCTGGTGGTGTATGTGCCTGGTGGAAGTGTGCACTGCCGGCTGGTGGTGTGTGTGCCTGGTGTAAGCGTGCACTGACGGCTGGTGGTGTGTGTGCCTGGTGGAAGCGTGCACTGACAGCTGGTGGTGTGTGCCTGGTGGAAGCGTGCACTGACGGCTGGTGGTGTGTGCCTGGTGGAAGAGTGCACTGACGGCTGGTGGTGCTTGTGCCCAGTGAAAGCGTGCACTGACGGGTGGTGGTGTTTGTGCCCGGTGAAAGCGTGAACTGACAACTGATGGTGTCTGTGCACTGATGGTGTAGTTGTGTGTGTGGTTGTATGTGTGGTTGTGTGTGTGGCTGTGGTTGTGGTTGTGTGTGTGGTTGTGGTTGTGTGTGTGTGGTTGTGTGTGTGTGTGGTTGTGTGTGTGTGTGTCTGTGGTTGTGTGTGTGTGGTTGTGTGTGTGGTTGTGTGCGTGGTTGTGTGTGGTTGTGTGCATTGGTGTGTGGTTGTGTGTGTGTGGTTGTGTCTGTTGTGTTTCAGGTTGTGTGTGTGGTTGTGTGTTTGTGTGTGGTTGTGTTTGTGTGTGGTTGTGTGTGTGTGTGGTTGTGTGTTTGGTTGTGTGTGTGTGCTTGTGGTTGTGTGTGTGTGGCTGGGTGTGGTTGTGTGTGTGTGTGGTTGTGTGTGTGTGGTTGTGTGTGTTGTGTTTCTGGTTGTGTGTGTGGTTGGGTGTGTTGTGTGTGTGTGGTTGTGTGTGTGGTTGTGTGTGTGTGGTTGTGGGGTTGTGTGTGTGGTTGTGTGTAGTTGTGTGTGTGGTTGTGTGTGTTGTGTTTCTGGTTGTGTGTGTGGTTGTGTGTGTGTGGTTGTGTGTGTGTGGATGTGTGTGTGTGATTGTTTGTGTGGTTGTGTGTGTGTGGTTGTGTGTGTGGTTTTGTGTGTGTGTGGTTGTGTGTGTGGTTCTGTGTGTAGTTGTGGTTGTGTGTGTGGTTGTGTGGTTGGATGTGGTTGTGTGTATGTGTGGTTGTGTGTTGGTGCTCGGAGCTCTGCATGTTACTCAGCCCCTGTCCAATAGGGACTAAGTACAGTTATCGGCAAGAGGAGAGGGCGGCCGTGTGTTTGCACATCAGCATGTGATGTCAGCCAGTGGGTTGGCATTCGTTCGTTACAGCATGTGGGCATGGCAGACTGCATTAGAGAAACGGCCTCCGGACACACCCATTCGAGTCCAAGAATGGGCTCATTCTAAGTGCAGTCTGATGCTCAATTGCAGTTGATCCCTTATCTCATAGTGGCATAATGTCTACTCTAAGGCATCTTTAGGTATTAAAAGCATACTCATTTTAAAAGTGGCATGGTTAAAATGTTCAGAATGTTATGTGTATATTATCCCAATACTCAAAATATGTCCGTCACACAATGGTAACGTGTTTATAGTGACAAGCAGAAACAAGCGGGTTGGGCAGACGAGTGCAGTGGGGGGCAGGAGAGCCTTTCAAGGAATGCAGAGACTGCAGGGGGCACATAATGTAAAGGGAGAATTATTTTTGGGCAAGAAGGGAGGATTGTTTTTGGGCAGGAAGGAACACCTTCCTACACAAAAACACTAATTAATGGCATTTTCCTCTTTCTATGCCTGTTGCAGAATGCTGCATGCATAGAAAGAGGAAAAAGGAGGAGAAATATGGATATTTCTCCTTGTTGCAGCTTCCTTGGAGTGGCATTAGAATTAGACGCATTCCCAGGTTTTTGATTCCCTTAAATCTGAGAATGCTTCAGATTCCATGGGTGTTGTGTGGGAACACCCACTGCAACACTTATGGAACGCCCCTTTCACGCAGTGTTTTGCGTGGGCATATATTTACAAGGCCATGAGAAGCCATGCAAAGTGGCTTTGCCTGGCCTCATAAATATGCTGCGGCACATTGTGCCTCCGGAGCGTCCAAAAAGTGACACTCTGGCGGCGCAAAAGTGCAGCCAGGACCTCTTAAAATGAGGTCCATACTCTTTAATGTGCAATGCTTATTCTGTTCACTGTGACTGTCTGACCATGCCTTGTTTTGTCATTTCTGAATGAAGCAGCCTCACAAAAGGCTATGACACAGACTTTAGGTGGCATGTTAGCTCTATAAAGAACAGTGGACGAAAGAAACTGTGTTTCAAAGCCCCACCTCCCTATGTTTTTTAACTTCTAGCAGCAGATTAAATCAAAGATAGTGAAACTGAGCGCAGGAACCAAAGCTGCTGCATTGTGTTGAACTAGTCGGAGACAGCAGCGCAGTACCATATCTAGTAAGATATGGCACTGCTGCCTTCCCATGCATGGGCACTGAAACAGACTGCCTAGTGCCACATACATGCAATAGTGGAATGGTATGCAAGATGTCAATCACAGGTTTTGTACTGGAAAGCTATCCGTCGAGTACAAAATCCTAACTAATTAGATTTTTTTTCGCACACTGAATGAGGGATGTTCAGTACAGCACATGTGTGATTTGTTAAAAGTAAGGAGAAATGGGGCGTGGCCAAGATGGCGACGGAGTAGGACGTGCTTCTGGTCCCCTCCGGCGCCGGGCCCTACAAAGCTTTGTACAGCGTTAGCCCCGGGCGTCCCTCTGGGGCTTTTGGTCGCTCTGGAGCCTTCTTGGTGAGGTGGACGGCAGTGGTGCGATTCCCGACGATCCCTGAGCCCATATTCGCGGGACCGGAGCCGGCGGCGATGCCCGAGGCCTATGAGGCGCTGCGAGCTGTGGCGCGGGACGGCAGTGCGGAGAGCCCTGGAGGTGTTCGGCGGACGGTGGCTGACGGGAGCACCTGGACACTGCAGTAGGGTGCTGCGGGGACCTGGCGGCGGCGAGGAAGAGCCCAGTTAACGCCGTGACCCTGGTCCTTGGGAGGAGGCGGGGCTTATCGCCCGCGAACAACTAGAGCTGCAGCGCAGCCAGAGGACTAATCAAGGCCGTGGATTGAGGCCTAGTTCGGGAGGCGGTCTGCGCTGCTTCCGAGACCCGCGCCTCTACACAGCGGCCCGGACCGTTGATTGACGCTGGGACGGCCCTGGGGGAAGTGCGGTCGGCCCCCACAGAAGCGCGCAGAGGCGGGCACGAAGCGGTGAGTACCGCGGCCTCCTGCTTAGGCCCGCGTGTGCCTGGTCGGTCTGGCCCGGTTGCTGGTGGTTGGGGCAGTGGCGCAAGGCTACGTGAGCGCTTGGCCCCTCGGAGATAGGCGACGCTGCGGTGGGGAGCCGGTACAAGCTGCAGGTACACAAAGAACGTTGGCACAAGCACTGAGGGAGCCGTGAGGACCGTGAGGACAGTCATCTGCCCCGGGTGGGAGCGATTGGCACCACAAAGGAGACTTTTGGCACGAGTTTAGTCTCCCCAAATCCCCCCCCCCCCCCCCACCCCCTTCCAGCTCAGGGGATGAGTCTTTGCACGGGGGCGAGCGGGACCGGTCTACAGAGTGGGACAGAGTGGGAGTCACTGGAGCGAGGCCTGGCTGATCGGAGTGCCCGCTTGTGGAGTGGACCACTAGGGAAGGTCGGTCCCCTAGACTTTCGACCCTCTTGAAGCATTGTACTGGTGGTGCAACAACGCCCTTGGCATTGGTGTGGGGGCTAGAGCTACGGGGGCTGCCTCCACTGGACCTGGTCTGCCTAAATCACTGAGACGATAAGGGACAACACCTGGAGCTCTGGGCACACGCCGAAGGCACGTGGCAGGGGCATTGGCGAGATTCTGTCCTGGTGCGGGAGGGCACAGTCCGTGGTGTCTCCCAGGAAATCAAAGGGGGCCGCAATGTCTACCTTTTTGCGCAAGGGGAAGAACGGTAAAGACGGCCAACCGAAGAACACCCAGCAACCGGCGTCCCCTGGCCCGAGCTCCTCTCCTAAAAGGTCTGATGATGAGGCTCCGGTCACCAAAGCTTTCATGACTGACCTCTTTAAATCCATCAAGGAGGATATCTCGGACCTCCGAGCGCAACTGACGTCTGATCTTCGGGAGGTACGGCGAGACTTGGACGGCATTGGGGAGAGAGTGGCCACGCTGGAGGATCACGATCTCAGCATGGCGAATGACGTTCACCAATTACAGCAGGACGTGCTGAGGCTCACTGAACAGAACTTAGACTTGCAATCCCACGCGGAAGACTTAGAGAACCGTTCTAGAAGGAATAACATTCGTATACGAGCGGTGCCGTGGGATGGCGAAGCGGGTGATCTACGTGGCTATGTGCAAGAGCTATTCCTTCAGATCCTGGGCGAAGAAGACGTGCATGAGATTCGGATGGACCGTGTCCATAGAGTTGGTCTGCCGCGGAGGGGAGGAGGGCCGCCCCCTGATATCCTCGTTTGTGTCCATGATTTTCAGCTAAAGGAGAGAATCCTCAGGAAAGCGTGAGATGTTCCAACTCTGCAGTTCCGGGAACACCGCCCGCAGCTCTATCAGGACCTGGCGGCAACGACTCTTCAGAAAAGACGTGAGTTTAGGCCAGTAACGGCGTTTCTCAGGAATCACAACATTCCTTACTCATGGGGCCATCCCTTCCGCATAGTTTTCCGGTGGCAGAATAAGCTGGCACAGATCCGCTCCCTACAGGTAGCAAAGGAGCTACTGGGCATCGAGGATGAGTCCCCGGCCTCAAGGGCGGGCAGCCCATCGACGATGAGGCGGCATCGATCCTCCTCTTGGCACAGAGTAGGATCGGCATCAGATCGTGGGCGGCCTGATCGAGCAACCAGCCAACAGGAGAGGGGAGATGCGGTGGCCTCCGTTGCTTCAGCGACGTTGACGACTTCACAGCAGAGCTCCGGAGCGGCCTGAATTGTGGGCTGCTGGCCTGTGGGCGCCAGAGGGGCTCGAGCACTCAGGTTCCGTGGGTATGGTGGTACTTTGTGAGAAGACACCCCGGACCGAGGCCTTGGGAGTCCCGCGTGGAGTCTCCCGTCCCCTTCCCAGTGACTACTCTGTGCGCTGCACTGAACTGGGACGATTCGTTTGGACTGCTAAGTATATCTATTCGTTTTTGAGTTGGGGTTTGGCATGGGAGGGGGAGCAATGGGGTTGTGGGGGGCTCGGCGGGAAGGGTTTGGGTGGACTGGGTGGTGCTGGCGCCTGGTATGAATGTATGGTATGCTTTTCTCACACTACTTCTGTGTTCTTGAGGCTCTTGGCTGTCGGGTCTCTGGGTGGGATTGTTGGCTGGGAGGAAGCTGTTGCTGACCTTGAGTTATCGGACATTGAAAGGGGTACAAAGTTCAATGTAGACCCGGTGGAGAGGAGGACACTGGGCCAGGCGGGTATGTTTCCTAGGCGCTGGAGGAGAGGGTTGGCACTCGCATTGAATAGGCAGGGGTGGATTCTAACTTTCCATTATGCCGCTTAGTATTGGGACATGGAACGTCGAGGGACTTAACTCCCCTCAGAAGCACCCAAAAATTTGGAAATATTTTACTGATCATCACCTGGATATTGTGGGACTCCAGGAGACCCATCTGGCGCGTAAAGATGAACTCCGGCTGCGCCATAGACATTTACCGCTAATCTATAGGTCCTCTTCATCCACTAAACATAGAGAGGTAGCGCTTCTCTTTCGAGCGTCTCTACATTTCCAACCTTTGGGGGTTAGCGGGGACAAGGAGGGGAGGTGGCTTATGGTCAAGGGAGTGCTCAGTGGAGTGACCTGTACGTTTGTGGTGGTGTATGTCCCCAACTCGGGGCAGAATGCCTTTCTCCGAGACCTGCTTGACAAGGCGGGGGACTTTGCCGAAGGCCTTATGGTACTTATGGGGGATTTCAATATGGTTTGGGACAGAGATCTAGACAGCTCACGGGCACAGAGGGCGGGTACTGGTGTGTTTTCCACTGAGAATCAGAGTATGATTGGTGACCTTGGCTTGGTTGATTGCTGGAGATTTCTGCACCCCCAATCGCGCGACTACACGTTCTTCTCCCATGTTCATCACTCCTACTCCAGGCTTGACCATATTTTTGTGAGCCAGGCCCTTCGGGGGGATATCCGGGATTCTAGCATTTTCCCTCTGTCTGTATCGGACCATAGCCTGCTGGTACTGGGGCTACACTGGCCCTCCGGGAGGGATGGAGTGAAGAAATGGTATTTTCCACCGGCTCTTGTCAGGGATGACATCTCCTGCAAGGAGCTGCGCAAGGCAATAGGGGAGTTCCGGGCTCTCAATCCGGCATCGGACACCTCCCTCTTTAATACCTGGGATGCGTGTAAGGCCTCCATAAGGGGCACGTGCCTTCACCTTAACACCAACCTCAATAGGTTGAGGCGGAAGGAGCGGGAGGAACTGGAGGCGGAACTGGCTACCTTAGAGCAGGCTCACAAAGTTAACCCATCTAGGCTCACTCTGAGACCACTGACTGCAGTGCGGGGTAAGTTAAAGGCCCACTATGCCAATCGTGCGGAGTTTACCCTGCTTCGGCTTCGGCGCATCTCCTACTCTCAGGGGAATAAAATAGGCAAACATCTGGCTCGTCAACTACGTGATAAACGGGAGAGGGAGTATATTGGTGGCATCTTGGACTCTTCGGGATCGCTCCGCCACAATGATGCAGATAAGGCACACCTCTTTGGCCGGTTCTATGAGACACTGTATAAGGGTGACTCCCTAGACCAAGCAGCTCAGGGCCGCTTTCTGGCTGACCTCCCCATTCTACGAGTGTCGAAAGAGTGGAACGAACTGCTTACGGCCCCTATCTCTAGAGAGGAGGTGTTGGAGGCTATTAGGGACCTTAAGCTCCACAAAGCTCCCGGTCCGGATGGCTTCACGGCGTTATTCTACAAATCCTTTGCTACGGAGCTCTGCGAATTTTTGGTACCCCTCTTCAACGAAATGGCAGTCACGGGTCGCACCACGGGTTCCATGTCCGAGGCTATGATTTCCGTGATTCCTAAACCGGGGAAGGACCTGTCCCACTGCTCGTCCTACCGCCCGATAGCTCTACTCAACATAGATGCTAAGCTATACTCCGCTATTCTTGCACGTAGACTTCGGGATCTGATGCTGGCCATCATTCACCCAGATCAATCGGGGTTTATTAAGGGACGCCAAATGCATGACAACCTGAGGAGGGTGATTCACCTCATTGAGAAGGCCTCGATGTTCCGTCTCCCGGCGGTGCTGGTGGGGTTGGATGCGGAAAAGGCCTTTGATCGGGTAGACTGGAACTTCATGTTCCGTACTTTGGAGGCCTTTGGATTCTCGCACCAATTCATTCCCATGATTCGCGCAAACTATAGCACTCCTTGCTCCAGGGTGATGGTTAATGGACACCGCTCCGTCAGCTTTGCTCATACCAGGGGTACGAGACAGGGCTGCCCTCTTTCACCTCTGCTCTTTGCCTTAAGCATTGAACCTCTGGCCATCGCGCTGCGTGAGCAGGAGCTAATAAAGGGACTCCCCTTTTCGGGGGAACAACATAAAATCTCCCTTTTTGCGGACGATGTGCTACTCTCTGTGGGGGACCCGGCGCAATCTCTGCCGCACATTCGAACTCTGCTGTCCACCTTTGAAGAGGTGGCCGGATTCAAAGTTAATTTTGATAAATCTTATATCTTGAACTTAACACTACCGCCGGCCGAGGTGGAGCGATTGCGATCGCTTACGCCGTTGGCATGGGCGCCGGCCTCCCTCCTTTATTTGGGGGTCCGATTGACACCTTGTATTGGCTCCCTGTTCGCAGCGAACTTTCCGCCTATGTTATCGGCTGTGAGGGGGGAACTGGATCGGTGGAAGCCGAAATACATTACTTGGCTGGGCAGGATCCATGCCATCAAGATGGTCCTCCTTCCTACACTTTTGTACCTTTTCCAAGCCCTCCCCATACCAATGGAGATAGATTTCTTCCGACGGCTGAAGACCCTCTTGCTGAAATTCATCTGGCAGGGTGGATGGGCACGCCTCTCCTATGCGACTCTGAGGCGCCCAAGGGAGAAGGGAGGAGTGGGCCTCCCAGATATGCACCGATACTATAAGGCCGCACAACTGCGGGTCTTGGTGGAGTGGTCGCAGCAGGAATCTGAAAAACACTGGCTGCACATGGATAGGAGTGTGGCTGGGAGGTCGATCTGGGACCTGGCTTGGAAACCCAAGTCAGACAGGCCTAGGAATGCTTACATCAGCACCCCCATAGGCACTGTTCTAAAGGTGTGGGACACGGTGTCGGGAGACGAGCGCTGGACGTCGTTCCCCTCCCCCTTCACTCCTTTGCACTTCAATCCGGCTTTCCCGCCGGCACTGCAGGAGGGGCCATTTCGGCCTTGGAGGGAGGGCGGCTGTAGGGCCCTTACGCACCTATTCCATGGCATGGAACCCCTCACATTGTCTAATTGCATGCGGGACTACGGCCTGCCACCCACGGAACAATTCCGTTATGCCCAGCTGATCCACTGGGCGACTTCGCCCGGTCTGAGAGAGGCGACTACGAGACCGCCCTCGCCTTTCGAAGCCTTTATTTTACGAACCGCCACGATGAAGGGAACGATCTCCTTTTTATATAAGCTCTTGCTTGGCACAGTGGTCTCCCCTCGTCCCCGCTATATGGACCATTGGGAAGGTCAGCTGGGTAGGGACATAGCGGAAGGTGAATGGAAAGGTCTCTGGCGAGACATTAAGACCCACAATCACTCAGCGGATCTACGCGATGCCCATTTCAAAACTATGTTTGATTGGTACCTCTACCCCTCAAAACTCCATCGCATATTCCCGGCGACCTCGGATCGCTGTTGATGGGGCTGTGGCTTACTGGGAGACTTTCGCCACATTTGGTGGGACTGTCCAGTCATCCGACCTTTTTGGACCGAAATTTTATCTCATATCAAAGACATGTTGGGATATCCGATCCCGGACTCCCTGTCCTTTGTCATCTTGGGTCTCCGAGATCCGTTACTGGAACATCAGACGAAAGCAGACAAACAGATTATGTGGCTGTGTTTGGGGGCGGCCAAGCTCACACTGGCTGCGGCCTGGAAAAGACCGACGGCCCCGGCTATGTCGCTATGGCACGCGAAGCTATGGAGGTTGATGAGCATGGAGAGAATGGCGGACATCTTCTTGGGCAACTTTAAGAACTTTATGTTCCGGTGGGGGCCATTAGTCAGGTTCTTATCGAATGGTTTGCCATCTGCTGTCTGTCCATCGGCCTTACGAGTACTCCACCTTTTCCAGGTCTAATTACCCGAGTGATGTGACTGTGTAGTGAAGAGAGAGAATGTGAGTCGGCGCCACCACCTGGGGGTGGGGGGGAGGGACAACGGGGAGGCGGGAAGGGCACACAGTTGGGGGGGTTCTGTATTTGTTGCGGCACTGCTTGACGGAGGGAGGAACTTGCCTACCCGGGAATCCCCCGAGGTATTTAGTGTAAATGGATTGCCCTTCCTCATGGAAGACTCAGCAGAGACATTGAGGAACGTCTGGCGGTTGAAACCCTTAGCCGACACTATCTTACTGGACTCCGCTTTGTGCGATTAGCTGTAGCTCAAGGCTTTTACTGGGTACGTCGGACGTAACTGCAAGACTAATGTATGTACTTCTGCAATGTTGCCGCCTGTTTTTCTTTCTGTCTTTTTCCTAAATTTGTTTCTTCTTTTCAAATGCAATAAAGACAACTTTTAAAAAAAAGTAAGGAGAAATGAAACCATTACTCTTTGTTAATGCCTGCCTCAAGGGGGTCTTATCTTTGGTGCAAAGCCGTATCTATAAAATGTAGGGCCTCATCTACAAGAAAAAGACGCAGTGTGGCACTGCGAGCCACTTAGGTGCACCGTGCTGCTTCATTTTCAAAGCACAGGGATGCGTTGTATTACCAACAATACGAGGCATGCCTGTGCTTTCTCCTGCGGTGGGTCATAATTGGCTACCGTGCGCTAGCACAGGCACCCGGTCCCTTCTGGCATTTTGCAAGGGTGCCGGTGCAGCGGGGATGATTGTTTTTGTGCAGGAAGGGACATCTTCCTGCACAAAAACAATAATTTATGGCATTTTCCTCTTTCTATGCATGCTGCAGAATGCGGCACAGATGGAAAGAGGAAAGAATTAGGAGAAATAAAAATATTTCTCCTCGTTGCTCCTCCTTCCGCCTACCCTGGGGAGGCGTAGGATTTGTACGCATTCCCAGTTTTACAAAATGTTGTAAATCTAGGAAAGCGACAAGTTCCATGGATGTTGTGTGGAAACACCCACAGCAACACCCATGGAACTCCCCTTTCACGCAGAGTAAAGCGTGAAAGGGGCCCATATTTACAAGGACAGGACAAGTCACACAGGCTGGCTTTACGTGGCCTGGTAAATATGGTCAGGCACACTGCGCCGCCGGTGTCACAAAACATGACGCACCAGCAGCGCATTGGGCTTGTAAATAAGCCCTTCAGTAGAGCAAGCTTTGCGTCAAAAACGATGACTGGTAGGGTGGGAACGCCCATGTACCACTTATGGGACCCCGTGACGCAAAGTAACATTAAGAAGAGGAAAGCGGTATTTTGTATTACTTGTAAAGCAAACGATTTGTGCTGAAAATACTTTATCAAGATTTTGCACCATTTGCATCACCTTGTGTGACTTTGCACCTGCTCAAAGGCTTAGTAAATATGCCCCCTGGTTTCCTGGGATATTTGATGTTTCTGATCAATTGACACTCCTAATGAAGTGTTGAGGGTAGCACACGGTTTACACGAGACTGCCCAAACGTGAAATGTATGAACAAGCCCAGAGCTACACTGAGTTTGTTGCAGGCATCTGCTTCACAGAACAAACACAAATGGGTGCAGCAGTGTACTTGCCAGCAACACACCCTAAAAAAGGGCCTTCTTGCTACAGTAAAGAGAGCGCCAGAATGTCAAAATGACAATTTGCCTTGGTCTCACAAAATCCTTCCACCTGAATTGTGTTTGTGTCATGCAGCTAGTTCAACAACACCGTTTGAATACGTGCAGATTTGACATTGCTGTTGTACACTGTGGCCTTTTGGGGATCAACAAGACCCTTTCTGAGGCTCAGGCAAGGAACAGATTGTGCCAAAACAGAAGACCAAATCGGCCTCTAGACTGACAGGCCAATCGCAGGTAAGGGGGCAGAGTCCAGCCCATTGCTCTGACGTCATTTCATGGAAACCCTTACATCCCAGAGAGGGCCTGATGGGTTGCTCGGCATGGTAAAGAGTGATGGCAGGCCGGCAATACGAGTATCAGGATGGGAAAGGGAAAAGAAGTTTTAAGATTAAAGGACCTTTAAGCAGTAGTATACCTGTCTTCAAAATGCAGAAATAATATTTTGTTAAGCTAAACTTGCTGAGGTGTGACACATTCTTGTTTGCAAATCTCATATCACGCTGCCAAAGCGGGTATTGCGCATTTCAGTTCTAACAGACCCAGCTAGGCCCAGATTGACGCAACTGTTAGCAGGAGTCATAGTAACGCTAATCGACGTAGAACAGCATCAACCTCAGCATGCAAATGGACTTTTGTGCTGAAGGTTGACATACGCGCAGAGCTGAATGGCACTATATCATGTGGCACTTAGATAATGCAGGCAAATTGGGCAAGAGCAGTGATAGCATCGCTACGATCCTACACAAGCCAGATCAAATAGAGGTATGTGCAAAGGGTAATCATGTGATATTTCAAAGTGTAACGTGTAATTGTGTGAAAATTACACATACTTCTCAATTAACGTATGAGTGGTCAACTGCATAAAGACATTTGTACTGAAGGCTATGCCATGATGAACACAGATCTCAGACATTTGCTGTGGCCCAATACTAAATGATGTTTATCCTCATACAAACATAAATTGATTCCTCGGATTACCTGCGGAGTTGGGCTGGTCAGTAGGGAAACTGGAAGAATTGGCAACAGGCTGGTGCTTTTGAAAGACCAGGGAAGCTAGGGCGGTGTCATTTCTGTGACCTCATAGTAACAAGTGCCACACAGCATACGGCGCCGCTAAAGTGATAGTAATCGCGGCTCCGCAAAAGTGAAAATAATCTTGGCGCTGCAAAAGTGAAAGTAATCGCGGCGCCGCAAAAGTGAAAGTAATCGCGGCTGGTGGCGCGAGTGGTGCGCACGCGCGCGTGCGACGGGAAAAAGTGCTGTGCACGTCGCGCGCGTGTGTGCGCGCTCTAGTAAGCTGGTCGCTTGCAAGCTTGTGGTGGGTAGCACTTTTGAAACCCGCTTTAAGCTTACTAAATGTCTCGCTGACAGCGCATGCGCGCTGGTTCAGCGACACCTAAAACAAGCATTTACAAGGCAATGGTCTCGCCATTCTTAAAGTTAGAGCTATTGGCATTGCTCATGACATTATTTTTATTTATGTTTTTTGTTTTTAAAACATAAATAAATGGCATTGTAATTTACAATGCCAATAGCTTAATCGCTCGCAAATGCGAGACCTATTGCATTTGCACCCACACAGAGCCACACACACAAAGCCAGCCACACACACATACAGAGCCACCCACACAGAGTCATTCACATAGAGCCAACCACACAGAGCCACCCACACACAGAGCCACCCACACACACACAGAGCCACCCACCCACACACAGAGCCACCCACCCACACACAGAGCCACAGCCACCCACACACCCTGTAGTTCTTAACCAAATGACTAATGTGGACCACCACTGAATAACTAGTGGAAGCAAGGAAGACCAGCCTAAGCAGTTTTTACACTTTCAGACAAAAAGCAATACCAAAAACAAAAAAAACAAAAAACACCACACATACACAACAAGCACAAATCAAACAAATGTACAAACTGTGAATGTACAAACTGTGAAATGTTTTATTTAATTCACAAACAAAACGTACATAAAAAAATGGAAATGTTCATGATTTTACTGGGATGATTGGAGCGTTTCAAAATTGGATTTTATTTCTAAAAGAGGAAGCAATATGGTAGTCTATAATATCGAACAGTTTTTTCATCAAAATCAATTCTGGTTCTTGGCACATACCAGTGTTTAAACGGCGGCCACCAATCGTCCATATTAGATGCGGTTTGCTGTACTGGTACTTATACAAGTCAAAGGATTCATCTAAATGTTCAACATCCAGTTCCGAATTCCTTCACATTTATTTACACACACATACATACACACATACATACATACACACATACTACACACACCAATAATCCTCTGATGTTTTATTTTCTAAACAGTCTCGGATTCCCTAAGTAGAACTCGTACACAGACACCCCCCACCCATAATCGGGCCACTGCACCCAGACTAAAGATCCAATGCTCTATTTGACATCTGTGTGTAGTTCCCAAATTAATAGGTCTGTTTCTACTCTCTAGTCAGTTTGTTGCGCAATGTAAACACGATAATCATTTTAGTGTTTGCGTTATTATTAATTTTTCTTCACTTAATGAAACACAACAACAGACAAAAGGTTGTGCATTTATTTAGCACTGATGCTTTAGTACACCTTTTGTAGTGAAATTTCTTGCAATTTAGTCGTTCATTAAAGGTGAGCATTAAGATACATGCTCTGTTTTACCACACATTTGAGCACTGAACGAAAAACAACTCTTAATACCACTAACAAAAAGTAGGCAGATGATTGATTTTCGCGAGGCTTTGAGCACATTTATGAAATTAAAGACAGCGACTTTTGGCTTGAAAATCTGACAGATTTAATTATCTCAATCTGTCCTGCCTCTGCATACGTTGAAGCGCCAAATCACAAATGATTAAGAAACCAGAAATTGACTCAAACAACTGGCAGTTGTAGGTTTAAAACTGAACACTTTGTCTCATCAAAAGTCACTAGAGAGAAAGCAAGATTAAGGTGGGCTTAATATCTCGATGCGACCACATCTGTTAGGAAAAATGATTTATGGGAGAACTAAGTTAACATGTTTTTACTTTATTTTGCTTCATGACAATAAAATGCCTATTATGTCAATAGAAAATGGGACTACAAGTATTACTAATGGATATTTTTAAGTGTTGTGTTTGTGTACCCTTCATTTTGTTTAGTCTTTGTAATGTTCTATTTTGTACCACTTTTCTCTTGTAACGTGACTAGCTCTATTGTACAGCGCTCTGACACCTTCGGGTAATGTCCGCGCTTTATGAAAATGCACTAAATAAATAAAATAAAAATATATATCCAAGCCCTGTACAGGAACGAGTAGGCTCCGAAACAGACTGCAGCCAAAAACGGGAGAAGTCCTTTCCCCACCCCCTTGAAGCCGGCAGCGCTCCAGTCACAAAAGGGCTGAAGGGTTTCCGCACATACCACGTTGGAGTGATACAGCGCACACCGTGAGTGCACAGCTGCGTCTTACCTCGCGCGTGCTGCCTTGGGTTCACGTCCTCTTAGCATTGGCTCCCGTGCCTCTTGGGTGTCCCGCTACCACGTTTTTCTTTTGCCTTTGAACCCAGGTATCCAGCAGCCTGTATGTACCACGTTTCGCAGCACCACTGATGCCCAGCCGTTTCTCCAGCTCTCGCTCGCAGGCAGCCTGACGCAAGCGTAGCAGTGCAGTCACGTGACGCCCTAAACCCGCCCTTCATGTTTTTTCATACACATTTTTTGGGCGCCGTCTACAGCGGTGATGATCCCCAGACGATTTTAAAAGTGTTCCGGGGGTGACGTAGCGACGGTGCCGTGGTTACCCTCTGAAGTCATAGTCCGCTTCAAAAAGGGCGTCTGAGTGACAGAAAAGTACCGGCGCAGGCAGTTGGACCTGTTTATCTGCTTGTTTTGTTTGCCTGCCCTCACGGAAAGGTTGAGAAAATGTTTTAGCCAAAGAGGCGGTACCTTCGACAGGCGAAGGTGACCTCGGCAGTCTGAGTGCCTGATGTACTGTTCTCACACTACTGACAGGCCCGTCTCTGCTGACCGATCTCTAACTGCTGGCCAGTGTGCATAATAACATTTCACAAGGCACTGCTGATGAGGAAATCAAGAATGGCCCGCGAATGATGCTCGATAAATTATGTTTTTTGGTCAGGTGGTGCAACTGCGGAAATGGTAATGCCGGGCGCGAAAGCAGTGGGAGTGCACGTCGCCGTGAGCGTGCACATCGGATCGCCGGAGAAGACACGCCGACCTCCGAGGCTGCTTGCTGCCTACACTGACCCGCTGCAGAGGGAGAGGGACACGCAGAAAGAGCCAGGTGAGTGGGTGGGGGGCAGAGGGGGTGTGTGTGCGTGTGTGTGCTTCCGTGTGGCTGTGTGCGTGCGTGATTGTGATGTGCACGGCTGGTGTGGGGAGGGGCTGGCTGCTGGCTGGCTGGGCATGCGCGTCCACGATGTGCAATCGGCGCTCGTGCACCAGTCTATCTCCCTTGAGGAGCAACTCCGTGACAATAGGTCGAGAGAGCTCGACCTAAAAATGGGGGCTAGCCCCATTCTTTCACCCAAGGCACTCAGTGGTCCTCTTTTATGTTCCTGGAGAATGTGATTAAGCTGACATAGGAAAATGTACAGCAGGACAATTTTACCAAATATTTTCTGACTCAGCTATGTGGCATCAGTGGCATTTTGTCCCAGTGATAATGAAGAAGTTAGACAGCAAATATATATTCCTTACTATTGTTTTATTCTCTCACCATCTCCCTTTACGCTGTGTTGTGTGGTCTCTGAGGGCTGCCCCACTTCGACCACAATAGCTCCATCTTAAATCCAGCTAAAATGATTGGCTTGCTGGGCAAATATTTCTTCCAGAATTCCTCCTTGCAACTCAAGAACACAGATCCAGGTGCCTTCATGACTGCTTGTAAAATGCTTATGTGGAAAGATGTAGAAAAATTACACAAATGTGCTTTCGGCTTCTTTCCAGTCAGAGGGAGCTCTGGGGCAGATGTAAATGCAAAAACCACAGCAGTGCTTTCATACTACTGTCTGGGACTATTTGTCAGAGTATCTGTGGATGAGTTACTCCAGGTTATTACCAGTAAATCACTGAACCTTCTATGACCAGGGACTACCGAACATCCCCCTCCCCCACCTTGTATTTAATCAACATTTATTAAAGTTGGACATGAGAAGGATTTATTTCTTTGGAGGCGGGGGTCGTATTTATTAAAACATAAAATCAAAATTAAAAATTGAAATAAACAATATTTACACATTTTTACACAGAAAACGTAGCATAACATTTGATTACAATTAATATATACAGATATCAGATGGCTAACCTTAACATATTTCAAATACAAGGTATTTCCTATCCGAATCTAATATCTGAAACCATAATCGTACATTAATTACTTTTCTGCATATCCTGTTTGGGCCTTCGGCAAGGTCGCTAACTGGTGTCAGATCCTTATCAATTAGCCACGCCCTCCCAAAGCGTACGCATGCGCAGAGGGCCCGTTTACCATGAGGGAACTCCCCCCCCCCGCCGGTTACCCCCGTACGCTCCATTAACTCCATTAAAGGGGGCCCTTCCACTCTGCGCCGTTTAGTGACGTCATAATTCCGTTACGGGGTGGCCAACCAGCCTAAAGAAAGCGTGACTCCCCCCTCCCCACACCCATCCAGCCAACCGTCTGTACTGCCCCTGGAGTCCTAGGAGAGACCACTTGTCGTTTCCCTTGGGCGACCCCATTCAAGAATGGCGCTTAAGGACCTTAAATTTACTGCTCACCAATCATGACCTTACCGCCTGACCAAGGAATAGCAATAAATACAACGATTGATGACCGGTAAACGGGAAAAAGTTCTAAGGAACAAAATTAATCGTACAACACACCTGTCATCCATTTACATTGGGAATAAACATTTGAAACACCTTCATAACACAATAACCAATATCTGCTTTAGGGGATGGTGGAAGGGGAAAAAGATTCCAGCCTCTTGGAGGCTGGGTGGGGCAGACCGTGGAGCGCGGGTAACAGAGGCCGACTTCCGTGCTCCCCGGTCTTTTAAACCTCCCTTCTGGGCAGGTCGGTTCTAACCGACCCAACCTCTGCTCCCCAGTGACCTGGAAGCGATTGAATTGCTTCCGGGCCACTTTGGAGCCCTGGGACCAATCCGTGATGAAGCACACACACCGCGTCACAATGAGGCGACGGGGCGCACCCCATCACGGTGAGTCAGCGGGGGGGCGGTGCCCCGCCATATTGGCGGCGAGGATAATGCCAGCCCGCCTTTCTCTATGGCCTGGGACTACCGAACATCCCCCTCCCCCGCCTTGTATTTAATCAACATTTATTGAAGAGGGACATGAGAGGGATTTATTTCTTTGGAGGCGGGGGTCGTACAACCCCCGGCCGTATTTATTAAAACATAAAATCTAAATTAAAAATTGAAATAAACAATATTTACACATTTTTACACAGAAATGTAGCATAACATTTGATTACAATTAATATATACAGATATCAGATGGCTAACCTTAACATATTACTAATACAAGGTATTTCCTATCCGATTTAATATCTGAAACCATCATCATACATTAACTACTTTTCTGCATATCCTGTTTGGGCCTACGGCAAGGCCGCTAACTGGTGTCAGATCCTTATCAATTAGCCACGCCTTCCCGTAGGAGTGCGCATGCTCGGAGGGCCCGTATACCATGAGGATACTTCCCCCCCCCGGTTATCCCCGTACGCTCCATTAACCCCATTAAAGGGGCCCCTTCCACTCTGCGGCGTTTAGTGACGTCATAGTGCCGGTGCGGGGTTGCCAACCAGCCTAAAGAAAGCGTGACTCCCCCCTCCCCCACACCCATCCAGCCAACCGGCTGTACTGCCCTTGGAGTTCTAGGAGAGACCACTTGTCCCTCCCCTTGGGCGACCCCATTCAAGAATGGCGCCGCCCTCTAAGGACCTTAAATTTACTGCTCACCAATCATGACCTTACCGCCACAGGTCAGCGTAGTTGAAAGACTATCTGGCCCCCCTACCCTCCTACTCTTAAAGGTCATGCCCTGCCCCTAAAACTAACTAGCCAAGCCATTACATTTTCCAACAGGATTTTGTTACCTAACCTAGTCAGGTGGACCCCGTCTTTTAAGAAGCACAGTTCCCCCCTGACACACCCATGTGCGATGTTTTGTAGCTGAGGAGACCTGAACAATTTCCCTATTTTATTGTTGATCCTCCTTACTGAGTGATTCAATGCTTTCACAGAATCCCCCCCCCTCCATTTCAAACTGGGTACCATCTGAGACCTAACTATGGTGCAGCCCTGGCATACCTTAGCTAACCAGCCCACTTCAGAGATGATGTCCTCCATCAAGCCCCTTCTACCCAGATTCACCAGATCGTTCCCTCCCAAATGCAAGATAACTATTGTGGGTGGAGGACTGTGTCTACTCAACAAATCAGTAACAAAAGTCCTAAACTGACTGAGGCAAAGGCCCCCTTTTCCATGGAAAGAAACCGTGAAACCATCCTGCTCAGCCCTGTGTCTGTAATTACCTGAAAGAAAAACAGATTTCAGACGTCTTACATAGGAGTGACCAATGACCCAAATAACATGTGCTCCCTTGTCCTATGGATGTGCCCTTCGTTGTGAATTGTTCTTCTGGTGATGCGCCGACGGCAGTTTCCACCCTGCATGACAGGTTCGAGAAACTGAAATGCAAGCAGACAATAGGGCAGGCATCAGGACAGAATGCATTGCCACCCTCAAAACATGTGTAGCCGCACATAGCGCTTGTAACAATTGGAGGGCCATCTCCCGATTCTCTTCACACTGTTGCTGTGCAACCCTCTAGCTGTTGCTTCTGTGGCAGTCCCTATTCTGAACAAATGAGTCCCAAAGTCCTTTGGATCCAAACCTGTCCTGTCTATCGTCATGGCCAATACCCTTTTAAACTGGAATCTAGTAAGAGGGGTACTGTCAGCATTCATTAATAATGCCCCCCCATTGCGCCGGTCCTCTGTCGGAGTAAGGCTTCTAGGTGCATCACTGGGCAGCATGGATTATCCCATGCGCGGTGAAGTACTATCCCTTCCCCATGGGCTTCCTGATCAGTTTTGGATTTCTTAATGGTTATCAGCAAAGTGTCGCCCTGTATCCTCGCGTGCTCGAGCTGGAGCCCCCCTTGCACATGCTGCTTATTGCGCACCACCAATTCCCCTACCCTAAAGGCTCCATAAAACGCCAGTGAGAAGGCAGCTCTGAATAGCAATGCCTCTCCTGTTGAACTGCAAATGCAACCCACGGCTGCTAGTAGTGATGTCAGCCGCTCTAAGCCAATCAGGCATCTTGTGTCTGGGGCGGCCCCCTGGAGGCGCCGCCACCCCTTTAGTGCCTTCCTCACAATGAAACTATTAGTGGGGTCCCTGGTGTCCTTGATTTGCGCGATGAAAGAAACTGCTGCCACATGTCGCCTGGCTGTTGCCGTAGAGCGCCCTTCCTTATTCAAAGTGTCCAAATAGCGGAGGAATGCCCCTGACTTATGCCAGCTCTGTGCCCAATCCTGCCCCAGAAAAGCGCAATAAGATCAAAACGCCCCTTCATATGCCTTCCTGGTCCGGGGCGCTGGGCTAGCTGCCACGAGGTTCTGTAGCTGGGGGCACCAATCTGCCAGAGTACTTCCGGGAAGAATGTTGATGTTGCCTCCGCAGAGGGTAGATGTTCCCTGAACACCTGCATCTTGAAGCGAGAGAGTGCATCAGTAGCATTATTCAACACCTCTGGGACATGTTTAGCCTCAAACTGTATGTTGAAGTTCATACACAACAACACTATCTCTTTCAACAGGCGGAGGATCATTTTACACCGTGCAGCCTGCTGGTTGATGCATTCAACCACTGTCATGTTGTCTGACCAGAAAATCACAGATTGATTATGCAAATTATGAGGCCAAACAGTCAGTGCAACCCAGATGGGAAAGAGCTCAAGAAAACCTATATTGGCTGTCACACCACTCTCCACCCACCAAGCCCGCCAATGCTGTGCCACCCATTCGCTCCCAAGCATGGCACCAAATCCCACACTGCCAGCAGCATCAGTCCATAAACCCAACTCCGCTGAAGTAGTGGGGGGACCGGGCCACACTACCCTGCCGTTGAAACCCTCCAGAAATGCGATCCAAATCCGCATGTCCTGGCGAACCTCAGATGACAGTCTTGTGTGATGGTGTTTTTCTTGGAGGCCCGTTATGGCCTGAGAGATGGAGCAGGAGAACAGTTGTGCCATAGGTATTACCCTTAGTGCAAAATTCAATTGACCAACTGTCCGTTGTAGTTGATGTAAGGTTACCTTATCTTTTGCCAAACATTGCTGGAGTGCTGCTCTAAATTTTACAATCTTTTCCTTAGGTAACCAGAAACACCCCTGTACGGAGTCCAACTCAATGCCTACAAATTCTATTGTGGTTGCTGGACCCACTGTCTTCCCCGGAACCAGAGGAACCCCGAAAGCACGCATGAGCACACAAAATTCCTGCAATGCCCAAGCGCATTCCCGGGAGCCCGCAGAACCCAGAAAAAGAAAGTCATCCAGATAATGCATGACGTATTTGTGCCCTGTTGCCTGTCTCAAAATCCATTCCAGAAATGAACTGAATTTTTCAAAGTAAGCGCAGGATACAGAACAACCCATGAACATGCTCATATCCTTGTAGAATTTTCCTTGTAATGAAAAACCTAGAAGGTGGTGATCTAGAGGATGTACAGGCAGCAGCCGGAAGGCGGACTCAATGTCTGATTTGGCTAGCAAGGCCCCGGGTCCCAGAACCCTTAGCATATCTACTGCCTGGTCAAAAGAGGCATATTTCACGCTACAGATTTCTTCATTGATGGCCTCATTTAATGAATGGCCTCTAGGGGCTGACAGATTATGAATTAGCTTGAACTCCCCTTCCTCTTTCTTTGGGACAACCCCGAGGGGCGAGCAGACAAAATTGGGGACAGGGATCTGAATAAAAGGACCCGCTATTCTGCCTAGGCGTAGTTCTTTTGCAATTTATGCCGCTGCTACTCCCGAATTGGCCCTTACAGAAAGCTGATTTTTACACTCAGGTGACCCTGTGTAATCAACCGCCAGAATCCTAAAGCCATACAAAAATCCTTCTTGTGAAATCCTAGCCGTGGCATGGTCTGAGTACCTGTTGAACCAAGGAGTCATAGCCATAACGTCAATGGGTGAATGTGTTACCATTAGTGTCTTCTCTCTACTCCTGTTGCCTCCTTCCCCTACTTCCTGATTTTTTAAGGCATTTTGATTCTGGGTGAGAGGTTTGAATACATCTGGCGCATGCATGACTGAATTTACAAGTACCTTGGGCCCTGGTGCATGTCCGTCTATTAAAATCCCAGCATGCCCCCTTCTGACCCCCACCGCTCCCTGGACTAGGGATCGCGCCCGCGGTTTGTGGTGGCCGAAAGGGCTGAGGCGCCTGGAAGGTGTGACCCTTGTTCCAGTTTTGAACTGCATTGCCCGGCTGTCCTGGGCCAAACTGATCAAACCGCGAGATTGAGTCGACCCGGTCTCAGGAAAGTGATGGGTGAAATTCCTTATCCTTCCAGAAATTCATGTCATATTCCTTCCACCCTACGCCCCATATTTATCATGAGTCATAGTAAACCTGCTCTGGTAACACGCCATTTCTGCTTGCAGATTAGGTGAACGCTCAGCTATGATAGCCATAAATACAGAGAAAGCCCTAATCCAGTTGCTCAAAGTCTTCTCCACCCTGAATCTCATCATTTCAACACGCCATTCACTAGGAAACATCCAATCCTTCTGTTTTCTGGTTTACTCCATTGCTCTGTTATCCACTAGCAAGGAGAACATATTGACGTAAGCACCGAACCATACCAATTCCTTTACCTCGCCCGTTACATGCCTGGCCAAGTGCTCCCTCCTAGAGGGCAGTACACCCGAGCCCAGCAGTGGCAATGATCATTCCTTACCTATTGCCCCAACTCCAGCTGGCTCTGTCACCTTGTCTTTTCTATTGCAGCTCTCCTGTACCGTTGGTTGGGGTAGAAATGAAGTACCTGGCCCTTCTCCTGGCACCCCGCTTGGGGCTGCAATAATCTTTGCCACCATCCTTTGTGCCTCCACTAACGGGTCCTCCCCCACTTAGTTTGCTCCCACCGAGGTCGGTAACATTCCCCCCTCCTTAGTCAAGGAAGAATCGCCGCTATCTGCGCCATCAGCTCCTGCAGTACCTGATTCGCAACTGTTGGGGTTGGGACGGGATTGGGGGCCACTGGATCCAGAACCCGGACTACCTGGACTGATGCAGGGCTAGGTGTGGGCACCACTGGAATTAACATTGGGACCACCGGGACTGATGCGGGAGGCGCCAGACTTGGTGTAGGCACGGGTGGGGTAGGAGCGGTGACCAATGGACACCTCCCGGGATCACTGGTATAGGTTTAGGGACTGCAACTCCTGAGGGACCCTCCCCCAAAGGCATATCCCCTAAAGGTTGACTCGGAATGGGTGCCTGGTTCTTCCCTTTCCTGGGCCTAGCCCACCTGGGGAGTGGGTCCAATTCCCCTCTGGGTTTTGGGGGCACTATGGTTCGCTTAGGCCTTCCTGCTGGCCCACCCTGCCCATCTACTCTTTGTCTGAGCTCTGGAAGGCTCTGCCCCATTTGAAGAGCACCCCCGTGTGTACTCCTATAATGAAAATCAGCAAGGTTAGCATATGTTCTGGTCACACAAACAATAGAAGCCTTAGATGCAAAGCATACAGACGTGTTATTTACTTAATTAACTCCTAGGTGCTACACACAATTATTTTGCTAGATAATGTACCACCTTCAAATTGCTCCTGATGCTCAATGCACCCTTTAAACACCTATTAAATTCCCCCCTCCTTGCACACACGAGTTGTTTTAGGCAGTGGGGAGATGTAGTAATTTTGCCCAGAATCACAGGATGTCAGCGTTATTGCAGAGAATCGAACCCAGGTTACCACATGCTCTGGGAACACAAACAATAAAAAACCTTTGATTCAAAGCATACAGTCGTGTTAGTTACTTAATTAACTCCTGGGTGCTACGCACAATTATTTTGCTAGGTGATGAACCCCCTTCAAATTGTTCCTGGAGCTCAATGCACTCCTTAAACACCTTTTAAATGCCCCCCTTGTTTTACACACAATGTTATTGTAGGCACTGGGGAGATTTCGTGATTTGCCCAGAATAACAGGATGGCAGCGTTATTGCCGAAACTGGAACCCAGTTCTCCAGACACAAACTTCATGCAATTCCTGGCACTAAGTACCTAATAGAAGAGAGGGAACAAATTGCAGAAGCTACTTCACATAAGCAGCAACCGTGGTTCTACACAGACCGTGCCTACTTTTGCTAGGAATGGTCAAAGATGTGACGCTAGACACGCTCGGGGCTGGTGAACTCGTTAACCATCCCTCTACCTTGCAATCGTTTACTCACGCCAACTGCTCAAAAAGGTAGTCAACCGCTCAAAAAGGTAGTCCCTTATTTAAATGCCCCGTTTCTCACCGGTTGTCGTTTCCTCCCGCAGCACGTCCCCTGGGCATATGCGCTCACACCAAGACTCCTGGCCCCCCGATAACCAGCCCCGTATCCACCTCGGTACCTGGAGGCACGTGCGTGCGCCTAACTTAACCCCTTCGCTGCTCATGACGAGCTCAGCTCGTCATGCAGTACACTGGTCGTGTGCTTATGACGAGCTCAGCTCGTCATGAAACAATAGTATTCAAAGGAGGTCAGCACCCAGCGGGAATTGCCTTAGCAGTCAAAGTGTTAATTCCTAGAGGCACCTCTCTGCAGCAGCCCCTGCCGCTTCCCCCGATCCCGGGGAACAAAGGAAAATCCCGGCTCCTGCTCTCCGACGCACGTTTGAGCTGGCTCACGCTCACCGCCCAAACCGCATGACACGACCTGCAGAGGGGATACAAAAATAAAGAAAACAAGCCGCGCTCTCTCTCCGGACCTGACGAAGACGAACCGTCTGGTCACCGCGTCTCCTCTACCACGACCTGTAAAGACAAGAAAAAGAAAAAGATTACAGCCTCTTGGAGGCTGGGTGGGGCAGACCGTGGAGCGCGGGTAACAGAGGCCATCTCCCGCGCTCCCTGGCCTTTTAAACCCCCCTTCTGGTCAGGCCAGTTAGAACCGGCCTGACCTCTGCTCCCCAGTGACCCGGAAGCGATTCAATTGATTCTGGGTCACTTTGGAGCCCTGCGACCAATCCATGATGAGGCGCGCCCATGCGTCACAATGAGGCGACGGGGCGCGCCTCACCATGGAGAGTCAGCGGGGCGGTGCGCCGCCATATTGGTGGTGAGGCCGATGCCAGCCCCGCCTTTCTCTTCAGCCAGTAGCGATCATCCAGAGCAGACTGTTACGGTTGTCTTGTGGATTTTCTTATTACTTTAGAAATCAGACTTTTCAGGACAACCCCACAAGCAGCCTCAGAAAAACATCCAAAGATCATTCACTTTGCTGAGCAGAAGAAATTAACCTGACACCAATGCAGCAGAGAGCAATTTATCTGAGGGAAATGTTTTAACATTCTTGCTGGCCCACAACAGTATCTCATAGAGCAGAGTTCTCCAAAGTCAGTCCTGGAGGGCTGGATCCATGCCAGATTTTTAGCATATCCCCATAAAGATAAATGTAGTTATCTTGAAATCTGGCATGGGTCCGGCCCTCCAGGGCCAACTTTGGAGAACACTGCCCTAGAGGGTTGCTGGTTATTCAGGAGTTAGACATCGCCCCTTCCACCAGTGCAGCTCAACTTCCTTCTATTAGGATTAACCATTGTCTGCTGACCCCCCTGTCTGAGGTCTAGAGATCTCTGCAACTCAAGGACCTGTTGCTGGCTCATCTAGATAAGAGGTCAATACAAAGATCATGGGACATCTTTGTAACATCTGTGCCTTCATTTCTTCATTAGGAGCATGCTCATTACCTCCGGTCTTCCCTCAGGCTTTGCGTCATACATTTAAAAGATGTCTAGTTTATGAATCTGATCTGGGATCCCCACAGGAGTACTGAGGCGTATGGCTGGACAGAGCATTTTGAGTACAAAGTCATCCCTTTTAGTGTGAGATCCAAGTCTACGGAATTCACTCTAGCTGTGTAAAAATGTTTTATTACTCATGTGTAGTCTTGTGGAATACCCGATTATTGTCCTAGTGTAGTTTGAAAAGCTTCACGTTTCCTACACCTACGCATTTGTATAGTTGTCCCTTGTGATTGTTAGATGATGCTAATAAAACAATAGAACATGGAATGCAAGTACACAGTTTGATTAGATGTTTCTTTTGAGTACTGCAAAGCTATGTAACCTCCATTTAATTTGCAAAGATTTTGCAGGCAAGTGCTCACGTTGCTTCAAATAGAAGTAGGGTGGGAGCACACTGCCTCACATCCCAGCACACAATTTTCACCAATGCATAATGGTAAATGTAGCACATGATAACACTTCTGCAGTAGTAGTCTTTAATTTGTCAATCTTGTTGCTGCAGCGTGTGCTGTGTAACTTTAGAAACATGTTTCTGGATTAATTCCTTCATCAGTAGAGAGCCGCAAGTCATTCTGGGGATGCTGGAAATGCTGCCCAAAGTCTTTACAGATCTTTATATCACTCACTAAGTTCAGTGCATCAACACAAGCTCGTCAGCTCAATAGCACAAGGAAGCCTTTTCAAACAGAAGGTAGGTGGGAGCACACTGCCTCGCATCCCAGCACACAAATTGCCCAATGCATCATGGTAAATGTAGTGCATGATATCACTTTCTGCAGTAGTAGTCTTTAATTTGTCACCCTTTTTGCTGCAGCGTGCACTGTGTAACTCTAGACACATGTTTTTGGATTAATTCCTTCATCAGTAGAGAGCCACACGTCCTTCTGGGGGTGCTGAAAATGCTGCCCAAAGTCTTCTCAGATCTTTATAACACTCACTGGGCGCAGGTGCATCAACATAGCTCGTCAGCTGAGTAGCTCAAGGTAGCTCTTTACTGACGAAGGAATAAATCCAAAAATATGTGTCTAGAGTTACACAGCACAAGCAGCACCAACAAGGATGAAAGAATTAAAGACTACTACAGAAGTAAGTGTTATCATGCACTGCATTTACCATGCTGCATTGGGGCAAATTATGTGCTGGGATGTGAGGCTGTGTGCTCCCACCCACCTTCTGTTTGAAAAGTGCACATGTTGTTTTGAAATACCTTGTGTGTGACACACACTAATTTCACTTGTGTACAAAATACTTACACAAATTCAAATTTAAACAGGAACTCCCAATTCTGGTGGAACTTCATGACCTTCATATATTTCATAGATTTGGGTAGGAATACCCAATGCTTGCAAAAAATAAATCTCTGCAACTTCAGACACTCCTAATAGTTACCATGGTGATAGCAATGGCTGTGACTTTTCTACCTTTTCAAGATTTTTGCATTTACCAGTACCTGGCCCATTGGTTAGATAAAGATTCTCTCTTTCAAGCTGTCCTCCAGTCTCATTTGAAGTCCCTTTATAATGACCAAGGTTTGTCAAAAAATGTAGAGAAATAGTCTTTGGTTCCCTCCTCAAACTCACCTTTCATTTGTCCTCTGTTAGGTATCGGACATGCAACCTACTTGATGGAACGTATCAATGACAGCGATGATGCCACCGTACGTGACATTGCAACATGGATGAAAAAGTCTCAAACTCCTCTGAGGTCAAGAGAAAATCTTCCACATTTTAATAAATCATCAGTTCAACACAAAACAGTGGCTCAAGATACCAAACAATAAAGAAATAGATCTGTCCAAGATCTCTTGACAACCTGGAAGCTGAATCAATCCTCTGAAAGCATTATAAGTGGCAGATCAACAACTGAAGCCCACTTGAACACCAATTTACGTAGCAAAATAGCCCCATACCCTAAAACCCCCCAAAAAGTGTTGATTTTCAAAAAATATTTGTTACAAAGACAAATATACAAATTGTACATAACAAAATAGACTGGACCACCTTAGAAATACTAGCACTACCGACACTTAGGGCCTGATTATGATGGCGGTCAGACATTGGTCAGACCGCCATTGTTGCGGTAGTGGGACCGGCTGCCTACCAGGCGGCCTACCCACCTACTGCATTATGATGCGACTGCCACTGTGGCGGTCGCATGCCCTATCTCTTATATTGCGGTGGGGATGCTGTTAAGAGACCCCGCCGCAATACACCAAAAATGTCACTTTAATATCCCTGCACTAAACAGCAGGCACCATACAGTGCCTACTTCATGATGCCCCGGACATGTAGGGGGGCACCCAGGGGGGCACCATAGGTGCCCCCCCCAGTGCCCTTTCCCCAGGCCCAGAAGATAAGGGGGGACCGCCACAGGCTCCCAAATCCATTTCACCTTGCTGTTTCGTGGCTGGATGACCGCCACAAAATGATCAGTGAAAAGGGATCTCATTATTCCAACGGCGGCTGGGCAATGCGGCTGCTCCAACAGGCGGTTGGAAAATGACCTCCTGTCGGAACCGTGGTGGTCAGTCTTTCCGACCGCCAAGTTTCAACCTGCCAATTTAATCTAGCGGCAGAAAACCGCAGTGCGAAGGCGGTGGCGGGACCTCCACCATCGTAATGAGGCCCTTAGTCCCTGATTTAGAGACCTGTTACTCTCTAAGGACAACAGAGTATTTCACTGATGGTGCAATAACACTCCAAGATGTCTACTGCCCCAGTGGATATCTCTCACATTGTCAGGAACTACCGTCATGGTGGTTTCTGTCAATGCATTGTAAGTGTCCCATACAGCTCCATCAACATGACGGAGCCATATGCCACACTTTAAAAAAAAAAAAAATTCTAAAAGAAAATCCCTACACTGGAGTTTCTCCCATGTAGTGGGATCATTGAAATGTTTTTTCTGTAACCTACTGCCATGTTTTGGATGACGGTAAAGAAAAGTAGAAATGCGTCATTTGTTTGCCCACTCTAAGTAGGGCAGGCACACAAATGGCAAACCCTCTGATGGCTCTGATTCCGTCGGGCCCTTGGAGGTGAATGTCAGCGGCAGAGACAGAGTGGTCTCTACTGCTGACACACCGAAGGTCTGCCCAACTTTAAATGAGGTGGGTGGACCTTCAGTTCGGTGGAAAGTGTGCTCCGTTGTAACGACAGAGAACCCTTTCTGCCACACTCTAATCAGGCCCTTACACAAAACTATTAACTGAAGAAAAGGGACCCTTTACCATCTACTGGAGGGAATATCAATTACATTTCAATACAAAACTTCGTAGGGAAAATGCCTCCTTTTACTCAGACATACCTGCAATATACAATGAAAATCATTGCAAATAAGTTTCTCTGTAATTCTGATCCACAAGTTTGTACCTTTTCACATTGATGTGTCATTGTATATTGTCGTAATATCTACATATATGGAATGTATTATCACTAATGGGATTCAGTATTGAAGTGTGCCTAGTAAGACTGAATCTGAGTCAGTGTTCAGGGAATATGGAGAAAATGAATGGAAGAGTGTTGCCCATTAATCCTTTAGTTTAGCATAAGCCAGTACTGTTTCCATAGTCAGACACCCTCTGTAAAGGTTGGGGTCTGATATGGAGTGAAAAGTAAAGTGATTCCAGAAGTCCTTCATGGTAACACACTGTTCATCTCCTGGAGAACCAGAAGCAATGCAGGTAAACAGTATGAAGGAATATTTACTTTTTGTAGATAAGGAGAAGCACCAACAGCGAGAATTCTGCCCCATTGTGGCTAAGCATCCATGACGTCCATTAGTTCCCTCCTCTGCAGTGCAGTTGAAGTGCTCCACCCCGAAGGATTGAGCTGCATGAGTCCAGGTGGTGCTACCCAGACACAATCTAGACTTGTGCATTGTGCACAAAGTAGCCAAGTCCTTTATTTATTCTGAATGATTGCAGTTTGTTTGTCAATTTTATTGACATGCAATATGGCAAGCAACACGACCTGATTCTTTCACAGAAAAAATAACAAAAATCATTGCTCACAGCAGAAGAGTGTCAACAACATGACAGCTCACCGAGCAAACATCGGTAACATAAACCCTGCACTGGACAGTACCCCAGCGAGTCCCCCCTGAAAAACAAACTGCTTATCGTGAATAGGTGGACATGTTTAGTGAAATAGGAGTAAGTACTTTACTCCCCCTTAGCAAGCATGGCACTACTGTAGGTATTTTTCCAAAGGTAGAGATCCCACATAGCCTCACCCCCTCAAAGAGGATGTGCAGTTGAAAAGCTCCTTGAACATAATTATTATTAGACATTCAGCTTCGCCTGCAAAGGCTCCAAAATATGTGGCTCCTCAGCCTATTGGTGAGTTTGCATGATGTGTTGACTATAGGGAGTTGGACGTCAATGAGATGCTTCAGTACTCTACCCTATTTGATTCTGATGAACCAGTTCAGATTACCTAGAATCTTTACCCAATTAGACCCATAGTTTACCCCTTGTTGCAGTTTGTGACGAGGATGGATGGAAAACAGCTATCATAATCTTATATTGCAACTTGAATACAGCATAATGCAGTTTTGCTTCCACCGGCTTTCAATACCCGATGAGTTATATTCTTTGGTTTATTTTATGTATGCGGTGTCTTATAGTCAATGTATACAATATTTTATTTTATTCAGCATCACAAAAGGAGCTCCTGTGGCACATTAAGGAAATACTAGGCCACGTTTGAGAACATCAGTTACACCCCAGACTGGAATCACAATGGTTTACTCCGAAGTCACAGGTGTGATGAATTATCAATAACTACAATAAAAAAATAGGTGCAGATGAGCAAGAAGCAGTATTCATGCAACTTAAAATGACCGTCACCTCCATTCAAAACCTCACAATTTGAAATTCAAGAAGCTGTTTACATTGTAAATCAGTGCTCTTGCCTCTTGTCGTCCCTTTGTAGCCATTTCTGCCACAAAAAACTAGCTGTAGGTGCTACAGTGGGTTCTAGACATGAACGATAATGATTTTAACATTTCTATAGTGCACTCTACATCAAGAGTCCCTTGGTTTAGTTTCTGAGATATTCATTCTACTGAGCAAGTGGTCAATATTAGACAAGCCATTATTCTGCTCTGAATGGTGAAAAAGCCCACTGGCAATTCCAGATTATTAACGTAAAGGGGCTTTCCCTGCTGGAACTAAAATCTGGAGGTTGCCCCAAACTCAGACAACTAATGATGATTCTTGGATGATGTGTGGATCTGATTCAAAGTTTGCTTTCTCACTCCATAAGTCAATATATAAAGGCAACCATAAAATCTTGGCAAAAAGAACAGATGATTGACGGAATGCTGAATAAATAAACATTCACCCCCAGTCATAGAGCTGGGGTTAATCCATGTTTTGTGCTCAGCAGGCCACCCCAGTATGGACCCAGCCTTATGCAAATAACAAGTCTACAAATCCTATTGAATGAGTACAGAATTGTTAACACTTGCTACAAAACCTATTCAAATTACTATAAACAGAAATAAATATATAATTATAAAAAAATTGTGATATATAACTTAAAAAAGAAAGAAACAATAAAATTGCATATAATAGTATCAACATCACTAACTAAAATACACAGTATTTAATTTCGAATAATACATAAAAAACAATGTAAGTAACAAATGTAATCTCAGAAACAAATTCTCACAAACACCTTTGAATAATGAATGAAAATAATAATTCACATAAATACATTACATATAATTATTTTCCCTTTAACTAAATTACATATAAATATAAGTTAGTATAAAAAATTTAATGTTTGTTTATATTCTTAGCAGCAGTCACCTAAAAAATAACACATCATTGTAAAATACACATTTAATATACTTATAAATATCTAACATGCATATTAAAATAAATAAAACATTACATCAATTGAACAATAACTGATACATTAAGTAAGATAGATAAATATTAACCAGATAGAAAATAAGTTTTGCAAAAACTAAAATTAAATATAAATACTTTTATTCTATTTCAACTACCAACCCTATGCTCCTACAAACCCAGCAACCTACAACTAAGATATAACTTAAATAAACCAGTATTATACTATTTACATAATTAACAATCACTTAATCTGAGTAATTAACAATTAAAAACTATTTAACTTCCCACCCTTTACCCCTAGAAACCCAACAACACCCTACTAATGTATAACTTAAATAAATAGGTAATAAACAGTTTACATAATTAACAATAAATTACATAATTAACAATTACAAATTAATTACTGATATATGTTTTTGGCTTAATAAACTTCTCATCCTATACCTACTAAATCAACAACCCACTACTAAAACGGGCCTTGCTATAACTAATAATAAAACTAAATAAAAAATATAACACTTAAAAAGTGCAAATTAATAATCAATTAAAAATTAAATATAAACAATCAAATACAATGATTTCTCATTTAAATTAACTTCCCATCCTCCCCCCTGCAAACCTAACAATCCACTATAGCATTATAAATCATTAATAACATTTTTTTTAAAACGAAATCACCTAAAATTATAAACTACACTTAATAAAAATGAATAACAATTATACCAAAAATATTAACAACTAAAATTAATATTTTAACTAAAACACATTTAAATAATGAAAAACTATTTTTTTAAACCTATATTACTCATAATGATATTAGAAACAATGATCAGTTTTACTAACCATAAAAATTATATTCTATAGCCTAATATTTTTGTATCACAGTATTTTCTTTCCGTTATTTATGGGTTCCAATATTTCAAATTCCTCCAAAGGCACCAGTAGGTTAGAAAATGATTTTTGCTTGCGTACTAACCCACTCAGCTGCTTTACTGGATTGCAGTTGTTGTTTCTAGGTAGCAAACCACTAGTTATCGATGGTATTACTTCACATGGCTAATATCTGTGTGGATTCACACAAGTCGGAATATTATGCCCTGTCACCTCTTAATTTCTCAGACTTGAAAGATTTGTCTTGGTTTTTGTTTGTCAGTATCCTCAGTGTTCACACCTTCTGTTCCTAGCTCCCTACTTACATTTCACCCTTTGTCTAACAGGATGGCTTTGGTGAGTCAGAGCTGACTGAAAGCACTTCAGTTGTTGGTAAATTATTGTAATACTACAAATGCCTTACAAAGCAAAGTTTGTGATTAGGCCTCATTATGTACCACACTAAGATATGCCAGATGTGTGGCATGAAGTGCTTTATCAACACGTACTGGAAAACCCAATGGGATCGTCCCAAAAGGTAGAGCTATTGGCTTTGCTGTTGCTTTCTGAGAGCATAACGGGAGACAGAACACTAACACTAAATTAAGAAAGAATACACTGAGTTATGCAGTGGAAGTATGCAACTCACCCAATCAGAACAATGTGTGACAGAAATGCCCCAGGTGGGACAAACAAAATAATAGGGAGGAAAGCCATTAAATCAAGTGCAGAAAACAGTGAAAGACAATAAAGCCATCCATTCATGGAACATGTGCTTACCCAAAGCCCACTCAAAGGGGCCGATTACGATGTCGGCCGGAAAGCTTCCGACCGGAGGTTGTAGGCTTTATGATCGACATCGTTGGTTTCAATTCTGACCCCCTAATTACAATCTAGGCTGTTAGAATTGAAACTGGGCGGTCATTCTGTCTGGCTTCCGACAGGTTCAAAGAGCCCGTCTGCCAGTCAGAGTCTGGCCCGTAATCCCATTAGGATGGCGTTTCCAATGTTGGGATTATGATGTTGGTTTCCGAAAGCCTTTCCATGTTGGCCATTCCAACAAGGAAAGGCTGTCGGAAAGCGACTTTGGGGGTCCCCCGCAGGGCACCCTTGCATCTGCGGCCTACAGTTGTGGCCTTGTTGGTCACCTATGGTGACCGCTGTAAATCCCTGCACCGTGTGGCAGGCATCTTGAGGTGCCTGCCACCAGGTGTAGGGATTTACACAAACTCCCATTTCTCTATGGGAGCTTGTGCTACTGCTGGTTCATGGTCCTAGCACAAGTTCCCATAGAGAAATGGGGTATGCGACCGCACAGTGTGTGGTCGCATCGTAATAATGCGGCGGTTGGTCATCCCGAATTCGCAACGGTGTCGGTCAGAGGCAACTCCAACCCACAGTGTATTCGGCCCCTAAGTGTGTATTATGTAATGGAAACAATAGGTGTGCCTACTGACATCTAAAGCTGTCTGTAGTCAAAACTTAAAAAGTAAGTTTATATTATATGCAGTGTGTGGTTAAATAATAATGAACACCAGTCATTTTGATAAAGGTGACAGGACAGCCTGTCAGCTTACTAGTGTAAGATGCCACATTATGCAACCAATCTTCAAGAATTACAAAGAACATTATGCCAGATTTCTGAATAACTGGTTGCAAAATTCGACCAGTACATTTGCAACCAGTAAACAATTTTATAAAACAACCTTTGTACTCATAGGTCGACATATCTCTCCATAGCCCCTATGTCACATGCATTTATTTTGTTTTATAGTGCTACCTACAGTGTAGGGTGTCAAAGCATTTTACATTACGCACACATTATGCAGACACAGTGAATCATATGTGCGCAAATCATTTTATAGGAAGTGTTACATAAAACTATGAGGATTAGGAGGTGTAGGAATCACGTCATCTTTATTAGTGGGCATTACATTTTCAGTGTCTGGTCTGAAAAAGCACAAACTCAGGATTTAAAACATGCCGCATTGGTTGGAGCTGGCTTTACTAATAGGAATTTATTTCTACTACGCCTGGGCGAAATTTTAATTACGGTGGAGCAGTAAGAGAAAATAGTGCTTAATGGATTATGCTTTTCACTCAATTATGCATAATTATGAACATTTTTGAAGTAATTAAGAGTTAGTACACTAGTGAGACTTACACCAATTATGCGTGTCACTAATTTCTACCCAAAACCCCCTTTTTAGCAACATTAGGCTAAATAAATGCTGGTGAAAACATGATGTTTTAACCTATACCATGCAGTTTGCGTGTAGCTCTTTGACGACAGTTCATAGGTGTCTGCTAGAAGAAATACTACGAGCCTTCACCACTACATTATCAGATATACCTGGCAAGACGTCTTTAATTGAGCATGCCATATCCACGGCAAAAGGAAAAGTAGTGAAACAAACACCTTATAGAATTCCCACTGCTAGGAGGAAATCTAGCCGTACTGACTAGACCGGAAGTTAAAAATAGTAGTCATAGAACCCTCCCAAAGTAACTGGTCTTCTCCTATAGTACCTGTTCCGAAACCAGATGGGAGTATACGGTTTATACAGACTTCCGCCTTGTCAATAAAATCTACAAATGTGATGCCTATATTCTTTCCAGACTAGACGAGTTTATAGAAAAATTAGGGGATGCCTAATATATCATCACTATAGATCTTACCAAATTTTATTGGCAGGCACCATAAAAAAGAGAGGAAAAAGCAACAACGGTTTTCTAAATCCGTTCTGGGTTATTTCGTTTTACTGTCCTTCCCTTTGACTCCATGGAGCCCCTGCTACTTTCCTACGACTTATGGATTTAGTGTTGAAAAATAATCAAGAACATTCATCCGTCTATTGGGATGACATCGTTATTCCCTATGTTGGAAAACCATTTGATATATTTAAAGAAAGTCCTAAATGAATTAGCAAAAGTCAATCTACATATTAATGCAAAGAAATCAAGGGCTTGCTATAATAAGGTAAAATATTTAGGAAGTCTCTGAGAAAATAGAGTTAATGAACCATAATACAAAAAGGTCAAATCTATTACAGAAGTCCCTTTTCCTAGAACAAAAAGAGGTCAGGTCCTTCCTAGGAACTAGTTGGTTATTACTGAAGGTTCATACCTCAATATTCCACCATAGCCACCCCTTGACTAATCCCCTAAAGAAAGGAAACTCTACTACAAAGATCCTATATCCTTCAGATAATGCCATACAACCTTTTCAAACACTTAAAATGTAATCACTTCAAGCCCAATACTAGTTTCACCCAACCTCGAAAAAAACTTCATACTTCAAACAGATGCCTCTGATTGTGGTATAGGGGCTGTCTTATCTCAACAAAATGAAGAAGGTCCAGAAATGCCTATTCTCTTTATCAGTCGAAAGCTATCTCCCGTGGAAAGTAGATTTTCTACTATAGAAAAGGAATGCTTGGACATTAAGTGGGCTACATATAAACTACGGTATTATCTAAATGTTAATCCTTTTCTGTTATATACTGATCATGCCCCTTTAACCCGGCTAAGCAGGAATAAAGGGAACAATCCTTGAGTCATCCATTGGTTCCTCTCTTTACAACCCTACCAATTTGAGGTTCGCCATGGAAGCAGAAATAACACACTTGGAGAAAGCTGTTCGATGGAGAAGAGCTCTGCTGTTCCTATGATGTAAATCTTACATCCAGGCTTTAAGGTATTGGGTCTGATGTCAAAGCCAGAGATCGTCCTTTATATAAAATAAACTTCTTCTAGTCAAGGGAGGGTGGTTAGGCCTCAATGCCTTGTCTTCCACGTCCTTTATGAAATGATTTCTCCCTTTGTATTCTATGGAATTGTAACAATGCTAACTGTGCTGAGTTTATGCATTTTGCTGCTAGTAGTGGCGCGTATACTGTGTTGTAGAGCACGATAGTTCAAATAAACATTTTTAACTATTTCAGTGACTCTGCCTATTTTCATTGTGGACAAGTACGAGTGAGTGAGTGAAAGAGTACGTCTTGCTCCTGTGATTCCTGAGAGAGTCGGAGTGTTGTGTTCTGGGTTGTCTAATCATTTGTAGCTCTGTGATCTTTGTAGGAGAACGAATGAGACACTATAGCTAGTTGGTTTGGGATTTGGGGTACTAATGTGGTAGGTTGGTACACCCCTAATCACTGAGATCCTGTTTTCCTGCGCATAGTTCTGTGTATGTGCAGAATCTCTGCAACAATGGACTGGCCTGTTTTGCCACTTTGGACACTACTTACGGTTGCCTTACACAAATGCCTTTGTCCTGATGAAGAACCGCATGCGGGGGTCTGCATTTTCCCCACTACCCTTAAGTCGGGTCAAAACGTCGACACCACTTATCCCATGACATGGATTATGTTTTGTTAGTCATCTTTTGTTTAGGATGGTGCATTTTGAGTAGACTAGCAACATTCCTCGAAACGGGCATGGAATAATCGGATAAAGCTGTTTTGAAGACAGGTCTACGGGCACTGGTTTATTGTTCTTAATAATACTCCAGCCAGTATAATTTGTATAAAATGATTGAATTATGATGTTCATATACTTTTCTTTGAAACCTCCATACTCTTATTCACTTTGCACACGAGCACCCTTTCTTTGCCCCTGTCTTTAGAGCAACTGTTGATTGATATATCTTTGGTATTTGAATGTACTATCTACTTTGATAGTTCGTGAAATAAGAGAATATAAAGGAGATCTTTTTCTCTACAAAATACGTTTTTGTGGCTTCCTCTCTGGTGTGTAGAGAATAATTTGCTTTCTCTTGCATAAACAAATTATTATGTTTGAACAATTTAGTGACTAACTCAATTTAATTTTGGAGTCACATTTTATTCAAAGTAGAAGCGCCAGGACCACCTTGTACCACGTTGTACCCAGGTCCTGTGGCATGTCATGGGTTACCCCATTCGCTTGCAGTGATTGAAAATGCTTGTGGCAGACTTACAAGGACATGTTTCGACTGTGCCTGAAATTATGTTACCTATAGAATTCTGTTTACATAGAGGACACCGCTTCCTAGATGGAATGAACCCTGAAATCACACTAATTACTAATTAAGAGCAAATTGCACCACCCAATCAGAGGTGGATGCTGCCATGTGATGCGAGTCCTGCAGCAGCATGTCGTTATAAACGTATGCATGAAAGTTGTAAACTCTATGGAAAAATGATCCTTTGACTAGGCCTGTCTCATTATCATGAGCCTGTTTCTACAATGTCATCTTTTGCTGCTGGTTGGCGTCTACATTTAAGAAAACAAGTCAATTTTGTTTTGAGTGCCAGTGACCGTCCTTGTCTGAATAATTTATCTGTGGTAACTGATGATCAACCTTATGCCAAAATATGTTTTCTAAAGGACAGTTGGTAGATTAGTCGTACGAAGTCAGAATATTAGATCATGGTAAATAATTTGGCAATCACCAACATGTGTGATAGGCCTAATCTAATCTAATCTAAATTAATCTAATCTAATCTGTTACTGTTACTTAATTCATTGCAAAGTAAAAGGCAGGACAAAAATACAAAGTGAACTCAAAGTTTCAAGTCTGCAAGCTCCTCAATGCTCTCTTCCTATTTTTTCGAGTTAGTGACATAAATTCCACATTTAACCATCTATTTTTTGGTTGACATCACTTCCAGTGGCGCAACATTGGCTCCCAGGAAGTCACGCATCACACACCGGCCGGCGCTGTGCAGGGCCACCTGGCCTGAGAGCGCCTGACTGACTGGGTCAGGGATGGGGGAGGGGAAGGGGGAGGTCCCTCCATGTACTTTGGAGAGGGGCCATTTCAAGTTTTGTTATGCCACTGATTATAGCCCTGTCTCTTAATACCCATATAGCCAATTTTTTGTTTTTTGACTAGGGTAAACTTTTAAATGTTTTTTGTTACATTTAAGGTTACTTTGAGGCTTGGTTGACTTCACATCTTAGTACTGTGTCCTGCATCATTTCTGTGCTAGCATTCTCATTACGAAGTATATGAAGCCGCTTTTACTTGACTTATACACCGTTCTTAAACCAAATGAATACATTTCTGCGGCATCACGTCAGTTTCTTATGGACCATTTACAATGGAAATTAAATTAAAAAGAAATTTAGAAAGAGCAGAACATTCACCCAAGGATGCCAAGGCGCTAGCTCATCAGCGAATAACTAGCAGACCGAATGTACCACATCAAAGATTAAAAAGCCAAGTTTTTAAGGCCTTTCTGAAGGCCACCAGATGGGTCTCTTCTTTTAGCCTTAGTGGAAGTGAGTTCCGACCAGGAAACTTCTTCCGCCCCAGGAAAATTTTTGGAACCTGGGAACTACCATATAATGAGCATAGGCTGAGCGAAGATGGCGGTCGGAATATAAGGCTGCAGATTTTGTTTAAAAAAGGCAGGTCCTATGTCGTAAACAGCTTTAAAAGCTATGCAGAGGGCCTTAAACTCGATCCGTCTTTTCACCAGCAGCCAGTGTAGCTCTTTAAGCGACCTAAAAGCATATTTGTGTTTTGGGACATTAAACAGCAAACGTGCTGCTGCGTTCTGCACAATCTGCAACTTGGTCAAACATCTCTTCCGAAGATTGATAAAAAGGCCATTGCAGTAGTCAGCCTTAGATAAAACAAGGGCATAGACCACTAATTTCCATAGGTTAACTGGGATAAAGGGAAGAATCCTTCTAAGTAATTTTAAAATGTAGAAGAATGTCGAAGTAACCTGATTCACATGGTAAATCCTTAGACTGAAAACATTCACAGGAGGTGGGCTCCCGGATATAATACTAGCCCCATTACCTCACGAATGATGCTCTTCCGGGTCACCAATGTCTAACTTTTTTTGCAGACCTACCCAGGTAGCCCTATACTATTAGTGGCAATAAGAGTGACTCGTTCTTTTAGCGCTACATAAACTCATATAACATACCTCATTTGTGGCGATGGACACACTAGTCTGGTGCCTGCCGTGGAACCAAGAAACATTAGTGGCTTCCACGACTGATCAAACTATGAACCTGCGCACACCGCTGTCTCCTAGGCCAGCATGTGAAACGCTTAGAAGCAACACACACAACTTTGAAAGCTACATATAGAATAAAGGAAGGTGAGACATTTGCGACTCTGGGCCCTCTACATGAGCTATGACAACCTGAAATAAAGAGGTCACCTCTGCCTACCAGTGGACCTCACCCCCTTTAGGTACGTGTTTGTGATTTATAGTTCAATCTAAATATCCATATTCAGGGAAGATGGTCACGGGGTTAATGCACCTGCTGCAGAGACCTGCCTGTCATTCTATAGTCAGACGTTGATCAATCCCTCAGGAAGTGATTGTGCTTCTCATCCTCTTTGAGTCGATAATACCAACAAAAAGTGAGTTGGCAACAGGACATCTGCGACAGCTTCATAAAGTATGCTATATTCTTTCTCCAGGCTACCGTGTGCGATGCTAGCTGGCGTCCCAATACTTTTTTTTCCAATTCAAATTGAAATCAGGCCCTGGCTCAAAATGCAGGTTATTCAAGATGCCAGCAGAATTGTACCTCAAAACTTCCCTGACTTTCGACACTGGGCAGTTGAAGACGAACAGGAGGACGGCGGTCGGCGGCTCCTTCCCACCCCGACAAATATCTACCTTGCGCATTACCCTTTTATAAATTTGGCTCTGTGTGGAAAGCGTTGCTCCAGTCCGTCCCCACGGTCCGCACTAGCGCGCGAGGCTGTGTCACTCACCTGCACCCAGCAACTCGCCCTTGACAAATATTTCCGCAGTTGCTAAGCAAGCGATGTTCACGTTCAATGAACTGCGAAGGGCCACAGATCAGCGAACCCATTCAATCCGCCGAACCGTGAAGATCTCTGGAGCACGACAAGGCGCTGGACTGCACGAGGCCACTCGCCACGACACGGACCAAGCAACGAGCCCGGACGCACGAGACCCACAGACCGACAGAAAGACGTCCTTACCGGGCTTGTGAAGAACCAATGCCGGTAAGCAGGGCTGGGGCTAGGGTTGTCGACGCCCAGGAAAGTGACCCTCTGCTCTGCCCTTCCCTCGTCTGCCAGAGCGTGCGTGATCCGTGTAGGGCACTGTCTTCCTTTTGGAGGGAGTGCCACAGGAACCCGCCCTTGGGACTCCCTAAGGTCGTATAAAGCAGATGACAGCTTATATGGCAAATATGGCAAATTCATAATTATGCGGAAAGCGCTGCAGCTGCTGAATCACAGAATTCCTTTGGCCCTGGTTATATCACAGTACTATAAAATACAATTATCCCCCATTACAACTTGCGTAACTCAAAATCGCACGGCATTAGGGGAAAACAGGCACAGTTGGTAGTCAGGTGCAAAATGCTCAGGTTTTTCCCTGCGCACATTTCACTAGGTGGCACCTAGCAACATTTGTATGGGTTGAAAAAGGATAATTCTGTATTTTGGCGCTCAAAAAGGCACCTATGCTGTGTGATTGTGCTAGTCCCTTTTCTGATCCACAGAACTTGGAAGGGTGTGGGTGGGAAAAAACACTCTGGGGTATTAATATTGGTAGCATCAGGTCATTCTAAGGGTCTATATGTCCGAAATGATCTCTAAAACACTCCTTAGATTTGTGGTGAAACACACCATAGGTATAGAGGTGATGTGAAAACCTCCAACAAATGAATACATATTTGCAACTTTTTAAAATGACTTATCCCCTAACACAGGTTCTGAATATAGACTCATAGAAGAATAACTGTGCATTTTGGGATGTTAACCCCCAGAGGCGTAGCTTGTGGCGCCCGGGGCTATCCTTCAGATTGCCGCCCCCCTGGGGGGAGCTGCGGAAAAAGGACGGCGAGCACCTGAAAGAGGTCCGAGAGACACGTAATATCCCCGCTAATAGTTACCTCGATCATGCAAGTTACATGAACATATATGACACGGCCCAGGGATAGAGAGCCTCCGTCCCCAAAACAGTGCCGCCTAGGAAGGACCGCCCCCACCTAGCTGCGCCGATGAAGGAAAAGCAGAAGGAAACGCAAAACTTATATCAGTTCTACTACCCTGTTTGTGACATCTCACTCATAACATCACAGCTTGAGCAGGACCCTTGTCCCCTATCTGCCCCGTCCATGACCTCAGCAATGTCCCCAGACCGGTCCACCACACTGGGTTTGACCACAATTCCTCTGGCAGCACCTTCAGGATAATACAGGTGAGTCCAATGTACCTGATCACTAGACTAACTTGAGTTCTGCAGACGGGGCAGTACCAGGCCAGATGAGGGGGAAGAGGGTTGGGAGGGGCAGTAAGTTAAAAACAAGTTAAGTTAAAAACACTCCCATATTACCCCTGACTTGATATCCCTGAACTGGCTGCCATTTGAAGCTAGAATACATCTGAAAATCGCCTGCATGACACACAAGGCGGTACATCTAAACTCACCCGGATACCTCGCTCAGAAACTGACAATCTCTGGAGGAGCTAGACACACCAGAGGCACAAACAATCTTCTGTTGAAACCTCGAAGATTCCGGAAGGAAAAAACATATAAGCGCTCCTTCTCGGGAATGGCGCCTAGGATCTGGAACTCTCTCCCGACCGAAACCAGGCTTATCTCTTCCACCACACTCTTTAAAAAGGAAGTAAAAGCTATCCTCATGGCTAAATACACTTGAACTACTATCTTGATCACTGTTAGTACTCTGCACCGATCTATACTACATGTTTGACCCTTCTGATTATGTGTATTAACTGTCTATTACTCACATGTTTAGCTTTGTAACCACCTAGCTGCACTACTTTGTACTCATGTTGGGCTTAGTCGCCACCAAATTGTACTTATTGATTTATCTGTTTAACCATGCTCCCTCATGTACTTCTCTTTGTAAAGCGCTCTGATATCTGCAAGGATCTTGTCCGCGCTATATAAAACTTTCAAAATAAAAATAAAATAAAAAATAAAGCTGAAAGGACAAAATATATTTATTCTGTCCCAAGTTTCGATTGTCTTCACCTTCAGGTAACAGCATATAAAATAAAGGCACACTGTATGTTTAAAGATAAATCCAAGTTAAAGTAATCGGTAGGAAATGCATTTGTTTGCATTATGATATTTAATTGATTAATTCAGTTACTACAGATGAGTGTAACCAGACAGTAAAGGAATAGATTCCTGGTGGTGGGTAAGGAGTGGTGGTTAACGACTACTGTATTTAAAGTGCTACAATGTCCCAGCCTATGACTTAAAGCACAATGAATATGCAACTCATTATTTTAACACAGTATAAAATGTTTTTGAAGTGTTACATTCCGCTGTGGAATGCCTTTCATAAGTCTGCATCAATGGAAATGTCACATTAGCAATGTGAATACTTGGCAGCTATGATATTAACCACCTGCGCTACCTCTCACAAACGAAACCTGCCACTAGATGAAACTCCCATCTCTCTCCAGCAGGTAAATTAATCACCAGAGTTTACTTGACACTGTGTGTTGCCCGCAAACTGCTCAATATACAAGGAACATTGTAGTACTTTTAACACCTCTGTAGTGATACAAAACTCTGATTCCGAAACAAAAGTTCAGTTAATGAAGAGAAGAGTATTTTGAAGTGCAGGCCCATTTAAAACACTGCCCCTGTTACTGTGCCGGTTTGTCACTGTGTCCAAGGCCAGAGCCTGCAACCCACTCCCTCTACACATAACAGGGAAAGCACCATAGCTGCCAAGGTTTCAGACGGCTATGTGTGACGTTTCAAAATTTCAGTGAAATTATGAGTGATGTTTCAATGACAATGAGTAACATCCTTCACAAGAGTAACATTAAGTATTGAAAACAAGGAAAAAACACACTGGGGTTGAATAAAAAAATGCAACATAAATGAGTAGAAATGTTTTTTTCCAAAAGCTAACTTGACTCCAACCGTAATAAGAATCATTAACCCCGAGAGGTCCGCGCCCACCCCTCCCCCGGTTAGGGATCCTCTATCTGCCCAAGGCACAGATCACACCATGACCCTCACACTAGGCTCCATTGACTTAAGTGACACATTGTGGCTCAGAAACCCTGAGCGGTCTAACACGATTTTAGTGCGGCTGTATGTGGAGTGGCACGTCTCGTGAAAAGGAGGGATTCAACAGACACAGGCTGTGAGTGACAGCAAAACTACATCTTGTAACAGAGCAGGCAGCTGAAGATAATCATGACTGCGCACTAGGCGCTGCTAGTTTAAACGGCAAGCACATCTTTAATTTTATGAGAAACTAGCAGAGTGAGAGATACCATTACTTCACTCTATGCACTGACTCGAGATGTGCGGCAAGTTGAAGGGCTTTCAAGTGACCCAGCTTGAAAAGGTGCAGCAGATGCTGCCTCGCAATGTCTGACACGGTTCACAGTACTTCATGTAAAAGTAGAACCTGGCTGTAATAATTAAGACAGGCAGCACTGGATGAAGTTAAACAATATGCCCCACAACCCTCTGGATGCGATGTTCACTCCCGACATACCCTACACAATCTGCTAAATTAAACAGCGATTTCCTTGGACACATACCTCACAAACCTACAAGGCCATGTAAAATAAAACGGAATATAATGCATTGCATTTAATATGGAGTAGATAGGACTTCATATCCCAGAATGCACCTTGCATCTCTCATAGAGCGTAAATCTGTTCAGAAGCCTGGGTTAGCATCATATACAAGACAGGAAATGACAAGTCACAACCTGACATCAAATACTACATGACGTGTGAACTCTCCTTTTCTTCGAGCCACATAATTATACACCTCCTCTGGCTGTTAGGGACCGCCCTGCTTTGGTCAACTAATCTCTTTTTCTGAAGTTGTGTATGGAAAGGTGGAGGCCTCAGACAGACACAAAACACAGGGAAGCTTCAGGAGGCTTGAGAATCCTCTTAACATGGCCACTAAAGGGGTGCAGATGCAGAGAAAGGGCGAGGTCTAGTTGCGGGGGCTTGGGGGAATTCCAGTGGCTCGAGACGGCCATACTTCAGTCAGACTCTGCGCTTTATGTCCAAGCGGCTTCACACAATCGAGGGACCAGTGGAGAGGTAAACTGATTCCTAGTGAAAAGCACTAATAAATGTGTTTGGAAAGTGGCAGCTCCGCGCATCACCAACGCACCCTGGCTGTGTGTCCTTTGGCACCGGTGGTCACCGAGTGCATCAGGCGTACGGTGGTCAGTCTCCCATGCCAGGCAAGCAGCCCCAGTCCAGCCAGAGATACCGAAGGGATCTGATGCCCACACTCCGCTGGAAATGCAGCATGGCCGAGTGCCCAAGGAGCAGCTAATCAAACAGGTGACCCGGGTGCTGGCCTCGCCCTCTGGCCTGCCAGGCGACAAGCACAGGCCAGGGCAGGAATTTCTGCTTGTTTTTGCCAACACCCTGGGCAGCGCTGCCATAGCTGCCAAGGTTTCAGATTACGATGCATGACATTTTCAGAATTTCAGTGTAATTATGAGTGACAGTTCAAAGTCTATGAGTGACACTTTTTCAAGTGCAAAACCAAGCAATGTAAATGTACATGTATTTATATAGCGCAAATCGCCCACATCGCAGGCATCTATGCGCTTGCTTAGGGAACCTGTCCTGGTATTCCCCTGTGAGATACCCCGGCAGGATATCCACAAGGTGAAAGCCAGGCATCCCGCCACGAGGGGCCGTTGTGGAGATTAAGCAAGCTATTGCCCAGAGTCACAGAGTGCGAACCCGTGAGTCGAGTAGGCTCCGGAGTGAGAATTATCGAGTCTGTGGAATTATTGAGCCCAACCCCCGTTGGGGCGGGGAATTGAACCCTGGTCCAGGGCCGATCTCAGCTTCTGGGTCTGCCGCCTCTAACCCCTGAGCCACACTTCTCCACAATGAAGGTGAGGGAAACATATAAATAACACCTATTTGACCAACCATAAACTCTTATGATCATTTTAAAACTGCAGCAAAGCACCAGAAATGGAGGAGCTTGACATCAGGTTTTTAACTAAGTTGGCTGAAAAAAGGGGGGTCTCTTAAAGGGGCATGCATGGCTTATGTAATTAAGCGTATGACTTGAACACAAACTATATTCCTCCACTGGCAGCACTTTGTAGGAAGAATTACTTCTAAAACTATTTTATTGACAGCTTATATAACACTCCACAACTGAGCAGGAAATGTACATGGTGCAATCACAACAGAATGCCTCATTTTCAAGAGATGCTTAGAAATTCTTGCAGTGTTCCGGTGGCAAAAAGGTTACCTCTTAACTACCATGGTCTGCAACTCTTCCTTATGAAAATGAGAGAATGAATGAGAATGAACATGTCAAGTTCACGGGAGTTTTAAAGTGATTACTATCTACCCCATTTTACTCAGCTGGGACACGTACGGATGCCATCAGCTGCAAACGATAGCGCTGCCGCTCTAACAAAAATCCCTTTTGACATTAAAGAACAATTTACTGCCAAGACAGAACAACAGGGGGAGGGGAGATTTTTTATTGGGCTCAGTCTAATAGTGTACTAGCCAACAAAACGTTACCAATCAGAGGGGTCAGGTGACATTTCTCTCACTCGCTCGAGGTGTTCAGTACTTTTCACCAGCTTAGATCAGACCTTAGTTAGTTTCAAAATATGTGCTAATGTAGAGGTGCAGAATTGAAATATTAAAACTGTGTACTTTTAAAAAACATGAAGCACTATCCAGGGTATAGCGTGGAAAAGCAAAGCATGTTGTTTATGTCCCATTTTAATCACTTGACTATTGTGACAATAGTAGCCTCTTTTATGTCAAAAGGGTAATTTAATTAAATGACCCAGAGTGTCAAACCTCGGACCGAGAGTGCAGCAGGTTCATATCAAAAAGTCGAAAAGTGGTTTGTTACTTAGTCTAGTGACTGTTCCACTGTTGGTATGCTGCATCCGGCATCGTCCGAGCACCCCTGGGAGAAGCGCTGGCCGATTCTGACCAACGTCCTGTATTCACACAGTTGAAGCCCAGGGCGAAGCAAGCCTGAAACGCTAACTTCAAAGGAGACCAAAGACTGTAACAATACACGGAACCATTGATGTTTGTGTAATAAACAAAACTCGGAACCATTTGATGTTTGTGTAAAAAACAAATCCAACGCGAGCACATAACCTAAAAGTGCAGCCTCCCACAGTAGGACGTTTGAAGTCTTTACCAATTAACTCCATTAAATCGTATGTTATGTTTGAGCGCAACCTTATGGCTTTGCTAATTCAGGCATGTTTTACTATCTAATTAAGTCCTGATGATGATCCCGTGCATCTACTAGAGCATTTAGGGATCGAAACGTCGACACCCAAGAGTGGGTTGACACTTGTAATATTGTTTAACCTTGTGTACATTCCGCTCCAGGCGACACTGATATTATTCTTTGCATTTTTTGCAGTGCCCTGCTTCTGCTCTCTTTTCTTGCCTGAAAATCACCCTTTTCCTCACCCTATATCTTTTTTTCCCCTGTCTTGTTAGTACAGGCACAGGCTTGTGTCTTGAAAATTGCATTTTGTATTCAACATTGTTTCTTTTGGTAATAAAACTCCTGCCCCGGCTGGGTCAGGACAAACCTGATTTGTATAGGTTCCATTGAGTTTCTATACGTTACATTGTGTGTATGATGAATAAGCTAAGTTCCACTGTCTTTTAATAACAAAGCAACAATATCACCTCAAGGAAACCACGAGAGCGAGGCAGAAGCGAGTGCCTTTCTGTTGTATTTGGGAAAGACACGCTATGTCAAAGTCAAGTCAAGTCAAGTCAATAAATTTGTATAGCGCGCTACATACCCAGAGGGTCTCAAGGCGCTTGAAGAAGGGTGGGGACTTACTTGTCAAATATCCACGTTTTAAGTTGCTTTCTGAATGCTAGGTGGTTCTGTGTAAGGCGAAGGTGAGTGGGAAGTGAGTTCCAGGTTTTAGCTGCCAAGTAGGAGAAGGATCTACCTCCCATGGTTGTTTTGTTGATGCGAGGTACAGTGGCAAGGGCCTGGTTGGAGGATCGTAGCTGGCGGGGGGGGGTGTAGAAGGACAGTCGTGTGTTGAGGCATTCGGGTCCGATTTCGTAGAGTGCTTTGTGTGCGTGGGTTAGGAGCCGGAAGGTAATCCTCTTATTGACGGGGAGCCAATGGAGGCTTTTCAGGTGACCGGAGATGTGTTCTTTGCGCGGGATGTCTAGTATGAGCCTGGCTGAAGCGTTCTGGATGCGTTGGAGTTTTTTCTGGAGTTTTGCGGTGGTACCGGCGTAGAGGGTGTTTCCGTAGTCCAGTCGGCTCGTGACCAGAGCGTGGGTGACTGTTTTTCTAGTTTCGGTGGGGATCCAGTGAAATGTTTTTTTGAGCATGCGAAGAATGTTGAAGCAGGATGAAGAAACGGCGTTGACTTGTCTGTTCATCGAGAGTGAGGAATCCAGGATGACGCCCAGGTTTCGTGCGTGGTCCGCCGGGATGGGTGCTTTTCCCAGGGCCTCTGGCCACCAAGAGTCATCCCAGGCGGAGGGGGAGGTGCCTAGGATGAGGACTTCTGTTTTGTCTGAGTTCAGTTTCAAACGGCTGTGCTTCATCCATTCGGCTACTTCTTTCATTCCTTCATGCAGGTTGGTTTTGGCAGTGTTAGGGTCTCTGGTGAGTGATAGGATCAGTTGAGTGTCGTCGGTGTAGGAGATGATGTTGAGGTTGTGTTGGTGTGCGATGACCGCGAGGGGGCTCATGTATACGTTGAACCACATGCTGGGAGTGTGGATATGTGCAATGTAATGCAGCTTTTCACGCGATATGGCTAAAAATGGGGCCACGGGAAGTATTTCCTTACTGTGATATACAGCCGAAAATGCAAACTGCTACTGCCATTTTAGAATTATCAAAACCATGTTTGTCGAGCAATACAAATCTGGTTGTACATAACTCAGTACGATAACACAACTCAAAAGTAATTATTTGAAATTAACCTGCAGAGCCTTCGCCGCCACAAGGAAGCCCTCACCTGGCAGGCTCGAGCGCGTTTAAGCAGCACTGGGACTGGAGGCAGAGCTGAGGAACTCGGGAGCTTCCGTAGTTAACCAACGCGCGTGGGAACTCTGGCCCAAGTCAAGTTGGGGTCAGGAGAGGCACTCCAGGGCTCCTGCTCTGACGTGCGGTGCGGTGCTGCTGCGCCTGCGCCGAGGAACAGCATGATTGTAACCGAAGCACAAGTATTCTGGAGCAGCGCTTGCAAAACGGCGGCCGCGCGGCACTGGCCCGTTGCAGCAGCCTTTATAATTTATTTGAGGACACTGACTGACAGAAGTCAATGTCCCCAAATAAATTATAAAGGCCGCTGCAACGGGCCAGCACCGCGCGGCCGCCGCCCTCAAAACAGTGCCGCCTGGGGCGGACCGCTCCCCTCGCCCCACCCTAGCTACGCCAACCCCCCCTTCCCCCAACCAGGGTTTTGGGTGGCATAAATTAACAAGAGCTACCTTGAGGTTGAAGTAACAATAGAACATTTAAACTAAGTTTCTCAAGTTATGACAACATAAAGCAATTATGTGTAAATCAGTGGCCCTGTATTTGGAAAGTACATGATGGAATACCCGCTGATTGGGGTTGATTACAAGAGTATCCAGCTGTCCATTGCAAGGGTAGGCCAGGAGAGCTGTGGCCACCTCTGCTGCTCATCCTTCAATAGTGAGACGCAGATACCAACAGTGGCTGTGTATGGATTCACACCGGGCTGCCTTTGTATTCAAAGGGAATCCTTTAGACTTGGGCCAGATTTTCGAAGATCTTGCTTTGAGTTTGCGTCACTTTTGTGACACAGACCTGACCCAAAATCCTTTGTGATATTTGCAAAGTATGCCAATGTTTATTTTCTTTGTTTGGTAAACAAAAGTAAAAGAAGTAATGCAACACAGCACAGCTGCCATGCATTATTTTGCACCAGGTAGGCGTTCCATGGGTATCCTACCATGTATTTTGACACAAACCCATATCTGCAAAGACTTGTAGACATGGCTTTGCATCTAAATGGTGCGCCTGTGTGAGGCTGGCGTAACAAGCAGAAATATCTTTAGTTCTCTTGGCATTTGTGTTGTGTTCTTCAGCACATATATAAAATGGAAATAGCCTCAAAGGATAGTTTTTGTGAAGGAAGGGACTCATTCCTGCACAGAAACTATCCTGACCTTAACACAGACATCCTTGCACTGTGACGCAAGGGTACCTGAGATGGCGCTAGACATCCACAAGTGCGCAAGTGCATGGAGAGAGCAGAGCTCTGCCATTTCTTTGAAGATATGGCACAGTTTTGTTCTGCCCCATTCACGCAACGCACTAACTTCAGTGGCTTCGGTGCATTGCTTGAACTCTTTGATAAATTGCCCAATGGTTTCTAAGTGCTAACCCGATCTGCACTGCTTTGCTTTGACAGAAATCACCAAAGAAGAAGAGGCTCTGATTGACGATGCAATGCCGATGAGGAGTCTTCTAACAGCCGCCCTTTATGGAGTCCTGGTTTCCATCAGCATTGTGGGAAATGCTTTTGTCCTCATGACCATTGCGGCCACCTCTTGGGAGAACGGAAGTGTTGCAGCCTCAGACCTCATCCTCGCCCACTTGGCCACCATAAACGTACTCATCTCAGGCTTCAGGAATGCCTTAATCTTTGCCTGTCACGTGGGCTTGGAGTTCATCCTCTCTGCTGCCTGGTGCAGGGTCTTCATGTTCTTGTGGATGCTGCTGAGGACCATGAGTGTCTGGGCCACTTTTTGTGTGAGTTTTTTCCACTACCTTGCCCTCAGAAAGACCCACCTTCACTTCAGAATGCCAGGAAAAGCTATTGGGAATGCAACTAAAGCCATCTTGGCTACCTGGATCCTTAATTTCATGTACTCTATTCCTGCCTTTGTTTATTCTACCCGCGGTGCTGAGAATACCACATTCTCCTTGATGTTGCTCAGTAGCACCACTACAAGACCTTTGTTGGGGTGTGTCTGGAACTTTCCGTCAACACAGACAACTTTGCTCTACATTTCCGCATCCCTCGTGATCCATGAGGTCCTCCCTATTTTCCTTATGTTGGCCACCAATATGAGGAGCCTGCTGCTTCTGAGGCACTACACCAGGGCCATCGGGGTGGCTATTCCTGGCCCCCGTCTCCTGGCCAATCGGCGGGCTGCCAAAGTAATTCTGTGGTTGGTACTGTTGTTCGTGGCGTGCTGGGGCTCTAATTTATTGGCTGTCAACTATTACAACTTTGCCCATGGTGAATCATCCAGTTACCTTCTGACTGTGGCAAACTTCTGCGCTTCACTCTTCCTGGGCTTCAGCCCTTTGGTCCTCTTGGCCGGGCACAGCAAACTGCGCCAAAAGCTTCGGAGGTTAATAGTCTCCTCTACTTCCTGTGCAGTCTGAAGCTAGCAGCACATCCGCAGATGCTATGTCCAAGTCTTTGTTGTCCAACTTCTCGTTCTCCTGAAAGTGTACATTGTGCATGGATCTGTTTTTTGGCAACATAAAAGGACATTTAGACGCTGCAGGGTGGCTCAAGGCCCGCCCTTCCACCATATTTAGAAATCCCTGCAGTCCTGGTGGGGATCTCTAAAGTTTCAGAGCAGGCTCCGGTTAGGAGGTTCTCTGAAGGATGGAGAGTCTTCAGAGTTGGAGACATGTTTATTGCAAAGTGTTTGTTTTCAGAAGAATAAGATCACAAAACCGGAATTATTTGTTGAAATATAAAAAATTAATGGCCCTGATATGCAGAGAGATTTCTCTCTTTGCATGGGGGTTGTTGCTGAGTTTACCTGTCCAGGACTGCTATGCCGTGTTTGTCAGTCCCAGGGAGAGAGATCAATGGTGGCCGCCTCAACTTAAATAAATCGGCCTGGGCGACCGTCACTGTCACCTGACAGCCCTCTGGCAGACAAGGCATCAGGTCAAAGGTTTAAAATGGCAGGGATGTGCTTCCCCCTATTCTAAATAGAGTTTGGTGAGCCAGTACCACTGCCAATTTAAGGGGGGGACTGCTGCTCAATCACACTCTAAATGAGACCAGCATTCACCCTTTGCTGACCAAAAAAGACTCAGCAGTGGACATATGTTTTCATTCACCTCTGTGACACAGCTACTGATGATTCCCAGAATGCTTTGTGAGAGAGTTCCTTAATAGGTCATTTGGGATACTCCAATGTTATGAGTTCAGACTCTGCTGCTGGGTTGGGCTGTGGATAGGACATTATTATCTTTTAAACTTCCATCTTTACTGCTACCCTGTTGGCATGCATTTTCACAATAACCTGTACTTGGTGTAACTTGCTGTGCCTCATCATCCGCGGTGTGTCTGGCACATGAGAGAAGTTGTGTTTGTTTGATCCCACTTGATGTGTGAAATCCAGCTGAAAGGTAGGAGAAGTTGGATTTGGGGCTTGCTTGGGGTCTGTAGCACAAGTGTTGTACATGCTGTGGAGTTTGTTTCTTACTTTCTTGAGTCTTTAGTGGCACACAGTGATACTGAAGGTTGTATTGTGTAAGGTGACTGCAGGGCCGGATTGGGAACCCAAAGCAGCCCTGGCAATTGTGTCAGACCAGCCCTTTAGGGATGGGGTTGTGCAAATGTGAAGTGCTTCTGTTTTTGATACTTGGGGCCGATATTGCTGCACTGCTCCAAAAGTGGCCCCCTCCACTGCAAAATTTGCCCTCACCCTTCCAGCCTTCCAGGAAAACACCCAATGCCGCTACAGCCAGTCCGGTCCTGCTGCAAGGCTTCCGTCCATTCCTGTCCACTAGGACATGTTTTCGATACTGATTTTTTTTCACCAAGCCTTTTCTATCTGGTATTTTAGTTTGCGTAGCTAATTCGAACAAAACTAAAACTGCCAGAATGCATGTTGGTGAAATAAAAGCTTAGTATTGGATCCCTGGGGCGCTAATAAAAAAGGTGAAAATGTATCATTTTCATCTGCCAGCAATTCATAAAAGGAATTCTTGCTGGTACAAATAAACTTGCTATTGCAGAATTCCTATCCATGATTGTGTTTGAATCTGGACAAGTAAATCCCACACCAGGGGTGGTAAGTAGGCATTACAAGGTGTGGTTTGAGTTTGACTTGCAAGTGTGTGAATGCCCACAAACATGCCCATGTGCATTTGAAGGCATTCTCAAACTCCGATCCAACCCCTTCCCATGCTGAAGCTGGTCATAAAGTTACCATACCAATGGCTGGATTAACTCCCTTTCCCGGAGGAGCAGGAGAATCCGTCATCCCCACATTTATTTGGCAGGGGTGGTGGGGAAGGGCTTTATCCACAAGGACAAATGGTTTCCCACAAAGGGAAAAAAGTGAAAAAGATCAGTTGCATAGGTTGCTCCATTCCCCCTTTGCTTAAATCTAAACTATGTAGAATTCCACACAGCAGGAATGGGAGTACGCGGGAAATGTCCCCTGACATTCCCAGCTGTACATGTTGAAACCTGCGCCTGGCGCAGCTTTCCAAGTCCACTTCTGGGACTGTTTCTACATTCAAATAATGTAGAAGTACATTCAGGCGAAGATGTAAATTTCCATTCGTACTTGTATGTTGTTTTGTGAATCAGACCTCATCGTGTAGCATTGACATGTAGCTATCTAGTCTACTTGTTGTAAAGAGTTACATCTATATGTAAATCACCTGGCAATAATAAAAACATTATTTTAAAGTACCTCATAACCAGATGCTCACCTGTGTTTGTCATATGCCACCTGCTTGCAGGATTCCCTGGGGCTCCTCTCCATCACATCAGCAACGGTCAAGGGCTCCGGCCACTAGAAGGCCTTCTTCACAGGCGTCCTCTTGTCCCATTTCTATGCTGATGACTCAGAGATTTTGAACACTATAGTTTTTTGTTTCTTAAAATTCAGGGTGGCTGGGCCTTGATTACCTCCTCGGTCGGCAGTATATACCACAGCAGTCATCTCTCATGGGGTTTTATTGAATTCTGACTTTGGTGTGTAGCATTTTGATGAAATTGCCCAAAGTGTCTTCTGGTGTCCAGATGTTTGGGGCATGTCTCAACTTGCCTTACTGGGTTTAGAAGTAAGTAAAACATATGTAAGTTTATAACATGTAAGAAACATAAAAACGTATCTATCGGACTGTGCTATTAATGTCACTTTGTTTATTGGCAAACAAAATTAAAAGTGTCTTTAATTACTGAATGATGCTGAGAGATGCTAGCCAGGACCGTGTTATACCCTTGAATCTATAAACATCAAGTTGCTGAAACGCTGGATAAAAAAATTCTAATGCGACACTTCTAAAATTCATTTCAAAATTAAGATGTCAAAAACATTGAACTTCAGACTCCCTAGATATGTTAAAACGTTTCTTAGCAATACGACCCACCCAAAATGTGTTACCATCACCAATGTAATATATGTATGGTGGAAAATGTTTTACTTCACTGTAGTTTCATATCAGTACATACCACATTTTTCGTCTCTGATGCGCATGCACCCTCAATAGTGAGCATGGTTCACTAGAATGTAACTTAGACAGCGGAAGGCTTACTTCAGTCGTTTGGCCATTTGCTCTCCATATTTCCACACCTCCTAGCTTGGTAAATGTCCACTTGTCTGATAAATAGTTACCCCGCGTAGCCCATCAGCCCATGATGGCACATGCACTTTGTGGGTGTCAGTGCTCTGATGACCTGGTCACATGATCACATTTGCAGAATATAACATAGCCAGCAGAAAGCTTGCCTAGCTTCCTTTCATCTTTGTTCATTCCTTTTTCAGAGAGGGGTACTCATTACAGGAGGGAGATTGCTCCCGCCCTAGCAACACAAGGACGGCATTGATTGGCTCCAGAAGGTCACACAACAAAGGGTCAAGTGACTCAGTCTATCCTTGTTTGCAAAAGCCTCGGGCAGTTTCAATCTGGGTATCAAACAGTCCTTGCGACTTCTGTTTTACCATATTTCTTGTCATTCAGGAATCTGGGCAGGAGTATGCAAACTGGAGTACACCATCCGTAGCCCTCTATCACATACTTATCGCTGGATCCAGTTAGAAGAATGCAAGTGCTGCCTTATAACCATTGCTATACCAATGGATAGGAAAGGTAAGTAGTAGGTCTGGTAAAAATTTGTAATTGACACAAATTTGGGAATTTCGTGTTACGTTTGAGCACTTGTGAACGTCCAGAATGTGAGCAGCTGTTGTTTGTGCAACTTGCGTTTCTCGTAACATAGTTTTACCACCAAATGCGTCCTTGTGTCAAAAAGTGACTTGAGGGGACATTTCATGCTAAAATATAGCACTGATTCCAGATTTGCTTTTTGGATAATTATGCAAAATTTCCCCAAACTTTAACCTCATTACATACATGGAAGCAATTATTCAAACTTTGCGCACTCCTTAAAAGGAGGGGTCATAGTCATAAATTGAGTGTTAGTTCTGATTCTTTCTCATGGATCAGCTCCAACATGAAAAGTATCAGTCAATGCACCCCCTGGCGCCCCCGGTGTGTCGCTTTTAATATTGGAACAAATGACACACATGCGGCGCATGGGGCGAGTAAATAAGCCCCTAACTATTCTAAAACGTTCATACTCTTTTCTCCATGTGACGCATCATGAAATACTAAACCGCTGATGCATGTTTTCTCCATTGGACTTTTTCAAGGCTCAGAGTGATAGGCAGTGGCGGCTGGTAATTTTTATCAGGGAATGGGGCATGTGACCACACATGCACACATATAGACTCACTCACACCCATGCATTCACACACACACACACACACAAACACACACACCCATTCACAACACTCACTCACAAATACACATGCATTCATACATATATGCATGCACACACTCACCAAACAAAAAACGTATAAAACTTACATTCACCGCAGCTCTCGATACGGAAGCCTCAGTCCAAGGAGGGTTCCGACTGCTTTCTTCCATCATTGGTTGACCTTAGATCAGCCAATGAGGAAAGGGAGCAGTCCTCACTCATCACTGAGTGGCATGGGGTCAGTGAGACAGCTGATCCTACCCCACTATGTGACAATGTGTCACTGATTGACACTCAGCCCTGGGCACTTCAGGGCTTAAAACTAAAGCTCACAGGTCTGAGGCAATCAGTGACGCTACCCCTCGTCACAACGGGAGGGGGCGAGGCACTTTTGGCAGGCTGAGTAGGCCATGCCCACAGGGCTGTGAAATCCTCAGCCTGGCAAAGTTCAGCTCAGGCAGCCAGGAGTATGAGCATTTAGCGCAAGTCTAGTTCCTTCCTTACCTGAACAAGAAGAGTGTCTGTCAGACTGACCTCTGTTCAGCCTGACAGACACTCTTCTTGCCTAGAAAAAGGTGGGGGTTGGCCCCTTCAGCCTTACAGATGGGCCGCTGCTGGTAAATGGAATAGTAAGTAATCTTAAATCGTAGGTTCATCTCACTGCATGCTAAGTTATGTTGGTTGCAGGGCTCTTTTGAAGTATCTGTACACCAGGTCCTTTTAATTTTAAAAAAAATATATCTTTATCTGCATTTTCCAAACATAGGTATCAAAAAGGAGAAAAAAAGGAACATAATATATGAGGGATAAGGGCAAGGCAGCTATAACAGAAGTAATAGACATTATCTTTCTTTCCTTAGCTCATTGGTTATACACACCGGCTTCTGTGCATTATTGCAATCTTGTCTACTAAACAATTATACATATCTATTTAACTTATATATTTGAACTGCTAACATGTTCTCAATGAGTTGTCTATGACGTGTTCTACCCTATCCTCAAGAGGGTCGTTTGTCTATTTGCCTGTACAATATGCACTGCATTTTCCATTATCACGTTTCTGTCTACAATGATACAATTTAATGCAAATATGATATAGTGTTTTACCAAACAAACAAAACTAAGAAATCATCGCCATTCCGTCGCAACTGGGTTATAATGTTCTGGGAATGTTATTGTATCTGTTTTTCTATTCCGTAATTTGCTCGTCTCCTCCCCTTTCCAATATTTGAAATGGAGATCACCTGGTCTCTCCTGTTTTTAGCATTCAGTGGCCCTATCCAATCTTTCGTGTCCATGACGGCATTAGTTTCATTGTGGGTCCGGAGTACGGGATGTTTGACGGTCAGCGTCTGAGTTTCGCTCATTTGCCACCTGTGGGTAATTGTTCCTAGCCTACCTATCTGTGTATTCTAATTCCACCATTATTGTATCTCAATATTGCACAATGGGGTATTTACGCAGGCCTGCTATATATCCTCCCTATGCAATGATGTGCTTTCTGCCTGAGCCCACTCTGTAAGTGAGTTTTTCCAGCTATTTAGAGCAGGAGGCTCTACGTGCTTTAATCTTTTTGTAATCAACCTTTTGGCCACTATGAGTCCCAGATCCGTAAACCTTGCTGTGACTTTATGTTTATTTGATCTGAGGTAAAAGCCTGGTATACATTCCACCCATGTCTGTAGATGTGGTCTTCCGGTATACTGCTCTAGCGCGTCTGTAATTACCTGCCAATACGTGCTTAGGGAGGCGCAGGACAACAACATATGTAAAAGATCCGCATTTATCTGCAAACAAAGGGGCATGGCACTGTAGTCGTATGAAAATACTTGTTCAATTTGTCTGGTGAAACGTATGCCCTAAGCGTGATATATGGTTGTATAGGGAGGAATTTGGAGTTTCTCGTTATGAATGTGGGGTTGGCTAATATGGTCTCCCATTCGCGGTCTGTCTATGGACTTCCCCTATCCTCTTCCCACCTTAGACGTAGAGCTGTCATAGGTTTGGTTGTGTGTATGAGTAATGCCTCCGCCAGCCAGTGTATTATGTGCGACCCATTGCCCATCACATGCAAATATTGTATCAAGAGATGCATCTTTGGCTCTACAGTTATGTCTCCCCATTCCGCTGTGAGCGATCTCTTTATTGAGTTGTGCAACAGGAATTGTCCTGCTTGTCGGTCGTTTTCCTCTGCTAAGGTCTCAAATGGTATCAGTACCCATCAATGTATAGATCTCCCAGTGCATTTAACTCAGCTGCATGCCAATGTGTAAGCGCCACAGTGTAGGTGCTTACCTTTCCTCTGGGGGTTCCCAAAAGTGGTAACAACGAGGCGTAAGGCACCGTATTTCTGGTGAGATATAAGCTTCTCCTATAGCAGCGAAGGGACAATTCCAGACAAGTGTGCGAGGGGCTGGCAGGGCGGGCTATCGGGTGAAACAGGTGGTATACCTGAGATTGGGACCATGATGGCAGCATGGAGGCTGTGTATTCCAGACACCAGGTCCTTTTCATAGATGGAATGATGTTGGTTAATTTGGTGAAGAAGTAAATGTGGTGAACCACAATATTAAGCAATGTAATATGGATAAGGTGATAATATTACAGAGACTTTAATTGCCGAAAGAGTTGGGAGGGCTAAATGTGTTTCACTTGGGACTGACACAGGGAATAAATGTGGACTCAAATTAAGAGTTGTGGCAAAAAAAGATTCATGCATGGCTCTGGAGAGCCAGCATCCCTGCCCTGGGTTCCTCATACAGTGATTCTTTGAATATATTTTAGTTTTTGCCTCAATATATACCACCATTATGTGTCTATGCTGAACGCCTATGTGAAAATGAATTGAAAACCAAGAGCAGGACTCCTTGTTATGGAGGGGCGCACCATGCGACTTTCCTGAGCACAACTACCACCATGTCACCGGGCTGTGGATGACTGTGGTGACAGAGTGTGATTACACGCACACAACAGAACAGGTGTTTTTACTAGTTGCCTGCATTGGGAGAAATGACTACTGGCCTGTCCTGTTTAAAATGATCTGCCAGCACCCTGGTCCTATGGTTCCCCAGGTCATCTGTATGTTTACGCTATGCATGTATGTATATTAGGGTGAGAGTGGAGTGTATGTGCTGTGTTTGACATTTATTGGCAATTCTTAAGACATGTATCTACTTCTACTGTCCTCCTGGTACAGCCTGGATAAAATATATAGGAGATATTAATATAAGGCACATCCACCTTCAGCCAATAGCCCCACTCCAGTTCAGAACCTATGAGGTTCTCAGTAAGGAGATGCCGTAATGGGCTAAGAGTACCGATAAACCTACAGTAATCTGAGAGCCTGTAGACTGGGAAGCAGATGAAAAAAGATGTGGCAGAGGAATCTTATGGGAATAGACACCAGAGGAATACGCCAGACAGATAGGTTCAGAACATAAGTGATTCGGTTAGACAGCAGATGCAAGAGTGAATAAGGCAAACAGAGTAGACCACTGCAGAGGAGAGAAAACCGAAAAGAGAAGTGGGAAAACAGCAAAGGTGCAGACAAGGAGCAAACAGTGGCCAAAACTGCAATTCGGAGAGCCAATATAAATAAGCAGTGATGAGGCAACTGACCACAGTTGGTGATTGTTCTTAGTTTCCCCTGGGAGCTCGCACCTTTGCATGGGGTTTCCCTTCGATTGGCTTCTTAGTAATCTCAACTTGGAAGATTGGTCTGATATCTCTTTGCCCCAGTCGTTACTGGCCAGAACCCCGAATCCTCTAATCCTGCTTATTGCTGCTTTTTTCTAGCCATGTCTGTCTCCTGCTCTTGTTAGCCTTGTGCCTTTTATTTAGGCCTAGGTATAATTTCAATTATGCAGGAGAAATAGGCATAATTTCAGTAGTTCTGCATTACTCTTTGATGCAGAATTACCGGTAATGTCTGATTACTCCTGGTTGAGGAATTCTACTGCATTTAATGCTATTTCTTAACGCAAAATGCATCTTCACATCCCTTTCGGATACAAGGGTGCATTTTGTGCTAAGCATATAGTGCTAAATTGTGGGGGTAAATTGTGGGAAAATCCTATCCCCTTAGCACATTTAGGGCCAGATGTAGGTGGCCCAAAACCGGTGGGTAACGGCCGAAATTACAGAATTTCGTCCGTTACCGACCGGTATTGGGCATTTGGGATGTAGGTGACCTAAATTGCAAATTCGGTAATTTACCGATTTGGTATTTTAGAATCGGTAAATACTATTTACCTACATCTGGCCATTAGTGAGCAAAAGTGGCTCTCACACCCGCTATTTGTGTTCTGCTGCATTTAGCACCATTTGTTAGTGCAAAATGCTTTCTTGTGCCCATTTTGGCTGCAAGAAGGCATTTTTTCACTAAAACACAAAATTATTCCTCTCACGTAATTAAGCATAATCTCGCTGAGTTCTCAGGATAATCTGTGTGATCATGCTACACTGAGTTACGCGAGTAACCCCCACCCCTACTTTTATTAACCCTGATCCTGACAATCACTCCCTCTTTTGTGCCTTTGGTTTGGTTCTCACTATTAGGGAGTTCCTAGCCACACCTGCCTTTTCAGCTGACACTGGAGGTCAAAGAGTGTGGCCTGACCAGTCTGGGAGGAATACAGAAAAGACATGAACCTTCTGAAACCAGTCCCAGAACTTGTTTGTGGAACCATGGGGCAGAAGCTCCCGGTATATCACCCAGGATTTCTAACCAGCCAATGCAGTGCTAGTGGTCTCACACCCGTGGACATCGAGAAAGACCATTGAGCTCCTAAGAGGCTCAGTGCCAGCCGCTTTGTAGCTTTGGGTACAGAAGCCTGTTAGTTCTGCAACTTACTGGAAGAAGCTGCCTGGGATATATTGAACAAAGGAGCCCACTGATTGCTGGAGGTACCTTGCACAAATGAACAGATGCGTGTAAGAAGATGGCCTGAAGGAGGTGAGTAAGATGAACTGAACATAAGCCGGCTGTATTCCAGGTAAAGGACTTGCACCACTAGGCTATGCAGTCAGGCCCTGTGACACTAGTCTCCTACGTTGTGCTCCCTGAGTCTGTGCTTGCGTATGGGCACTTGGAGCTTCCCCTTTACAGGTCCGCAGAGGACTGTGGTAGGTGGCCGGTGCAATCTATTATTACTATGAAAGACGGACCAGACAACAAAGTACTTTGGGGCTCAGTTACAAGTCGATTGCGCCACTGGTGTGTCACTTTTTTGGACGCAACAGTGGCACAGTATGCCTGCCCACATTTACACGGCCAAGTAAAGCCACCCTGCATTACTTTTCATGACCTTGTAAATATGGGCCCCTTTCATGCATTAATCTGTGTGACAGGGGCATTCCATGGGCGCCTTAGTACCCTTAGGGACTCATTTACTGTATGTTGAAGCACGGCAACGCAACAAGCCTTCCTGCTACACTGCCATGTATCAAAATAAAAGGGCAGGAATGTGCCAAATCTAGAAGTTACAGGGCATTCCTGTCCTTCTCCCCTGCACCGGGCCACAAACAGCAGCCATGCGCTAACACAGACACCCTTGCACCATGGTGCAAGGGTGCCTACTTTGCGCCAATGATTGCTCTTGTGCAGGAAGGAACACCTTCCTGCACCAAAACAACCATTAATGGCATTTAGCTCCTTCTATGCGTGCTGCAGAGTGCAGCACACTTACAAAGAGCAAAAAACAAGGAGAAATCATTGAATGACTCCTACGGCTCCCCTGGGAAAGCATAGGAATTTGACGCATTCCCAGATTCACGACACTTGATTAATCTGGGAATGTGTCAGGTTGCATGGATGTTGCGGGGGAACACCCTCAGCAAAACGCAAGGAACACTCCTTTCATGCAGAATAAAAGGGGCCCATATTCCCATGTCATGAAAAGTAACGCAGGACGACTTTACGTGGCCTTGTAAATATGAGCAGGCACCTTGCACAGCCAGTGCGTCCAAAAAAGTGACACACCAGCGGCGTAATGGGCTTGTAAATAAGCCCCTTTGATGGCTTGGAGCGAATAAAAATAGCAGCGCATACAGCAGTTTCATCTTAATCCCTCAACGAGATCATCTTTGTGACCTGGACGGGAGCTTCATTATCTTTAGAGGGTGGAATGAAGTTTGGGCTTGAGGAAGATCCACAAAAAAGCCCTCCGTCCACAGGCAGCCTTCAGCGCAGTGTGGTCTCTTCATCCTAGCATATGAGGCATGCTTCTGTGGGGGTGGCAGGACAGGGGAGGGTCAGAAAGGCATCTCTTTGTGGCTCTTGGATAAATGCACACTAGTTGCACTGGCACACATCTAACCTCTGGCAAATGTGGGGAGAGCCTGCACATGACTTCTTAAAAGTGCAATATGTAATTGAGCTATTGCCTGAACTGTAGTTAGTAAATGACACTGGGACAAATGCAGTTGTGGTCGTGGAATAACCATAACATATCACTATTGATGTGATCTGCAGCACGAGAAAAGTGTCAGATGCTTTCCGTACCTGTAAGAGTCTTGGAGTAGACTACTATCAGTACTGGTTAACTCTCCAATAAAGTGATCCCCCCATTTGTAATTCTATGCATCATTTCATCCCCTGGATTTTTAGATGTAGTATTCAAGTACTTTTTCTTTTAAAGTATAAACTCTGTTTGATGCTTGAGACATCAACTTTTGTTATATGCTTGGATTGCTCTACCTAGTCACCCAGAGTGTTAAGAACAAAAAGAGGTTTACTTGGTGTTCAATTTGTATCGAACTAAAGGGTAATCCCCAGGAAGTAAGAAGTACAGCTCTCTCACAGTTACAATAGCCCAGTAACCCCTGATTGCCCTAGGACTTCCGAAAAAGTGCTTTAATGTGGAGTGCACCCTACATTCAACATGACTCTTATGACATGGATGAGCCCACTGATTAAGGCTTGTGTCCTCTTTCTGTGAATGCCACGGGCTCCAAATCCAACCACCTCCCAAATAATCCTCCAAGAAGAAAATAAATAATACAACTCAGTCTCTGACCTTCTACCTAGACAACTGTCTCTTTAGTTGCAGATCACACCATCACCTGCCAATGTTCCACATGATTTCACATCATTGCCCATGTTGTCTGGTGCATGCTTTCCTCTCACTGCCCACCAACCGTATAAGGCACCACTGTTTTCTATCTGCTTCTCTACTGGACCACAATAATGCTTACTCACTGTGTAGTTGTGTTCCTGACGCCCTTTTCTTTTCTGGTGTGGCCTGTGGTACAACACAAATCCATCCCACTCTATCCGCTTCAGACAATCTGCAAGCACCAGGCCCCAGCACTTGTTGGCACATTGCATCATCTGAAGGACAAGACAGATGTGTAGGGTAGGGTGACCACTGACTGACAGCAACCAGATGTACTCCACTCAGGCGAGTCAAACAGCCAAAAAAGAGAAGACATTTTAATTGTCTTCAGACATCAGCCACCATGACTTTCAAGAGCAACAAAGCAATTCAAGTGCCCAGTGCAACAGCAATCAAGTTAAGTCAGTTAAGCTACCCTCCTCCACTGGAATACCATAGCATAATTTGTGTTTGTAGCACAGTACACCCCTTGTGGCATCTTGGTGCTGAATTGCGGATGTTTATTGTTGGACTTGGCCCATTTTGCAGGGTCATTCCTGTACTTTTTGCCATCCTCCGGTATTTTGTCTGACCTGTTTTTGTTGGATTTATGGGCACTTTACCACTGCTGATCAGTGCTAAAGTGCATATGCTCTCGCAAATTGCTGTATGAATCAGTGATTCCATAATTGGCTGGTTTGGTTTACTTGTCAGACCCTAGTACAGTGCACTGAGTGTGCCAGGGCTTGTGAACCAAATGCTGCGAGTGAGCTTACAGCACTGGTTGTGCCACCCACAGATGCAGCCTGTAAAAGTGTGTCTAAGGCCCGCCATTGCAGAGCCTGTGTGCAGTCTGGTACTGCCATGCTGACTGGGCAAGTGCACCCACTTGACAGTCCCTAAACCTTCCCTTTTCGTCATATCAGACATCCCTATGGTAGGCCCAAGGGCAGGGTGCATTGTAAGTATAAGGTAGGCCATGCCCTGGTGTGTGTGGCATGTCCTAATAGTGAAATACAGCCATTTTTGTTTTTCACTATTGCAAGGCTACCTGTTCTCCATAGGCCAGAATGGGCAGTTAGATTATTACATTTTATAATCCTAACTGACTCAGGGAACATGGTAGAAATTCGAGTTTAGTGTGCCTGAACTCAGAAGAATAAAATACATCTTTTAGTGAAGTTGGTTTTAACATTTTGTGTTTGAAAATACCACTTTTAGAAAGTAGGTATTTCCTTGCCTAACTAGCCAAGCCTGCCTCTGCTAGGTTGTGTATTCCTTGTCTGGAGTTTGAGTGACAGGGCTGGGGGATTCCAGGAGACAGAATGAGTCTGCCCAGTGGTGAATAGAGAGATCTGCATCTAGATGGGAGAGAGGAGTTGCACCTGGGACCTGAATAGGACTGTGCCTGCCCCCCACAGTGCTAGCTCCACCCCCTGTGGTGCGTCTGATGTCTCTGCCCTGCACTGTGAAAAAGAGAAGGAATCATGTCAACAAAGTGCTCCAGGGCTGTGCTTTCCCTCCACAATGCTGGCTCCACCTCCTATGGGGCGTCTGATGTTTCTGCCGTGCACTGTGAAAGGAAAGGAGTCATGTAAACAGAGTGCTTCAGAACTGGTTTGGACTGGGCAAATGCCCCACTGCCCTGAGAGGACAAAGGATTTTGGGGTATAAATACTGGGACCCTGATCCCAAGAAATTATATCACATTTGGACTACAAGAAGAAACCTTTGCTGAGGAGAGGAACCTGAAGAAACCAAGGAGAGACTGTCCCTAAGCTGAAGTGCTGCTTGGGGGATTGGCCTGCTGTGGTTGCCTGACTACCAAAGAAAGGAGAAAGAACTTTGTGTGCTTTATTTTCAACTTGGGAAGGATCTCCAAGGGCTTGGAACAGAGCTTGCCTCCTGCTGAAGTCTCAGGGACAACAGACTTCAAACCCCAGCTCCTAGAGTTCTTTGGAAGTGCCTGCTGCTGTTTTGGGCTTTCTGAGGGACTGCGTGTCGCAAGGAGCTGGAAGCGTGACTCAAGAGGAAGAAGCGTGTCGCTGTCACAGCCGCTGCCGTCGCAACTCTGAAGGAGGGTGTCGCCTCTGTAGTAGACTAATTGCACCGCATCAAGAGAAGCATCTCCCAACGAAGAGGAAGCGTGTCACCATCGCTGCTGCTGCCGTCGCCTCTTGGGCGTCGCCGCTGTAGCTGTCACATTGTACCGCATCAAGAGAAGCGTCTCCAACGAGGAAGAAGCGTGTCGCCGTCGCTGCTGCTGCCGTCGCATCATGGATGTCGCCGCTGTAGATGTCACACTGCACTGCATCGAGAAAAGCGCCACGCATCCACTGAGAAGCGTGCCGCCGCTGGAGCTGCTGCCGTCCCATCTTGGATGTCGCCACTGTAGTTGTCGCATTGCGCGGATGCGTATCGCAAACGTCGGAGAAGAGTGCCGCAGCCGAGGCTGTTGCTGTCGCAATTCTGAATAAGGGTGTCGCCGCTGCAGTTGATGCATCGAACCAAGACTTCTCGCATCATCGAAGAAGTCTCCCGCATCTGGAAGATCTTCACGTCTTTATTTCTTTGCACCAGAACTTTGCCGCATTTCCATCGCTGCAACACTTTTGTTGTGGAAGCATCACACATCGCAAGGTACATTGACTTAAAGTGTCGCATTTCAGGAACTGAACAGAACTAAGCTGAAACTACCATTTTAAGTACAGTATTGCGGATTTTTGTCATTTGTGGTCTGGTGTTAGGTCTACATAAAGAATACTTATTTTTAATATACAAATGGGTGGTGTCCATCTGTAGTGTAGGTTTTTAGATCTCTGATAAAGCACTACCAGGAGGTGTTCAATATGTTAGAGAACATGGATTTGGACGTTCTCTTCCTAACAGAAACTTGGACTAGCCCTGATTCCTCAGTAGAAATGGGCTTGCTTGCCCTGATGGATATAAAATATTCCATAAACCAAGGGCTCTTGGAAGAGGAGGAGGGGTCGGGTGATCTTCAAGGAAAAGTGGAATTTTGCACCCCCACAGTTAGATGATGTTACAGAGATTGAAACTGCTGGGCTTCTCACTTCAAGAGGCTAAAGGTAGGATACTCACAGGAGTGGTCTGTTATAGAACCCCGGGTTTAGACACTCATTATCAAGCTCTATTTGACATCATTACCAACTTGAGTTTAACCCACTCTAGAATGATAGTTTTAGGGCATTTTAATCTGTGGGATAACGACAAATTAGATAATCATTTGAGATATTTATGGCACACATGTGAGACCTCTAACTTACATCAATTTGTTCATCAACCGACCCATCTAGGGGGGCACGTCCTAGATCTTTTGTTTACAAATCAGACTGAGGCTGAGGAGGTTGATGTACTGCCTCAAAACTGGACCGACCACTCCCTTATTCACTTTGGTATTATGACATCTAGTTCAGAGGATAGTAACAGACTCCTGTGTACTGAGTGGCAGACAATTGGGCATGGAGAGACAAACAATAAAGCAGGGTTTAACAGATGTGTACAGTAGAGGAAGACAATCACACTCTGGCAGAGAGTCACTGATAGAGCCACTAGGCCAGAGAGAGATAGACACAGAGGAGAGGACATGGCGACGCAGAGATTGAGACATGGTTTCAATGGCATAGACACCAGGACAGTTTTTATTAACCTGACCACTGGGCAGGGAGGAACTGGCAGTAAGATAAAAGCATGGGCAGTTGGGCCAGGAGAACTAGATATAGACACTGGCCTTGAAAATCCAGGCTTCTGAAAAAACATACCATTGACCTCAAGTTACCCAGGTGTTGGTGTGGATGCAAGAATCTGGCGCTCGCGAATTTGCGTATTTGCGAACTCGCAATCCGCAAAATCTGCGAACTCTCGCGAATTTGCGGATTTTTAAAAAATGTTTTGTGTTCGCAAGGGTTTCTGCCAGTTCGCAGGGGTTTTGTACCAGTTCGCAATTGCGAACTTACTTGTCGGCTCGCAACGGTCGCGACTTTGTTGTTTCTACGTCTGGTTCATCATCACAGGTTCACAGCACCCTCTGTTTCACCACTACCACCCTCTGATTCACCCATGCCACCCTCTGGTACATCACTGCCACCCTCTGATTCATCACTGTAGATTATGGGGGGGAACAGCAAGCACACCTGCCCTGCTTCAACTGACATGAATTAATTTGGGGTTGATTAATGTGTCACTGAATTTAAACTTCCTGTCTGGCACCTGCTTCCTTATCTGTAATTTGCTTTCTGTTGCAGTGCAATTTTTTTCCCAGGACCTTTGTGGCCTACTTGTAGCTATTCTATGAGCCTGCTGTGAGGGTCAGAGCAGGGTCATAGAATAGTTGCAAGTAGGCAACTGAACTCTGGAGGGGCCCCTCAGGAAGCACTACAGGGAATGGTTACTAATGATGAGTTTGAACTTTTGCACCTGCTGAGTGCTTTCAGTTTTGCAAAACTCGTTTTCTGCAGATCAGCAACTGTACGTAGGCAACTGAACTCTGGAGGGGCCCCTCAGGAAGCACTACAGGGAATGGTTACTAATGATGAGAGAACTTTTGCACCTGCTGAGTGCTTTCAGTTTTGCAAAACTCGTTTTTCTGCAGAACAGCAACTGTAATGCCCCAAACAAACTTACTTGTGAAACTTGATTTCTGATCCAAAAGTGATCCAAAGAAAGTCAAAAAGGCCTCAAATCCAAAAAAGTGCAGGCAAATGTCAACCTGAGGAGTTATTCTGATAAAAATCATCATTTTCAGAAGGTTTATGCTGCTTGCTGGTGGATTTCTTGTGCAGAATTGCAAATTTTGTAATTTCGCGAGTGCGAGATTGTTGCTGCCCGCCGCATCTACATGTTTGCAATTGCGTACTCTCGCGATGCGTCGCCAAACTCCTGCGGGATCCCGCAGCAAGATCCAAAATGGCGCAGCACTCGCAAAATATCAAGAAAAACAACTCGGCAAACGCTGAATGACGGTAAGTGAACGCCGCACGCCGCAATATTGTATCACCAAGCAAAAAAATCCACTGCGTGCGAATTTGCGGATTTTCGGTAAATTCGCGAGAGTTCGCGGATTGCGAATTTACCGAAAATCCGCAAAATCCGCGAGCGGAACGGATTTTCCGCCCATGCTTATGCAAGATCACAAGACAGAACCACCCTGTGGGGTTCCCACTCAGGAAAAGCCTCACCCAGCAGACTTCACATAGTTAGCCTGGCCTGATGCCACCACAAAACTAAGGGGCCTTTTATGAAAGCGGGCGGACCAAGTCTGCCCGCCACCATACCGGTAAACGGGACCGACCGCCAGAGGTGCGGCAGTCCCGCATTTGGATGCAGCGTTCCCCCATTAGGATGCGACTGCCACCCTGGCGGTCGTAACCCGCATATTCAACATTGTGGCGGGCGGTGCTGTAAGCAGCACCCGCCACAATGTTGAATATGCATGTTGTGCATTGGCATGCACAACATGACAGGCACCGGGAGGTGCCTGCCAACTTGTATATGCCAATGTAGGGGGGGTACAATAGGTACCCCCCAAGTGCAGCTCTGACCCCCCCCTCCACCACGGGGGCCGTCAAGGGGCCCCCAAAGTGAACTCCGCATGCCTTTCCATGGCAGAGTCTCCGCCAAGGAAAGGCATACTACCGCACATATCGTAATATGAATGGTGGTGCCTGCAAGGCACCGCCACCATATTATGGGCATTTTCCACCCGGCTGGCAATCGTGACGATTGCCTGCAGGCGGAAAAGCGGAGGACGGACTTTCCATCCGCCGCGTTACCTCCCGCCATGCTAATGTGGTGGGGGGTAAATAGCCATCCATCGGTGCAATTTGGCGGGCGGATCGCCACCACCTGTCGGGCGGTGGCTATCCGCCCACCATGATAATAGGCCCCATAATGTGCAAAAATGAGTTGTACTTTTTTGTGTGCACTTCTATGTAGCATGAACTTGGCCCAGGAGTTATTAGAGGACTTTACATGAACGCCCGATTACATTACACAAGGTCGGATTTTATTTTAGGGTGTAGTGAGATTAAGGGATGTGCCCAAAATCCCAAGATTTTGAGATAACATCAGGGCTCAAACCTAACCTGATTCTCTACTTCCAAGGTTGCAGCCCTGGCCGTTAGGCCATATCTTCCTCTCCTTAGTATGAATAAATAATGTAACATAGCACAACTCTCTACAACACAGATTCCACCTTTTTGCCAGTGTTCTTTATTAGCTGCAAAAAGACATCTCTATCTGTGCTCCAAAACAAATCACGTCCATTCTTGTCTCTGTTTGATTGACAGCATTCTTCCAATACTTTTCAAATAACTGCTGCCTGTGCTTTAGTGCTCACAGGCTCAGGCAGTGAATATAAACAGCAGGCACATGTTCAAGATAAATCAATTGAGACAGTATTTCTTTGAATTGTTTTATTTTCACGAGGAAGGTGTTTTGTTGCCTTACAAGAGCAGGCCCTGTGGCACACGGCCTCCTGAGAACCGTCAAAATCAAATAACTCTTGTGTTCCTGGAGAAACTGCAGCTGAACAGGCACACATGGATTGTCCCGGTACCAGATCCTGGTAGGTAGGGGTTTGGCCATATGTCCTATAGCTAACATTCGGTATTATTCCAGCTTCACCTTGTAAGAGTTTAATGGTACCTATGATGCCTGTTTGTTTTAGTTGTTATTTCTATTGAGCAGTAGAACTGTCCTAGTTTTTCTTCCTGTGTGTTTGACAAAAGCACCAGAAAACGCAATTGTGTGTCCATGGCATTTTCCACGTAATTCAGATTTTTCACACTCCACACAATCCATATTCTGCTGCATGATTTGCAGAATTTAACAAGACTGTTTGTAGCTGAAACGGATGAAAAGTTATTAAAATTGATGCACATGGGATGCAATACAATCCCAGGCACTTTCACACAAATAACCTGGTCACCTTCGACTGTTGATTGCTGTAATCACTTTATTAAAGAGGTGACAGTGTTTTCCAGATAGCGTAAAAGTTCAACTGGGTAATGACTTTTCTCTGCAGTAGGGAAAAAAAACTTTCCATACTTAAGTTCAATTCTAAATACTGCAGGAGACTTAGGGCCGACTTAAAGTGTGGCGGAGAAAGTACTTCGACACAAAGGCAACAGAGTGCCCTCTCCAACAAACCAAAGGTCTGCCCGCCTGATTTACAGATGGGCGAGCGGTCTGTATGTAGACAACAGAGACTACTCTGTCTCCGCTGCCTTAATGCCCTCCTGACAGACCGGCAGATGGCGGTTGGAAGTTTGTTTGGCCATGTGTCTGTCCACCCAATTTAGAGTGGGCGGACACATGGCCAGTTTTTACTTTTACAAACTGCCACTCAAAACGTGGCAGTAAGTTAAAATAAAAACTTTCAGTGATTGCCATGAGAGAAAACTCCCATGGTGAGGGGGATGTTGTTTTTTTGTTCAAAAACAAATTGCTGCTTTAGGATTTGTCTTTGACAATAATAAAAGAAAATTAAAGTGTGTTGTCATGTTGACAGAGCCACACGGCACGCTTTCAATGCATTTACAGCAACAGCCATCATTACAGTTCCTGTAAATGCTTGAGATGTCTGCTGGGCTGGTGGATATCTCTAAAATTTGGTAGATGCAGTACCCTCTCTATGGCGTCAGTAAAACACTACACCATGGCAAAGATACTAACACCATCTGCCAAACTCTCAATAGGCTTCCGAGTTTTTGGAGTATCTCTTTTTAACGTTGCATTTGTCAAAATGTAAAGTTTTCATAATATTGTCAGAGTTTTAGTGAATTTTTTTGGGGTGCATCATTAACAATGTGCAGTAAGTGGAATGACTCTTGATTACATATTTATACACTTATGTAGTGCGTTTGCATTTTAAACAAATTTCCTATGACATGTCAAAGTGTTTTTTCTTAGCTCGTGTAACTAGGCATCAATGTATGCCCCGTCACCATCTATTTCAAAATGGATGCCTCAGATATCTTCTCCTGCACATTTCACTGTTCTTTATTTCCTATCTCAGTCACAGTATAGTATCTTTCTTCAAGGACCTTCTTCCATCTCACTGTGCTCTATTCATTCATAATAGTTTGCTGTTGTTCATGTACCTACTTTGTTCTGTCATCCCTGGATGACATTAGCATTGAGTAGGCAGTATCAATATTCATGTAGTAGAACAGTGCCTAGGTGCTAAGTCAAAACAGCGCTTACTAAAACTATGCTCTGATTGCAGAAAATGTAATTTTTTTTATCATGCCACGACGAATTAGAAGTTTTAGTAATTTAGCATGCGAAAATAGTGTATATAAACCCTCGATATAAGGGTGGAGCCAGACGACTTTCTGATGATACTATGGATGCTGTCCGTTTCTCTATGGATTTTGTTGCTCATATGGTACTTAGAATTATTTAGATTTTGCAATTTATTTTGTATGCCATATTTGCTAAGAGCCTTAATGGCCATGACTTTATGCTGACTCTGTGTTGGAATTTTTAATTTTTTTTGTAATAAATCTTAAAATGTATTCCGCTGATCTAGAACTCAAATATTGAATGGGCTTTTTACCTAATTAACTGTATTTTTGGGTGCATTGAGGTGCCTTACCTCAGAGTCACATTGCCTCATGAAACCGAGGTTTAACATATCTGATTCTTCAACGTTTCTGATTCATCAACCACTGGGTGTTCTGTTGGGGTAAACTTTTGGGGCGTAATATTTTCAGGATTCCTCCGCCTACAGTAAGACACAAATGAATAAGAAATGTTCAGAGCTTTTGTTGCTGTTTATAAAGGAGAGAAGTGCTGCAGAGTTCCCATATAATTCGCCTATCTTTTCCGCATAATTTAGTCAACCCTGCCATATAATTTGGTGCTCCATTGCAGCCTAATTCCAGCTAAAATGGTGTATGGGACAATGTCCATGATAGGCATATGTATGTGGCCCTGAGAGTGAGATATGTGCATACAACAATGAATAGGGAGGCAGGAGTACACGACAATGAAGGGCAGTTATCAGTGTATGACAGCAAAGTGGAGTAATAGCCCTGAGGAGTGAGAGGAAGGGTATTTGTCTGACACAGAGCCTGGTCAAAGTGTGTGGTGTGGACAATGACATGCGGATATGTGACTAATGGAGTGTGCATGCAAAGTACTAGGACTTTACACATGCAAATGTAGTAAATGGGAGAGAAACTGCACATTTCATGACGTTTGGAAAGTGTATTTGCAAGAAGAAAAGTCTGCAAAAATGTTTTGCAGGAAAAAACACAGAACTACTTTTTTGCTGACTTTTTACCCCATTACTTAATAATAAGCATTACTTATGTTTCCACTTAAAAAATCATTAAAAAGTAATGAAAAAAACATTCGGGAAATGGCTAAATGATGTGTCTTATCCATTCCATTACCAAGAAAGGGATATATTTCTAAAACCAGTAAACATGCCATAGTTCTAAATCTAGTGGACATGCTGTGTTTCTGACACTAGTCGCTTTGTTTTGGTACATCGGGGGACATGCTGCGATTCTAAAATGGAGGGAGCGTGTAGTGATCCCAGAACCCATGCAGGTGCCATGCTTCAGAGGCTGATGGACTCATCCTGACTTGGCAAATGCAGAGAAGTCTGTCATCCTGGAAATGTGGGACATGTCATGGTTGTGGAACTTGCGGGCATTTTCTGTTCGGAAACAGGCGGGCATTAAATTATTCTGTAAGTGGGGGGCACTCCCTGATTTTTTATGTCGCTCTTTCAGGTTCTTTTTCATGCCTATTTTCGCCCTTTGTCACTGTTTTCCCGTCTTTCGCTTCCTCCTTAATTTCCTTCATTTGTGTTTTTAGGTCGAGGTAATATCCGGTCTGCCGAAGGCAGACCGGAAGTCCGAAAATTATTGTTACTTAGTGGGACTATTAGTCCCGCCTCAGTTTTTGCCTCTCTCCCATTGGCTGGCTTCCTAAACGGAGGCCAGCCATTGGAAGAGAGAGCTGTCCCTCCGAATAGGCTCCGTCTTTTTCGGATTCTGGGGCGTACATTTTGCTGTTCTTTAGCCAGTGACGTAGCCCGTCACTCAGGACAGCAAAACCACGCCCCCGATTCCGAAAAATTCAGAAGCCTGCAGCCGCCATTTTCTTTCCCCCCACAGTGAAGATGAGCCTCGAGCCTCTGCCTCTGCCCCCGTTTATTTTTTCCAATGCTTTTTTTGTTTGTGCCTGTGACTTGTTTTTTAGAGAAGCCTTCTAGCTTTTCTTGTCGTACTTAACCCGGAAAGGGAGTATGATCATACTCAGTGTGTTTTACTGATCAAACCGGAAGCAAAACTCAGCCGGTATTTCAACCGTGTTTACCAGCCCGGACGTACTTCGATCCAGCGACTGTGATGTACACCGGACACGGCTCCTAGGCTCCGACTCTGACCGGGCAACGGGCAGGTATTTACTGATGTGCCTCTCTTATGGCCTCACTTGGATGTCATTCCCCGACTGGTGTGCTTTTTAGAGACGTTTTGGGGAGGTTGTCTTAATACTTGCACGTGCGCTCTCTAATGTCATGAACTTGCTAAACTTTACGTGTTAGCCAAACCTTTTCAAACTCCAGGGCCGCGGTGCGATTGGTTACCTCAGCCGCGACCCGGATGTACAGTGGGCCAGGCAGGAAGCAGGCGGGAGGTCTCCCCGCGCTCCTGCCCGGCAAGGAGAAGAAGCCCGTCCCCAGCCGCCGCTGACCGGAGAAGCCCAGCAGCCCTGCCCGCGGCAGAGAGGAGCCGCCGCCTCTCCAAACAGCCGGTGAGTGCCGTTTTTCTTGCTTCTGCCCCCTCCAAGGTGTGAACTTAGTTCTGTAATGTACCGCACAAGCACCATCCACACAGAACAACCTGCCCCGTGCCATCCACAAGCAGCACCCACAGAGCAGCCAGCACTTTATTCGTCGCCCCCAACTCCCGGAGCTCCCAGAAGAGAGACCTGCACTAGAGTCACCGACACATCGCCTCATCGGCGCAACATATTGCTTTGCCAATGCTGTTTTCCATAACACTGTTCTGTAGTTTTTTAAAAAAAATATAGCTTATTGCTGTTGTGTAGTGCCTAATGCATTCTGCACTGCAGACCATATTGTTTCGGGGCTCGGACTTCCAAACTTTCGAGGTGCTCGTGCTGTGAAGACTCTTTGCAGAGCTGTTGTTATGAACCTAAGAGCAGACCACCCTTTATACTGTGAACAATTTATAATCTAAAAATGCACACATTAGGTTTGTGAGAAGTGGGTGTTTGCCATCTTTTCGGCGTTTCCACCAGCTCAGAGCAGGCGATACCTGTTAATCTACTCTAAGTCTTCACCAAAGGTACTAACGAAAGCCAAAGACTTTTATTTGTCTTTTTGTATTTTGCTGGGCATGCGAATCGGAATGGCTCGGTTAGGGTTTATGTGAAAAGTTTGGGGGAATTTAGCAGTAGTTGATAACAAAACTAGTATGTAAGGCAGGGCCGGCATTTCCATAAAGCAAGGTAAGGAAGCAGATGTAGGGTGCTACACCAGACAGCGCCAAATCACAAGATCAACACATTGCTTTTTTATTAAGTGAAAATGATTACTGCAACAACAAATTGCTATTTTGTGTGTAACAAAGACAATCCTACAACTGGTTCTGGCTTAGGGAGGTGGACAAGCTTTGGTAAACATGTATACATATTACATGAGGTGCAATATATTAACGTCCAGGAGTGATAAATGAACATGAAGTCAACTTCGCAGGGTTGTAAGTGCTTGATGATCCTTTTGACAATGTGCTCTAGGACGTTGCAGATCTTTAGTTGGCAGGGATAAAACAACAATCCAGAGCAGCCCTGAGAGACGTCATAGCAGCTTCGGATTGCACTTAGCGCACTAAAGCTTCAATAGCAGGGAATGCTAGATACATTGGGTTTAAATGGTGCATTTCACTGCAATTTTCAAAATACTTTCTTTACAAAGCTGGTTATAAATGGTTCTCATCAGTAGTCCCAAATGTGAACTAAAGAACTAATACATTAGTTTAAGGTTTAGCAAAGGATGCTGGAGCAATTTTTCACCATAACAGCAGATCATGTATGCACCTTTTAGAAGACTGATTTCTCAGTCCAAAACGCTGGAGGCACAGCAGGCAAATGTGTGTGCAAAAAGAGAAGCACTGCTAATCTGATGCAGTGTGCACCACCTACAAATGCCCGCTGAAAATCATGTCACATTTTCATACAGTACTAGGAAATAATGGCCAGCACTTTTCCTGAGCCATTACATATTCCATCACCATTTTTGTACCAGAAATTAAAATATCACAAGAATCAATCCCACTACATGCCATATTGCTGCTATTGCTTATCGCGAGTTGAGTGCAAGCTGCACTCACTTCGGCACGTGAATAGGGAGGGGGCATGTAGGGAAAATGTTTGCCAGCAACATTGGGCAAAGTTGGAAAATTCATTTCAACGGCACCAGCTTAAGTTATCCGGCATCATCCTAAGGGAATACACTGTGCCCTGCCTGCTGCAAACCTGGATCTCCTGTTGTAAATGTCTCATGGGCAGAACTTCCGGCACCAGGAAAGCTTTGCTTGCTGGCAACTGTGAGGGGGTGCAGGGGGTCAGCATGGAGCCTGGAAACAATGGCACAGTAGAAAGCTTGGATGGTGGATCTCCTGATGTTTGACATGGGCTCAGCAGTGCACCTGCCGCTTAGTTGCTCTTTGCTGCATCAATGTGTTGGGCTCTGTGGGTGTTGGGCTCTGTGGGTGTTGGGCTCTGTGGGTGTTGGGCTCTGTGGGTGTGTGGTTGTGTGTGTGTGTGGCTGTGTGTGTGTGTGGGGGGCTCTGTGTGTGTCTGTAGCTTTTTTTGTAGGTGGCTGTGTGTGTGGGTGGCTCTATGTGAATGACTGTGTGGGTGGCTCTGTCTGAATGACTGTGTGGGTGGCTCTGTCTGTGTGTGCACGGGTGGCTGTCTGTGTGTGCGCGGGTGGCTCTGTCTGTGTGTGCGCGGGTGGCTCTGTCTGTGTGTGTGGCTCTGTCTATGTGTGTGTGCCTGTGCGCGGCTCTGTCTATGTGTGTGTGCGTGTGCACGGCTCTGTCTGTCTGTGTGTGCGTGGCTCTGTCTATGTGTGTGTGTGCGTGGCTCTGTCTGTGTGTGTGTGTGCGTGTGTGTGTGCGCGGCTCTGTCTGTGTGTGTGTGTGTGTGCGCGGCTCTGTCTGTGTGTGTGTGTGCGCTGCTCTGTCTATGTGTGTGTGTGTGCGCGCGCGGCTCTGTCTGTGTGTGTGTGTGCGCGCTGCTCTATCTGTGTGTGTGTGTGCGCGGCTCTGTCTGTGTGTGTGTGGCTCTGTGTCCGCGAATACTCTCTACTACTCTCTAATGCTCACCTATTGCCATTGTAAATAACAATGCCATTTATTTAAAAAAAAAGTTAAAAAAAAAATGTCATGAGCAATGCCAATAGCTCTACCTTTAATAATGCCGAGACCATTGCATTGTAAATGCTTGTTCTCCTCTTGCTCTGGGTCAAAGTTTATTGAGCAAAAATCCATTATTGTCCCCACAAATGAGTGTGAGTGGGTTCCACAGGCTCAAATTAAGCACTGGAGACATGCCACGTGATTATAAACCTTGTTTTCATGTGCATCACTGGATTCTAAAAATATTGAAGATGACGCGATTCTTAAATTTGAGGGTATGGTATGACTTCAACTAACTGGAGTCAGTGAATAATGACTCACGTCATCAATTAGAATATTGAGAAACATAAAGGGAAGCCACAAGTACACATTTAATTCTAAGAAATATCGAACAATTTATTCACAAGCATACTTGTTTAAAATGACTGTAGAGTGTAGATGTGGTAAAAAATTATGCGTAAGCACAACCAAGCTAAAACGTGTCAAAAAGCTCACTGTGTGAGGACAATTACAAAGGCTTTGAAGTGATTTTTTAAGTGATTTCTGAAAGGGGTTGTTTTATCCACTTCCTATGAAATCACTTCCTAAGACGCAATCAGGTCAAAGGACGCTATTATGTGCATCACAAAACATCCATCCTGTAATTTAGTATAAGGGGCAGGCTGGAAACACCACAGGCCCTATTCACTAAGGTGCTTCCGGCCATAAAAGTTTGTTTATGAGTGAAAATATGTTATTAGTGTCCACCAAGCATGCACAAAAAGAATTCTGGCAAAAGTAATGGATTTTACTGTGGCGTTCTCTGCCACAAGCACGGAGAAACCTGCAGCATTAAATGGAACGCAGAGGCAGGGAAGTGGGTGTTACAGGACTTGATTTCTCTTCTTAGTGTGGGAATGGCCACAAATATACGTTTTGGGCATTCACAAATTCAAATCTGACCCCTTCACACCCTGGAAACGGTTGGAGAGTTACCACAGCCATTAGATAGTCTAACTCCCCTTTTTGGCGAGAATATAGGGGAAAAACTTTCTCCATGGCGTAAAATATTTTACCTGCAAAGTAAAAAAATCAAATTTGAGCATGTGGGGGATGTCAGTTGACATTCTGATGCGGGTTTTCAGGGTATGTCTGGGAATATTTGTGAATTTAGAAAACATGTATAAGTATGTTCGTGCACAGATCTAAATCTAACTTTCTAAGTTAACTTTTTTTTCCCCGTAAAGCAGGCCCTGCACATTTCATCCTAATGATCAGACCTGTTACTCGCAGACTGCAGGATCCTTATGACCTTATTTCATTGGTCCTGCCATTTGAGGGTACCAGTTTCTGTATGTAGGAGACCATAGGTCTGTCTTGAAAGGGTTCGTAGATGTTTACATAGATTTAAAACCCAACAGTCAAGTTGTTTCACTTCTAAACACAATGATTTTGATGCATTATGTTAATTTGTAAGTTTGATGTCGGGGTTTGGCAAGAGGTGATCCCTCCACCTTGAAGGCAAGATGGCTTTGTTGATTAAGACTTGGACAGGCAGGTGGTTTGGGGGGAGGGGAAGAGAAGGACGAAGTGAAGAGGCCCCCCTTTTTCAGGCTCTCCAAACACTAAAGATTTCCATAAATGTTGCTATTACTTGTAAGACGTTTTCATTATCCTGGTGTATTAACCCTAACCCTACCTCAACTGGAAACAAATAACCCAGCTCTTCCAAAGGGTTGCTCTTTCACCAGAACTTTCCTGGCGTGGTTCATGGATGAGGAAGAGGCAATGTCTTCTCCTTGTGAGTTAATTTTCTGCCCAAATACACTCTGGGTGGAATACATTATGTGATAACGTAGGAATGCTACTCTTATATGCTCATCTTGATATGACATGTCCGGGATTTGGCGGATGAACTTACCCTCACCCTCTTTTCCTAACCAGTGGTGCATTTCCGCTCCCACCAAGCTGTGTATAATGCCCCAGCTCCCAGCCTTTTGGGTTTAGTACAGCCCAACACATACATTTGCAGCATATGATTTCTTTCACAGGATAGGGATCTTGGTTGTCTGTGAGAATTATATGAAATTCAAGAATTTCCGAACAACTTGTCCCCGCGAAAAATCCATAATGTGGGTACAACGTCACTTTCATGTCAGGTGTCTAGTTGGCTTTTCACTGACACCAACTATGACAGACGTTTCCACAGCTATGTCGGCTTTCCAGCACCCATCCTGTTTCTTTCTTAGTACAACCCCCCTCTCCGATCCACAGGCTTCTCATAAACAACAGAAAAACCAGGACTTTACTACTGTGTGACCTGGCGCTACGAGCCTAAGTCCTTCTGGCCATGGCCGCGCAGTAAATATGTGGCAAAAAATTCTGATGTATTGAGCTCTGGCTTGAAGAGTAAGATGTAGCACTTGGGCAGGAAGGCCGCGACTAGGACACCAAGACAGCTGAAAAGTATGATGGCAGCCTGGATCATGGCCTTATCCTGGCCAGTGACGCTGGCGTAGCATGGGATGAAGACAATCCAGGCAGAGAGGAAGATAAGCATGGCAAAGGTGATGTCACGTGCCAAGTTATATTGGTGGACTGGTTTTGGTGACAGAAAGGAACACATTAAGGAGATGAGCACTAACAGGGCATTGTAACCGAACATGATGGAAAACTCAATGATTCGATCAATAGAGCAGCTGAGGCTGATGGTCAATGACGTGATGTTCATGGTAGTCAATTTTTGCGATAGCAGTGGAGAAGCCCGTACAAACATGGTGCAGAACAACACTTGCACAAGCAATAATAGTAGGACCAGCAGCCCGCCTCCTTGGGTTATTAACCAATGGGTACAGGAGCCAAGTTGCTGGGGAAAGGCTGTGCATGCTACAATGCGGAGTGACTTGACCAGAAAGCTGGACAGGCAGGTGGACAGGGCGCTGGCAAATAATGGCTGCTGTAACTGACAGATGAGATCACTGGGATGTGCTACAAACAGGAAGACGCTACAACACATGCTTGCCAGGCCAGCTAGGGCCAGGATACTCAGACTAGCCCCGCAGGCCTGCAGCAGGGGTGTCTGTCGCCGAACCAGGAAGAGTAAGGCCACGAACACCACTATCAATATCACAAAAGCCTTGACCACCATGAGGGTGATGACGAAGTTGTTGGTCCATGTCAAGGCCAGGTAAGTCGCAGGGCGGCAGACTGTACTTCCAGGTTCGGACCACTGATGCTCAGGGCATGGCGAGCAAGTTCCAGGAAAAACTAGAAGAAAGAAAGACATTTCAGGCTGCAGAATCAAGAAAATGGAAAAGCAAGAACACTACACAGACAAACCCATGAGAAAACAATGGCCGAGGAAGAAAAGTAAGAGCCCTACGGCTGAAAATGTTCACTTCTTTGAGATTATTTGTACATCTCAGGGTCTTATCCACAGACCTTGAAATCTGCAGTGGCTAATGGGTTATACCTTTGATAGTTCTTAGAACTCACTGAGGTTAATTGTGTATCTCAAATAGAGATTTCTGACCTCAGGAGGGTTAAAATCACTCTCAGGGTTAGATATTTCAAATCTCAGGGTTAATAATGCATATCAAGCAGAAATGTTTCCTAACCTCAGGGGTTACTCAAGGACACCTCTGCTGCATCTGAGGGAAAGAATACATTGCAGGTAATGACCTTCTTCACCCCAGGAACAAGTGATCCGTTTCAGGTACACTCTCTACTCATCTCGGGGTTTGATGGTCCGTCTCAGGACTTTGACTCAGCTTCACATTTGCCACAGTGATAAAGAAAGTAAGGGTCTGACTTAGAGGTCAAATGATGGCGTGAAGGCAGCCAGGGTGGCAAAAGACCTTACTTCTGCATCCATGACTTTACGCCCGCCAAATTTAGAATTCACCACCTGCTCTGCAGTAAACTGTAGGTGTTTGTACAAACCGCCTCTACGGCGTTTCATACAAAGCCATTTAGAAGTTCGGTGAACCCCCTTCATTGGTAATGGATGCGTACACCAAACTCTTTAAAGTTTTTACTTTTCCAAAAACAAACTCCCAAAGTGGAAGTTTTATTTTTACTGTTCCTCAATGCAGGATATTCCTGGTGGTGAGGAACAGCAAAGAAAAAAAAACTTCCGACTGCCTACTCTAAACAGGGTAAACTGTGAGATGGCTTACCTCTGACAACCCATACTCCCTCGGGCCATCTGACAAAGATTTATGCTGCAAGAGTAAACTTCACTGTGTCGCTGAAAACCTGGTGTCCACCCAAATCTAAATTGGGTGGACGGACAGGGAGGGTGATGGACTGGTTACTTTGTCTCAAATTAGACTCTATATAGCATTTCATCTTGTATTGTGTCATTATTTGTTTTTCCCAGGACATTACATATAGTTGTTCAGCTTCTTTACACCAGTGGTACAGAGATACATTGCTATGGTTTCTTGCCTTTAAAGCGATAAACCTTGCTGCTGCTTTCGCGAGTTTTGACCTTGATGTGTTTCCCTGAATTAAGGGGTATATGCCATGTGGTACTTTACATGTGTTGTTGTGGCATTAATGTAAACTTTATGAATCTGTTTACACAACTCTAGATGCATAATTTCTGTCTGAATTATGACATTCTTATAATGGTCTCGTTCAAAGTGGTCCACAGACTTTACCACAATTTGGGAGAATTGGTTTACTGACGGGTCAATTGGTGTATAATAGTATTACCAATGGGTGCATACTGAACCATTAGAGAATGTTATAGTATCAATTGCTACGATTGCTTTTTCTGGTTCAATACATCCCAACATCCCAGGCAGAGACCATCAGGTGTTTAAAATCATCACAGACGCAGTTCTTCCTTATCTTAGGGGTTAATAGTCTATGACAGACACAAATTCTCCTCGCCTCAGATATTAACATTTAAGTGAGACCCAGATAATCCTAAACCGACGGGCAAGTAATTCACCTAGAATCTCAAATACAGTCATGTTTACCCCTTCCTGTTGACACTATCATCTAGGATTTAGGAACATATTTTTGTGAGCAAACTGCAGATTCTTTAGTACATGAGACTGATCCACAAAGCATTTTTTGTGAGTTTTTGAGTCTTACTTCAGACTTGGGTCCGATTTAGAGTTTGGCAGAGAGGGTACTTCATTGCAAGAGTGATGGGATACCCTTTTCGCCAAACTCTCGGGCCAGACTTCCTGGTGTACATCCTCTGATGGTCCAAGGGATTGCAGGTCGTCAGATATAAGCCGTCTGACTGTCTGTCCTACTTAGAGTGGACAGTGGGATGTGTGTTTTTTTACTGTCTGTCACTGCAAGCAATATCCTGGGAGTGAGAGACAATAAAAATAAAAACATTGTGAATCAGGCCTGACAATTCAAGTGTAGTACACACCGAATAAAGTATTAAGCCACACTGACTCGTAGGAAAAACGTGGTTGATCGATTCTTAGAAAAGGACACTGGAAGTCTTGTTTTTCAATACAGTGCTCAAGAAACAAAAATACAAATAGAAGTATAAAGTCTGATTGCTAGTGCTCATTACATCATCAGACAATGACAGGCCCTCTTTGTTTATGTCAAGACCAAATGTTTTCAACCTTGAGCTCAATAGAATATTGTAGCACAACAAGGGTGTTAAAAGGAATGGTAATGATACAACTAGGTCAAATCTGACAAGTTCTCCACTCTTTGGGGCACTTAGAGCATTACTTTGCTGAGATTTCGCTTTCTTGCAGCTTCAATGTTTCCTGAACTACAGTTTTTCACTTGGTTCAGAATTTTAGAATATACTTTTTGTTATTACTACACCCTGTCCATTTCTTGACTGTATCAACCTTCATCATCAGGGCAGGAGCCATATAATCCTTCAATCCTCATCTCCATCCTGAAGCTGCGTGTGTTGGCCCTGATTACAGGTATAGGTGCTATTTAGCACACCTGAGAAATAGCCATACCACAGGTTACCTAGTATGAGTTTGTGGGGAATAACATGCAGATTTTGGTGTTATAATGCACCAAAATCTGCATGGTGCGGTAAATAATGTACATATTTCCCCTATTAAATTTCAGCAGAATAGATCGTCTGAAATGTAATGAAGCTTGAGGTATTTAACGCATCTGATAACTAATGGATGTGTTAAAATTGGCAAACTTTTAATTCCGACGCCTGCATAAACCGGGGTTTATGCAGGGGTCAAATTAAACTCATAATCAGGCCGTTAGTCTTTATTGCTGCAGTTTGCCTTTATCACACCTTTTAAATACTCTGATGCTCAAATCTAAAATTGGCACCCACCTCTCTGGCTCCAATTTGGCAAGTAGGACGTCTCCCATTCATGGAAACATAAAGAATTTTAATCAGGGCATTATTGGCTTCAAAAAGGGTAGTATTTAATTTATAGAAATATTCTAATGGGCTCATTGTGAGTCCTGTGTGAATACCAATGCAGTAGCACTGGACCAGGAATTCCCAATACCATGGGGAACAGTACATACTGAGAGGCAGATTTACAAGCCCCTTGAGACATCTTTACGACAACGTTGCGTCACTTCTGTGACGCAGCAGCATCGTAAACAATGTGCCACTATGCAACATATTTACAAAGTGACGCATCTAGTGAGATGCGTGACAATGTAAAGCCCTGCACTAAATTATACCTGCATCAGGTATAATGTATGCAGGGTGGGTGTTCCGTCGCAAGGAAGCCCCGTAAAAGTGATGCAGTGGAATCTACAAGATTTTACTGAGTCACTTTTACGTCCCGCTGCATCAAAACCTTACGCCTGCTTGTAGCAGGCCTAAGGAGTGACGCAGCACAGCAAGTATAGGGCGCCTCTGACCTTTGCTGGAGTTGCGTCGCGCTTGCGACACAACTCCAGCACTATGTCACCTGTACGCTGACAGGTGCGTCAAGCATCTGTCTATCCTCGCGCCACGGTGCACTGCATTGTAAATGCGGTGCATCCATGGTGGCGCAAGGGGTTTCTAACATCACGCAAAATACCTGCAGCATCCCTGCTGATATGCAGGGATGCACCAGTTAATGTAAATCTGCCCCAGAGTGTGGTATTATGGTAACATGTGGAATTCAACACTGAGTATGGGGGTTGTTTTCAACACTCAGAATGGGGGTTGTTTTGTACTTATGTTTTTAACCTAACCGGGTGCTTTATTGTGTTTGCCTCTCTTTTCTCCAGTATGCTTTTATGGTTGTTTTTTACATACCGAATAAAGTTTCTAATCGAATCGATGAATATTAATTCTAGAACTCAGTGTTTGTGCACTTGTTTGTGCACTTTTTCCCTCATTCTACGCCTTTTACTCCAGATAAATTCCACCTGCTTTTCACAAGTGTTTTTGTCCAGGGAAAAACACAGGACCTGATTCACAAAGGACCTCCGTACTCGTGGGGAGTCTCCGTACTCGAGGTAGAATCTCCGCAATGCAATGTATTATGGAGATTCCGCCCCAAATGTGGAGACTCTCTCATCACTGTGCTGCCTCCGCCACTAGTACAGAGGCCCTTTGTGAATCAGGGTAAAGAACTGGAGAAGTCCCAAAACACTCAACTGTTAAGAGGCCCTTTAGTGTATTTCCCTCATAACTCACAATGCCAACTTAGTCCAGAGATATACAGTATTATACATTTTAAGACATATAATGAACAAATCAAGAATCCTAAAGAACATTTGTATTGTGTTAAAAACAACAGTTTATTACAAATCAATAAAATCAATGTTATATAACATAATTATAGTGCCAAACATCCAAATATTAAGTACAGTCTTTGTTAAAAAATGTTATCGGTACAAATACGAAGATAAAAAAATATATCATAAAAATCACAGTTGTTAAGGTTGTCGACGCAGCGTTTCGGTGTATAACAATACCACCTTCATCAGGACAAACAATTCTATACAAAAAAAGCATATAATTAGATACATACAATGGTTTATAAAAAATGGTGTTTTAAAAACATACTTTTCACAGTATTAAGGCACATTTTTATTTACACACGTTATGCTGTTTGTTTTTATCAAGCAAAGAAGTATTATCGTTAATGCTTCATTCTGGCATTTGAGTTATACTGGGCTATACACGTGGTTCTTAACTATAGTGACACGAAATCACCATTAAGGTAGCTCTAAGATTAAATCATGATGCATACCTGTGAACTAATTTTTTTATGGTCCCTCTCGTGTTTAATTGGAGGCAGTTTGGATCGTTGTCCCTCAATTGATAGAGGATCTGGTCTATTAATTCCAGTGTAATATTCCTTTCTGTAAAGAGCATAAGATCACATAACTTATCTCTAATTTCTATGGCTGAATTCAAATTTATCAGAAAAAGGCCCGTTGTCTTTGGTTGGCATGTGTTTGTTACCTTTCAATTTCAGGAACTCAGTGGTGAAGAGGGTATTGCTGGAGGGGGGCCACCGTATTATTGCAAAAAATTACTAGAACGAATTAGAGTAATGAATTTAGATATAGCTAGATATGACAAAAGTTATATTTTACACAATCTATGCGACCAGGTGATTATACCTATAGGTGGTGTGAGTACGAAGGGTAGGTTTTCTCAATGTGGGAAATGATAAAAACAGCAGGTATTTTTTTATATGTAAACAGAAAAATGTAATCATAGTAAACCTGCAGGTGTTTTTTTTAAATTTTAACAGAATGGAGTAATCATGGCAGACCTATTTTTAGGGATCTGTTTTTTTTCAGAAATTCAAGAGTTTAAACAACATACTCACCTTCAAAGCGGGGTTATATGGCCCTCAATGCAGCGTCACTGGATTCCATTAACTCTGCTACCAGCGTTGGAATATCTTTATACAGTGTCTTTTATCAATTTGACCTGTAGATGATTATATTACAATTGTTGTTTTTTTGTATACAAAATGACTAGATTTATTAATTTCAAAACAGATTTATTTTTCTTTCGGATCACTGACTGATTTTAGTTCTTTCTGAGGATGAAAGCCTGAAAAAAAGGATTATTTGTATATATTAACCGACTGGATGTCGTAATTGATTTTCTGTGCTAGTCAAATCTCGAGTCTCTTGCATATAAATGTTAGGTCACACTTACATATTCATGATATTTTTGTGACTGAACCTGTATTATTCGTTCACAGGTTAAAGTAAAAGGCTAACTGTCCGGTAATGGTATTACTGTGTTCCAAACATCTTTATTACAGCGAAGGTGGGGAATTCTATATTGTGTATCAGCCATCCGTATTGCGGCATAGTTAGGGTATTATTGTAATTCAATAACCCTCTGGTTATGGGTCTTATTCGTAAGATTATTGTAGCAGTAGTAAAACATCAATGCTTTAAAAGTTGGCCCGACCCCGCCCGTATTGCCTCCACTTTATGGGGCAATGTTATTGGAATCACATGGTCGCGTTTATCTAGCGGCAGGTCTTTTATCCATACTGATAAATCAATATACCTTTTTTCGAAAAAACGGACTGTATCCTGTCTTTGCTTATAATGATAAGGCCATATCTTTATTCTATGTGCTAGTAAATAACTGGCATTTCCCCGATTATTATTTTAGAATGACTAGGAGTGAAACGAGAGTGGTATTCCGTCCATTTCCATTTTAACATTTCCCACATTAAGAAAACTTACCCTTCGTACTCAGACCACCTATAGGTATAACCACCTGGTCGCATAGATTGTGTAAAATATAACTTTTGTCATATCTAGCTATATCTAAATTCATTACTCTATTTCATTCTAGTAATTTTTTGCAATAATACGGTGGCCCCCCTCCAGCAATACCCTCTTCACCAATGAGTTCCTGAAATTGAAAGGTAACAAACACATGCCAACCAAAGACAACGGGCCTTTTTCTGATAAATTTGAATTCAGCCCTAGAAATTAGAGATAAGTTATGTGATCTTATGCTCTTTACAGAAAGGAATATTACACTGGAATTAATAGACCAGATCATCTATCAATTGAGGGACAACGATCCAAACTGCCTCCAATTAAACACGAGAGGGACCATAAAAAAATTAGTTCACAGGTATGCATCATGATTTTATCTTAGAGCTACCTTAATGGTGATTTCGTGTCACTATAGTTAAGAACCACGTGTATAGCCCAGTATAACTGAAATGCCAGAATGAAGCATTAACGATAATACTTCTTTGCTTGATAAAAACAAATAGCATAACGTGTGTAAATAAAAATGTGCCTTAATACTGTGAAAAGTATGTTTTTAAAACACCATTTTTTATAAACCATTGTATGTATCTAATTATATGCTTTTTTGTATAGAATTGTTTGTCCTGATGAAGGTGGTATCGTTATACACCGAAACACTGCGTCGACAACCTTAACAACTGTGATTTTTATGATATATTTTTTTATCTTCGTATTTGTACCGATAACATTTTTTACCAAAGACTGTACTTAATATTTGGATGTTTGGCACTATAATTATGTTATATAACATTGATTTTATTGATTTGTAATAAACTGTTGTTTTTAACACAATACACACGTTCTTTAGGATTCTTGATTTGTTCATTATATAGTCTTAAAATGTATAATACTGTATATCTCTGGACTAAGTTGGCATTGTGAGTTATGAGGGAAATACACTAAAGGGCCTCTTAACAGTTGAGTGTTTTGGGACTTCTCTTTACTCTTAGTCTCCTTGTCCCGAATTGGATTTCAAAGGAGACCTCCCTTGCCTTTCACTTATTTGTACACCCTTTGTGAATCAGGCCCACAGATTTAACCGCAACAGCTGTAATCCTGCTTTTAGGGAGGCACAACGAGGAGAAATGTTTTAATTTCTCCTCTTTTTTTCCTCTTTCTATGCATGCTATAATATGCAGTACACATAGAAAGAGGAAAACACCTCTTGTGATTCTTTTTGTGCAGGAAGGTGTGCCTTCCTGCACACAAACAGTCTCCCCGCAACGGATGCACCCTTGCACGATGGTGCAAGGGTGACTGCATCAGTGCATGGCAGCCAACTGTGCACCGGCGCAGGTGGGAGCACAGGGATCCATCATATCATTTTAGGTACAACGCATCCCTGTGCTTTTAAAGTGACTCAGTGCGTGCATCAAAATGGCTTGCGGCACTGCGCTGAGCCACTTTCTCATAAATAATGTCCTCTGTTCTTTTGGCATGTCTACCTGCTGAACAACCAACCAGCTTGCCTCTGGTGTAGATATAAACTGCAAGAGTTGAATCTGTACATTCAGTATATGCATTCTGTTTATTAAAATTTTTACAAAATTGCCCGCTCCCATCCCTGGTTGCCATTGGACACCAGTGCCTTGAAGCGCAAGTCCTCCATAGCAGTACAAACCTGTATAGTTGGCATAGGTGCCTTTTGGGCACGCGATGCAGTCAAAGCAGCAGGATTGGGATCCTTTCGCTATTGCCATCGAACCCTTATCACATTTCTTAAGGCAGGTGGATTCAGGCTTCTGTGAAGGAAAGACGTCAACAGCTTATGAATTATAAGTCGATGCTGGGGTACCTCAACCTGCAGCCCTGCTCCATGTAATTAACATACAGTACTTAGAAATGCATATCATATATAAAGCATTATATACATATTTCCAGTAAATAATTCAAATTTAGAAAAGAGAATCCAATTTATGGAAATTGCATTATATAACTTTACAGCCTTATCTATACTGAAGACGGATGTATGACGATTCGACACGTTCTTTTACAACGCAAGTCGTTACATCGACTTGCGCTGGAGGGTGCTGGACTTAGGGATTGTTTGAATTACTATTCAAACTCCAGTCTACGTATAGTGGCGAAGGTGTTGGGATAGTAATTTACACTATTCCTTAGTCTAGAGTTGTGAAGCGAACAGCTTCATTGAAGTCAGATCCCCAGAGAGTTCTTACTGATTAGATGCCTATTGTATCGACTTGCGCTGGAGGGTGCTGGACTTAGGGATTGTTTGAATTACTATTCAAACTCCAGTCTACGTATAGTGGCGAAGGTGTTGGGATAGTAATTTACACTATTCCTTAGTCTAGAGCGCCCTCCAGTGCAAGTCTATTTGACGACTTGCGTAGTCATAACCGCGATGTAAAATACCGCGTTGTAATTGATGCATGGTAAATTATGTTTCCCACTGAAGACCAGGGGAGGGAAGACGTGTCTGCTTGCTTCACAGATGATGGATACCATGTGCTTCAACCCAAAATTATGCTCATAAGGTGCACTGAAGGAGACTGTGAAGGCATGATTTTCTCTTTGGCCCAAGAATGTTTAGTAAACTCATATATTAATCTTAGCACCCATAAACCACAACTTTAAGACAGACATACTTAAAATATTTAAAGCTAGGTACAGCTAGCAGCATATTTCATAATGCATAGCATATGCTATTGTGGTAGTAGATTGATTAGAAATATTTCAAAAATAAAATGTGAACATTATGTCATCGAATAGATATTTTGCTTTTTGAATCTGTAAGTTATACTGAACACTAGTATAATAATGATATATTGAAAAAGAGCAGTCATTACTGAGTAATCTGTTTCTAAAATGATCTATTAGCATTCTGTTTGCATGCAGTAAACCTCATTGCATAATGCATTAAGACCAAAGTCATAGCAGTATGTTTGATGTGGCTCAGGCTTCGAGGCTGCGCAGTTGAAACTGGATGGAGCCTCCATGATGTGAGTTGTGCGGGGTGTGAACCAGTTGTAAGGGCAATGCCTGACTGAATCAGTTAGAGTCCAGGAGAGATGGGGAGAGACAGTGACCTTGGTAGGTCCTGATTATGGCCACTCTCCTCAACTAGTTTGATTTCAATTAAGATGAAAGGTTTTAGTTGCAGGCTCAGGGGTCTTCTCAACCATGATCCACCCGCAGTCCCTTCATTTATGGTTAGTCCACTCCTTTAGGTGGATTACACCCTGTTTGGACAGAAGCTAATTTCTGTTTGCCTCTGTAGAATGATACTGCATCCTTCTTTGCCTCAAAGCATTCGTCTAGTTTAGTGTCCACTAGAATATGTACCACTCTCAGTATCTTGGGGTATTGCAGTTATTTGAAGTCTTTACACTCAGATACTCTATGTAAGTCCTCAACTGTTTTCTGGTTTATTTTTTCTCACTGTTACTGTTGTAGCCATCTACTCCATGCCCAATAGTGTCTGTGTCCACATGACCTCAGTGTAGATTACCAGCGAACCTCATTGAACCAGGATGATCTGTTTCTCAGGTGGTAACATGCAACATTGCTTTACCTTTTCAATTATGGAAGGGCAGGTTATTTCAGTATAACCTGTGAGCATTTCACTACATAGGACTCTATAGCTTTTTTGAATACCTTTGTACCCTGTTTCTACAAGGATCAGAGGGTAGGATCCTTGAATGTGTGTTAATGTACCTTCATCTCAGCATCCCCTCTAGCATGAACTACCTTCAAGGTGCCCCACATCTACTAGTGCCAATAGGGTGTAATGCCAATGGTGTAGGTTCTTTAGAAGACCTCAACCCACACTTATCCTACAAAGGTGTTGGTGCTGGGAGGATATCTTTCTGTTGTTCTCTGTCTTAGGATATCTATGATTCTCTCTCCCATGCCTTCTGGAGTAGGAACTTCTCCAAAGCCTTTGAGGTACTCAGTTTTCAACGGATGAATGATATGCCATAACCCTCATTATCATATTTGCTATGCAGGGACATTGAATCCTGCTGGATTTGCATATATCTAAGTTGTTCAACTTCAGACTGATTGAAGTCCTCTCTCGCTTGTTCAAATGACTTGAGCTCCCCCCTCAGAATACGTATCGCTCTATTTTGCAGCCCCATCTCTCCAAGTTCAGATGGTTTACCTTTCTGACTGGTATTAAGCTCCTGTTTCCCCATAAAGGTGTAAATGGGAAAGGGTATATTTTCAACCTCCCGCTTATGCCAATGCTGTCCCAGATTCTCACTGTGGCCCCTGGAATTGGGAAAAGATACAGCTCGGCATCCATGTGTGCCTGCGGTGCTCAAGAGTCCTCCCGAAGCGGTTTCCCAATATTGATGCAGTTTTCCTTTTGTATTTCCATTCATCACCATATTCAAGCTCTATATTTATTTGCATTAGTTTGGGAAAACAGCATATTTAACATACATGTTTATTGAATATTTTGTTTGATTTAAAATTCGCATGTAAGTTTGCCCTTGCAATATTTGAGTTTAATGGTATTTATTCTTATGGTAGTACTTTCTTGGTATTTGATCAATATTTCATATGTAAGTAGTTCCATTCTACTTTCCTAACTATGTAAAGCTATACATTTGTATGAAAGGAGTCACATGCTACAGCATGAATGTAAATTACGCTATTGTTCTACAAGCTCCTGTCATATGAGTATACATATGGTCATTGCATGAAGGTCTCAGGTCAACTTAACCACAGACTAACCGAGAAAGTTCTTGTTCCTGTTTATACCCACAGCTTTAAGACACATGTTAGAGGGGAAAGGTCTTAGATGGAGTTGTGAAGCGAACAGCTTCATTGAAGTCAGATCCCCAGAGAGTTCTTACTGATTAGATGCCTAATGTAAAATGAAGAGTTGTGTAGCCTGAAAGCTGCATCTAGCTGCATCAGTACTGATCTCAACTTTCATGCTGAAATACGAACAGGGGTTTCTTAAATATTTTTTTTCTTTTGATAAGTTACATGCATTTGCATAGTGCCATTCTATTATTTTTGAGCTCCTTTTGAAGACCGGGCACCCTTTCCAGTTCTGGGATTCTTATTGATCAGACTCAAAATCATTTGTTGACATTGTATTTGTTGTGTCTTGTATTGTTTAAAAATGCAATTATATTAGATAGTAGCCAACAAGGACAGCGTATACATATGTATTGTTAGGTTATGAAATAGAGAATGTGGAAGTAGTGCTGAATTTGAGCCAGTGGTTTCCACTGCTCAGCACCGGCACTTAATTCTCAACATCGGTCCTAATGACACTCCACCGCATGGTGGCGCTGTCTGTCTAATTTTGAGATGCGCACAAGAACAATGTTTAATATTTCAATGTACATTAAGAATGAATAATATCTGCCACTCCACTCTGCTATTCTAATAGCTTTAGCGTCCTGGGATAGTCTGAATTTTCGCAGGGGTAATGGGTGGCATACGCCGCAGCGGCCTCCTGAGAGGGGGCCTGGCACTTACTTTTTTACAAATTAAGCATTGCGTGGAAGGCTAGTTCCTATTATGGATCAAAGCACAGCATTATATGCATGGATGTGTATAGCAAATTACTTTGCCATATGTTTAATTCTGGTGTAGTGCACAGTTACCGGTTGCTGGCCTTATGATGCCTTGATGCAAAGTTGTGTGCATATGGTTGTGGTAGATACACATTGACTTCTGGGTGGTTTACATATAGATTCGTGAGAGGATATGGATTTGCTTTTGAGGTGGCAAACTCTTAGCCAGCTATTGGCTTGCAATTCTGCTGCGTCTAATGTGTACTGTAGCTGTAGGGCAAAGTCTGAATAAGACTTCATGTAGATGTTCTGTTGAGGTGGTAACACTTAGTCACTGTGTGGCTTCCAGTCCTATTGAGTCCATACTGGGGGTGTGTCCAATGCATAAATGCCATATGATAGCAGCAGTGTGAAGTTGAGTGTTTGATATGTGCTGGTGTGGTGGCAAAGCTTGTCCAGCTCTATTGCACGTGATGGTTAGGTTACTATTAAGGATACAGTAAGTAGAAGGGTGAGGCATAGGGTTAGGTTGATAGTGCAATGGTTAGGCTTGCATGAGGGGTTGGTTTTATGGTCCAGCTAGGCTAAGAGGTAGTTGTGGGTTAATATAGGTGTATTATATACTGTTGTCAGTATAGCGTCTAATTACATTATTGTCGATCAGTGTAGTTGCAGTTCAGTGTAGTGGCCTGTATGCAGTAGTAGGCCAATAGAGTATATATAGCCTTTATTATTCTCTGACACAATGGTTTTAAGTCTATCAGCCTTGAAAGAATGAAAAGCTTAGCTCATTCTGCTGGATTTCGAACCAGTGACTAGTGGGTATCTGGGCAGCTGCTCAGCCCACTGATCTTTGATAATGGCTGTTTCATAGTCTCTTCTGAAGCTCACCCACATATTAACTATGATGTGGTTCTGTGTGAGGAGTGAACGTATTGAATCGAATGTATGAAATGATTACTGCATGTGTAGGGTGTGAGAGAAAGCTGGGTGTCAATGTAGGATGCAAGGCTATAAGGTCACAGGACTAAATGGTTAGAACAACTGGAGCTTTGCATTTGATATGGCCAGGTGTCTGAATAAATGTTCATTATTACAAAGATTTATAGAGTGTACTGCCACCCAGAAGGTATACTGGCACTGAGCAGATTTGAGTATGGCCAAATCCAGGACCTAGTGATACAACTGAATAAAGCAGGTCTTTCACTTCTTAAAGAGTTCAAGAAATGAGGAGGCTCATATGTGTAGTGGCAGGTCATTCCACACTTTAGGGGCGATGTAGGAGAAGGTGTGACTGTCTGATTTGGTTTTCCATTTTTGTATGCAAGTAGGAGTCTGGACGAGTAGAGGTGTCTGGAAGGTTTTTGAAAGCAGATGCAATTGTTGAGTTATGCTGGCTAGTGTTGTGTAGTGTCTTAAAGGGGAGAAGTTTTAATTGTGCTCATTTGTACATTAGGAGCACGTGGAGCTCCTTCAGGTGTGGTGTAATGTGAGTGTGGCGTGTGAGGTTTGAGTGAGTCTGACTGCCGAGTTCTGAATGGTCTGCAGCCTTATGGTGAGTTTTTGTTGATTCCGGCATAGAGGGTGGTCCTATAGTCCAGCTTGCTTATGACAAGGGCGTGCGTGACAGTTTTCTGGGTGCTGACTTGAAACCCCTTGAAAATCTTCCTCAGCATTTTCAGGGTACAGAAGCACGAGGCAGTGATGGCATTGACCTGGGCAGTCATATAGAATTTGCTGTTGAAGATGATTCTTGGCATGGACGTTAAATGTGGGTGACGGTCCTAGCTCTGTTGGCCACCAGGTGGAGTCCCACAGTGAAACGCTTTTCCCGAAGATCATGATTTCGGTCTTGTCGGTGTTCAGCTTCAGAGAGTTGGTCTTCGTGCAGTGGGTGATTTCAGTCATGCAGGTATTGAACTTGATCCAGGCATTACTGTCCGGATTCATACAGCTTCATGCCTATTAGCAGATCTTCACATTTGGCAACTAAAGACCATAGCCAGCAGCATTTGCTAGTAAATCTTCCATCATGTGTTAGCTAATGTATTGGGTTGCCGGTAAGGGTCCTTATAGGGAACAAACTGCTAATTAGTAGATTCTTAGAGCCACTGTAGAGAAAGGTGTCCCCGCTGAGCATTGTAGCAGAGATGAGCATCTGTGCATCCAAATAGATGCCCATGACATTTAAGCATCATTTAACAAAGACTGGGCCAATGAGCATTCTGGAAAGTCCCTATGGGAGCAAAGAACAAGAGAATAGTGTGTGCAGACACAAAGACACACTCTGCTGAGAACAAGGAAGATGCTGTCATGAAATAAGCTAGAAAACACAGGAACCATGTTACTCTTGCTGCAAAATGATCACTGTTTATTGACCAGCTGTCCGTAAGGTCAAAAGGCCATTGTGTAGTGGTATATCAGGCAACCAAGGGAAAATGGAAATTGCACAGAGTGTTTATTATAGAATACATCATGTATGCTGAATGCCCAATCAGCATCTGACATGGAGTTTAAAAACACTGCATTGGAAATATCATAAGAATCGGTACTCTTCACAGATGTAGATAGTAACGTAAGCAGGCAGCATTAACAGCTGACAGTAGATTCCTGTGCTGATAGAATTATGTAAAAACATACAAAGTGGACTTCCATGAGTATAACCACATGCATCCCTGTTGTAATGCACAGGAGACAAACCTATGACTTAGCCTCCATGCAAGGCATAGTTATTGATTTATGAGTGGGTTAGAGAGATTGAAAAATTTACCCAGGGGAGAAAAAAGCCTCATTGCTGCTTAATGTAATCACATAAGGATTGCGGGTTTACAAACTCTTTAGCACCAGAAGAGCGCATGCAATGCCTGAATTAGTTCTAACAGCTTTATGTGAATCAGTTGGAAGTTGTGAGTTTAAGGAATGTATGCACCAAATGGAACATTATGACTGGTTTGGGAGCCACAGGCACACATGGATTTCTGGGCATTAATTGTGGGAATTGGGTCGTCTGAAGCCCTGGGGATGACCTAGTATGCAAACCAAAACCAAAGCACCAATTACACTTTAGCATTTAACCCTCGGGGTAGCAAGACGAGCATTCCAAGGCTTACTCAGGGAGTTGATGTGGGGATTAAAGACTCAAAGTTCAGACACTCACAAAGTAATTCTTGATAAATTGAATGTCTAGCCAATGCTTTACCTTGCTTATAAAAAAAGCACTTTCTTTTAATCTCGACCTAACACTACACAAATAAATCAGCTACTACATCAGGAATGTGCTAACACCTTTTGGAAACAGACAGGCAATGCTTCACAGTGTTTTGAGTGATATGGCTTCTGCCTATGACCACTTGGATCTGTTCTTGAGTTCTTTTATGCCAATTGTGAATTTAACAGTACTGGGGACGCTAAACGGTCGATCAGTGTTAAAATTGAAAGTCTCAGGCCCCTATAGACCTAAGAGAGACCATTTATCTGTACGAAGCACTCAATCGGGGTGGGTGCCTTATTGGTACAGATGCCCAGTCAGTACTTCTTTAACCATCCAGTCTCCCTCCTTGCAGATGCCGCTGAATTCCACAGAGCAGACGTAGTCAGGCCGGCAGTGGTGACAGGGGAAGATCAAATTATGCGGCAGGGTTGACTAGAATATGCAGCAAGAAAAGCCGAATTATGTAACCTAATGCAGCACATTTTGTTGTAGTATTATGTCATAATTTTGTTATTTGTTCACACATTAACACTGCTTGGGCAAAGCTTTCACTTGATTACTACAAGTATAGCATCTAAATACAATAAAAGCCACTGAAAGATGACCAGTCAACCTTTGCAGAGGGCCTTCCACTGTATACCAACACAAAAATGTTTTTGTTGAAATTTGCATATTATGCATCAGATGATAAATTATGTGGCAAATGTGGTGAATCCATAACTATGCAGAAAACACTGTGGAATCGCATAATTGTGCTCTACTGTGAAGTTTAATCCCTGTAAAGACATTGAGCACCAGGGCAATTTATGAGTTCTCTCACAGCAATAATTCATGAAGGTGCATTTCACCCTCACCTTTCATAGCCTCCAGCCAGTAGAGGTGTTTGTGACACATCTGGACCAAAAACGGGGTGCCATAAAGGTAAGACCTGAATCTTCCAAGGGGCACACCCTACTGGAAGACACTTCTTTTCAATAGCAGCCTGTTCTGTTCACCAGAATCAGAATCCGACTAATAAAGGCAACCAAGCGCTCCTGTCCTTGTCATAGAGCTGTGTAAGAACTGTCCCAACTCTTTTGACTGCACAATGAAGGGTTGACATTAGTCATCTCATAGCAATCTGCCAGTAGCTGTCAGGCCTGCAAGGGGTTCTCGCCCTTCTTGCTTGATATTATTACCACAGTAAGCACTTCATGTCATCCATCCAAGAATAGTGCAGGATGGAAACTCACCAGGAAGACGTGGATACCATGGAAACCGATTGCAAATGCCACAATCTGCAAACAGACTAACCACAAGGAACGATTTGATCTCTTCCCCTAAGTGTCAAGAAACATGTTTTCCTAACGAAAATAGTGCCATAAACAAATAGAGAAACCGGAGTCATCTGTACTTCCAGATGAATAAAAAGATATTGAGGATGATTTCTGAGAAGAGGGTGCTGACCAGTTGTCTCCACTCAGGCCGTATGACCGACTTGGTACCAAGTGCTACCTCATGGTCTTATTTCTATTCCCTTGTTCAAAGAAATGATAGTGAAGTAAAAAATTACTCAGAGGAAAACCTAGCTATGGATTTTATTTGACATTCAACATTTCCAGAAGGGTGCCCAAGCCCCATGGTGAGCTAAGGCCCTGCATTGACTAATGAAAACCAAATACAATTGCTGTGAGAAACAAAGATTTTTTACTACTCCTCTCTGTTCTCTTAGACCAACTATACTGAGCAATGGTTTAGCAATCCTGACCACTGTGGGCGACAGAATATGGTGCACATTTATCGCAGAGATGAGTGGAAACAGCTTTTTAACAGTACTTTGTGATGCTGTTCAGCCTTTGTAGTGCCCCACTTGCATTTCAACACTTTATCAATGAAGTATTGAGAGAATATTTAGATCAATTTGTGGTGGTCTACAAGGACAACATTCTTATCTTGTCTAGCACCTTAAAATAACACAAGCATGTCAGAGAAATCATGCAATGCCTATGTCAAACTCCATAATGTGAATTCAACGTCATCTCAATAATCATTCTTGGGTGCACTCTTCCCATACATGGAATAAATGTGCGTTAATCAAAGGTACAAGCCTTTATCCTGTGGCTGCCACCAAAATCTTTTAAAGCTATCCAAAGATTCATAGGTTATGGTAACATTTATGATTGTTCATTCCCTTATTCTCTACTCTTCTCAGGGCCTGACTGGCCATAGCGGGCACCGGGCGTTTCCCCTGTAGGCCGCTAGGGTGGGGGCGGTTTTGGGCCCCTGCGGGGCTGTTTTTGTTACCAGGGGTTAGCAATATCGCCCCCCTGTAACAAAATGGTCCGAAACCGGCCCTCGCCAACTGCTCGGCTGCACTCCCCCTCACCCCAGGGGGGGGGTGGCAGCTGAGCAGTTTGCCAGGGCCGGTTTCTGTTCCCAGTCTGGCCTTGACTCTTCTCATTTATTATTTCACACTCACAGAAAGGAGTACACTTCAAATGGGACACTGAATAAGGACAAGCTTTTACCTCCTCTGATATCTACCTTCATACCTGCTCCCATTCTGAGACTTCCTAAAGTCAGCCTTCCATTCATGGCTGAAACAGCTGCACCAGCTGTATCAATTGGAACCATTTTGCCCTAAAGAGATGAGGCGTTACATCTGCCACTTATTACTTCAGAATGCTAACAGAAACTTGAGACATTACACCATCTATAACAGAGAGTTGTTGGCTATCTACAGCACATTAAGATGTTGGTGTCATTATTTAGAAGGAGCCAATCATGAAGTGACACTTTGGGGAGATCTGAAAAAACAGATGTTTTTTTTTCAAAACATGACATGAGAAAAGCATGCGCATGCATATTGGATCTAAGCATGGGCGGAAAATCCGTTACGCTCGCGGATTTTGCGGATTTTCGGGAAATCCGCAATCCGCGAGATTTGCGAATTTCCCGCAAAATCCGCAAATTCGCACGCAGCGGATTTTTTTGGCGGCGCGCGGCGTTGGTGATACAATTTTTGCGGCGCGCGGCGTTTATCATCGTTTGCCGAGTTGTTTTTTTCGATAGTTTGCGAGTGCTGCGCCATTTTGGATCTTGCTGTGTGATCCCGCGGGAATTGGCGAGCGTGATTACGTCATCGCGGCTTGCCAGCGATAGTTTGTCAACGCGAGTACGGCGAGATCACGTCTCGCGGTACTTCGCAATTGCGAGATTTGAGATGCGGCGAGCGAAAATATAAATTTGCAATTCTGCACAAGAAATCCACCAGCAAGCAGCATAAACCTTCTAGAAATGATGATTTTTATGTGAATAACTCCTTAGTTTGACATTTGCCTGCACTTTTTTAGCGAGGAGTCCATTTTGGGGAGGGGGGCAGGGGGGTGGGAGGAAGGAAGTGCCCCACAGTCTTCAACTTCCTGTTCCTGTTCAGCAGGCTCCTCCCAGTGCTTTGTCCATCTCCTGGTCACTTTTCATTTGGGTCTGGAGCTGGAAGGATTACTTTTTGTGGATGCTGCTGGATATTTGGATTTGAGGCCTTTTTGACTTTCTTTGGATCACTGTTGGATTAGAAATTTTACAAGTAAGTTTGTTTGGGGCATTACAGTTGCTGCAATTAAAATTTTGGAATTTTCGATTTTTGGGCTGTTTTGGGGCCTTTTGCCCAGGGGTACTCAGTGGTGGGTGGACTGAGTCTTTCTGTGGGGTGTCTTGAATTTAAACATCATGGAGGGGCTGGATGGCTTGGGATTGTGCTTATTTTTCAGTGATTTTCGTTTTTTTGGGCTGTACTTGTGGCCTTTTCACCAGGGGTAGTGAGTGTTGCATGGGCCTAGTCTTTCTGTGGGGTGTCTTGAATTTAAACATCATGGAGGGCATGGATGGAATGGGATTGTGCTGATTTTTCTGTGTTTTTCGATTTTTGACCTGTTGTTGGGGCCTTGACCAGGGGTAGTGAGTGGTGCATGGGCCTAGTCTTTCTGTGGGCTGTCTTGAACTTTAACATCATGGAGGGCATGGATGGAATGGGATTGTGCTGATTTTGCAGTGTTTTTCGATTTTTGGGGGTGTTCATGGGGAGGGACATGCCATGTGGCTGGTGGCCATTTTGAGTGCAGCTACAGGCACTGGCCATGTGCTGGCAGGCAAGTGGCCATTTTGAATGCAGGCTTTGTTGTTAGGCCTCCAACCATTTTGCCTACTTTTCAACCTTTATTTATGCCCAGGGGTAGTGAGTCTTGCATGGGCCTAGTCTTTCTGTGGGTTGTCTTGAATTTAAACATCATGGAGGCCATGGATGGAATGGGATTGTGCTGATTTTGCAGTGTTTTTCGATTTTTGGGGGTGTTCATGGGGAGGGACATGCCATGTGGCTGGTGGCCATTTTGAGTGCAGCTACAGGCACTGGCCATGTGCTGGCAGGCAAGTGGCCATTTTGAATGCAGGCTTTGTTGTTAGGCCTACAACCATTTTGCCTACTTTTCAACCTTTATTTATGCCCAGGGGTAGTGAGTCTTGCATGGGCCTAGTCTTTCTGTGGGTTGTCTTGAATTTAAACATCATGGAGGCCATGGATGGAATGGGAGTGTGCAGATTTTTCAGTGATTTTCGTTTTTTGGGCCTGTACTTGTGGCCTTTTCACCAGGGGTATTTGAGTCTAGCATGGGCCTAGTCTTTCTGTGGGCTGTCTTGAACTTAAACATCATGGAGGGCATGGATGGAATGGGATTGTGCTGATTTTTCTGTGTTTTTCGATTTTTGACCTGTTGTTGGGGCCTTGACCAGGGGTAGTGAGTGGTGCATGGGCCTATTCTTTCTGTGGGGTGTCTTGAATTTAAACATCATGGAGGGCATGGATGGAATGGGATTGTGCTGATTTTGCAGTGTTTTTCGATTTTTGGGGGTGTTCATGGGGAGGGACATGCCATGTGGCTGGTGGCCATTTTGAGTGCAGCTACAGGCACTGGCCATGTGCTGGCAGGCAAGTGGCCATTTTGAATGCAGGCTTTGTTGTTAGGCCTCCAACCATTTTGCCTACTTTTCAACCTTTATTTATGCCCAGGGGTAGTGAGTCTTGCATGGGCCTAGTCTTTCTGTGGGTTGTCTTGAATTTAAACATCATGGAGGCCATGGATGGAATGGGATTGTGCTGATTTTGCAGTGTTTTTCGATTTTTGGGGGTGTTCATGGGGAGGGACATGCCATGTGGCTGGTGGCCATTTTGAGTGCAGCTACAGGCACTGGCCATGTGCTGGCACTGGCAGGCAAGTGGCCATTTTGAATGCAGGCTTTGTTGTTAGGCCTCCAACCATTTTGCCTACTTTTCAACCTTTATTTATGCCCAGGGGTAGTGAGTCTTGCATGGGCCTAGTCTTTCTGTGGGTTGTCTTGAATTTAAACATCATGGAGGCCATGGATGGAATGGGATTGTGCAGAATTTTCAGTGATTTTCGTTTTTTGGGCCTGTACTTGTGGCCTTTTCACCAGGGGTATTTGAGTCTAGCATGGGCCTAGTCTTTCTGTGGGCTGTCTTGAACTTAAACATCATGGAGGGCATGGATGGAATGGGATTGTGCTGATTTTTCTGTGTTTTTCGATTTTTGACCTGTTGTTGGGGCCTTGACCAGGGGTAGTGAGTGGTGCATGGGCCTAGTCTTTCTGTGGGGTGTCTTGAATTTAAACATCATGGAGGGCATGGATGGAATGGGATTGTGCTGATTTTGCAGTGTTTTTCGATTTTTGGGGGTGTTCATGGGGAGGGACATGCCATGTGGCTGGTGGCCATTTTGAGTGCAGCTACAGGCACTGGCCATGTGCTGGCAGGCAAGTGGCCATTTTGAATGCAGGCTTTGTTGTTAGGCCTCCAACCATTTTGCCTACTTTTCAACCTTTATTTATGCCCAGGGGTAGTGAGTCTTGCATGGGCCTAGTCTTTCTGTGGGTTGTCTTGAATTTAAACATTATGGAGGGCATGGATGGATTGGTATTGTGCTGATTTTGCAGTGTTTTTCGATTTTTTTGTGCTCTATAACTGAACTGATGTTCCTCTGTCTTCCATTTTTTTTAGGTGCACAAGACTCAAGAGAACCACCAGTGCCAGGAAGAAGTCCTGCAGCGGTGTGTGTGTGCAGCATAACGTCACGCGACGTCACGTCTGGCCTCAGACAACTCTACAATTCGTGCAACTGCGGCCTGCTGTCTGACCTGCTCTGAAGAAGATGGCCCCGCCCCCAAAGAAAGTTCTCCGTAGCTCCTCTAGCAAGAAAGTTGCTAGTAAGGAGCAGAAGAAGCAAGTTACCAAGGAGGCTGGTGTGCCACCCGCCACGTTTTTTGGGAGCAAAAAAAAAAAGTACGCCTGCAGCAGCAGGATCTGCTGGGGACCAAGCTTGGAGCAGCACCCCTGCTCCATTGGGTTCAGTGCCTCCACCACCACGCCAACTTAAGTCAAAGCCCTTGAGTGCTTCAGAGGCAGTCAGTGTACTTCTCCAATCACCATCGACCAGTGATGTTGGCTCATCGCAAGAAAGTAGCAGCAATGTCCCTGAATCAACACAGGTTGTTGTAACTCATCTGACAAGTGTTGAACAACCACAGCCGCAACAACAACACCATGTGCAAGTACACGCCCAAGTACATGTGGAAGGAGAGGCAGCAAAAGGAGATGCGCAAGCAAAGGTGCATGGAGGTTCACAAGTGCCCACAATAGTTGTTCCTCCCGAAGTAGGGGCACATCAGGAAATCGACAATGAAGCCGAGGTATCATTGGAAGCCACTCCTCCTGATGATCATTCATTGTCTTCCACATCCCTAGCAAGGAAAAGATCAAGGGGGGTGTCTACATCTTCTTCAAGCCCACCTCGTTCTGATGCAAGTGATCTGTCTTGGGAACCACAACTGCGGTCTGACAGTGAGGCACACCATGATCTGACACCGGTACCTAAGCGTAAAAGGAAGGTCGTCCAAAAACTCAAACCTATGGAGTGTGATGAGGCTCAACAAGAAGTGACAGATACTGCTGGTGATGAAGCCTCTCACGATGACGACGAGCCAGTCATCACAAAGGTCACTGCAGCCCCACCGGGCATGCAGCAAAGAGACATTTTGACCCTATCCCGAGAAGCTGCTGAGCGTGATGATGATGTCGGCGAGGAGGCAATGGAAATGGAATCATTAGATTTGGAGTTAAGTAGTACACCAAAACCTACCGCTTCCATATTTCTTCCTCGCAAGAAGGTACCCACCTCGTCCTCGACCTCAATTCGTGGTGGTGAAAGTGCAAAACGTACTGAAGTTCGGCAATCCACATCCTCCACTTCATCTGGCATTAGCAGCAGGACCACCACCACCAGTATCGCCGCCTCCTCCGGCCCCCGAAGACATTTCAAGTCTCCAGTTTGGGACTTCTTTAGTGTTTGCCCAAAAAAGGAAAACGTAGCCATTTGTAGCCTTTGTAAGCTTCGATTTAGTCGTGGTAAGCTTGGTTCTAACTATGGTACCGGAGGCCAGAGAGGTCATCTTGAGAGAGCGCACCCTGTCCAATGGTTTCCGCACCTAGAGGCGGTCAAGAAAGCCGGAATTGCACGTAATGAAAACGTTGATTTTTCATCTGCTGATGACGAGGAGGTAGAAGACGATTCAAACACTTCACTTACACCCAGTTCCCATGTCAGCAGCACACCCCATGGGAGCCACACTAAGAGTGTGGGAGAGAGTGAGACATCAATGCGGAAAAGTTCATCAGCGAGCGTAACTGGGTCGAAGAGATCATCATCATCCCGTAAATCCTTGGTCCAGGGCAACATTAAAAAGATGTTGTTTACAGAAGCGCAATATGAACGCAACCACCCAATGACCCGTCTGTATAACACTAAGCTGGCTAAAATGCTAGCTCTGGACCTTCTCCCTTTTTCTTTTGTAGAAGGGGTTGGTTTTCTAGAATTAGTGACAGCGCTCTGCCCTAAATGGAAGGTTCCTAGCCGGTTCTATTTTGCCCGAGTTGCGGTTCCAGCACTACATGAAGATGTTCTGAAGGTGATTGGGGCAGCTTTGCAGAAGAGTGCTGTTCACACTATACATCTGACAACAGACATGTGGACCAGTGGCGCAGGCGCTGATTACATGTGCATCACTGCACACTGGGTCTCTTTTTCAGGGGCTAAAGCAAAGCTAAACGCAGGTGTTGACACGAACATTGTTTTTAAAGGTGCTCGGAAACATGCAACACTAGCCATGTTTGGTTTGGAGAAACGTCACACAGCAGAAAACATTTTGGATGTCTTTAACACAAAGGTCCTTAACTGGCTGTCCCCACTAAAACGCAAGGTTGGTTATGTTTCCACGGACAATGGCGCCAATATAGTTAAGGCCATGAGGGACGGTTACTATTTCAGAGTGCCGTGTTTGGCGCACTGTATAAACCTGGTTGTCCAAAAATTCTTGGGTAATAAAGGCAGTGCAGCGTACAGTGTATTGGACACCTGCCGAAAAATATGCAAGCATTTCAGCCATTCTTTTAAGGCCCGGAAGCAGCTGAGGAGCCTGCTATATCAACATCAAATGCCAGTGAAAGCACTCATCCAGGAGGTGGTAACACGTTGGAACTCAACCTTCTACATGCTTGAGCGTCTGTATGAGCAGTATACGGAACTCGATCAATATTTCCTTAAAGAGGGTGCAGAGGAGCTGAGGATGGGTGGGCCGCAATGGAACATAGTTGAAAGCCTGTCACGCATGCTTCGTCCTTTTGAGTTCTTCACGCGTGCAGTCAGCAAGGAGGACTCTAATTTGGGAAAAGCTATCCCATTGTTGTACATTCTGGAGGACCAACTGAAGGAGGTGTGTTCTGTGTTTGGAAAAGATAAAAACCAAGACTCTTTGCTTCTGGCTGAGCAATTATTAGAGCTCCTACAAGGTGATGAACGTCTTAAAAAGATCCACTCAGAACAGCATTACATTTGTGCTACTATTCTGGATCCACGCTACAAAAAGGCGCTGGCAGGCCAAGCATTCTTTCCTTTTGATGATGAACATGTTCCAAAGTACAAACATTGGCTAGCCTTGTCAGCCAAGAAGTTTGAAACAGAACGGCTGGAAATTGAAGGAAATGGCAGTACATCAGCAGGCCATCCCCAGTCAAAACAATCCACTTCTGCACCTGTGGCTGTGGCACAAGTGACATCTCAGCCGTTAAAGACACCGGCAACCGGATCATCTGCACGAAAGACAACAGAAACATTGGAGGCTGAAGAGGATTGGCTAGCTCTGCGTGGGTTTGGTTCTCAAAATGTCAGAGGCACAGCAAGAGCTAAGCAAAGTGGAGGAACCTTGGATGAGGACCTTGAGTCGATGGTGAAGGACTATCTGAATGACTCAACAGAGGTCTATGTTAATTCTGACCCATTGGCGTATTGGCATGGGAAAAAAGAATTGTGGCCACAGCTCACCAACCTGGCTTTAAACTACTTGTCTTGCCCACTCGCAAGCGTGTCTTCTGAACGGGTTTTCAGTGCGGCTGGTGGGATTGTAACTCCCAAACGGAGCCGCCTCTCGCCCAAAAATGTGGAGAGGTTAACAATGATCAAGATGAATCAGCACCTCATACCACCAGATTTCAGAGTACGAGAGAGCGTGCCGGATGAAGAGGAGGTGGGCAGCAACATAGATGAGGGAATTTCTACTCTGTCAGGTGACACTGAGCTCACCCTGCCTGAATTCGCAGAGTATGATGACGAAGCCTTATTCTTATTCCTGGACCGTGATACCGAGCCCTGAAAATGAGACAACGAATCAATAACTTTCTTTTTCATCCTTATTCACTTTTATTCCTTTGTGTCTGTCTTTCTTTGTTGTGCACAGTTAATATAATTCAAACTTTAATCAGATAATCACAAAAACAAGCCCATCAGCAGAACTGTCTTCACTTGTTTGCTAATTGATTTGAAGGTGCCGCAGTCTGCATTCCTCAGGTTCACAAGTTCAGAAGAACATGCTCCTCTATCCTCCTCCTCCAGACTCCTATTTCCATCAAAGCAGAGGGCTGGTTTACGCCCAATGAAGAAAGACTCAGCACTTGTGGGGGTGTTGTTCTACCTCTTTGCAGGTGAGTTGACGGGTCTGGGGCCATTGCTGGGAAGCACTAAAAGTGGTGTGGACCAAATCCGAGGCGGAAATTTTTTTGTGTTTTTGATGACTTGCTTGCCTTTGAGGTGCTCTTAGGGGGGGTTCCGTCTGTTTGTGGGTGAGTTTCGTGGTCTGGGAGCATTGCTGGGACACTCTAATCTTGATTGCATTTGCTTTTCAGGAAATCCGTCGTGCCAACCCCGACTTATGGCCTAGCTACGCAGCGCGTTTGGACCGAAGGCCCAGAAATATTGCAAGTATGAGATTTTGCTTTTGGCCTGTTTGGGGGTGTTATGCTTCTTGGCGGGTGGGTTGCCGGGTCTTGGGGCATTCCTGGGAAGGTCTAATACCGGGTAGAAGTGGTTGGGACTAAATCCAGGCCGATTTTTTTTTTGGCTATTTCTGACATTTTGCTCTATGTAGCGTTTTCGGGGGCCTGTTTGGGGGGCTTCCTGGTGTTTGTGGGTGAGTTTCGTGGTCTGGGAGCACTGCTGGGACACTCTAATCTTGATTGCATTTGCTTTTCAGGAAATCCGTCGTGGCAACCCCGACTTATGGCCTAGCTACGCAGCGCGTTTGGACCGAAGGCCCAGAAATATTGCAAGTATGAGATTTTGCTTTTGGCCTGTTTGGGGGTGTTATGCTTCTTGGCGGGTGGGTTGCCGGGTCTTGGGGCATTCCTGGGAAGGTCTAATACCGGGTAGAAGTGGTTGGGACAAAATCCAGGCCGTTTTTTTTTTTTGGCTATATCTGACATTTTGCTCTATGTAGCGTTTTCGGGAGCCTGTTTGGCGGGCTTCCTGGTGTTTGTGGGTGAGTTTCGTGGTCTGGGAGCACTGCTGGCTATATATACTTTACTTTGCAAGAGGTTTGAAGCAAATCCATGGTGGCAGAGGGGACTTAGGGCCTAGCTGCAGAGCGCGCGCGGAGTGATTTGGGAAATTTGTGAAAAATTGACTAAGTCCCCATTTTTGTACTTTTGCTCTTTGGCTGTTTGGGGGTCTTCTACTCGTTTTCTCCTGGGTTGACGGCTCTGGGGCCATTGCTGGGAAGCTCTAATACCGGATAAAAGTGTTTTGGACCAAATCCCAGGCGGAATTTTTTTTGTGTTTTTGATGACTTGCTTGCCTTTGAGGTGCTCTTAGGGGGGGTTCCGTCTGTTTGTGGGTGAGTTTCGTGGTCTGGGAGCATTGCTGGGACACTCTAATCTTGATTGCATTTGCTTTTCAGGAAATCCGTCGTGCCAACCCCGACTTATGGCCTAGCTACGCAGCGCGTTTGGACCGAAGGCCCAGAAATATTGCAAGTATGAGATTTTGCTTTTGGCCTGTTTGGGGGTGTTATGCTTCTTGGTGGGTGGGTTGCCGGGTCTTGGGGCATTCCTGGGAAGGTCTAATACCGGGTAGAAGTGGTTGGGACTAAATCCAGGCCGATTTTTTTTTTGGCTATTTCTGACATTTTGCTCTATGTAGCGTTTTCGGGGGCCTGTTTGGGGGGCTTCCTGGTGTTTGTGGGTGAGTTTCGTGGTCTGGGAGCACTACTGGGACACTCTAATCTTGATTGCATTTGCTTTTCAGGAAATCCGTCGTGGCAACCCCGACTTATGGCCTAGCTACGCAGCGCGTTTGGACCGAAGGCCCAGAAATATTGCAAGTATGAGATTTTGCTTTTGGCCTGTTTGGGGGTGTTATGCTTCTTGGCGGGTGGGTTGCCGGGTCTTGGGGCATTCCTGGGAAGGTCTAATACCGGGTAGAAGTGGTTGGGACAAAATCCAGGCCGATTTTTTTTTGGCTATTTCTGACATTTTGCTCTATGTAGCGTTTTCGGGGGCCTGTTTGGGGGGCTTCCTGGTGTTTGTGGGTGAGTTTCGTGGTCTGGGAGCACTGCTGGGACACTCTAATCTTGATTGCATTTGCTTTTCAGGAAATCCGTCGTGGCAACCCCGACTTATGGCCTAGCTACGCAGAGCGTTTGGACCGAAGGCCCAGAAATATTGCAAGTATGAGATTTTGCTTTTGGCCTGTTTGGGGGTGTTATGCTTCTTGGCGGGTGGGTTGCCGGGTCTTGGGGCATTCCTGGGAAGGTCTAATACCGGGTAGAAGTGGTTGGGACAAAATCCAGGCCGATTTTTTTTTTGGCTATATCTGACATTTTGCTCTATGTAGCGTTTTCGGGGGCCTGTTTGGGGGGCTTCCTGGTGTTTGTGGGTGAGTTTCGTGGTCTGGGAGCACTGCTGGCTATATATACTTTACTTTGCAAGAGGTTTGAAGCAAATCCATGGTGGCAGAGGGGACTTAGGGCCTAGCTGCAGAGCGCGCGCGGAGTGATTTGGGAAATTTGTGAAAAATTGACTAAGTCCCCATTTTTGTACTTTTGCTTTTTGGCTGTTTGGGGGTCTTCTACTCGTTTTCTCCTGGGTTGACGGCTCTGGGGCCATTGCTGGGAAGCTCTAATACCGGATAAAAGTGTTTTGGACCAAATCCCAGGCGGAATTTTTTTTGTGTTTTTGATGACTTGCTTGCCTTTGAGGTGCTCTTAGGGGGGGTTCCGTCTGTTTGTGGGTGAGTTTCGTGGTCTGGGAGCATTGCTGGGACACTCTAATCTTGATTGCATTTGCTTTTCAGGAAATCCGTCGTGCCAACCCCGACTTATGGCCTAGCTACGCAGCTCGTTTGGACCGAAGGCCCAGAAATATTGCAAGTATGAGATTTTGCTTTTGGCCTGTTTGGGGGTGTTATGCTTCTTGGCGGGTGGGTTGCCGGGTCTTGGGGCATTCCTGGGAAGGTCTAATACCGGGTAGAAGTGGTTGGGACAAAATCCGCGCGGAAAAGCCTTTAGTTTTGGCACTTTTTAGGTTTTGCCTCGCCGAAGATGCGCTCTGCGCATCTTTTCGGCGCAGGCGAAAACCTGATGTTAACTGTAGTGTGGCTTGGTTCGGCCCTCGTCCTTGATTGGCTGGCTCCGTAAACGGAGCCTTGCCATTGGACGAGGGGCCTGTCCGTCAATGCCGGACCAGACACGGGGGCGTTCCCGACATTCTTTGGCTTTTGCCGACGTCACGGGACGCCGGGAACGCCCCCGTGTCTGGTCCGGCATTGCCGGCACTACTGCGTCTCTTCTTCCCGTTTCCCGCCCCGTGACTGGCCGGCCGGCCAATCCTAGCGCGGCCGGCCGGAAGTGCCCGCCCCCGGCAGCCCGGGGGAAGAAGGAAGACGATCGATGAAGAGGATGTCGGCTGATTCTGGTGAGTGATCTATGCTGGATACGACACGGCTGGTTTGATTCTCTTTGAATAGTAGGTGCTTAATATAGGATTACCACTCGTCGTTTTGGAGGGTTGGCTCCCTTACTCCGCTTAACTTCACAGTTTTTAAATGAATAAATAAATAAATAAATAAACTAGGATCCCGTTTTTCGATATAGGACGTTTAACTTTATGTCTTACCAAGGGGAGGTGTTTTTGATTATGCATATATCTCCTCTTCTTTTTACAAACATGGCTTTGTGAGCATATCAATAATGGTGCATGGCTATTTACAAACATTGACGGGTTGCCCTTGGTTCGGTTAACATCGGTCTACGGCAATTCGGCGTACTGCTGTTTAATATAACGTGAGGCTTGTCTGGGGCCATTACAATTGTTATTTTGCTTAATATGATGGGTACGCGCTATCTTTGGGCAGTGAACTGCTTTGGAATTTAACTTAATCCAATATGTCTGTTTTACTAATGCTTTGGATAAATTTCGTTCAACCTAGTTATGTTTCTAGCATCACTACTGTCGGCAAGAAACGGTGTGATACTAGCTTTGCGAACTTTAGGTAGCTGTGTATTATTATGGCATGGTCTTGCTGGTAGTTTATTATCTCTTCGGGTTACTCCTCTTTTACGTGTCTAACAATGTGACCTATTCCTGAACAGGGAATGCCTGTTAAACTTTTTAGATAGTGACATGTGGCAGTGGATTTGGGATATCTGTACTATAAACGAAGGTTTTGTATATTCCTGCGGTTCCCCTTGTGCCCAATCACTCCATTCAGGATACGTGCCTGTAGATTAATAAGTGCATTTGCACTCATTATGTGGCATATATATAACTTAGACCTATGTATAAACAAACTGTGATGCATAAGTAATTATTAACTCAGCATATTGGTATAACCATACACATCTAGCTTGATACAGGTCGGTGTTGCAACTGAGCAGGAGGAGGTGTGCACTGAAAGCCAGACGACGAAGATGAGCGGCTTGGTTTAGAGCCTAGAGGCGCTAGGAAGGGGAGAGAGGTTATGGAAGGGGGTTGTGGAAGACCCTAGAGGGGACACATACATTCATATCGAAATATGGCTAGAGATAGTGGACCGTGCTTGCAAAGATTTGTGGATGTGACCATGTTTACGAATTGCGATGGGTTGAGGCAATGCAAAGAACTGGGTATTGCAATATAGAGTCGCTGTGGGTTGATAATTCATGCTCCGAGAAGTTGGGGTGTCAAATTGAAGGCTAACTACACTTTGAGTGGGGTAGAGGCCATGTCAGTTTTGTGTGAGCTCAGTGGTATGAGTCGTGGTATATAGTGTGCATGGGACTGAACTTGCATCCCTAATTGTGGGAAACCGAGCAGAACGCAGCAGGTAGTGTGGGTGACTATGCACTGTTTTGCAGTTGTGTAAGGAACGCTTTTCGGAGGAGTGTTGTATTTAAAGAATGGAAGATTACCCATTTTTTCTGAACCGGCAGGCAGGTGTACACTACGAGGAAATGTGCGTGTTGTGGAGAAGAGGCGGATGGAAAAATAATTGAGGGTTTAGAAGCCTCTCGTTCAGAGCGAGTAGGGCAGGAAGAGCCGTTTTAAATAAAATGTTTAAAAAAGCTCCCACGTTTAGAAAGTTAGTAGTTCTGCTATGGATCAGTTTGACGGGTGTTGGACTCGTTGTTTGGTAGGATTTGAAAGTTTCTTTGGAGATGATAGGAAGTATGTTCTTGTGGGGGATTAGAAATTAATTATTCCATTTCTAAGTTTTATTTCATTTGGTTACAGGGAGAGTTGGTAGAAATGCTACCGTTGCATCGTGAAGCCGGTGTGATTATTATTCCTACTGTTGCTTGGGAAACGAAGCGAACTTGCATATTTCAGCAATGTTCTTGAAGTTTAGGTGACTTGAAAGGGTTTTTCTAGTTGTACTACTCCGAGTCTTGGCTACTGACTATATTGCAACTTTATCAATGAGAGGAAAGAGAGAGTAGTCCCTTGTACTAGTACCGTCAGGGGCTGAATACTGCTCGATAGTGCCGAAATGCTCCTATGTTTTGTAACGTTCTTAACTTTTCTCTGTTAATCTCGTTACTCTCCTTTTTGAGTAGGTGTTGACGGTGTTTTTTTTGAGTATTTTTTTGATGAGGTAAAAAATAACGGTCTTATTTGCATGTATTTTGTTTCTAATGATAGCCATATTGGATGTTTCTGGAATTGAGATGGATTTTGATCCTTTTAATAATAGTCGGCAAGCACAATTAGCATCGCAAACGCATTGTCAATAGGGCTCTTAAGATTGACAAGCACGACAAATGTTTTTTTTGGGTCTGGCGTGAAAACAGCTGCTCCTCAGAAAACGAGTGAGCCCTATTGATGCCTTGGGTAGTTGTGTTGGGAGGAGCCTTCCTACCTCGTGCTGCTTGGATGACAAATTCACGATTTATTTTGGACTGGCAGCAATCGGGAATTTTTTCTGTAACCTCTGCATAGTGGAGTTGTTCTCATTAGACATAAAGACGTGCAACCACAACTCCAGTTTTTTTTTACTCTTATGTTTTTGAAACCGACACGTGTTTTACTAGTTATTTTGAACAGTTCAGTTACCACTTTCAGCACAAACTCAACAGTTTACATAGTGTGCGACCATAGCAGTAGAAATTAAAAGTAGCCAGCTTTAGTGGTCTCTGAATTGGTCACTCACCTCTTAGCAATTACCAATTGTAAGGAACCCACGCAATTATATTTTTTCTGCTTTTGGGACTCATCTTCGGTCGATAAAATGTATGTAATCTTAATGTCACTGAAGGTGTGAAATGATAGGGTAACCAGGATGAAATCATAGTAGTATTCTTTGTTATACATCATTTGCAGCTATTTATATAAGATGTCAAACTGTGTTGCTTAATTTTATATCAAGGGTGTGAAGCCAAAATAATTTCGTTTTTGCAAGCAAGTGGAAGCCTACGTGCCCGGGTAATGAATTTAGTCATAATCCGTTTTATTTATAATTATAATGTGCTATTGGATCATTTTAGCTCCAGAAAAGTAGCTTACCTTATTTTGGTGGTCTTCGCAGCTTGTGAAATATCCTTAAAGATAATGTGCCCCCTGAGAATGGAACACAAATGATGTACTCATTTCTTTAGTTCTTTATGCTTTGTATACTGTAGGTTGATATCCCTTCAGCCTAATCCGATTGGAAGGGACGGTCTACTTTGCAGTTTTGCTGACCACCTTAGCCACTCCTTCACTTGCACATTCCCACAACGGGCTAGTGCTTGATCTCGGACTGTAGAGATAGAAATAAACAATTTTTTTCCTCATTTGTAATTGGCCAATATAAATTGGAGACGCAAAAAAGGAGAGAGAGCAACAAGAAAAGAAGGTTTTAAACTTCCAGTTTTGGTTGCGCCAATATGTGAGGGAATCCAGTCACTCCTTTTGCGGAGGGTATGCACTAGACATCTCGGACCCTCAATTGGTCCAACCTTATACCCCTTTCTTATCTCCCTCCTTCCGATTCTCTTTCTCCATTATGACCGGACACACGGAAAATCCGCTCCAGGGCTGTCAGTCCAAACCATATTGGACTTTCCTGGCCTGTAACCACATAATCATAGGATTAAATTAATCACTATAAAAATTGTTGGAGAAAGAGACACCCTTAACTGAAAGAAAAATAAATTTAAAAAAAGAGAAAAAAGCTACCACAGAAGACAAATTAAAAACAATACTTTAGGCAGTTTTTTTTTTACATTTGCCTACTTCACCAAACATTCCTGAATGTAGTTTTTTTTTGTAATGCGTATTACCCTATCCAGTTTTGCAATCCTAAGTATCGACATGAGCCATTCACACTCCACAAGGAGGGGCGAGGGGGGGACAGGCAGAATCCACTAATGCACAGCTCCTTACGCGCCAATAAAATTAACAAAAACATAAGAATTTTATGGTGTTTAGATACTTTAGTTGTTACATCCTCATCTTGAGTTACACCAAAAATGCCCTGTGAAAGACTCACCGTGACTTCATACCCCATAATGCTGGAAATCGTCTAACCTACTTTTCCCCAAAAGGTTTGGATTGAAGGACACTGCCAAAACATGTGCTACGTCTGCATCAGCTTCCCCACACTTAAGGCACTTCGCTCCTTTGGAACCGATTTTGGATAACCTTCGCGGGGTCCAATACGCTTTATGGATAGTAAATAAATTATTTTTTTCTTAGAGGTGCAGACTTAACACTTTGCCATAAAAAACACAGAGACACTTGCCATAAAGTATCAAGGTCGTAGCTCAGCAGCTTCTTCCTCCAAATTGATTTAACCCCTCCCACGCTGGTGACGGAACTGCCCCGTCACGCCCCTCGGGTGGGCTGTGCTGGTGACGGAACGGTTCTGTCACGGCCCGCTCGCTGCGCCTGTGCGGCGCTGATTTCGCGCCTGCGCGGTGCGTTCTATTGGGCGGGCCGTGACGGAACCGTTCCGTCACAAGCACAGCTCACCCGAGGGGCGTGACGGAGCGGTTCCGTCACCAGCGTCGGGAGCGCCGCGCGGCCCCCCCGCCCCTTAGCACTGCGGCGAAATATCCGCCGCAGCGAAAGGGTTAAACCACGGCTGAGTCCTCATGGGGTTGAACTAGCATTCAGCAATTTCTTTCCGCCCCAAAGAAATGGAAACCAGTTTACATTCAAAAAGTTCATTGCCGTTTCCGCCTCTTCTCAGTGATTTGGCCCAGCTTGATAATTGATAGAATTTAAATTTAGAGACAGCCCCCTCTGTAATGTCCTGTAACTTTTTCCATGAAATTAGCTCCGACCCCTCTAGCAATTCACCCCATCTCTCGATTCCCTTTGCTTGGTTCGGAACTGCAAGAGAGTCTTATAAGCATACTGGTGTTCGGGTGAGTTCCATATTGGGGCATAAGTGCTATAATAGGGGATTCATAGTATCACTCTTAATTGATACCAAACCCTACAAGCTGCCAGTAGGATTTTTAATGTCACTTTTTTACGCCGTATTGCTTTTCAAAGGCAACTGTTGCAGAGCCAAGTGGGCTGTTGAAAATTGTGTTTTCTCCACCTGCCCCTGTTGCCTGCTTGTGCCTCCGTTTTCGTGCCCCTGTTGCCTGCTTGTGCCCCTGTTGCCCGCTTGTGCCTCCTTGTGCCCCTGTTGCCCGTTTGTGCCTCTGTGTGCCCCTGTTGTCTGCTTGTGCCCCTGTTGCCTGCTTGTTCCTCTGTGGGCCCCTGTTGCCTGCTTGTGCCTCTGTGGGCCCCTGTTGCCTGCTTGTGCCTCTGTGTGCCCCTGTTGCCTGCTTGTGCCTCTGTGTGCCCCTGTTGCCTGCTTGTGCCTCTGTGTGCCCCTGTTGCCTGCTTGTGCCTCCGTCTGCCCCTGTTGCCTGCTTGTGCCTCCGTCTGCCCCTGTTGCCTGCTTGTGCCTCCGTCTGCCCCTGTTGCCTGCTTGTGCTGTGTTGGTGTGTGTGGAGGGCTCTGTGTGGCTGTGTGTGTAGGAAGCTTTGTGTGGCTGTGTGTGTGGAGGGCTCTGTGTGGCTGTGTGTGTGGGGGGCTCTGTGTGGCTGTGTGTGTGGGGGGCTGTGTGTGCGGGGCTCTGTGTGGGGGTGTGTGTGGGGCGGCTCTGTGTGTGTTTGTGTGTGTCATTTGCGATAGATAAAGCTAGTGGCATTGTAAATGACAATGCCATTTATTTATGTTAAAAAAACATAAATAAAAATAATGTCAAGAGCAATGCCAATAGCTCTAACTTTAACAAAGGCAAAACCATTGCATTGTAAATGCTTGTTGTAACTTAGGGTTCGTTAGGGTTAGCCCTAGCAGCAGGATTGCATGTGTTTCGGGGTGTTCTAGATTTTTCCAACTGAGTTCTGGGGTCTTAGAGCACTCGTGAGAATGTGTAATTTTGGTTGCAAGTCATTTGAAGAAAATCCATGGTGGGAAAGGGGGGATTTGGCATAGTTAAAGAAAGCCTTTGCCACTATTCTTAACTTAGGGTTCGTTAGGGTTAGCAGTATTTCTATTGCATGTGTTTGAGTGGGGGGGATTTCGAGTCTTGGAGCGATGCTGGCTATGGCTACTTTTGCTTGGTTGCTTGCAAGTGGTTTGAATGCAATCCACGGTGGGTAATGGGTAATTAGGAAGGGGGTACTTCGGCCTACTTTTACTTTCAAAGTAAGTTTTGTCACCAGTTTTCTGCTAGGCCTCGTTTTTTGAGATTTGATTGGGGGTCTTCTACATTTTTGCGACTGGCTTTAGTAAGGGTCTGGGTGGGAGCACTGCTAGCAAGATCTAATTTTGTTCTAAAACACAGTTTACAGTACACCTAGCTTGAGGGGCAAGATCCGCTACATTAATTTGCCCATACTTATTTATCCTTCAAAAGGTGACTCAGAGTACGCACTTTCAAAAATATTGTACTGTCTACTAGGAAAATCAAATTGTGACTTTTTGCACTCCACAGCCTACATACCTTATATTTATTTATCAGTGGTGTTGTAATATTATATCACTTCCTGTTTTTCGTTGAATAATTACAGGCCGGGTTTCAGTCTCTGCAATGGGGAAAAAAGGATGGAGTCAGGCTTCACAGTAGCGAGCCACAATTCAGCATCAGGCAGGCAGTGGACAGGGTGTCTTCTGGTGACCAACATCGATGGACGAAGCGTCGGCTGCAATGGAGGAGTGCCGCTAATAGGAGGATTTTTTTTCTGCAGGCAACTTACTTACCACTTCCAACAGGACCACTACAACCACATAGATACAGTATCCCTTGCCTTTTTCTCTGACTGTGACTGCATTTCTTGGCTCTCTCTCGGCTTCTAAATTGATCCCTTAACACATCACTTAATCCACTCCACTATCACATCTGCACCACACATAGTCATTTGTAAGTGCTCCTACGTAATTCGCAAGTCGCAGCACGCCCCAGGCCGTAGAGGACTGGGATGGCCCCAATGATGAAGCATGTCACCAAGGGGCAACCCTGGTGAGTGAGGGGACACCTAGAAAAAAAGCAATTTCTCCTTTCCTATCTACTATACCTTCCAGACCAACCCCACTGAGTGTTGTTGTGAATGGATTTATAGTGACCAGCAAGGCTCTCGGGTATCTGGCTACAGAGACCTTATGTTGAATATCGTTATCAATAATTTACACATAGGCTCTTTACTGTTGCATTCTTTCTTCCACAGTTGTCGAATGTACTACTTACTTTTCACTGACATGCATGCAGTAGTGCATGCACTTTCAAAGATTGATGGATAGGTTTGTACCCAAAGAATTGTTTATGTTCAATTGTTTGTCTATGCTGTGCTTTTTTTTACAGGGTGTCTTCTGGTGACCAACATCGATGGACGAAGCGTCGGCTGCAATGGAGGAGTGCCGCTAATAGGAGGATTTTTTTTCTGCAGGCAACTTACTTACCACTTCCAACAGGACCACTACAACCACATAGATACAGTATCCCTTGCCTTTTTCTCTGACTGTGACTGCATTTCTTGGCTCTCTCTCGGCTTCTAAATTGATCCCTTAACACATCACTTAGTCCACTCCACTATCACATCTGCACCACACATAGTCATTTGTAAGTGCTCCTACGTAATTCGCAAGTCGCAGCACGCCCCAGGCCGTAGAGGACTGGGATGGCCCCAATGATGAAGCATGTCACCAAGGGGCAACCCTGGTGAGTGAGGGGACACCTAGAAAAAAAGCAATTTCTCCTTTTCTATCTACTATACCTTCTGTCAGGTTACGCAGCCCCTAAGCGCCTACCGTACTATGAAACTACATTTCCCATGAGTAGGCGGGAGACTTGCAGGAAGTTTATCTGGCGAACAGACGCGCTTCCTGTTGCGCGTTATTCTGGTTTCTGTTCTGCACCGGCATGAGAGCGGACGCTCTGCATGCTTTTCTATCGTGTCTCCTGTGGACTATCACCTTCCCCCCCCCCCCCTGAGGCTCAGTGGGGAGCGCTTCCGTGTTCTGTCCTTGGCGGTAGACGGACTTCACGCGTCTTCAGGTAAAGCCGCTCTAAACTCTTCGGCCGCCCGTGCGGTCAGCTGATTACTGCCTGAACGGATTGTTAAGGGAGGTTCTGTGACTGTTTTCTAACAGAATTCTACCTTTGCTGAATTCCTGTTTGGTTGAATTGTGTGTGGCGGAGCACAGTGGCGGTCTATACCACGTGTTACCGTTCACATCGGGGATCGTTTTTGTACTATTAAAACGGAGCGCGGTAGTAAGGACAACTACGCGTCTCCGTTGTATAACTGTGTATTTCAAAGGACCTCCATAACTGGGCATGTAGTGAGGTAACTACAGGCTACCCCAGTTCTCTTTGTGTAGTGCACCGTGGGGTGTGTTGTTGGCAGAATTCAGTGGTGGTCGCAACTACGTTTTTCTGTTTGACCTTCACCAAAGATTCTCTACTGGGTCATTACTTAGAGAGCGCAGTGTTGTAGTTCTTGCTTCCTACACACTACCGTTTCCCTCTTCCTTTTTGTTGGACCATACATCTTTGCTTTGACTATTTGGAACCCCCTTTGTACATTGAGTCCTCTACCATGTTTGTGGTATGTTGTGAGTAGTGGGTTTGATGTCTTAGTATAACGCGAGTGTGTTTGGTGCGACAGGAGTGTGTTCGTTAACTATATGTTTATGTGTTTCTTAGGCCTTCCTCACAGATTGTGGCAGAAGGGCTATAGTATTTCCTATCCAAGGTCATGTTTTCTTGGTGCTCAGGTACTTGTCTACTTCCTTGGTTATTTAGTGAGACTATATGAGAGTAGCCTTGTATGTTAGGACAGCACTTCACTGATGCCTGTCTTGTCTTCTGTTACAGGTATCCTTTCCCTGCTGACCCTACCTTTACCCATCCCACATTTTTTATTTTAGTTTGTTATTTTTCTCCCCCGCCTAATGGCTCGAACACCCTGTGTTTACACTTCTGGGTGTTGGTGACATTTGGAGGTGGAACCATATTTGCATCGACTGGATCACGGGGAGTAAACCTGACACCTTCCAGACCAACCCCATTGAGTGTTGTTGTGAATGGATTTATAGTGACCAGCAAGGCTCTCGGGTATCTGGCTACAGAGACCTTATGTTAAATATCGTTATCAATAATTCCACACAGGCCCTGTACTGTCGCATTCTTTCTTTCCACAGTTGTCGAATCTACTACTTACTTTTCACTGACATGCATGCAGTAGTGCATGCACTTTCAAAGATTGATGGATAGGTTTGTACCCAAAGATTTGTTTATGTTCACAATTGTTTGTCTATGCTGTGCTATTTTTTCTTGTCTCCCAAAACCTTTCCCAAAAACCCCCGTACCCATCCATTTTTCAAACCCTAACCCTCTTCCCCCGGGCTGTGTGGTTTTGATTGATGTGTGACTAAATTATTATTACAGCAATAAATCCACACACTTGCTGGGGAGGATAAGGGGATAGCAACAGGCTGGTGAAGAAATCCGAGGATATATTCTTACTCTGCTTGACAAAGAACCATTGCTAATGTGAAAGAACTTCAACCGAATTAGTAGTTATACTTTACCATTTGTTAGGCTACAATGTGGCACTGTTCTACTGTACTTCTGTCACCTGCTATATTCTCAGTTGTACCGTTGAATTGCTCAGGAGGACAAACCAGATTTCATTTTCTTTTTTTTCATAGGCATGCAACTGCCACTGTGTCACACCACTAGTACCACCGCTATGAGGAAATTTTATCCGACCAAGATTGCCAACCTTATTCGGTGTTTCCCGTGGAGCCAGCCCTGGGTCTAGCCCTACTTTCAAACACAAATTACAGGTAAGATAAGCGTTTGGTGGTTTGGGGGTATAATGGAGTATTAGTACGAGAGACGAGAGACTGAAGGTAGTACTACTAAAGTCCTAGGACTCTTGGATTCACTTCACTTAGTCTGTGAGAGGCACTTAGTGTTGAAAACATTTGGGCATTTACACTTAAAGGAAGAAAATGGAACTAAACTTTCAGGAAAACAGTCAACGTTAAACCCCCACCCACCAGGCAAGCAGTAAAAAACAGGTATGCTCAGATAAAGTTTGAAAAAGTATATTTATATCCCTAACAAAATAATCTCCCGCAAGACCCTCCCTAACCCCAACGATTGTCCTTCAAAAGTCCCCAAAAACCCAACTCCCAATTCCCACCCCCCAAAAGTCTCTAAAAAAGGGGCAAGGGACACTATGGGTGGATGCTGTTAACTTTTTGGGCCAGGGCATCATGCTCCTCGCGGAGCAAGGCGAGCTCCTGCTGAAGGCGGGACACCATCAGGGTAGTGCGGCGCAGGCGTGCCTTCACTGCCTTGCAGGTGCAATGCCTGTGAGAGGCAGCTGTTGGCCTTGCTGCTCGGCGGTGGCGTTTGCCTTTGGCAGCCCGGCTCAGTCTGGGTGGACCACTGTGCTGGGTGGCAGCCCGTGGGGCCACGGAGGCCGATGCAGACGACGTTGTTGTTGTTGTCGACTGCACACTTTCCTCGTCCTCCAGGGCCACCAGCCGCCGATATTCCGCAACAGTGGCCTCGATCCTCCGTTGCCGGGCCGCTCTAGCCAGCTCCTTCCTCCTTGTTCGTTTGGAAGGAGCATCTATATGAAGAAAGAAAGACATAGTCTGTAACCAATGCTCTTTAAGATTAACTCAATCATTCAGCAGAAATTTGTGTTGCAGTACAACTAGCAACTTGCAAGCGCATTACATAACTATTGAGGCCAGTATCTATCTAACCTCACACTTCTTCATCCTTGCTCTAACATTAGTGGGAGTTTAAGGAACAAATTCTACGAGCACTGTGGACTTCCATTGGAGTCGACTATGAAAGTACACCAGTCTTATTCTTCTTCTTATCTCTTGTTTTGGAAAATTGGTTCGTTATTTTCTGCAAGCCGGCATAATGCCAGCGCAGTAAACTTGCACCCGAGAAAAAGAGACGCACGCCATGAGGAGTGACCTAGACTTGCGTTGCGTTACTGTACCCGTCCAGTACATGCAGGTGGTGAAGCTCTTACTTTTCTATTACGGGTGGCACTGAGAATACTCTGTTACAACTCAAGGGCTACTGCTTAATTAATTTAACTTTCACCCTACAGTGGAAATGAGTACTAGAAATGGAAAATTGAAGAAGATAAATAATCTGATTATCTATCACTTCACATGGGATGTTTTTGCTTATATATGGGATGACTTTAGGTGCTTTGCTTTTTATTGAGTGACCAGTGATACATCCACACATGAATGACTGAGTACTAATAAACTTATTAAGAGAGGTAGGGAGTGGCCACCGTAATAACCGGATCTATGCAGTGCTTGCAATACAAACTACTGCTACTATTTATGGTAGTATTTGGACAAAATTAAAAGTTCTTTTCCTTGCCTTTCCTACACTGGAACGGACGTGCGGGTGCAGTGTTACATGCTCTTCAAAGTTACACTTAGTTCATCCACTGACCGTCTACTCTCTCTAGATCATGGGTACTCACAAACTTTCTCTCAGGGGCTACATTTACAGTGTAGTTTGGGGCCGAGGGCCGCACTGGTGGGGGCGGAGTCAGAGGGGGCGGGGCTAAAGCAAAACGATAACTTGTGACCATGAGGTTGCACACAGGTCCCTGCAGCAGATGCCCTCATCCACTGAGCCACCAGACCCAGCATTTACATACATCTCTCTCCCTCCTGCTCTCCCTCCTGCCCTCCCTCCATCTCTCTCTCCCTCCTGCCCTCCCTCTCCCTCCCCCTCTGTCATCTCACTGTGTGTGTGTCTATCTGTGTCAGCCTTCAGCCCGGGTTGAGACCGCTTCCTCAACGCGCACACACAGACAACAACACCAAAGTACTTAACAGGTCTTTAAAAGACCATTAACATATTATTGAGGCTTTGTTTGTTGTAGCGCCCCTGCTTCTCCACCCTGACAATCACTGCTTGCCCGGCCCCACAGAGCAGAGGCTTTGTTCTATTTCACCTCTTTGTGGCCTTGCATCTCCACTCTGCTCTGTGGGGGCCGGGGGAGCAGTGATTGTCAGAGTGGAGATGCAGGGGCGCTAACAGGTGAAATACAAAAAAGCCTCTGCTCTGTGGGGGCCGGGGGAGCAGTGATTGTCTGCAAGGTCTGCGCACCGCCAAGGAAGGCTTGCCGGGCCACCACCGGCCCGCGGGCCGTACTATGAGTACCCCTGCTCTAGATACACATATGCTATCTAAGAGTCAGATAGTAGCATGATCCAGGTATATGGACACATACAGTTTCTGTGTCACCCACCCAGGCTGTTGTCCTTCCACCCATCATTGCTTCATCATTCACCCAGCCATGCATCTCATATTCTTGCCTTCCCAGCTAGTCTTCAATCTCAATAAGTAAGGAATATATAAGAGCTTACCTCTGGCCGCCACCACCACCGTCTCAACTCTCACAGCCGCCGCCTCCTCCCCTGAAGAATCGCCCTCCGCCTCCGTGTCGAGCACCACCACCTCCACACTGGCCCCGCCACCAGATGTTCCACCTACAAAGTACATTTAAGAATGTTAGAATAAAGCACTCACTAGTCTTTGGTCTAGGAATGAAGACATGTGAAAACAATGTAATTTGTGACTGTCTACGTTAAAGTTAAAAAAAAATTCCCTTTTTCCAGGGAAGGTTGTCTTGCTGCACTTTTTGGCACAACTGATGAAGGCTGTTTTTTTAACACGCACCATTTTTCTCCACACAGACAGAAGATGGACTTCTAACAACAAGATCAAGTTGAAACCAGGTGAGAGCTCGGCTCGACCACAAGAAATGTCTTCAATTAATCGTCAGCACTAACCACTTTTCCATTATCAGTTAAACGTTTAGTTTTATTATGACTTCATTTTAATAAATGTGTTTACTTTTAATAAAGCTTTTAAACTTAAATACAATCTGTGTTTTTTGGTCCAGACTAGAGTGACTGAGCGAAAGGTTTTGCAATTTTTGCAAGCATGAGTCCAGATAGAACACTTCAAAAGACATTATGGACAATCCCAGAGGACTGCACTAAGTTGATAGAGCTATTGCTGACTAGAATCATGGGAGTTTCGCCAACCGTGCAATCTTAGTTAGCTACACAGACAGACTAATAAGAATAATCTAGTAATACCACAGGGAGTCATAGTAGAGGCAGGATAAGAATTTAGATACAGTCTACAAGAAGAGCAAAGACAATTTTGAAAAAAGTCAAATGAGGAACGCTAGGAAAAATAGGTACTAGTCTAAAATGAAAACTTACTGGGGCCAGCAGAGGAGCCCTCGCCTGCCCGATCCTGGCCCTGTTGAACAGCATCCGCCGCCTGCTGCTCCTGTGTCCTCCTCTCGCCCCTGGGGGGAGCTGACGTACAACATGAAAGAAAGAACAGAAAACATGGATGATTGTTGCTTGTCAATGTCAACCAAATCAAACATTTCAAAAGAACAATAACAAAATATTTCCGCGAAATTATATTGATTATGGTTAGTTTTCATTTATTTGCGGACCTGTGACTTCGAAAGTCACGTAACTCACTAAACAAAGTACTGAAACGTTCACCTAGGACTGGCAGGCAGCAGTCCGCAGGCAAGACGCAAAGTGACAGACAAACTCCATTGTGATTTCAGTCAGATCAGTGACAACACTAACAGTTGCCTGCTACATTACCAGTCATTTAAATAGTCAAACTATCAATCCACCGCCACTATTTTTCTATTGTCAGGGGTACAAAGGAAGGGGCAGATTTAAGCCCTTGCGGCTCTTTTGCGCCGTTCTTGCGTGACTTTTGTGACGCAGCAGCTAAACAAAAAAGGGCGCCATGGTGCGGCGTATAATATTATAACAACGTGACGCATTTGGGAGTTGCATCCCGTTATAAAGCCCTGCGCCATCAGGGGGCGTTCCGGCGCAAGGGAGGGCATTCCTGCGCTGGAACACATCCTAATAGTGGCTGAGGGAAATCTACAAAATTTCAATCAGTCACCTTTAGGACAATGATGCGTCACACAAACCCTGCACCTGCTTGAAGCAGACGTACGGCTTGACCCAGCATTGGGGAGATAGGGTACCCCAGAGCATTGATGGAGCTGCGCCATCGTTGCGACGCAACTCCAGCAGTAAAGCTTCGGTGACGTTTTGGGCCCATGGTGCGCCGCATTGCAAATACGGCGCACCATGTTTGGTGGTGGTAGCGGGCCGCACAATTAATGGCGCATCCCTGCTACTTTGCAGGGATGCGACGGTAATTGCAATTCTGCCCCTTAGGGGCATACTTACTTACGCGTTCTGGCGCATCTCCAGAGATGCGCCAGATCAAATGCGTCACGCAAAACTACCCTTGCGACACGGCAGATGTGCCTCATTTACAATGCGGCGTGCCCTGGCGCAAGGGTAGGCACTTGCGTGACGCATCTCGTCACGTAAGAGCGGCGCATCACTGGAGTCACGTCTCCAACGCAATGCAACTCCAGTAATGCTCAGGGCCACCCAATACTTAACATGCTGTGTCAGTCCTTTCGCCTGCTTCGAGCAGACATAAGGAATTGAATTGACGTAGCAGCGTCGCAGAAGTGCCTGCGTTAAATCTTGTAGATTTCACGCAGGCAATTTTGCGAGGCGCACAGCCGCTGGACCGCCCACCCTGCGTACTAGGAACGCACCCATTGTGGTGCAGGCCCATGGCTTTATAACGTGACGCATCTCCCTAGATGCGTCATGCTGTAAATGACTCGCAGGGATGCGGCACGTTTACGCCGCTGTTGCGTCACGCAAGGCAACGTAAACGTGGCGCAAGGGGCTTGTAAATGTAATCTGCCCCCTAGTGTCTAGCATTACGCAGTTCTGTAAAGTACACTCATACATAATAGTTACTCAGGCCAATGAGACCACGAAATAGAAAACAAATAAGCATAGTAGCAACGCCACTGAGAAGGAGAGCAGTGCACCTGAAATGCACAGAAGATTTTGAAATATAATTTAACTACAATGTAATCGTCATCAGCGGCATTATTGGCTTGCTCCATGTAAAAAACAAATATTTGCAATACAACAACACAGAGCAGGAGAAAACATCATAGTAGTGAGTGATTAAATGGCTACTACTACTCACCAAGCCCGGGGATCTCCAAGCCGAGCTGGTCCAGCAGGTCGCGCTCGCGGTCCAGGAGGTCCGTCCAGCGATGGGTGACCTGGCTGTAGGTGCGCTGGACCCCGTAGAGGTGGGATATGGCCCAGCACACCTTCTCCCACCGCTTCCGGCGCTCCCGCATGTTGTAGCCGCCGGCCGCGATCCTGCCGCCTCCCGCGATGGTCCTGGGCAGGCGGCGCTGGACGAAGTAGACCAGCGCGCCCACTTCCTCCGGGCTGAATATCTCCCGTCGCGTCACCTGCTCCCCCCTCAATCTCCCGCATGCTGTCCTGGCACTGGGTCCAGCACTACTCCCCGCCGCCGCTGTGGCCCTCAAGTGCCTGGGCAGCTTCACGGCGCCTGGCTTGACCATGGTCTGGGCAGGTAAGGTAGGAAGAAGTAGAAAATTAAGAAAGAATAGGATAGGGAAGAAGAAAAGAAAAGAGTTTAAAAAAGTAGTTTAAAAGTAAAGAAAATAGCAGAAAAGACAAAAATATACAGCTAGGAAAAGAGAGGGATAGATAAGAAGCAAAATCGTAAAAAAAAAACTGAAAACAAGCAAAGGATGGCAAAGATACCAAGAGGATTAAACACCATGCCCAGACACAGGAAATGAATGAAAAACAAGATGGCCGGCGCCCGTTCACGAGCGCGAAAGTAAGTTCGCGCGAGATTTTCCTCGCGATCTCGTGCGAACCTCTAGATTTCCCGCGCGATCTCGTGTGAACCTCTACTCGCAATGCGCTTACTGCGCGAGATTATACATAGCGGGCGGAAACGGAAATACGTCACGCAAACAAAATGGCCGCGCCCGTACTCGACCTTGGGGTAAATTCGCGTGTTGCGCTGCAAGCGGCTCGCGAATACTGCAAAAAAACTCGCGAAACAACAAGCCGCAAAAAAATAAAATGCTCATTCGCACGAATTGGCGGCTTCCGCGGTCGGTTTCGCACGACGCCGCGCCCCGCGAATAGCGCGAAAAAAACCGAAAAACGATTTCAGCAAAAGCAAAAGCAATGAGCAGGTGCAAAAGGTCAACCTCATGATTTGTAACGATTCTTTGTAGTGCTTCCTGAGGGGGCCCTCCAGAATTCGGTTGCCTGCTTGCAACTATTGTGTGACCCTGCTCTGACCTTAACTGTATGCCACAAAGGTCCTGATTTACAGCTAAAGGAGCAGACAAGCAGGTGCCAGGCTGGAACTTGAAATTCTTTCAGTGACACATTAATTAGCCCCTAATTCATTATTGTCAGTTGGGGCAGGGCAGGTGTTGTTAATAAACTAACCCCAAATTAATTCATGTCAGTTCAAGCAGGGCAGGTGGGCTTGCTTTTCCCCCCCATCTTCTACAGTGATGATGAACCAGAGGGTGGCATTGATGTAACAGAGGGTGGCATGGGTCAAAGAGAGGGTGCCAGTGGTAAAACAGAGGGTGCTGGGAGGCTGTGATGATGAACCAGACGTAGAAACAACATAGTCGCGACCGTTGCGAGCCGACAAGTAAGTTCGCAATTGCGAACTAGTACCAAATCCTCGCGAACTGGTAGAAACACTTGCGAACACAAAAAAAAAAAATCCGCAAATTCGCGAGAATTCGCGAGAATTCGCGGATTGCCAATTCGCAAATCCGCAAAATTCGCGAACGCGAGATTCGCAAAATTCGCCCATGCTTAATTGGATCCAATTTTCACACAGTTGTGATTTTAGATCAATTTTTGTCCTGTAAATTGACATAGAAAGGCAGATGCATTGTCAAGAAATAGTACAACAATAAAAGAAATGGAACCTCCTTTTATCCTCTTATTATTTCAGCAAAAAGATATGACTCAAGGGGCACAAGAACAGCCCACTAAACGAAGGACCAAAAGTGGGCTACTCTTTCTTCAGGGTAAGCTTTATGTTCCTACATCACAACTATAAAATCAGTTATTACAGTGGTATCATGATACTCCAATGGCCGGTAATTCTTTGATCAGACGCACTGAAGAGTGGTTAGTTCCTAATTTCTGTTAGTCTCATCTACAAGTCTATATACCGTTATGTGTCTTCATGCAACTTTTGGCTACAAGCATGTAGGGGTAACGTTTGGGGAAAGCTCACAGAAGGTAAACAGTTGAACAGTGGGGAGTAAATATTTGTTTACGTAGGATGTATTATGATGTTGGGGTTTGAGCAAAAAATTATTTTGTGTTTATTCACAGTTATTTGTAAAAAATGTGGGACTGACATGCATTCTTAATAATTGTAGATACCCCTTAGGAAGGTCGAACACGAGACCGAAATGCATTGGGTGAAGATATGTAATGGACTGATGAAGTTTTCTTTACGTGCCTTTGGATAGGCCAGGATGGGCAATCCGAGAGCAATTAACAAGCATGAAAATATGGAACTTTGTTTTCTGTGACGTGACGGACAAAAATGAATAAATTATTGAAACGGGCTTACTAGTGAGTATGTGATAAAAATTCAACACAAATGTGCATAAAGCTGTGCAACTCCTTTAGTGACCCGTAAGCCACGAGTCACAATCCCCTTTTTGACAAGCCAAGGGTAGCCATGCTAAGCCTAAGGGATTGTTATGACCTTTGCCTACACCCTAGCAGCCTTGGAAAATAATAGTGATGGACTTTATGTTAGACTTACTGCCTTTTGAGTATGGCATAGTCCTATGGGTGGTAGTGGATCTGTTTAATAAACTGGGATATTTCATTCCATTACCCACACTTCCAAAATCAATCAATCAAAATGTCTTTAATCGGCCAGGAAAGCAGAGGATCAGCAATAAAATACAAAATATTGACATCTCAGCTAAGGCATAGACTCCTACAGTGGGCGATAGAGTGTTCATGGACAATTCACAGAGCATATGTGTCACAAAAATGTAATATACATAACGTTTCCTAATAATAAAAGCCACTCAAAAGTAGTTTAAAATTGCATGGCAAATGTCTAAAAGTCCTAAACCTTGCAGGAACTTAAGCCCATCCATTTAATGTCTCAGTTTTATCTTTTGTAAAATGGGGACCCTATAGAAAGACCGCGGGTTGAGTACAAAATGCAAAACAATATACAGTGACTTGTGATTTACATACCAACATTGTCACAATAACATTAAGGTAGATCGTGTTGCCAGACCCCTGACTGAGGAAAGCAAATTTAAAGTGCAATGTGCATAACCTACAACATTTAAGATAGTGACTATAAGTGGGGTTCATAATCCATTCTAGATAGGCTTCAATGCTCCCTGTTGTTGATACTAATGAGTGTCTAACAATTGATTCCTTGAAGTGGGCCTGCTCTAGGCGTACGTTGGTACAATACACTAAGTAATGCTGTTCAACTAGTTCTTTATGTGTAAACCCATTTTAAGAGGGTTTTTGTATAGTTCTGGGGGCCTATAGTCTCAAAAATTTCCCTCAAATAGGAAAGCCAAGGAATCAGGTATACCTTGTCAAGCGACAAACAATCAGTAATATGACTTCTGATGAGGGCAGCCTCCAGGGTTCCTGAACATTTAATCCAGAGTAACAGTGGTGCAAGCCCAATCAAATCCTCCAGGCAAGATATTCCAAGTTCCTCATGGCATTTAAGGGTGGCAGTACCCCCAGGAACAGACACTAACCTATACATAAAACAATTTTCACACGTTGAAGGACCCTGTGTTACAATAGCCCCAAAGCCCTGCTTTGTATACGCTTACCAAAATACATTTGCTTTCATATAAGTTTAGCATTTCTTTCCTTGGTTTGTGCTTTAACCTATGTGCAAATCTAAATATGGACTCAATATTCCTGTTAAGATGTTGCGCTCTTGAGGTTAATATTGCAGTCTTTGCTAAATGTTTTCCCCCATAACAAAACGTTTGGACTTCGTACTTGGATTGCCACAGGTCATAATATAGGTTTTGTAATAATTTACCTGCAGGTCCAAGTCATTCATATAAATTAAAAACAAATCTAAAAGGGTCTGTAGGCCATTTGCCGCGCAGGCAACAAGCATCATGCCATGAGCGTATAACAAAATGGGTATTGATTTGTTTCCCATATGTGGCATCTCCTTTACATTTTCTAAGTATTTATTAATCCTATTAAAATAAAGCAGGAAAAGGAAAGGAGCCAAAACACCATTGTCTAATGCCCTGGGTAGAGGTAATATGAAGGGAGCATTCCCCTGAGGGACTGTAACGGACCCTTACTGTGAGGTCAGATGTAAGCGCCCTATAAGGATGAGGGGTTCTTTCTCAGCACCCATCCTTTCAATTATATCCCATAGCTTGGAGTGATTCGCCAAGTCAAAGGCACTCGATAGATCGAGGAACGCCAGATGTGACGAACTCCCTTTAGCCCTGACATAGATATTTCCCTGCTATTATGTAAACGTCTAGACACTACAGTGCCAATTCCAGGTCTTAATCCGTATTGGGCTTCTGTCAGGACATTGCATTCCACAGCCCAACCTTACAAGCGGTACAGTAACATTCTACCCAAGGTTGCTACAGTCCAATAAATAAAGTGGCCCATAGCACTTCAGCTGGGACCTATCCCACCTTTTAAAGATAGGGACAACAATAGCTGTCCTCCAGGAATCAGAAATAGGGCCTGACACTACATATTTAAAAACATTTGTCAATAAAGGGGCCCACAAATTAATGTTGGATTTAAAAATGTCACCTGGGACACCATCAGTGCCAGGAGCCTTGCCATAAATAAATTTTAATGGCTAGAGTCACTTCATGAATATTAATAGGGCTTGGGAAATCGTAGGGGTACTGAATATTTGGACTTCAATCTCAAATTATATTAGTGGACATATTTTCTGGTGAAAAAAATCATGAGAAATGGCCTATTCTTTTATTGTCTACATGTTTTACCTTACTCTCAGATTGAAGCTCACAATTTACATTGAAGTTTTGGATAGCCTTAATGTCACCACTGGGCATGAAGACCAGGTTTCAACACAAACATGGACAGACAGAGTAAATCAGACCATCAAACAATATTTCTGATGTTTTATTAAAGAGTATAAGGATGACTGGATGTGTGAGATTCCACAAATTGAGTTCATGTATAATTATTCTTTACTGAGGGACGCTTTAGCATTTGACAGATGGTACTCTGTTCATCAGGGTGGCGGAGAGCATTACCATACTGATGGACCACGACCCTCAGATTTAGAGATGATCATCAACCCAGCGGCCATCTCTGAACATTGAAAGGAATCGGCATCATGAAGGAAAGTAACAAAGAATTATTATTTAAAAAACTATAGTGGAGGAGTAGGGTACCACTGTAGTGAGTGACATCAGGACAAAAAGAGGGACCTCTCTCAAGAAGTGTTAAAATAATTTTAAAAAACGAGTGGGCAAAAAGTCTTTAGGACCCTGTATGGCCAGGAAGCTGAAACAGTGAGGTTGCTGTGAAAACTGACCTTGAACCTCATTTTGGAAGCCCTTCCTGCAAGTCATTAACACCCAATGGTGCTTTATTAGTCAGCAAATGTGATGAGGTCTTCCTTATGTAGCACATATCAGGTTCAGGCAATGAGGAAATAGGTGGATGTGCTAACAGACCAGAGCTTCTGAAGGGATGAGTCTGATCTCACCACTCCAGCGTCGATTCCCTTGAAATGAAGATGCATTATAGGTGCCTCTCAGGGTAGAAGGATATTTGGTATAAGCTCAGCTATACTTTTTCGTTATATCTAAATTGTTGCAGTGATAATTAGTGCACCACAGTAAGGCAGGGAGGAAGGTTAAGGTCCTTGCAAAGGTTTGATAAAGGAGCCCAGATCAGGTGTAAGAGGGTCCCTTCATCTATTGCCTCACAACCACAACACATGGGTTTGTCAAAGAGAGGTCTCTGGAGCTGTTAATATTCCTGGATCCGTCTGTCACAGGTGTGCTCACAGACGGAAGCTAACCCTCATACATGAAGCCCCTTGGCACTGTCAATGTGAGAAAGGGAGAGAGAATAATGGCTGGGGGGAGAAGGTGACATGGCTGCTACTGTTCTCTTCTGGGTGGAGAGGTGGTTGGCTTTCATTAGTCTGTCTTGGCTGGAGTGAGTAGGAAGATTCTACTTCTCTCTTCTGAGCAGGACAGGAAGAGTAGGGTGACTTGCAGGACTCTCTTCTGGGTGGAAAAGTGTGCGATGGCGTCCACTACTCTCTGCTGGGAAGGGGGGAATGAAAGAACACCCTCTACTCTCTCTTGCGTGGATGTGGCATTGCTTCCAATATGCTGTATTGAGAGAGGGAGAGTAGTTTCCACTACTCTCTGCTGGCTGAGAGAGAGTAAGTGGATTCTGTTTTGAATGGAAAGGCGCACCATGGCTTCCATTAGACTCTCCTGGTTTGTCAAGAATAAGAGATTGTCAACTATTAGCAAGGGAGAGTGTGATATTGCTTCCAGTACTTGGCTTGAGAGACTGGAGTGGATTCCAATATTCGTTACATTTCTAACTTGGCCTCTACGATTGGGAGCTTGCACAGTCCCTCTCTCTTTGACACACACTGCAGTGTAGGGCTATCAAAGATTGTTACCTGGCTCTCCTTGTGCCACTGAATCTGATCAACATTAAGGGTCAGATTCCCCGTGTATTCACCAACAGTGCGGAAAGGCATCTCCTTCTTGTCCACCGTCCAGGTCAGAATATCATATCCAATATTCATGTTCCCAAATTCATCATAGTAGAAGGTGCTGTTTCTCATGGTGAAGTTTATAGTCTTTAATTCTTTCAGCAGCTGGAAAACAACAAATATGGCAATAAGATCCTGTTCATGACAATGTGTGATTAAGGGTTGTATGACATTACAACGCATACTTTTACAATGCATGCCTTTACAACGCATTTTTCACGTTGCAACATCCTTTACAACACATTCTATTACATCGCATGACACAACATCGCATTTTAAGAAACTACCTTTACAACGCATCCCATTACATCGCATACTACCTTTACAATGCATACCATTACAATGCATACCATTACATTGCAGTTCTGGTAAGTATTGGATAGTATAGGGGTAAGAATTACTATTCTAACTCCAGGGGGTGCAACAGTAGGGTAAGTGTTGGATAGTGTAAGGATACTATGCGTTGTAATGGTATGCGTTGTAGTGTAATGTTATGTAATGGTTGCGTTGTATGGCATGCGATGTAAGGGATGTTGCAATTTAATGACTGCGTTGTAATGGTAGTGCGATGTAAAAGTTGTGTTGTAAAGGTTGTTTCCCGTGATTAAGTATACTTCTCTCCTTACTCATGACAAGCGCACTTCTCCTGACACATTACATGTTCTCTCGCATAGGCCATGAAACTTACTTTCCACTTGGCCCACAAGCAAAGACTCTTCAACAGAAGCATGAAAAGGACTCTCTTTCAAGACTCTTTGCCCCGCCATAAAGCGTACTGTCCTCATGGCCTTTTGAAAGTACTCTGCTCCAAGACATTAAACATGATTCTTGTCCACTCTGTGGACCATTCTGCCCTCATAAGCCTGAAGGTGCCTTCTCCTCATAGACCAAAGCATGAAGCCTTTCCCTGCACCATGAAAAGCATGCACGTTTGCACCATGAAATATACTCTCTATTTAGGCAAAATACCTACTTTATGCATGTAGCGGCAGGTTTTCTCTTTCTGGCACTGGATCTTATAAAAGACTCTTCATCTGGACTTCGAAAAGTACTCTTCTACAAGCCCTTCAAAGGACTCTACTAGAGTCTTAAAAAATACTCCTAACCCAACAATTAAAAGAGATATCACCCTAGTTCTCTAAAGTTCCCTTCACAAGACCATGATCCTGCCCTTCTGGTTTTCACAACACGGAGACCTACTCCGGAGGAAGCGCGCGCTCACCATACCAATGTGAGAAACACAGGCTGTTTTGTACAACAGTCTCAAACTGTGACATGGTTGTTATCTCTTCCACAATTAAGGTGTTTTTCTCGATATTAAAAGCAAGTATGTTGTGCAAAATTAATGAAACTTTTAAAACAGTGGTGGGTATTACACAAGTGCTCTTCACAGGTGATGGTAAGGTACTGTGGATGGGGGGTACTCAAGTACTCATTATGGCTGGTACTCATGGTCAGGGGCAGTACCGAAGTTTGCATCTTGGGTCAAAACAAAGTACATGCCTTAGTATTGTGGTAGTGAGTGGTGCCCAGTCCTCAAGTACTCTTCATGAGAAGTAAGCAAGAACTCTTTATAGGTAGTCCCTAAGTGATAATCATCAGTGGTGCACAATAAGCATTTATGGGTGGGGGTCAGTTTGCCTTCAGAGGTGGTATTGACTACTCTTTAGGACATACTCTAGTACTAATCCTAGTGGGTACCCACACACACTTCATGGGAGTAGTCTTCATTGGTGGCAGCCAGTTACTTATATGAGGCGAATGTAATTAATTTTGTAGTTTGTTTTCAAGTAATATGTATGTATAGTACTTAAATACTTTTCTCAAATGTTACTCAAGTAGCCTTTGCAGCTGCTGTACAGGTTCGCCTCACGTCACGAGTGGTACTCCGCTACCACTCAGCTGCAGACCGTACGCATCTCAGAAGCCTTTATCAATAATCTGTGTCTTAGGAATACACAAGATAAAAGAATTATATCTCCAATAACGATTATATCTCCACTATCTCCTCAGCGACTGCTTTCAAACTGGAAGCTAAAAGATTCCTAATGAATAGATTCTTACATTAATTGGGGTAGGCACACCTGTTCGAAACCATTGATCCTACAAGCATTGTACCATCATTTTGATGCTGCTCTTCTTTACAGCATAGTGTGCCCCCCTTCGTAATCCACTATATACCTGTTTATTGTATTACTCTCCTTGACTCATTTGTCTTGTAATTATGAGATTATTCCTGTTCTCTTATTCTTACTAGATATCGATATTGCATTTATGTCCTTAATTACATCCTTTTGTAAAGCGCTCCGATATGCTTCGAGAACTTGTTTGCGCTATATAAAACTTTATAAATAACAATAAATAAATAATACACCACTCTAGTCTACTGGATGACCTGCACCTGGAATCTTGATGACTTTTCTGGTACTTCAGTGTGAGAGAAAGGGCACAAAGAGGCAAAACGTGCGAGATAAATGGCACAGGAAAGCCACAGTGAGAGGAAAAGCCACATAGCGAGACAATCACAAAGAGTGAGAGAGAAGTCACAAAGAGCAGGTAAAAAAGGCACAAAAAGTTGCAGTAAAAGTGAGAGAAAAGGCAGAATGAGAAATGGCACAAAAGTCACAGAGAGAGAGAGAGAGAGAGAGAGAGAGAGAGAGAGAGAGAGAGAGTACACCAGAGAGATAGAGAGAGAAAGAAAGAGAGAGTGAGAGCAGGAGGAAGAGAGGGACTGTGCCTCGAGGTGCTGGTGCCGGGTCCATAAAGGCCTTGACTGGTCGGAGGACTGGTTGCAGGTAAGTCCATGGGAGGCAGGACACACTGTTTGCAATGTCAGGCTCCCTGCGTGTGGACCCTCCTCCCAGCATAAACCTTATAGAGGTTATGGATAAACAATAACCTCACCCTTCATCCCACTCAGTCCAGAGCTGGAACATGCCCTCTAGGGAAACCACCAGGAAAAAAGAAATAGAAATATGGAGTGATAAATAGAGGGGTTAGATAATGAAAGATGAGGTTGAGAGAAAGGAGAGGTAGATGTAGGCAAGATAAGTGGAGGTGAAAAAGAAACAGTGGCGGTTCCTGCAAATGGGCGGAAGGGAGTTTAATTAATCAAAACAGAGGTCACTGTTTCAAATGAGGGGTGAACGTAGTCACCCACTTGATGTAGAGTTAGGAAGAGTAAGTTAGAGGTATAGGTAGTCCTAGGCTTTTTGAGGCCCACGTGTGAGCGGGAAGAGCATGTCTTGTCTCCTAATGCCCTCACACATCCCGAGGGATGACATGCTTTATCATTGGGCGCTTTGCTCCTCGTCGGGTCGGCGCTGCAATGCCCTACGGGTCCCCTGAAGGGTCACTTTAGCAGAGATCTTTTGAGACAAAACGCCGAATGGTGCATGCGGGTGTGTGGTGTGGTGTGTGCAGAGTGAGTCTAAAACTGCCTAAGGGTATACCAGAATAGAAATTTTAATGAAGAGGGGCACCCTTGGCAGACTAAAAAACCCGTAGGTCAGGTGTTACCTATGTAGGCTTGATGTGCCCTTGGTAACTAAAGAGGTCAACATGTTTCGTGCCTGGGTGGTCCACACAGATCCGTGGAATTCTTCAGGACCAAAACAACAAAATAAGTAAAGTGTGGTGCAAGTGATAGTACGAGAAACAAGGGTCACTGCCCTTAATGGGTATCCAGGAATGCACAGTAACAATGTACCCTGCAGTCTAACTGCTACAACTAGTTAGATATTAGCCGCTCCTGGATACCACCTAGGTGAAAAATGACAACAAAAAAAACAGGAAATTGAGTCAAAGCTCTATTATGGGAATGTCAGAATTTCTCCAGAGCTTATCCTCAGTTTACGCACATTTAGAAGTTGCTAAGTACGAGCTAGACATGAATTATAAAGTGGAGCAGGTCCTTGCTGACAGCAGAGCTGTGTGTGTGTGTGTGTGTGTGCCATTCACCCCCACAAATGTGTGACGGTTTTGCCTTCTTTCTAAAGCTTCTTCAAGGTGACACACATTGCAGACAAGTGATAAAATACGTTTTGCCACATAACATAACATAAATAGAAGACTCTAGTTCTGAATCTGTTGTGAGGTTCAATCTGACTGTGATCGGCTACTTGATACCCGCATGGCCTTCCTTTTGTCTTCTGGTGTGCCCGACCCTGTAGGCCCTGCTTCTGGTGTCACTCCATCGGCCCTGGACCTGGCCACATCTTTGCCTGGATCCTGCGCTCTGCCTCCTGTAGGCTGACCCATCCTGGCCTCCTGCCCCCCACATCAACTCCCCATCCCCTACGGTATGGGGTGCCCAACCCGTAGGGACTGTGACTGCTGGGGGCATAGACATCATCATGGAGTCTGGGGCCTGGGGCTTGTTGGGCCAGCTCAGCTAGTCCGTGTTATTCTAGGGCCATGCTGGCATACGCCGGGGACTGCCCAGTTGCCAGCACTTGCCGGAGGATCCCCTGTGTGGCCTACTGGGTCTGGTTACCTCACCCCTCCTTCCCCCTCCATTTTCTCGAATTACCTCCCCTTTTAGCATCTTTTGTCTGTTGCCTGCTGCCCTCGGCCTGGCTGGATTAGGCCCACCATCTTCTGGTGCCGGGAGGCTTCTCTGCCTATTGCCGAGGCCTGGTACATGCATAGGCCCCCTCCTGGGACCCTTGGGTGCAGTATTCTCAGGAAGGGCCACCCTCCCATCTCTTCTGGACTTTGCAGCCTCTACACGCTGAATAGTCCCACTGTCCCTCTCTCTATACCTGGCAGGCCCACTGAGCGCTCCTGCTCTCCCTTATACTCTTGCACCTGGCCTGCTGCCGGGTCATTAATTGGGGGCCCACCGGACCCTCTCAACCACTCCATGCCACACCAGGCCTCCTCTGCCCATATGGCTTCCGAGAAGGCGTCCCACCAATTGCTTTTTACTAAGGCCTTGGCTTAACACAAGGCCCCCACATTGGCTGAGCCGATGCGCCTGGATGCCCTGATGGACTACATCACAAGGAAACAAAATCCATCAGGGCGGAAATAGGGGTGATCCAACATTGGCTGTATGGAGGGAAAAACCTTATCGCTGGGCTGGAGTAGCAGATGATGATCAGTGATGGCTGGGAGTCTGAACTCTTGCACTCCCGGAACAAAGGTCATTAACCTGGATGACAGAGGTTGAAGGGACAATATTTGTTTTATCGGTGCCCCAGAGGGGTGGAGCTGGACAATGTGGGCGCTTCCTCTGTGACATCCTTCTGCGCCTCATGGACCTGTTCTTCACCCCGACTGTTGCTAGTGACAGGCTATGTCCTGTTGTAATGAGGTGTTTTATCGTGGCACATAAGTGAGGGGGGCACTGATAATGATGACGATGTTTGATGGTGCTGTTTTATTCTGTTCTTTGCTGCTTCGGCAGTTTGCCAGATTTCTTAGCCCATTAACTTGACAACAAAATGCAATTGGCACTCAGGTCAGTCCCTTGTAAATGGTACCACAGGTACCAAGGGCACAGTGGCCAGGGAAGGCCTCTAAGGGCTGCAGCACTTATTGTGCCACCCTTAGAGGTCCTGTACCTTTACACACACACACACACTGCCTTTGCAGTCTGCGTGTTGTGGTGCAGAACAAAGTGAAGAGTCGACATACATGGCACACATCCCTGTGTGCCATACCTACAGCCCACTGCCCTAGCATAGGTCAGCCACCCCTCTAGCCGGGTGCACTATACCAGTGGTGAGGGTACAGGTGCATAAACCCTGTACCCCTACAGTGTCTAAGCCAATTCATAGGCATTGTAATTGCAGTAATGCCATTAAGGGTATATGGTACTGGGAGTTTGTAATTTCAAATAGCTTTACTGAAAACTGGGAAGTTTGGTATCAAACTTCTCAGCACATTAAACACACACTGATGCCAGTGTGGGATTTAATGAAAAATTCACTCAGAGGGCATATTAGAGATGCCCCCTGAAAAATAACCTAACACTAGTGTCCAGGCTAATCGTCTGCTCGCCAGCTGCCACTTCCAGACATGTTTCTGGACCCCTGTGTTGAGAGCCTGTTCCTCTCGGGGGTCTGAAACAATGCACATCCTGGGACGAGGTGCCAAGCCTCCTCCCCCCCGGATGGGCAGGGTCCATGCAGGGGAAGCTTCAAAGGCTTGTCGCCTTTGTGAGCTTCCCCAGGCCTTTTGCTGCTTCCAGCAACAGGCAACTACCGGTTCTGACTCCGACTTTAGGCGGGAGAATCGGCGGGAAAATCAAGTGAGGAGGGGGTGACCACCTTTGCCAAACCCCACCCCTCAGGTGGGGGAGGCAAGGTGAAGCACAACTCTCAGTCCCTGTCATCTTGCAGATGGGGGTACTTAGAAAACCAGAGTGAGGCATATGCCCTCCTCCCACTGGAGGGTGGCATAATAGGGGGTGTACCCACCCCAAGGAAGGGACCCATTGGTCCCAACCTTTATCTACCTGTAACGCACCTAAATCTAGTATTTAGGGGCAACCCTCAACCTTGCCTCCTCAGACAAGAACCGACTAAGAAGAAAAGAAGAAAAAGGACCGAAGAAGCCATGCTAAAGCTAAGAAAAGGAGGACGCCCACAGACTTGGTCCCAGCCCTACCAGCTTGTCCCCACCTCGAACCTGCAGAAATGAAATACCGATGTGTCCTGCAGCCAGCAACCTCAAGAACCCCGAGGACCTGCCTGCCTTCCACAGAAAAGACTCTGTCTCCCGTGAGTACCGGATTTGCCCACCCACAGACTCTGGCATAGGCCAAATCTGTGAGTCTGCACCACCACTCTGCACTCGACGCCCAAGGACTGAGTTTGAGTGGCCCAACACCACAAAGAGGTCTCCCCGGTGATCCTGACCTCAGATCTGGTGATCTCTAACCTGCCTCAAATCTCCCAGCGAAGCCTGCAGCCTCTTTCTAGAGGATCCCCCTGACTGTGGCCAGAGCTGGTAAGGAAAACCCAATGCCAAAAGACAACCCTGCACCTGAAGTCCCACAGCCTTGGGTGGCCCAACCGATGGTGTCCCAGTATCCCCAAGCATCCCAACTTACCTCTACAACCAGTGGTCACCTCCAGAAGCTCTCCGTTCCCGAGCCTGCAGTCTGTGTTGAAACCGTAGAATCCCCATTGAAATCAACAGGGCACCAGAAACCAAACCAGCAGCCTGCACCCAGCCGCCCCTGCGCCGCTGCGGGTGTACTTTGAGTGATAAAACGGATCCCCCTTTGCCCTGAGCTAAACCACAGGAGCTTTGCTCCCGCAACCTTGTGGCCTGCTCGTGAGCAGCCACCAACCGGAGGCTCCATACCCCCATTGGATAACATTGGGCCTCAGCACTCTGCACCCGGCCGCCCTAGTGCCACTGAGGGTGCTTTGAGAGTGCATCCTCGACCGTGAAGAACCCTGCTTCTAACCCCAGAATACCAACTCCCACTAACTTGTACTTACCTGCAAACCGTTAACTTCATTTTTCTCCATAGGAACACATTGACTGCTTTTCCTAAAAATTGTGTGGAGTTGGTTTTGTATGGAACTTTGAAAAAACGGCAAACAAACCTGAAACTGCTTGGAATGTACTTTGTGTTTTTTTTCTGTTGAAGAAATGCCAATAAACAAATTGATTTAAAAAAAAAACGGCAAACAACTAAAAACTGCATACTTACATTTCCTCTAGGAAATGTCCCAGAGTGATATCTAGGTATATCACACTGAGTAGAAAATGGAATCCACAAAGTAATCTGTAAAGCAATCCAAAGTAATCTAACAGTAATTTCCACTGTATTGAAAGGATTTACAAACCTGTAACAAAGTCATTTTAATTCACTTGCTTGTATTGTTCAACCTGCCTTATCATATACACTTACCTGTGCCAGGTTTGCTTGGTTCTAGGAAATAAATACAACTAAATAATATTTTTATACAAATGACTTTAGTCTGAGTTCAGTCTTTGAGTGTGTGCCATCATTTGCTGATTGAGTGTGTACAACAAATGCTTAACACTACCCTCTGATAAAGCCTAATTGTTCACCCACAATACCACAAATAGAGAGTAAGGTGCTATCTACTTTTACCACTGCCTACCTTTTGGGTTCCACTGGACTTTTTGCACACTATACCTCATTTTGGTATAGTATATACAGAGCCAGCTTCCTACAGCCCCCACCTGGCTGTGTGCTCATAGAGCCTGCTCTGCCACTCCTCCCACGACCCCTCATCTTCCTTCTCCAGCTGGCCATGGCCTGCAGGGTGCCTCCATGTCTCCACATTATAGCGCCCCCGTTAGCCCCCCGTACATAGAACCTATCCAGTTCTTGTCTCCAGCCCTGGTCAAGCGCTCAGGACCCGGTGGATACGCAGACTTTCAACTCCCCCGATATACTGTGTTATATCTCCCACTGGCCATGGCCTGCAGGGTGCCTCCATGTTACCACATTATAGCGCTTCTGTTAACCCCATGGACATATCACCCATCAAGTTCTTGTCTCCAGCCCTGGTCAAGCGTCCGGTACGCAGTGGATACACAGGTTCTCAACTCCCCTGACTACAGTGTTATTGGCTTCCCTCCTTGATCACCCCTTTCTTCTTATCTTTTCTAACCCTTCTCCGTCACCATCCTCACTTCCCTACTCTTCCTCTCCTTCTTCTCCCTCCGCTTCCTGGATGCCCACCCTCCTTCTCTCCTCGCCTCTACTCTACTGCTTGACCCGTTGCCCTCCCATCATTCTGGTTCACTTATTCACCTTCATTCCGCTCATTCCCGCTGCCCACGACATTGGCCCCCCTGACGGTCCTGTCCTGGAATGTCCATTACCTCACCCATTATATCAAGCGGAAGAAGGTCCTGGTGTATCTGAACACACAGCAGGCCGATATTGCCTTCTTGCAGGAGACTCATCTCAGTGCCCCAAGTCTGATAAACTCAGGCACAAATGGGTTGGCAGGGTTATTAACAGCAGCTGTGCGCCACGACCAATCTGCGTGGATGTCCCCACACTGCACAAAAGTAGGGTGGCCATCTTTCTGTGCTGCTCACGTCCCCATAGCGTTTTGTAGATCTTGGTGGACCCAGAGAGGATGTATGCATTAGTTCACCTCAGTACTTTGGACAGAGTTGTTTGTGTGGGTTCAATATATGCACCTGCTGGGGCCAAGGTGACTTTCCTCCTCAGCCTCAACCGTAACCTTACCTAATTTAGCTCCATGCCTGTCCTGTTGGGCAGCGACTGGAACTTGGCTGTGGACGCTGTTCTTGACCACACTGGCCCGATTGATCGGGCGGCTAACGGAGATAGGGCCACCTTGCGCGACATACATGAAGACAGTGGTCTACTCGACATCTAGCATCTGCTGCAACCAACCAATAAGTCCTACACCTTAATGTCCCCTGTCCATGGCACCCAATCAGGCTGGATGTCTTCCTAGTCTCGCACTCCCTCAACTCACTGGTATCGGACGCCCATATCCTGGTGGGCTTGCTCAGTGATCATTCCCCAGTCATCCTTCAGCTGGATAGGGGTCTGCCTGGCTAGTCCAGAAGCCCTGGCTGTTTAATGCTACTTACTGTTGTCAGCCTGAGCGAAAATAGCACCTCTGCTCTCATGTCCAGACATATTTCGATGACAATTAAGGCTCGGTGGAAATCGCGAAGATGTTCTAGGCAGTCGCAAGTGCCATGAATAGGGGGCAACCCATGTGTGAAGCCACTCTCCATTATAAGCAGAGGATGGTACAGCAGTTTGCCTTGAAAGTGGACAACTGGGGTTGGATAGGCTGTACACTGCCCATTCTCTTAATTCCACATGCCGCTGGCTGGAGAAGGAGCAATTCAAGCTGAATGATCTTTTTACCTCAAGGGCGGAATATGCGCTCCACAAACTCCACTACCCTCGGTGATAAGCAGGGTGAGAAGGCCGACAGATTGCTATTGGCACAGCTTCACTAGTGGCGGTGGTTGCCATCCTGGTGGTTAGGTAACGGCCCGGCCGCCTCGTCACACACTTCTAGGGGTTAGCGGATGCCTTTGTGGAGTACTATAGCCGCCTTTATACTCTGGAGGTGCCCACCGATGAAAAGCGCATTGTGCAATACTTTAGGGGCGGTCCATGTTTCGCAGCTGAATGACGAGGGGCTGGTCCTCCTCTCTAGTGTGATCACTCAGGAAGAAATTGCGCAGGTGATATCTGCTACCCCGTACAGCAAAGCTCCCGGGGAGGACGTTTTCACAAATTCATTCTATAAATGGGCTTCAGCTGAAATGGTGGTTTCTCTTGAGGAGGCTTACAAGGAGGTGGAGGAGCAGAGCGATCTGGGGCCAATCACTAATAAAGTCCTCATAATAGTGCTCCACAAGCCGGGCAAAGGCCTACTGTCCCATGACAGTTACCACCCCATTTTGCTTCTTCACGTGGATGTTGAGATCCTTGGTGGTCTTCTGGCAGCCAGGCTCAAGAAGGCCCCCCCCCCCAATTTATCCATCGTACACTGGTCAGCTTTGTATCGGGACGGACCTCCCGCAATCATTTGAGGACCCTGGCTGGTGTCCTATGGATGGTTAAAGACCTGCCAGATGAGGCTCTGGCTCTGCCTTTGGATGCTGAAAAAACGTTAGATCGCATTGAATTGGGCTATCTTTTTGCGGCCCTCTGTAAGTTTGGTTTGAAGGTCCGCTGGCTCTATGACAGCCCAAGGACTCAAGTGAACTCTGGGGCCTACTTGTCCTCCTCCTTCCTGATTCAGAAGGGGATGCGGCAGGGGTGCCTGCTCTTTTCACTACTAATCATGCTTTCTCTGGAACATCTAGCTGCAGCCATTTGTCAGTTGCCGGAGACTGTGGGCATTCCCATGCTGGGGGGGGGAAGTCCTTCTTCCATCCATCTCTATGCATATGACATCCTGCTGATACTCCAGGATCTCCCTAGATCCCTTCTGGCTCTTTTCACACTCTTGGACAAGTTTGCGCAGATCACAGGATACAAAATAAATTGGGGGAAGAGTGAGGAGCTGCCCCTCACCTAGTCCACCACGGCAGTCGCTGTCCAGGGCTACCGCTTTTGTTGGATGCCATCCTGCCTCAAATACTTGTGCATCCTTGTTAGTGGGGGGCTGGCGAACATGACGAGGGAAAACATCAAGCCCCTGCAAGACTGGATGCGGGCAGACTTTGTGAAAGGGACCCACCTTAATCTCTCGCTCTGGGGGTGAGTACAGGCTGTCAAGATGGTAACCCCCCATGGTTCACAAACATGTTTGTCCAGGTCCTACTCTTCCTACTCCGGGATATTGACATTAAGGGGTTCGTATGGGGCGCAGCTAGGACACAGCAGGGAATTATTAGGATGATGGCCCACAGTAAGTGCAGAGGTCTGGGCTTGCCCTCGGTGGAACACTTCTGCCTGGCGCTACAGCGTTTACAATTGGTGTTCTTGCAGTGGGGGGTGTAGTCTAGAGGCACTCTTGTGGTCTGACACCCTGTGATGACCTTTGACTACCATTATTTTAACTGACTTTAGTGTGTTATTTTACCCTAGCCTGAATGTAAGACGGTCCTGCATATGCGTGTTTCTTTTAAAAGTTTCTGTCTTGTAATCTTGCAGTCTTTCAATGGGAGCTGTCACTGAGTAGGACAGCCTTGCCAAGAACAGAAGGTGTGGGATGTGCATTTGAAAGTGTGAGAGGGAGAGAGAGGTGCGGAATGTACTCTTTGGTTTCAAAGTGCAGTGTTGTGGGCAGTGATGCACACGTGCTCTGTGTTTTACATTAAGAGATGAAGTATGTGATGCTATAGGACATTGAGAGATGAAGGATGTGAATCTATAAGCAGTTGTGCACAATTGTGCATTGTGTTGTACATTGATGAGAATTATGATGTTCTTACTATTGGCTTTGACATGGCCTCATGTCATCCTTTTTCCTGACTCTGCCTTGCTTCAGCTTTTTTGCGCGCACAGCAGTGATTGCAAGTTGGGTTATTCACGTTCAAGGATTGTTTTTTGTTTAATGTACTCTGAAAGGCTTTGTGAGCTTTGTCAAGATAAAGGCTGGAACATGTGAGATTTGGAGGGGGACGTGAGACCTCCTTCCTGCCATGGGAATGCTTGCTTGGAACCTGGCCAGTTCAGGTAAGATTCCTCTGGCCCGGGGGAGGTCTTTCCCGAACCTTCTAGTGTGCTTTGAGATTATAAAGCTGAGGGTTGTTGACTCAGAAACCGGGAGTTCAGAATCTGAGTGGGGACGGACTCGTCTACCTCGGACTGTGGGACCCTGGTTGCTGAGGCTCTCAGTCACGGCTGTATAACTTCCCCAGTCAGGAGTGGGTGACATGCAGTGTTTGCACCAGGTGAAGTATTAAGTTTTGGTTATTGCTGTTGTGATGTTTGGCCAGTGGCTTTGATCATTTGAGGTGTTTTCTTTGTGATGTGGGAGTGCGTTGAGGTGCACATCCAAAGTAATCATCTGATGTTTAGATGTATATAAATATATATATATATATCTTTCTGATCTCTTGCAGGACGTCCAGTATATTTGCTTGAGTCTTATCTCATAATTTTGGTTGCTTGTTTATTAATCAGTATTATTCATGCATTTAGATTATTGCTTGCATATAAACATATATATCTCTTTGTGTATTTGAATCTTGTGCATTTGGCATCTGGGAAAGTCTTTCTGTTAGAGAGCATTATGTAAAATCAAACCCCAAGCCTTATTCTAAAAGAGAGAGTCCTTGCATTTTGTAAAATAAAACCCTTTTCGAAAGGTGCTTTGTTAATGTCTTCTGCTTCGCCTTATGGGTTTGGGCTACCGTGTGGAAGGTTCTGTATCATCTGATAGGCGCAAGCAAGACAGGGTGCCAGACCCCCCCTTTGGTTCCTGATTGAGCAGGGCTTGACCTGCAGCCCATCTGGCTTCCAACTGCCCTATGTTTATGGAGCTCTCAAGGACTGTTCGTACAACCCCATGCTCCAGGCAATGGATTCTGCTTGGAAACGGGCTAATGGCTTCTTTTCGGTGGATCCATGACTACATGTGGAGTCCCGCTCTGCAAATGTTGCCTTTTCCATCATGGCGGGAGGGTATGCAGAAGTTCTCTGAGATCCTGAATAATGGCTCTCTTAAGTCTTGTGCGGCCCGGCAGGAGGAATCAATCTCCCTTGACTGAGTCCTGGCAGTACCTCCAGCTTTGCCACTGCCTTCAAAGTAGTCTGGGTACACCATTGTGGTGTGTGCCATCCTTTCCCATTGTTACCTATCTACGAGTATGGGGCCGCTTCTGTGGAGTGAAGTAAGGCATCTACAACCTTATGGTGCAGCACAAGTATTGGTTGCCCAAATTGCAGACCTGAGCATCTCCTGGCAGATGAAATTGCATGTTGAGTATGGGGAGTAATGGGTGGAGTGCCTTGACAACCTGGACCATGGGGTGAGGGAGTCCAGGATGACGTTTTGCCTCTTCAAGATGATGTAGGGCTGGCACTGGACACCATACAAGCTAATACACAGATAATACGTCATTCACATGGACATATGGGTCGCTCTTGTGTTTTTGAAATACAATATAAACTGGAGCGGGCGGGCCTCCTACTCTATTACCCCTGCTGGCAGTGTGGTCTATCGGGCTGTGACACTCCTCACATTTTGTTTGACTGCCCCACCATCAGGGGGTTACTAGCGGAGGTGGCAACCACACTGAACCGGATTTTGCCTCATCCCTCCTCACTTTCTTGCTACTTTATGACTGTGCTAGCGCCCCACCTCACGAAGACTCACCATGAGTGCCAGTTCTTAGCCACGGCTCAAGCCTCGGTGAATCTCTGTCTCCTGCAAAATTGGCGCTCCCCCCATGTCCCGTCTCACATGGAATGGCTTGTGACAATGTTCAAGACAGTGTCTTTTGAGAAGATCATTTACGCTCTTGCCGACAAGCTTGATGTTTATCATAGTACACGCACAACATGCCACTCGCCCCTAGATTCATGTTATGATTGTCCAAGGCGTGGGGGCGTGGCCAACAGCCGAACATGGTGGACGTGAGCTAGGATCGCTCCGTCCACAATTCCCCTAAAATCCTGAAAAACATCCCGATATAGAGGTGTCTGACCCCTACCCCTTACCTGCAACCTGTCGACTTACGGTCCTCATTGTCGTTGACCGATCGGCGGCGCTGGGGACCTCGGAACGCGACGCTGAGCTGTAACATCACATGTGGGAAGTGAGGCCTACAGCCGAAGGAGCGACCGCGGCCCACAGTACATTGGGAGGCGGACCGGAAGTGGCCTGCGCCCGGCTGCGTGGGGGCCCTTGTGGGCGGCGGAGCAACCCGACGTGCCCCGGAGCCACCGGAGTGCGGCGACTGCCCGCGGACCGGCGCTACTGGCCCCTGCTGCGAGTGAAGTGCTTGAGGGAAGGAGAACGGACCGTCGGAGCTTGCAGGAGTCTGCCGGAGCTCCGGGACATTCGGCATCTGAGCCCGGGAGCCCGGCGGGATCTGGGGCGGCTGGGGCCTCGGACGAAACCCACCACACAGTGCAGCGGTGTGAAGAGGGGCCTATCCTGAGGGAGGACGGCCTGATTATAGCAGGAACCAAGCTTGCTGGTGAGTCTCGGCGGGGCTGAAGAAGAGACTGCAGGCGAGGTGCTTGGCAGTGAACCACTAGCCCCCCCTCCGTACCGGAGGGAGACGAATAGTTGTGACTGTAGATGGGCATATGATCACATGCTGGGGAGATAAGCACAAGAGCACAGCTGGAGTGTGGGCCATGGGGCACTAAATGAAATAACAGGACTGCCCTGACACACAAGCCTTGGAGCAGCAACACCACGAGGAGGGAGGACAGCCTAAACAGCGGCGCTCCCCTGAGGGTGCTGGGTGCTGCCGTGGAGACGCTGAGACCCGGGGGAGGGCGCGCCACGCATTGCAGTCAGTGGGAGCTGGGAGCCGGGTCACTACTGGGACATCTCCACCAATGCACGGCCCCTGCCGAGGACTGGCACAGCCCAGGCGTTCTGGTGCAGGGGGCTTACCAACCCGGGATCTGTGATGCTCTCTCACCGCCTCGGATGACCGCCACAGGCCCACCCACCGACTCAGAATACCGGGATCACAACAACACTGCTATCCTCCCTGGTGAAGGGGACAACACGGTGTGCCGGGAAACGGCCGATACGGTCAAGAACGCGGTCCTCGCTCCTGCAGCATCTGGACTCCCTGCCCGGGTAGTATAACGTGGCACAAGATCAATCACAGGGTACCCAGTTGTGTGGCGCCTGCACGTAGCTGAAATGATCCGGTGGTGAGTGACCAGGGGTGGCAGTGGCGAATAGACAAGACAACTCCATATCGCCCGCAGGGTGCGCGATGGGCAGGAACAGGAACCCCCGTGGTGGCGCGCAGGCCTCCGGATCGGACGATCCCCTGGCCTCCTCCAACGAAGACGTGGTCCCACCGACAGGAACTACCACACAGGAGGCCAAGCTGGACCTCATATTAACTGAGATAAGGGCATCCAGAGAGGCTCTTGAAACCCGGATGGACTCAATGTCAACAGGGCTGTCACTGCTCAAGGACGACCACAAGAAATTAGCAGAAAAATTATTAGAACAAAAACTTGCGCTTGCCGGTTTGATACCTCAACACACAGAACACTCCACGAGACTGGAAAACCTGGAGAAGCAAATGCAAAACCTGAGAGACAGGGTCGATGATGCGGAAGGGCGCTCAAGATGAAACAACATACGCATCTTGGGCGTACCGTAACGCAGCGAAGGGACTAATCCGACCCGTTTTGTGGAGGAATGGTTAAAGACTGTTGCAGACCCAGCGGACCTTACCCAGATGTACAGTGTGGAGAGAGCGCACAGTGTTCCCCCCAGACCGCCGAGACTTGGGGCTCCACCTCGCCCCTTGATAGCACGTCTCTTCCACTTTAAGGACAGAGACGCCATCCTGAAGGCCGCAAGGGAGAGAGGTCCCATAAAATACGAGAACCACTCGATCTCCATTTATCCGGACTTTACGCAAGCGGTCCAACGAGCCAGGGCGTCCTTCTGGGGAGTGAAGAGAACACTCAGGGAGCGGAATGTGAAATATGCCTTGTTCTACCCGGCGCGTCTTAGAGTCATTCATGACCGCAAGACTTATTTCTTCGACAATCCGGAGGAAGCTTCGGAGTGGCTGGAGGTGACACTCACTCCACTGCCGTCCTTACGGGAAGAACAGGAAGTGCCGGAAACACAGAGGTCTGACAGTCGGACGGAATCTCAGGACCGCCCTGGGCACCCGGACTCAGAGGGGCCTCAAGCTGATCGACCGGGCGAGGAGGAAGATGACGGCCCGACAACAATAGAGCGACTGACTGCTAACGCACTGGCGGAGCATGATGCGAACGTTGGGTCACCATCAGCAAGCCAGACAAGTTCCCATACAGCAGCCTCTGACATCGAAGGCTGCCTGCAGTTATTTCCCCGAATCACGGCACAGATGGCGGCGGACATGTGAACATTATCCCAGCAGACGGCGATCTGGTAACGTAGCGGATGATCTCCTATGTTTAGAAGAGGTGGGTGGGGGGTCTAGGACCTGGAACACTTACGACCATAGGGGACAATGGTTACGAGACTTTTTGCAGCGAACTGTTGTGAACGTTTGTCTGGGCTCACACCCTCAGGCCTAGGCACAGTTCTAGAATGCTCATAACCCTGTTTGGTATTATAGTTTGGTCCTCTGCGGTTTTAGAGGGGGACCTGCAAGTTGGGGTAATGTATGCATACGTAGCACTGAAAATTTCCATTATGTGGTCGATACTGTTGTGGACAATGGTTTTGGATCGTAATGAGGGTATCTTGGGTTATGGCATCCCCTAATGATTATATGGTCTGCACTTGGAACGTACGGGGATTGGGTTCGGTACACAAACGGCACAGGGTTCTAGCACAATTAAATAGGCGACAGGTACACATAGCATATCTCCAGGAGACACATTTAAACGACTCGGAGGGTGCTAAAATGCTACGAAAATGGAAGGGCCAGCTCTACGCCACAAAGTTCTCTGCGTTCTCCTGGGGGGCGGCCATTTGGATTAGAAACACGGTTCCGTTTAAGCTCATTGAATCTAGGGTAGACAAGGAGGGCCGATATGCGCTTGCTAAAGGGCTGTTGAACGGTGTGTGTGTAGTACTTGGATGCTTGTATGCTCCGAATGTGGACCAGTCGCAGTTTTTTGTGGAGATTGGTAGGGTGTTAGCGGACTGGGTGGAGTATGACTGGATTATAGGTGGGGACTGTAACGCGGTGTTAGACCTCACGCTGGACAGATCACATCCCGCTCTACATGCAACTGAAAGTAGGAACCAGGCAGAAGCGCTGGCACAGTGGGCAGAAGGGTGGGACCTAGATGACGCCTGGCGGGCACTTAATGCATCAAATTGGGAATACGCATTCTACTCCCCACCGCACAAATTACACACTAGGATAGACCGTATCTTTTGCTCCAAGACACTCACGCCGTCAATCGTGAAGGTACAACACATGGGGAAGACGTTGTCGGACCACAACCCGGTGGAATTATCAATACAATGGGGGAGATTACCCACTCCTATACCGACGTGGCGGCTGTCCCCGAGTCTTCTAGAAGACTCGGTCCTTAAGTCCACACTACTAGACGCCACCACGCATTACTTTAACGAGAATACAGGCACAGCAAGTTCCAGACAGGTCGAATGGGACGCCTTTAAGGCTACCATACGTGGAGTGGCCATAGGTACCAAAGTAGGCGTCAAACACCTGGTAATGGGAAAGTTGCGGGCAGTGGAGAACAGTCTGGCGGTGCTGGAAAACGAGGCCGCAGGCACGGACGGTTCCCTCACGCAACTGCAGGAGGCTATCATACAACATGCGGAACTCTTGGAGAAACTAAGAGTGCTAGACTATAGGGAGTACACCGCACAACAGCACACACAGGCGGATAGAGCGGGTGTGCTTTTGGCACGTCTGACAAGGGACGCCCCAGCAGTCACCCCTATTATGGAGGTACAGGATACCTCCGGGGAGCTGATTCAGGATCAGCGGGAGATTAATATGGTATTCCGGCATTATTATGCTACTTTATATGGCCCACACGCTCCAATCTCGGAACTGGCATTTGAGGAATTTTTCTCCGATATCTGTGTTCCTCAGTTGAGTGCAGCGCACAGTGCAGAATTAGCGAAGCCCATTACAACAGCAGAAATTAGAATGGCCATTCGGGCTTTGCCGAGAAACAAGGCACCCGGGACAGACGGGCTCCCGTCGGAATTTTACCTGACATATATAGACCTGCTGGCCCCCCGCCTTCATGTGTTATACGGTGAAGCACTGGAGAGAGGCGAACTGCCTGACACGACACTGCAGGCCCTAGTTGTCTCCCCTCTGAAACCAGGGAGGGACGCCCTACAACTAGACAACTACAGACCACTGTCACTTCTGAACACTGACTCCAAAATCCTCAGTAAGATACTAGCGATGCGCCTATCCCAGCACATCCCGGAAATACACCCCGATCAGTGTGGGTTTGTGCCAGGTAGGAGTACAGCTCTGAACCTACGGAGACTACTCCAACTAATGTCTCCGGACGCAGAGGGTGGTGACACCGAGGGTTGTGTCTCACTGGACCTCAGACAGGCCTTTGATTCACTCAGGTGGGACTACATGTTTGCGGTCATGACCAGATTTGGGTTCCCTGCTGAATTCATAGCCTGGGTGTACCTGCTGTACCGGAAACCCACGGCACTGGTTCGAACCAACAAATGCATCTCAGATCGGATTGAGATAGCGAGGGGTACGAGGCAGGGATGCCCGCTCTCGCCCTTGCTGTTCATAATCGCTCTAGAGCCCTTACTACTGAAAGTGCGATCGGTGGTGACCACGGTGGGGATAACTAGGCTTCACACTCACCATGTCATATCGGCGTATGCCGACGACATACTACTGTTCCTCAAGGATATAAATAGCAAGGTGACACCACTGAGGCGGATCTTTGCGGATTTCCGCGAGTTGTCGGGCCTCGCCATCAACGAGACGAAGTCGTACGGGTTTGGCTTCCGGGGCCCAGTGGCAGGAACACACATCCAATTCCTGCCGCACTGCTTACAGGTAGCACCCGTGACCTTTAAGTACCTGGGTATCCAGATATACCGGCAGTCACAAGATCTGATGGACGGTAACCTGGGAAGAGCCCTGACCAACCTAAATAAACAGGTGCAATTCTGGAATACCCTGCCATTGTCGGTGGCAGCCAGGCAGAGTGGCTATCTCAAAGATGGTGGTGCTGCCACGACTGTTGTATTTCTTTGCGAATTTGCCAATCTTAGTCCCTATGCCCTTTTTTAAGAAGCTAAATACTCTGCTAGTTTAGCTGGTGTGGGGGAAGGGCAGAAGACGCATAAGCATGGCCAAACTACAGCTTCCCACGGATAAGGGCGGCTTGGGAGTGCCTGACTTGTTCGCCTACGGCTGTGCGTGCCAACTACAGTGGCTAGCATATTGGCTAGCAGGCCGCAACTTACAGGAACTGGGCATGACGGAGGCGGATAGAAGCCGGGGAGCGATACATCAATTATTGCTACCAGGGAGCAGGGCACCAGCTACGACTCCACCCCTACTTAAACTGGCACTTGCGTACTGGAAGAGAGCGGTCAGGTACACCAATAGGCGTTCAAATTATGCACCCTCGATACCACTGCTGGGCATCCCACTGGGGACAGGCACATTAACGGAGCGGAGACTGCGGGCATGGCAAGATGCGGGAGTGGTGCAAATCAGAGATTTTTTCTCGGATGGCAGGCTATTGCCATACGTGGAGTTCGCCAGGCTCCATCAAACGCCGAGAGCACTATTTCTGCAACATGCACAACTGACTCATTACATAGGCACTCACTGGCTGAGGGATGGAGCGGAGCCCGTCACCAACACGCTGATTACTATGAAGTACCTTATGGGAACGGGTAGCCATTTGACAAAATGGCTGACTGCTGGAATACGAGAGGGCAGGGCTGACCCCCTACAGCCTCTGAGGTTACGCTGGGAGGTAGATATGGGAAGAGTGTTGAGTGACAAGGAATGGGGGCTGGTACTGAGACTACCAAGGAAAGTGTCCCGAAACCCTAAGTTTAAATTCATACAATTAATGATCGTACATAGGGCATACCTGACTCCACACAAGATACACGTAATGTTCCTGGAAGCAGCTGAAAACTGCCCCAGATGCCAACAGGAAGATGCAGGCATAATGCACATGTTCTGGGATTGCCCTAAGCTGGGACACTACTGGGGTACGATACACCACATTTTGAATGACATAGCGCCAGGTAGACCTTACACATCCGCTTCTTATTGTTTGCTGGGGCTAGGCAACAAAGAGAAAAAGAGAAGTGTGGATACTAGATTCGTAGACCTAGTACTGTTATTAGCGAAGAGGGCGGTGGCGATGAGATGGAAGTCGGCTTGGCCCCCGGAAGTAGAGACCTGGAGTGGGGAGGCGATCAGGTGGGGCAAAGCTGAGGGACAGCAACTACATAGGGAAGAGCGCAGAGGACTCAGGAAACATCCCATCTCATTAGAGTGGAATGCATTACTCCTAGCATTTGAACAGGGCGTACAGGACCACTGGGACTAGAACAAGGCTACTGCCCGACACAGGGGAACAATGTGCGAGCGAACGGACATGCCCAAGAACCGAGAACCGAGAAGCGGACCTAGATAACACAATCTGTTGTAATTGTATGTTGTATACATGGGGACCGATATTCCCGACAGATGCCAACTGAAACATAGAGATTGAAACCAAACCACCATAGAACTAATTTGAGGATTGAGTAAGTGCTGGGGAGGGGAGGGTGTTTGGGAGTTGAGGGTTATTACTATTAACAGAAAATGGAAAATGATAATCCTGGTTTACAATATTGAGTTGTATGTCACGATGCTGAGACACACTGAACGGAAGATTGTACTGTATTAAGTGACCTTTATTGTCAATAAAGAAATTTTCAATAAAATGATTGTCCAAGGCGTAGCCTTTGTTTATATTACACAAGGTTATTCAAATCAAACCAAGGAGAGAAAGAGAAATATTCTTATACTTGCATATAATTTTATAAAAACATATACGTGCAGTGGCATCAACAAATAAAGAAAGCAATAAGGAAGATAAGCACATCATTAAACATGACCTTCTAGGCACATCCAGCCCCTCTTGTTTAACATCGGCTGTGCACATTGTGCCAGAAGGGCCCAACGTGCAACAGCCCTCTCAGGATGACCCTGCAGAACCATGTTGCATCCTTCAATGAGGCCTGGCCAGGAAGAGGATTGCACTACTTGAAATCCAGGACACTGCATTGCGCACTGGCCCCCTGGGGAACCTGAACACAGGTAACCTCCCCAAAGTTCTAGTCAGAATCAGGCGCGCAACACCCGTTGGGCTCACCGGGCTTCAGCCCCCCGTCGTCCCCCCCCCACCCCCCCGCCCGTCGTCTTCTCCAGCCCGGGCTAATTTGACACGCACTGAAATGATGAAAGAAGGCTGCGCATGGAGCCGAGAAAGTCATTTTTATTATGCTTTCTGAGTGGCCCAGCAGCCGAGCCAGCCAGCCTCTGAACAGTTTCAGTGAACCCCCTGCCCCCACCTCTTGTTTTCCTTTACTCTCCCCGAGGTGATATCCTTGCCTGAAGGCAGGGAATTTGCCTAAGCACTTGATGTGTTCAGCATGGGGTGGGAGTGGGAAGATGCACACAGCAGGGGGAAAGGGACGGCCAGTGCAGGTGACGCTTTTCCTTTGTAAAGGAATTTCTGCTGGAGTCATATCCCAGGGTGTGCTTTCTTATCACTTGAATGGATGTGTATTCCATACAAGTGAACAGACAGCAAACCCTGGGCTATGACGCCAGCAGGAATTAATTTACAAAGGAAAAGCTTCACCTGCACTGGACATCCCTTTCCCCCTGCTGTCTGTGCACTTGTAGGGAATTAACATCCAAGGCGCTGCTCACCAGATAAATGGTGAACAGGGCCATGGATCTTTCTCTTATTGCATCCAAGGGCACCAACGAAGCCAGGAAACATTTGACCCACCCCTATCTACACTGTGAGATCTTAGAGAGGGGCTGGATGCCAGGACGCAGTGCTGCTGATCAGCCCAACTCAACTGAATAGTATCAGAAGAGCAGGCAGACGTTTTTTAGGTCTCGCACTGCGAACCGGATCGCGAAAGCGATCCGTCGCTGCGAGACTTATTGTGATCATTTCATCTTTCAAGGACTCAAGGGGAACAGACAAGAGACAAGAGATGTGAACGCGCAGATCTTCTACTTGGATTAGGTCGCGCGCGTCAACTGTGAACAGCATGTCAGTTTCAGTTTTACACGCGACCCTCTACAGTTTGTGCCTCATGCACTTCTTGCATACACACACACACAGCCACAGCTTTTCGCACAAGCACGCACGCACACACACGAGCACACACACAGAGAGACACACGAGCGCACATGCACGCAGACACACACGCACACATACCGCCCGCCTGCCTGCCGCCACCCCCACCCGCCCAGGGGTGAGATGTCCCCCCCCCTCTTTCCTCACACTCACCGGAGAGGTCGGCGCGGGCCCCGCCGAGCAGCAGGAGGCAGGCGGTGAGCAGCAGCGGCGGCTCCATGGCGCTCGGTCCGTCAGTCTGTCTGACTGACTGCCAATGCGTGCCCCCTCTCAGCCTCCTATACAGCTGCGAAAGCTCCTACGCACTGAGTGAGCGCGCGCGTGCCCGCCCGCCGCGGAAAGAGAGACCCGGGTCTAATATCAGCTGCGCCTGCGCCCGACCGAGCCCGAGGACAGCGGGCAGACCAGGGCCATGGAAGTACAAGGTACAAGGGCCGCGGGGCCGCCTGCGCTCGTTTGAATCTGGGGTTGGTTGCCTGGTTAGTTGTGCTACTGGTTCTGTGAGCTTTTGTTCAGCAATGACGCTCACTCTCTCAGCGCTTCTGGCTTTCTGTTAAGAAATTCAGGCATAGGGTCCTAGCCGCCATGTCCTATATCACACAGTTTGCGAGCAACGAGTAGAAACGAGTGCCCAGAACGATAGGTCGGGAACTAGAAGTCTGACCAGGCCTCCCTTCTCGCGCGGCCCCTCCCACACCTGGAAAATGGTGCTGACTCCCCAGCCCACAGCAACCGCGCTCTGACTGGAGCATGTCCTGCTCCACAGGAAACAACGCGGCACGCAGCTGCTTACTGCGGCGTCCATCATGCTCAGCACTGCAACACTGACAGCATCAGTGGATAGTCTTGCGGGGACTGGCAAACAATGGAATTCACACAGAACACGGTTCCCGCGCCTCTGAAAGGAACGGAGGTTTACTTGATGGAATGTCTGACGGGTCATAACTTGTGTCACCGGAGCAGTTTGGTGCTCTGAGGTTCATGTTAGGAGAACACAGCGCAGCCAGTGTGTCACAGGCCCTAGTGCAAGGAACGAATTGCATCTGACTGTTGTTTCAATTATAAACTATAGCAATAATCACGGCTCCCTGGGCCCCACAGGCATCTAGAACCCGGTGCCGCTGCACCTGTTGCATCAATGAAACCTACGTCCCTGGTCCGGTGCCTATATCAGGAGTTACAGCGCAAGTCAGGTAATCTCCTGCCTGCAGAGCACCGATTTATCCCATAAGTACGAGGGGGTGATTAAAAGAAAGCGGGTACTGTGGACTGTGGCTTCAGTCTATGCAGCGCTGCGCCTTCGGACTCTATTGTCAGGGCTGGCAACGTGCTCTTCATTAACTGCAGCTTCTTAGGGACAGCTAATGTGAAGCTGTGGTCAAGGGAAATACTATGTGTTTAAAAAACGACGATGGACGCAGGGCTTTCAGTGGGACAGGCCTCACTGGTGCTGAGCACCGGCAGTTTTTTTTTAAAGGGGGCCTCGTAACGGCTCTCCATTGGGCTGTGTCCCATTTTTTCCCCACACTGCAGTGACAGCAGGCACATGAATGTGCCCGCGCTCACACTGCCCACTTCTCACTAGTACACAAGTTACGGCATGATGTCATGCCAGGTGAGCGCTGCAGGGGGAAGGGAAATCCTTTAAAGAGAGTCATTTTTTCTCTGGAATTCCCTTCTGTTTTTGAATCTCGGGAGCAGCAACATTGTCGTGGTGTCACCAGGGCTTTAAGAAGAAGCTTTTTCAATATTATATACAAGCCATAGTTGCTGCTTATTTATCTTATGCAACTAACAACCTGTGACAAAGCCAATAGTCCTGACTTGTTGTATTTATGATGTTACTTGTTGTATCATATATCTGTATGCAATGACAGAAACAGCAAAATTCAAGACCAGCGGCACACTATGCTAAACACAGATTTTTTAGCTTACATGTTTTAAGCCACGCCCCTAATTACATTGACCACGCCCCTTCGAGAAACCCCCCCAATATTTCTATCTCACTTAAAGCCCTGGATGGATGTAAACCTCAGTCTTCATGCATGACAGTGCTTGACTGAAGGGGCAGTTTGCAAGCAGTTTCGTGAAGGGCAGAAGAGGCAGTGTGAATGCCTTGAAATGTATGGCAGAGCAGGTCATTGCATCTTGATGTTTCTGAATTAGCAGACGAGAACACATTTCAAACTTTTGTGGAACTGTCCAAAGTGTTAAATGCAGTGCAGTTCAAAAGGTAACAAGTTGCATAATAGGCGAAATGGGGGTTTCTAGTTGGCAGAGGTTTGCACCTTGTCCAAGTAGGGACCCTTATTTTAGTCAGGGTAAGGGGATTACACCGCTAATATAACACCTTCTCACCCCCTGGTAGCTTAGCACAAGCAGTCAGGCTTATCTCAGAGGAAATGTGTAAAGTATTTGTGCATACCCAGACAGTAACACAGTAAAAACACTATAAAAGGAGTCCACACCAGTTTAGAGCAAGCATTTGCAATGCAATAAGTCTCGCATTATTAAAGTTTGAGCTTTTGCCATTGCTAAATAATGCAACACCAATAGCTCAAACTTTAATAATGCGAGACCTATTGCATTGAAAATGCTTGTTTATGTAAGTTTCAGTAACTTTAATGCATTCTTCAGCACAGCATTACCTACTGCCTGCATATCTAGGTTACTCTAAATGAATGTTGTTTTTGACTTACATATATGGAAACGTCAAAGAGGAGAGTCCCCATCGAATATGCAAGTGTAGTGTTAGTTTGTAGTGTTCATTTTTTGCGGTGCTAGTGGGTAACTTTAGGGTTCAGGGTGGGTGTGGGTTTTAGGGTGCCAGGGATTAATTTTAGGGTTCAGGGTGGGTTACGGATTGGGGTGCCAGGGGGTCATTTTAGGGTTCTGAGTGGGTATGGGTTTTAGGGTGCCAGAGGTAATTTTAGGGTTCAGGGTAGTAATGGGTTTTGGTTTGCCAGGGGTAATTTTAGGGTTCAGGACGGGTATGGGTTTTGGGGGCCAGGAGGGTAATTTAGGAGTTCAGGGTGGGTGTGGGTTTTGTGGTGCCAGGGGCAATTTTAGGCTTCAGGGTGGGTATGGGTTTTGGGGAGCCAGGGGTAATTTTAGGGTTCAGGGTGGGTATGGGTTTTGGGGTGCCAGGGGTAATATTAGGGTTCACGGTCGGTATGGGATTTGGGGTGCCAGGGGGTAATTTTAGGATTTAGGGTGGTAATGGGTTTTGAGGTGCCATGGGGGTTAATGTTAGGGTTCAGGGCGGGTATGGGTTTTACGGTGTGAGGGGGGAAATGTTAGGGTTTAGGGTGGGTGTGGTTTTCAGGAGTCAGGGGGGCAGGGCAATTTTAGGGTTCAGGGTGGACATGGGTTTTGGGGTGCCAGGGGGTAATTTTAGGGTTCAGTGTGGGTATGGGTTTTGGTGTGCCAGGGGTAATTTTAGGGTTTAGGGTGGTTAAGGGTTTTGGGGTGCTATGGGGTTAATTTTAGGGTTCATGGTGGGTATGGGTTTTAGGATGTGAGGGGGGGAATTTTAGGGTTCAGGGTGGGTGTGGGTTTTCGGGTGTCAGGGGGGCAATTTTAGGGTTCAGGGTGGGTATGGGTTTTGGGGTGCCAGGGGGTAATTGTTGGGTTTAGGATGGTAATGGGTTTTGGGGTGCCATGGGGTTAATTTTAGGGTTCAGTGCGGGGATGGGTTTTAGGGTGTGAGGGGGGCATTTTAGGTTTCAGGGTGGGTGTGGGTTGTCGGGTGTCAGGGGGGCAATTTTAGGGTTCAGGGTGGGTATGGGTTTTGTGTGCCAGGGGGTAATTTTAGGGCTCAGCGTAGGTATGTGTTTTGGTGTGCCAGGGGTAATTTTAGGGTTCAGGGTGGCAATGGCTTTTAGGGTGTTGGGGTAATTTTAGGGTTCAGTGTGGGTATGGGTTTTGGGTTAATTTTAGGGTTCAGGGTGGGGATGGGCTTTGGGGTGCCAGGGTAGTTTACTACTTTGTAGTAAAATATATTAAATTGGCCTTTTAACTCAGTACATTCTGTTCCTTTTTCATAAGACAATAGCATATAAATGCATCAAATTAACAAAAACGTGTGCGCTAATTGTTGTCCAGTTTCAAATGCAGAATTTATTACATGTTTTCTCCGCTTGACCTGAGCATTAATCGATTCTGATTATCTGCCATTTTAGCCCCGCCCCATTGATTAACATTAGCCACGCCCCTTCATTTGCCATGTTAGCCCCCCCCGAAATTAAGACCTAGTTGCGCCCCTGAGTCAGATCATACGTCACAGGTTAGGGCAGGAGAGTCCAGGACCACCAGCAGGTCGCTCCACCCCTACCCGCCTGCCCGGTGTAGACACCAATCCTTCCCCCCCCTCCTGGGGTCAGTCCAGTCTCTAAATCTCATTCTCGTGCATGCCCATTTATAATTATCTGCCAGAGCCTCACCTTTCTGCGAGGGTGGGTGGGTGATTGACCCCGCGTTGATGTTGACTCAAATTCCGGGCAGGATCTAAAAGGGACAAAGAGGCCTTAAATGGCCACCCAGGTTCTGGCTGTGCCTCCAGAGGACGTCACTGCCCTGTCCCCCATACCTGCCATTCCTGTGCCCGGCAGGGCTCCGACCAGTGGTACGACTAAGGGCGCCCGACCCCTGGCCACAGGGTTGCCTATTCAGGAGGTGTGGGCCCCATTCTTAACGGACGAATTTTGATGAGACCAGGTTTTTTCTAGCCCGACCTGCCCCAGAACTCAGAGGTGTGTCATACTTCTGGGCATCCCTTCCCTTTTGGACTCCTCACTTCCCCAACTTCACTTCCTCCACCCTCCACCCCTTCCCCCCCTCACTGCCCTTTCATCATGTCTCCCTCCCCCCTGTGGTTTGGTGGTGCCCCCTTCTCTGTGTGTCACTACATATGCACTGCCAGGGTCTTCCCTCCCCTCGGCCTCCACCTCTTTCTTTCTTTCGTGACCCTGGCCATCGCCCTCCTTTTCCCTCTAGTTTCTTTTTCTGTAATTGACTAATTGAGGAGTCGAGGGTCACCCATCGAGCCCCCATCCCGTCCTCATCCTGGGGTTTTGCCTCTCCTATTGTTTATCTTCTCTCATGACATTGCGCGGTAGAGCCTGTGTTTTATATCTTGTTTTCTTTTGTACTACTAAAATATACATAAAGGTTACACAAAAATCTTACTGTGATTTTTTCTTGACAAAAGTAAGATTTAGACAAGATGTGATTTTTACCATAGGCCTAGCAGGAAACAATGTGCAATGACAGAAAAATAACAAGCATTTGCAATGCAATAGGTCTCGCATTAGTAAAAGTTTGAGCTTTTGGCGTTGCAAATAATAATGCAACACCAATAGCTCTAATTTTTAGTAATGCGAGGCCTATTGCCAAAAGACAGCTACACAAAAATAACGATCAACACAAAAATCACTCTCAATAGAAAGGAACAAGCTCGAGACTCCAATGCCAACCAATGGAATTGGTTAACCTCAGGGTGACGGGGTGCCAGGTCGAACATTTGCAAAATGTTTCAGTTACTCTCTCCATGGCGATGCCAGGATACAGTATTGTTGCATAATAACAACAAGCATTTACAATGCAATGGTTTTGCCTTTGTTAAAGTTAGAGCTATTGGCATTGCTCTTGACATTATTTTTATTTATTTTTTTAACATAAATAAATGGCATTGTCATTTACAATGCCACTAGCTTTATCTCTCGCAAATGACACACACAAACACACACAGAGCCCCCCCCACACACACACCCACACAGAGCCCCCCCCACACACAGCCACACAAAGCCCCCCACACACACAGCCACACAAAGCTTCCTACACACACAGCCACACAAAGCTTCCCACACACACAGCCACACAGAGCCCTCCACACACACCCACACAGCACAAGCAGGCAACAGGGGCACACGGAGGCACAAGCAGGCAACAGGGGCACACGGAGGCACAAGCAGGCAACAGGGGCACACGAGGGCACACGCAGGCAACAGGGGCACATGTGGTATAAAAGTAGGAGCCCTGCTCCTTGTAAATTAGATCCTGCTTGTGAACCAAGACGCCCCTCTGCCTGAGGAGAAGGACCCAAGGAAGCTGAAGGAGAGAGCCTGTCCCTATCCTCGGGGACTAAACCTGCAGTGGGAACCTTGCTACCAAAGGAGAGGAAGACCCCTTTTTGAAAGACTTTACTTTTATTTTACTTTCAACAAACTCTTGTGCTTACTCGCACACGATTTTTGCACAAATGCTGAAGGCGAGATTATAACCAAGGCCACTGGAATTATGTGCATGGTTGTGGAGCCGACGTAACTAAATAATGCAGTAAGAAAAAGCAACGTATGCGCCGTAATAAATGAAAGGAGAATGGGAAATAGAAAGAATAGAAAGCAGAGAAGAAAGATGCATAGAAAGGAGGGCAAGATAAAAGAAGAACATTAGGAAAAAAGATGAAAGGAAGAAAAAAATGAACAAAAGATGTCAATTCAGATACATGCAGTTTTGAACAAAAAAATTCTATCATGCTGTAAATTGCATAATTCCACACTATTTCAATAAGAGGAACAAGTGTCACTGGCTTCCAAAGGAAAGCTCGAGTTCGCGCGCTTTGCTCCGTTGTGTCACACGAAGAGTTGGGTATTTTATTTTCCTGGCTACTCCCTTGCTCAAGGCCCAGTGCCTAAAAACCTGTCACCTTGTGGTGAGCGCTACGTCAGTGGTCAATAGTAGAAAACGTCAGTGAACCCCCAGCCTCCCCCTGACCGCTCGCTGCAGCGGATTCCTCGAAGCCCCCTAGGCCGGAGGGGCCCACATAAGCAATTCTTTAAAAGCTCGGCCGACTTCCACCAGAACTAAATCATTTGCCTTGTTTGCGCCATAAATTGCAGTTTACTTCTGCAACTGAGTCCCTTTAATAAGCAGAGAGCATAATTAAATGGAAAAAACACATCAAGCAACCCATGCAATTACTGAATATACAAGGCAGGCCTCCCCCACCCACCCTCCCACCAGGAAAAAGCACAATTAATTCCTTTTTATTGCTCTCCCTGCTGTGGTTTTCAGTCCCAACCGTGTACTTACCTGATTTGTCTGCAAATACTCGAGCGCGGGACGGTGCGCGCCTTTGTCGGCCTCGAATGAGCCTCGTTTGTCGCAGGAGTCACGTGGCGATGCTGTACAATGTCATCCACAGCACGTCCTGGGTTGGCGCTTTTTATTGTAAACTTTGTGTGGATTGGGCCCCTGTGGTGGCCCCGCCGTGACACAAACTCAGACTGCTCCTCTAGCCCCCCATGTGTCCACTCCAATGTCTCCTCTGAGAACAGGATGCACGTTCAGTTTGAGTAGAGGGCTCCTAAGACGGACGAAGTCACTATCCATTGGAGGCTAAAGCCTCTGGAAGACCGGCTAGTATGGGCTAGTAACAGCTGGCTCACTCCACCTGGCATAACCCCTTCACTTGCGAGAAGCCTGCCAGACACCCACCAGAAGCCACGCCACAGTCGAGGTGCCCAGCACACGGATGAAGCATACATGGCTGTATCCATGAATGTGAAGTAGTGTGGCTCACTGGTTAGAGGCGGCAGACCCGAGAGCAGAGGACGGCCCGGGACCAGGGTTCGATTCCCGGCGCGGCAGGTTTCTGGACCAGGGTCAGCGGACTCGATAATTCTTTCGCCTCGGTGCCCACTCTGATCAGCGATCACACTCGGCAACTCTGGGCATTAGCTTGCCTCATCTTCACTAACGGCCCCACCAGACCGCCGGGGATGCCTGGTCTCACCCTGGAGATACCCATTAAGGGACCATCTCTCAGGGAAGCCAGGAAGGGTTTCGCAGCGGTCGAAGCGCCTTGGGACCCTCCGGGTAAGTAGTGCGCTATATAAATGCCTATACATTTACATTTACATTTACATTTACATCCAACAGATAAAGGCAACAGTTTCAGCCTTAAAGATCCTGAAAAGTGTAGCCCCCTCGGGGCAGACAGGCACAAGAAACAAGCTCATCGCTCAAACAATAGAAGCACGATGAGCATTCGTACAAGTCCACGGCAGCATGACACACAGCAACACTATTACAGGAGGGCTGGAAGTGGCGACGAAAGAACGGGAGACGCGGTCTCTCATTTCGATGCCAAGGGACTACTGTTAAAAGGCCGAAGCAGGACTGTGCTCCCTCATGGCACTAAACACGCCAAAAGAAGAGCAGAGGATCTCACGTGCAGCATTTAGAGCCAACATTCCCAAAAACGTTTAAAAACAGGAGGAAGTCTTCTTAGATTAACTAATTTAAAGCATTCTTGCAAACATGCATATGTTTAAGTCTACGTTACTTTAACAGCATTGGAAAAAAAAACTTTAAATAAAGGCTGGTGTTGTGGAAAGCAGCAGAATGCTCCCCTCTTGCGCCAAATAAGATTACATGCACACAGGACTGTTGCTCTTCCCCTGAAATCCGGCGAAGTTGTCGCTGCTTCTCCGGAGTTCGCCAGTGACAGGCTGTCACCGCCCCGGTCCTCTGTCCGCCCCTCGGATTCAGGGGGCTCCGGGCAGGCGGCGCCGCGGACCACGATCGGGAATCAGCGCACAGGACCCGGGAGAACCAGCAGAGCGGCCGAGAGAGCGTCGAGGCAGCAGTAGGGGGGCGGAACGGGAGCCGAGGCAGCGGTAGGGGGCGGGAACGGGGCCGGGGAGACATAGAGAGCGAGGCAGCGGTAGGGGGGCGGGAACGGGAGCCGAGGCAGCGGTAGGGGGGCGGGAACGGGTCCGGTGACACGGAGAGCGGGAGAGGGGGTGGGAACGGGCAAAAAAAAAAAGCACAAAAAAAGAGCAAGCACTCACTTGGACTTCTTCCGGGTGCCTTCAATGCCGGAGCAGATTCGGGGGCGTTCCCGAGAAGAGGCTTTCGGCTGACGTAGCCAAAAGCCAAAAATTCTCGGGAACGCCCCCGAATCTGGTCCGAGATTGACGGACGGAGCCCTCTCCCAATGGCTAGCCTCCATTTATGGAGCTAGCCAATGGGAGGAGGGGGCGTAGACCCGATCCCACACACAACTCATAAAGTTTTTGGGCGCATGCGTACTTCGTACGCATCGCCAGTCAAAACCTAAAAAATTAAGCATAATTTGCAAAACGTGAAAACTTGTGCCGTGGTTGCGGTGAAAGGTGTGCCAGGCTTTCCTCCAGTGATTGCGGCCTTCAAATGCACAGGATGTCTTTTTAATTCAACTGCTGTTTAATGTAATTAAATTCAATGCATGAAAGAAATGAAACAAAAAGCGGGCAGGTTGTCTGTGAAGGGTCCTTTCCAGGGCACTGCTGGTGCCAGGGCCGCTCCTCGCAAAGGCGATCGCCTTGGTAGCGCAGAGCTATGCAGGGCGGCGCAGTTCATCTTTTAGTGCCTCTTTGTGTTTCTGAGACACACGTCACGGAGGCCATTGTGTGCCGAGACCGTGTGGGGGAATAGGGAGACCCCTTTAATTAAAGTGCCTGGAAACAGGGTGAGAATTATAGAGGCGGGACGTATCTGCTGACTCAGCGTTCTGCTGCCAGGGGTGTCCAAAATCAGAGCTGCTGCTGTGGAGTCATTGAAGGTGCTTCTTACTGGGTAAGGACAAAGCTGCGAAAGTGACACCCACCATACCTAGGATTTTAGGGAAGGAACTGCCCTACCAAGGATGCGCCCGCAGTCAGTGCTTAATTTGTACCGGTCCTTGCACGTAGTAGGGAGAGGCACTCATTTTTGGGGATCGGAGATCGAAATGTAAAAAAGGGACACAGAAGGTAGAAGAGAAAGCTAGGAAAACAGCGACAAGGAAATCAAATGGATGAGAAAAAACTGCAAGAGAGAGAGGAATAGGTAGGAAGTGGAGGGCGATGGGAGGAAGTGGCGTTGGGTGGATTCAGGCATAGGCACCCCTGGTACTCAACAGCACTGGGATTCAGAAGCAGCACTGGAAACTAGCTCCTAACAAAAACTTCGAGCCCCTGCACACGGTCTTTGCATGAGAAGAACGGACTATGAAGTACGCGGGTCCGCGGCAGTATGGTGTCTTCTTCGGCACAACGTCTATTCTAATGAGCCCGTGTCATGCAACACCTGCCCTACTAGCACCCCATCGACCTGTTGTTACACTACAATGTTTGAAGAAGCCTACAGCGGTTTTCCAACAAAAGATTAGTGACTCATTTCATCACATTCAAAATGTTGCTAAGTTCCACATTTTCTGAGCGCGTGCTGCTGCTGTGTGTCGAGGCTCTGCACGAGGAGCTGTGGGGCTTCACAGCTGTGAATCACGTACTTGCTTTATGTGTAAATGAAGTTAGTTTGACTGGAGGAGGAAGGGAGAGAGCAATGTAAGGAGGAAAAGAAAGTGGAATGACAGTGAGCCATTAAGGAAAGTAATGAATGCGGTGTCGGTAGGATTGTGGGAGGAAGAAGGGAAGGTTGTTAAGAGAGAGTGGGGAAGAAAGGAAGGGTGGTGAGTATCGCAGGATGGAGGCAGAGGGAGGGTGGAAGAGATGTAGGAGAGGAAGAAAGCAAGGAAAAATGGAAGAAAGGCAGAGGAGAGGCATCGGGGAATTAAAGACGGTAAAGGGGAAGTAAGAAAGGAAGCAATGTTGTGGGCGAGGGATTAAGAATGAGGGAAGAAGGAAAGAACGACAGCAAGGATTGGGCGGGGCTAGAGGAATGAAGGAAGTAATGTTGGACAATTAATGGAGGGGCGCAGTTAATGTGGTCAAAGTAATTGTTTATTTATGGGGTTATGCCCAGGGTCGGATTGGGATCACAATTCGGCCCGGGCACTGACGAAAAAAGTGGCCCACATTCAAGGGGCGTGGCCCATATTTAAGAGGCGTGGCCCACATTCAAGGGGCGTGCCCTTTCATGAAACACCATTTGCACAGACAAGGAATGAAAGTGGGAGGATACTGTTCTTGCACAGGACACAGGGCCAAGGTGACAATGGCCTACATGCTGAGCAACTAAAAAAAATAGCAAGGCCCCTTTTTGTCACAAAATTATTCCAGCCCTCCAGCACAGGAGCACCTGAAAAGCAGCAAAGCCCCTGCTATTACTAACCTACTTAGCCCTCCCCAGACCTTCAGCTCAGGAGCACATGAACAGAGGTAAGGCCCCTGCAATTAGTAAATTAATCAACCCTCCAGGCCTTGGGAAAATGTCCTGGCAGGAGAGCACAAAACACAGCTTTCTGGGTCATCCAAGGTAGCCAGGTAGCCAGGGGGGAGGCTGAGGTGAAGCTGGTGCATGGGAAGTGCCTCCCAGTGTGTACTGGCAGTTTGAGTATTTGACATTTATTGTAGTATTACCCTTGTACCTGTCTATGGTACCCTTTTGTAACTTGCACACGTCACTTTTCTCTTGTAACACACTGTTTGCTACCTCTCACTTTTGTTTGCTTTAGATACTTGCACAAGTGCCACCATTGCCTACGTAATGTTTGTTCTTGTGCTGGAGTGTCTGCTTTTAATTGCAGTATTATACCTCTACTTGTATTTTGTACGCTTTTGTAACCTGCACACATATCTCTTTTTCCTCCTGTAATGCATCGTTTGCTCCTCTTGTATTTTGGTTGCTCACTATTGTCACTTTTGATTCATGTAACTTAACGTTTGCTTTTGTAATTTGTCCACTTATATTTTTCTACTCATGTATTATTGCTGTTCCTAGTGTGAAGCGCTCTGACACCTTCGGGTTAAGTCCGCGCTATATAAAATCGCATTAATAAATAAATAAAATAAAAAAATTCCAAACATCACCAGGCCCCCACAGCAAGACCCATTCTTCCTCGCCCACTATGCCCTGAATGTGAAGGGCTGTGGGCGAGGTGTTAAGACTAACACCGTTTCTGGGCTGCATGGGCGCCAGGGGGCCAAGGTGCATATGGCTCAAAGGCCTGAGAAACACCTGGCCCCCAGGGAGGCCGATTATTGCAAACAATCACCCCTGCCCAGCCTCAGCTTGATTGCTTGGCAGGGTAGGGGTGAAGGAGAGGCCACAGCTGACAATCGCTGTCTGGCCGCACAGCGAGGCTGCTTTCATTTTCTGTGTCTCTTTCTCCGTGCACTCTGTTGGCCGTTTTTTTTTCTCCCCTTTCCTAGTCCACTCTCTGTGGACTGGGACAGGGGAGAAAAAAAAAACGGCCCACAGAGGGCACTGAGGCACTGGCCCTTCGGCCCATGCCCGAATGCCCGCCTTGCCAATCCGCCCCTGGTTATGCCCCAAAGTAACGCTATATTTAAAAATAACACATCAAAAAAGACGGCACCAGCCTCTACCTCAGAATCCAGCATCCCAGTTCCGTTTGGGGTCTGCGCCGACACACAGACTGCCGGACTTCTTGGAGCGGGTCTTGCGTCACATGCAGTTGTGAAAGACACAAAAGTAAGGCGATGACCTGGGGAGGAGACAACTTTCAGGTGACGAGTCACGGACACATTCCTTTCCTGCAGTGAATTCTGCCATTCGTCACTAATCGAGACACAAATACCCAGCCAACCGGCGGACCATATTTCAAACTCTTCTTCCATACAGATTCAGTCCCACACAATCTGGCCGAGCACGGGGACACAGGTGACGAGCATGCACTAACACAGGCATGTTAACGAGAGTATTTGGAGAGAGTGTATTACGGGAGACCTTGGCTCTGGAAGCGAGCTCCGAAAATACACTTTCCCCAGATATTATTCGAAGCCTGTTATTAGAACATTAAAGTCTGGTTCATCAATCTGTGCTCACAAACAACAACGGACCTGTTCACACAGTGAATCTATTTCTCAGAACCCTTCCAATCCGTTGTAATCGATAAACTCAATCTATTGAACCAGTGGTTAACCGTATACCGTCTGTACTGGAGGGATCTGGATCACCATCTTGTTAAAAAAACTTTGTTGCGTCAATTAGTTTAAGTCTCCCATGGTCAAACCCACCCCCTGGTGTGGTAGGACCAAGCTCATGTGAGCGAAAGTAAAGATAGAAAAAGTGAGAAAAAGTTTGGTGGTGCCTCACGGAAGTAACACCATGGGAGTGAGCAGGAAGGTACTCACCTGCATCCTCAGGTTCTCATCATCACCAACCACCAACCCATAACACAGCTGTGATAAAGTAAAGGAAAAGGAAAAAACAGTGGACAAGGTGCTAGTTGTGGTGTCAAGTGCTGCCTATGCACCAGACAATTTATCTAAATGTGCAGTAGTGTAAACCCAAATTAGGAAGGCGGGGTCCGGACTGAAACACCGCCCTTCCCAGTTAGAACCGAGCTAGACCACACTGCCTGTTTAAATGTATTCAATGCTGTGTGTCTGCTCATTTAAAAGCCGACATGTGCAAATACATTTGCAAATGTTAACCAGTGTAACAAGTAGAAAAACGAAATTAATTAAACCGTGACTTGAAGAAACGGTTCACAACCTCTCTTTCCTTCTTTCATTTAGTTGCTTCCCTGTGAAATGGATCCAAAAACAGCAAGCCCGCGGCGGTGCAGGTAACCAACACCAATAGGCCAAGGGCAGAGCAATGCGCCACTTTTGGCCAATTGCGCGCTGTGTTTGTTAAAAAGACGCACTCAAAGGCCAATAGCGTGGGCCAAAAGGAAAAGCACACGTACGAGCGTGAGCGATTCCTAGGTTAGTTTTCAAACCCCTACAAGAAGTCTCTCACTGCGTCAGTACTGCTGCGCACTGCAACGCTAGGCGCAAAACCTAAAAAGAAGGCATGGTTTTCCACCGAGGCTACAGTGTCAGCCGCTATCAGAGGAAAGGTTCTTAAGTTTTAAAAGTTATGCTGTGGAAGAAGCTTTCTTCAGACAGGCTCCTTGCAAATTCTTCTTGGACTTTTAATGTCAAGTTACATTAGGTTTTGTTGATGCACTCACTGGTGAATGATAATCAATTGCTTGAAACATCTGAAAGGACTGGCTAATATAAATAGGGCGGTTTATACTATTTGAGGACAGAAATTAGGATGGCTCTAGTGTTCTCCTACTTTGGATCAATGCGTTTTTGGGTTAGGTTTTACGTATTTTGTGGAGCGCCATTGAATTACTGATGCGATGTTGGCTACTGAAAGTCTGAACAGCGCGGACAATTTATATTTCTTTTTTTACATTGAAAATCTATATTGACAATAATAAAGTTGACAATCATTACATATTTAAAGGGTTTTTAAGCTTGTCGTCATTCCTACACGGCAAGATGTATTGCACAGAGTCGTGTTTAATCTAGTATGCTCCATGAAATTTTAACTTTTGTACTTTTCCGACATTGCAATGATTTTTGTTAATTTGTTAATCTGCAAATAAGGATTAACTTACTTACTTACATATTTAATGAAGGCCTTTAAAATGCTCTATTTATATTTTTTTCAGTTCTGTTTATTTAAATTTTCAACTTTTCAAAACCACTCTTTAGTATAAAAACATTTATATTTCTTGAGTAGTACATCAGAGAGATATAAAAATAACCTACAAAGGACCTTCATATCTTCACCTTTGAAAACGTAAAGTATTAGATGTTTGTATAAGAGTCACTCCCTCTACCCTGTATGTTTGGGTTTACTCTTTGCTTAAAGGGCTTGTGGGAATTTCCCAGGGGGTTGTATAAAAGAATACCTTGTTGACAAACATTGCACTACAAAAATATCAAAGCCAAAATGTTCACTACTACAATATTGTGAAGGTAAGTATAGGATATATAAGTAAGTATATATCTACTATTCTTAACTCCACAGCTATGAAGGTAAGAAGGTACAGGTAAATGTAGATTTACTATTTTTACCTCTGCGTATATGTACCCTGCAGAGGTAGATCAAGGTACATATAAGTGGAGGTAAAAATTGTAAATCTACATTTACCTGTATATTCTTACCTTCACGACATTGTGGAGGGATATATTGGCTACAATATTTTTGTAGCATATTTAAGATAGGATATTCTGGTAATGTACCTTACCAGTGGGACAGCGACATGACTGAGTTGAAAAAAAGAAGCGAAAAGTGAAACATACTTGCCATGCGTATGGGTAGGCGTTGAGCTGGCAGTGGGTTCTGTTGCAGAGGAGCATCTTGTGCAGAGCATGCGCCACGCTATACACAGCAGTGTAGACACCGTACATCATCCTCTGTGTCATTGGGTCATGGATCATGGAGGCATTGTCAGGATTGAGATTGCTGCACTCCGTGCATGAATTCTGGAATGCTTGGCGCTCATAGTCCGCCTCTGCACCTTCATTGCAAGTGCTTGCAGAGTGGTCTGTGGAGGGCCGCTTTGCTTGAACTGCCAGGAGTCCAAGGACATTTCTCACGTAGCCCTCCAGTCCTGCTATTGGTTGACTCTTGACTGTGAAGCCAATGATGGTGCCAATATTTTCTATACCCGGCATCTGGCGAATTGTGCTGGAGAGCGACCATCCACTGCTGGCGACCCAAACCATTTTCAGTTTGGCCATCAGAGCCACGGCCAAGAAGGTTTGAGCCTGATCTTCCAATGAAAAGAGGACAACCACACTGACTTTAGCTTCACGGATCTTTCCAATTATCTTCTGAGATTTGTGAAGAGATTCTGCAGAAGCATCACTGGGGAGGTAATCTTCATATGCAATGCAGATCCCAATCTCATTGGCTATGAGGGAGAAATGGTAGAGTCCATCCTCGCCATATTTATTGCTGCTGCCCAAGACTGCGATCCAGTCCCACCCCAGTCTTTTGAGGAGCCACATCATCCCCCGGGCCTGGATCGCGTCACTCGGCACCGTCCTTAGAAACGATGGGAAGGCCTCGTTGTCACTCAGCATTTCGCAAGAAGCCGCAAAGCTTATCTGAAAGAACAAAAGATTTACTATAACTGCCTGGCCAGATAAGGATGTTGTAATAAAGCAGATCCACACGTTTAGGTGATAAAAGCAAGAGATATTTAATAAACAACCTCATCCAACAGCCAGCAGGGACCAACTGACTCTTTTAGAACATTACACTGACCCGGTTCCATGCTGGAACATAGGGCATGGAACCAAATGACATCTTCACAGATGTGGTCATTTTTTCATGCATTTGGTTTACATCCAACACAACTAACAACAAATTGTGTCTGATTTCCTTTGACGGCATAGCGTGCAACAACTACATTGTTTATACTCATCACCTTGTTCTCTGTATATTACTTTGTACACAAACGAGTTACGCTACACAGAAATGTTTTACCAGACAAAAATTCCTGCGTGTTACCATACAGGCTTTTTTGTGACTGTACACACAATTTTGTCATTATACACACACTTTTACTTTTCTACAGAACAGTTTTTCTGTATAAAATTGCAGAACAACACTGTGTTACAATGCAAACTGATTGGAGTTACATTGCATATGTTGGCGTTAAGCAACATTTACGTTTACTTATACAAACCCCTTATGCTCAGCAGTATTTCGGGGGCTCATTCATGATAGATTAATTAGATCTATGAAAGGAGAGCCAGCTTGGGGAGTAGCTGAACAGTCTTTTTCATCATGGGCACAGATTGTCGGATATATGTTATGACAAGAGTATCAAAGACAACAAACTAAGCCAATCAGAATAATGAAAGGAAAAGCAGGATGGCCAAAGGCAGTGACAAAATGAAATGTCAACCCTACACACCCTATTCTGTTGTATAGTCCCCTCTGTATGCCACACATTCTGCCAGTTATCAGAATACCAGAGTTGGACTGGCCTTATAGGGCAGTCTGGCAGAGCCATAAGGGCAACTCTGAATGAAGCGGTGAATGAATGAAGTTAGATTTATCAAAGCGCACTAATAGCCAGATGTGTCAAGGCACTAAAAACTTAGTAGTTCAGATGAAACATGTACTGGGGAAAAGTCTCTCAGTTCTATGCCCAAGGAGTTATAGTGAAGGGCTAAGTTTTCAGTGCTTTTTTAAAGGAGGAATGTGTCTTCAAAATAGTGTCCTGTCATGGAGGGGAGTTCCATTGCTTGGGTGTAGCAATTGAGAAGGCTCTACCTCCCCATCTTGCCTTTTGAAATTTGGGGACAGCAACCACATTTTTTGATTAGCGGAATGAAGTTGTCTGGTAGAGGGACGTACCACTGGGGCATAGATCTCATTGCTCCAGGTTGTGGTCCATGTATAGCCATGTGAGCAAGGTACAGAGCCTTATACATAATGCACTTTCTCACAGGTAACCAGTGCGTCTTGATTACTGAGACTGACTGGTACATAGGAATGTCTAGTATCAATCTGGCTGCTGCATTTTGTACTGGTTGCAGCTTGATTAAAGCCAATTTGTTAATGCCCAGAAAGAGTGTATTACAACAGTCAAGCTTGGGCATTATGAGAGCCAGAACCACTTGTTTATGGGTTTGTATTGGGTTAAAGGAAACACTTTATGGAGGATCCTAATGATGCAGAAGCATGTGGAGACTGGTGGTCAGAGGGCAGATTTGTGTCTACGATCACCCTTAGAACAGTCAGAATTGGCACACTTGTAGGAGTGGGATGGTTAGTAGTTGTGTTGTTACAACCATTGGCAGCCTAGCAGGAGCAATGGGTGGTGCAAGCTGCAGTGGCCTCCGGAAAAGAGCCCTGACACGTATCTTTTTGATAAATTAAGCACTGCGTCTACACTGGACTCCCTAACAAATTAACCAAACCCCAAAGAGCCCATCCTGCCCATCTACCGTCAGTCTGAAACAACAAGGCCATGTCTCCCCTTCGCTTGGCACCCTGCAAATTCAGATGCCTCATTTACAACGTCTTACAAGGCCACGTTCCGCTTTACAAAGTTGACCACTATCTTTCAACCAGGTGTCTATGTCTTCCATTCTTAACTTACTGTCCATCCCTTGGGCTTGCAACAAAACATTCAGAGGAATGGCCATTCATGTGCAATGTTCATCCCCATCCAACTATTTACCGTTCTCTTAAAATGGAATGTGGCTTACTCAGATTCAGGAGATTGCTAAAACTCGTTTCTACAAGCAGGAGGTAAATTAAAGTAGTATTACAGCGGCTGTTGAGGAGCAGCTGCTGACGTATGGTGGTGAAACGGGGGCAAGAGGCCTTATGAAATCAAGTAGCGGACGATACCTACATCGTGCGGACGATGCCTACGTTGTGTCATTGAGGAGCTGTTCCTGCCTATTTAGCAGTGCTGACTCTGTCCCCCTGAGTGGGCTGAAATCCCATTGGAAATCTATGAGAAGGCCATTTGATTTTAGGTTCGATTAACAGCGATGCATTACTACTGTTCCAAGTGCCTTTGCAAAACAAGGTACGCCTGAGATAAGTCAGTAGCTTGAAACACTGTGTGGGTCGGCAAAGATTTTTTTTAAACAACTGGTGATGATGGCCTTTTGAGGTCTTGCTCCACCAGAAAAGGAGGTATTGAATATTCTGGTGATGATATTCAGAAAGAGGCAAACCATGTTCGCATTACAAACATCCCATGATGGGGAGAAGTTTCTGAAGGATATCAAGATATTTCGGATATAATCAGTGGCTAACAAGAACTCACCAAAGAGGTACATCAGTCAGGTATTATTGAGTGAGGGTCGTCAGATCAGGGGGTGGGGGAAGAGATGCTGCGTTTTAGAGCAACAATTTCCCTGTTCAAGTAGGCTAGGAGGTTGTAACATATCTCATTAGAATGTACCAGAAGGCTTATTATAATATTGGACTATGGGTTACCAACTCCTTACAGGTATGAATACGTTTGTTGGCTGAATAACTTTCTTCAGTATTTCGGACTTGGAAGTATTTCGTTCTAGCTGTGGTGCAAGGTTATTGTAGCTCCTAAAGTCTACTCTGCGAGCGGTACAGTGAGGCAGCTTTGATTTATTCCTATGTCTTTCCAGTGCTCTGCCTTGATGCTTTAAGTTGCTAAGGTTGTTTTTGGCAGAATGGCCAGTCCGGTCTTCACCAGCGTTCCTGTAGCAGACTGGGTCCCAGGTGAGGCTTCTGGTGGCAGAGACAGCTGAACCTCTAGCATCTGATTATAGCTACCAGTTCATCGCCTCTAAAATGAGGTAGGGGAACTGTGATTTTGGCATGCCAAGAGCCATGCCATTTCTTGGCAGGGTGTCCACTTCCCCAAACTCATAGTAACCCACAACAAGTGATAACTGCAAGGATTGGGATTGATTCCTCTTCCCTCTCCAACCTGGAAGAGCGAGCGATGACACCACGTTATTGGGTGTTCAATTACTGACGTTAGAAGCAGACTTGACAATGGCAACACACTCTATGTCGGCACCACCCAGAAACTCCAAAAGAAACTACAGAACATCCAGAATGCCCCTGCCAGACTCATCCTGAACATCCCACGCCGCAGCCACATCACCGGCCACCTGAGAGATCTGCACTGGCCACCTATCAACAAAAGAATCACCTTCAAGTGCCTCATGCATGCCTACAAAGTCCTCCACAATGCCAGGCCTGCATACCTTAACCACCGCCTCTCCTTCTACACTCCCACCAGTCATCTCCGCTCTGCCCAACTGGCCTGACCATCATCCCACGGATCAGCAAGACCACGGCTGGAGGAAGATCCTTCTCCTACCTCGCAGTCAAGACCTAGAACTTCCTGTCTGCACCCTAGGCAAGTGATGCAATAATTCAGGAAGGACCGCAAGACCTGGCTGTTCGAATGAACTCCAGATCCACCCTCCAGCACCTTGAGACCCTCACGGGTGAGTAGTCACACTTCATAAGAACACTGATTGGTTGATTGTTTGATTGACTGGGTCTTTCCCTTTTCTCGTCAGACATAAAATGGAGGTTGGAGTCTCCATGTTCTCTCCTTATGCCGGGACCTGTGGCTGACGCCACCTGCCCATCCAAGAAAGAGACTCGTGGTGACATCTCCTTCTTCCACTGTAGTAGGGAACACTTGTTTATTAGCATATTTGTTATTTTTTAGTACTTAATTTATTCCAATAAAAATAGTTGTTGCCAAAAAACAAAGCTTCTAAACATAATAAAAACTTTTTTTTGAAAAAGAGAGCTTGGCGGAGCCTTTCCAAGTCATGGACTTCTATTACTGGAATTTCTTCAAGAATAAACTCTAGGAATTTTACCACTAATACTTGGCTGCTCATCGAGTATTTTTCAACACCACATTCGTCTAACAGGATATGATACCTCCTTCTCGGTGTGCTGTCACCAAACACAGCAGTTTACCTACCTGCCGAAAGACCCGAAATTCGACCCGCCTGCCTGCCATTGCCTCACTATCTTGAATCCCTTTCTGAAATACACAGAAGAGCACCATCCTCTCCAACTGCTGATACACAGCACAGTGTCACACTGATGAATACCCTGAGGTGTATTTCTGTGGTGTAAGGCACAAGTCTTGAAAATATGAGCAACACAATTTATTGCTCAGTAGTTAAAGCGAAAGGGGCTTAGTTACAAGCCCATTGCGCCGTCGGTGCATGACCTTTTTTGGATGCACAGGCAGCGCAATGGGCTTGCCCCTATTTACACGGCCAGGTAAAGTCACCCTGTGCGACTTTTCATGGCCTTGTAAATATGGGCCCCTTTCACGCATTACTCTCTGTGAAAGGGGCATTCCATGGATGTTGCTGTGGGTGTTACTGTGGGTGTTCCCACACAACATACATCAACTTGACGCATTCCCAGATTTACAATATTTTGGAAAACTGGGAATGGTTCAGAATCCTACCGAGGTTCCAGGAGGAGTAATCCTACGCCTCCCCAGGGGAGGTGTAGGAATGACGTAACAATAGTGTAACAAGGAGAAATACTTTTATTTCTCCTCGTTTTTTCCTCTTTCTATGCATAGAAAGAGGAAAATGCCATTAATTATTGTTTTTGTGCAGGAAGGTGTCCCTTCCGGCACAAAAACAATCATCCACGCGGCGCAGGCCCCCTGGAAAATGATGCAAAGGTGCCTGCGCTGGTGCATGGCAGCCAATTATGCGCCAGCGCAGGGATGCTTCTTTTTGTTGTTAATACGACTCATTCCTGTGCTTTGGAAATGATGCAGCACGACGCAGCTAAATGGCTTGTGGTGCTGCGCTGTGTCATTTTCTTGTATATGAGGCACCTAGATTGTAAAATCCACAGCAAGTGGGGAGTAGGTCCAGGACTTGTGCCTGGCAAACATGGGTAACTTTTTATAGCCCTACTGCCCCGGAAATGAGCTTCAAAAGGACTGAAGAGAATACATCTGCAGTCTAGGTTTGGAACCTGCAAGATCTATGTAAACTGAGGGATAGTTCTGCTGTCTGAAACTTGCTAGCCTAATATCAGGGTCAATCTGAATATAGTTTTGTGATTTAGGGCTTTTGGAAACTGAACAATAGCTTTTCAGTTTGAATTTTGCGCCTGTGTAAACTGGGTACCACGAGAGACAGCTCTGCTGTCTGAACACTCAACCTGTAAGACCTGTGTAAACATAGAGGTCAGTGTATAGACAGAAAACTGGGCCATTATAGGCTGCAGTTTTAAATAATACACCTATCCCAAAGTTTACACACAATATGTTTCCTGAGATTGTTGAATCCCCTTCAGCCTTCAAGAACACGAAGAGAGATTATAAAACAGCAGCACAAATCAAAATGCTGTTCTTGGTACAATTATGAGAGGAACATTGGGGGTCATTATAATGGCAGACGGACTTCAGTCTGTCCGCCATCGTCCGGGGGATGGGGACCACCCGCCTATAAGACGGTGGTCCCGCAAACGAAATTAGGATGTGACCGCCATCACCGCAGCCGCAAACGGCATGTTTTACATTGCAGCTGGTGCTGGTGCTGCTGGCTGCAGCACCCGCTGAATTGTTAAAAAAGCACTGTTAACATTTCAATTCACTAAGTGCCAGGCACCATGCGGTGCTTGCCACATGTTGCAAGGAAATGGACGGTGCCCCTCAAGTCCACACACCAACTGCCCTTGCACAAGGGGGGCCTGCAACGGGTCCCCAAAGTACATCTCCACCAGCCTTTCAATGGCGGTTGAACCACCATGGAAAGGCTGGCGGGGATCCAGCATCCTGATCTGGAGTACGGTGCCTGCTCGGCACCACCACCATTCTGCGGATGCGGCGCGGTCCGACATGCAATCCTAATGATTGCCTCTGTCAGGCCCGTGGTGGACGGGCTTTTCGCCCATCAGGCACACTGCCTGCCATCCTAATCTGGCGGGTGGTAATTGGCCTTACGATGGCGGTGAACCCGCCACTGGCAGCCTGCCGGTGGCAGGTTCACCGCCAACGTAATCAGACCTATAGTTCGGTATTCAAAACGGTGTTGTTAGTCAACACAGATTTAAAGACTGGTGCTATCTTTTGTGTTTTTTTTCTTCTTTTCAATCTCTTTGGGGGGCCCCAGGGAGCTTTTTTTTCCTGAAAGCCTAATAGATGTCATACCTCCACAGATTAAAAGTTAGCTCCTATTCTGGCCTTACCTAAGGGCCATGACAGTTGCTGATGTTCAACCTTTTGGGGGTGGGGACTGTATGCTACTGCAAGCTTTTTTCTGCCTTGTCCAATGGCCAGGAGTGGGTTTCAGGCTGTATTTTTATGTCTGGCTACAGACATTGTTTTGTATGGATAACCTCAAGCCATCAATTTTTAATACAACTACAATAAGAAATACAAAGAAAGGCAGTGGCCATGGGGCATGGTTTGGTAGCCAGCGATGCAGACGCATGAGTCTGCAGCTCTGCGCTGACCAATCAATTATCTTGTGATTTTCTGCCCACGACCGGGGTGGGGCTGGGTCCAAAGCTGTGAGCCCTTTCTTAGCAGCGGCGGGAGCTGATCTGCCCCTTTCTGACTGGTCTCGATCGCAGCAGGGCTGACTGTGACGATATGAGAATGAGTTGGAAGGCAAGATTGGGGCAGGTTAAGCAGGACCTCCATATCCCAGAATGGCTGGACCTTGTGGAGAGTAATCTGCAGGGGAGAAGGACCTGGGTCGGACCAACCCCCACAAAAATATCAGCGGTGCAGTGGGTGCTGCTGTAAGTAGCACCCGCCGAGATGTTAAAAATGCAAGATGCGACAGCCATGGTGGCAGTCGCATCCTAATGTGGTGTGCAGAAATTCTGCATGTACTGCAGACTGTCCCGGTCACCACCACGATGGCGTACGGACTCCAGTTCGTCCGCCATCGTAATCGGCCCCTTAGTTTTGTGTGCATGCAATCCTGCATTGCCGAAACCTGATGAGTTGCACTACTACTGCTGAAACAAGGCCATTTGAGGTACCAATGTGTGAGGTAGACTGGGCTCAAGGGTCATGTAACCTCAGTGACAAAGTCACAATTACTCTAGGGTGTGCTGCTTCATAGGCCTGCCAGCAAGACTGGAGGTAAATTTCAGTATGGATTGTGGTGGACAGGCCTTCGCGGTTAACCCACACTTGCCACTGCTAGGGTTCACCTGCTGGTGCTAAGACACCAGACCTTCTAAGGTCTTGCGGGGCCTTGTAAGGTCTAACATGGAAATGTGTTCCCTGAGGAGAGTGGTCCGGGGAACTGGTCATGTAGACTGAACCTGGTTCTCCAGTTCCAAATTCGGCAGCTCTAGACATAGTGCCACATCATCTACCCCACTGAATACCATGCTGCCAACCTGAGAGAAACCCACACTGGCTTCAGCTACAACCCAATTGTGCCTGCTATAAACACCTGTATGCGACTCAATTGAAATTATGCACTGGACAGGAGTAATATGCTAACTGAAAAAAAAGTAATAACATCCTGGAAAAAAGCAAACACCCATAGGGAATGCAAGATTGAGTAAAGCAAGTGAAATGTAGGCAGGAACAAGATGGTTACCTTAACGCTTCTGCACTTATTGTTCAGAAATCAATCAGTGTTTTTGCCTGAAATGTTAAGGACATCACTATAAGGTCCGTAAGGGACCCATTCGAATGTCCATCACTTATATCCTTACCAAATGTAAGCAGTATGGTTTAAAAAGACCACATCCCTGAACAACATTAAACGTTTTTCACTCCAACAGACAGCGTCCTTTTCCTTCTCTGGCCACCCTACCTATCCCGGAACGGCCAAGCCTTATCTATAGGCCTTGGCAATTTGTGCCATCCTGGGACACATTTTTAAAATAAAAAGTAGAGTAACGGATTCTATTAAATTAAAAAAGTAAGTGCCCTGCCGATACCGCCCACTTCGACCACTCATGTACATAGGATTTCTTAACAAGCATTTGCAATGCAATAGGTCTCGCATTACTAAAGTTTGAGCTATTGGTGTTGCATTATTTAGCAATGCCAATAGCTCAAACTTTAATAATGCAAGACCTATTGCATTGTAAATGCTTGGTTTTCCTGTTAACCCTTGCTTTTTCCCGGCTCAATCATTCCGTGCTTTGATAAACTGACCGCGCTTTGTAGCACTCAACCCTGCGTGTTCTTAGCTTCAGTGTCGATGCTGCTGCACCACATCACTCAGGGACACCACCACATCACGTGGGAACACCACAACATCACTCAGGAACACCACCACATCACTCAGGGACACCGCCACATCACTCGGGTACACCACCACATCACTCAGGGATACCACCACATCACTCGGGGACACCACCACATCACTCGGGGACACCACCACATCTCTCGGGGGCACCACCACATCACTCAGGGACACCACCACATCACTCAGGGACACCACCACATCACTTGGGAACACCACCACATCACTAAGGGACGTCACCACATCACTCGGGGACACCACCACATCACTCAGGATCACCACCACATCACTCAGGGACACCACCACATCACTCAGGGACAACACCACATCACCCGAGGACACTACCACATCACACGGGAACACCACCACATCACTCAGGGACACCACCACATCACTCAGGGGCACCACCACATCACTCAGGGGCACCACCACATCACTCAAGGGCACCACTCAGGAGCACCACCACATCACTCAGGGACACCACCACATCACTCGGGGACACCACCACATCACTCAAGGACACCACCACATCACTCTGGGACACCACCACATCACTCTAATACACCACCACATCACTCTAATACACCACCACATCACTCTAATACACCACCACATCACTCAGCCCAACCACATCATCACTCAGCACCACAACAGCACTGTCCTTGCTTGCTACCAATAAGCATTGCCATAGCCAATAGGCCTCACATTAGGAAAGTGTAAGCTATTGGCTTTGTGAATAACAATGCGATTAATTTATATATTTTCAAAGCCAACACATATTAAAAAAAGTGTCATTTACAATACCAATAGCTCACACTTTCTTAATGCGAGACCTATTGCATTGCAAATGCTTATTAGTCTCCTGTTTTTCTTTGTAATGTTTTAATGAGTTTCCACTGTTCTCGTGTAATGTAACTGGCTCTATTTTACAGCGCTCTGACACCTTCGGGTAATGTCCGCGCTTCATAAAAATGCACTAAAAAAATAAAAGAAAAAAAGAAAATAACCGCCATTTCTAGCTTGGTGCTAGAGATGAAACGAATGGCTCTGCTTTGTTCTGTGACACACTTACTGTGCAAAAACGTTTCCAATTATGAGTTAAGTGGCGGCTGCTGATAGTGCCCTTAACTAGCAAAAGATACATACTTTAATGTAAACACTAATGGATTAAGGTATTCGCGGCCAGAACCCCCACTCCTCGTGTTGGCAACGACCCCAAGGACAAGCTGATAAATTGCCTCACCGAACTGTCTGACTGGATGCATAGCCATTGCCTAAAACTGAACGCAGACAAATCAGAGATACTACTGTTCGGTGGACACACTCAATTGTGGAACAACAGCTGGTGGCCAGTATCCCTGGGTACCCCTCCAATTCCGACATTGACAGCAAGGAATTTGGGAGTAATGATTGACACCACACTATCTATGAAATCCCACGTAGCTACAATATGCGGCAAAGGCTTTGCCATGTTAAAGATGCTCAGAAGAGTCTTTCCCTGGATTCCCATGGAGTGTAGAAGGATCCTGGTCCAGTCATTATTGATGAGCAGGCTGGACTATGGAAACTCCCTGTTTGTAGGCATGGCAGAATATCTCTTCACCAAATTACAATTAGTGCAGAAAGCGGCGGCCAAAGCCATATGAAAGAAGAGAAAGTTTGACTCAGCCAAGAGCTGCCTACGAGAGCTTCACTGGTTGCCAATGAGGCAGAGAGCAACATTCAAAATATTGTGTATAACACACAGAGCACTATATAACACAGGCCCACTTATCCTCAGAAATAGGATTCAGTTCTATGCACCAACTAGAAATCTCCGCTCTCAATTCACGGCTAGAGCAGGAACTACTCGAGTGAAGAGAGCCAGAATGGGAGAGAGAGCCTTCTCCCACATAGCTGCATCCAAATGGAACGAATTGCCCGTGGCTCTCAGACTTATGGACTGCCACCTGGCATTTAGGAAACATCTGAAAACCTACTTGTTCCCTCATCCAGACTAAATGACGAACCTTGTAAATAATCATGTTCTGTAAATCTTGCTGACAACACTAAATCAGACATCATATTATTAATACTTTCAAAATCCCAATCATCAGAAAATGTACTTGGTTTAACAAAGTCACTTAAGGAAACCTTGAACTGATGAGGATATTTCAGGATTTCGACCGGACCATATATTTTATAGTCAGTTTTGTCCCATACTACCCCGCCGGGTATTGGAATGGCTGTGACATTTACTGTTGACAGTTCTCTTTTCTTCACGTGGGATGATCTGTGTGGTTTGAGGACTAAGTTGATGTTCTGACTTGCTGTGTCCATTGTACTGTATTTTCCTTCAATGAATTTTCCCAAACAAAGTACCATGATGAGCCAAAGCAGGAGGAAAAATACACCAAGACCAAACCAGAACTCTAACCATGGAGAGACAAGGTAAATTTCCTTGAGTTGATGAAAGAGTTCCGTTGCTTTTTCTTTAAAAGTCTTTTTAGTTTCTGGCATCACTTCAGGGTCGTTTTGATCTTCAGAAAAGTTATCGAAGTTGATGAAGTAGCCAGAGGCAGTTCTGTCAATTGTTGGAATTGTTCTTTCAATTTGTCCTTCGGTAGCACATTCTGATGCCACATCATTGTAGACTGGTGTTTCTTGACGAACTGTTTCAATCTGTGTTTCAAGAGGCACGAGTTCCATGGCATTATTGCATAGTCCCTCCCAGTGCACTGCAGGTTTATCAAATGTGATTAGTCTTTCAGTTTGAACCTCTTGAATTGTTGCAAGTTTGGGTATTCTGTTGTTTCTTGGGAGTCCACTGGGCCTACTGTTGATTATAGGCCACATGCTTGTGGTTTTACCAGGTCGATTGATACAACTCTGTTCTCCTTTTTACCAGCAAGGGGCGGTAGTACTACTGATCTTGTTCCCTTGATTGCTAAGACAGGTACTGCTTTTCTTTAAGAAGGCCCAAATTCCTTCTTCACCGCTATTTTTTCTCTGACTAGATCCCCAATCTTTGGAATCCAGACAGGCCTTGCTGGGGCTGGTGGTGCCTCGTCAGTGGTAGTTGGCTGTTGCTTTAATTTTATGTTGCTTAAGGATTTTCTTGTTTCATTCAAGTCCTGTAAAACAGCCAAACGGTCTTTGATGTCAAAGTCTGTTTTCTTATCTTTTACAACTGATACCTGACTATCTAAGTCCTGAATGTACATTCTAGTTCCGAACAATAGTTCATATGGGCTGAAACCTTTTAGAGAATTTCTTGGCAAATTGTTAAGACTTAACTGGACACTTATTAAATGTTTGACCCACCCATCACCCGAACCTAATACCTTCGCTGTTATAGATTGCTTTATGTCCCGGTTTTTTCTTTCTACCACACTGTTCCCTTCGGGGTGTGACGGACAAGAATACCGCAAGCCAACGCCCATGCTGGCCATGGCCTCCTTATAAGCTCGAGAGCTGAAAGCAGGACCCTGGTCAGAATGGAACATGGCAATTGCGTATGTGCCGATAAAGACTCGCAGATCTTTTATAACCGTTCTGGCGTCAGCCGAGCGCTGGGGCCACATCCATATGAACCTCGTACAGGAATCCACTGCTACCATGATATATCTATAGTTGCCGTCCGTTTGCAGGGGACCACAGTGGTCCAGGTAAACACATGCAAATGGTTTATCCGAGAGGAGAAGGGGTGTCTGCGCTGGTCGTTTTACTGTTGATACTTTCATTCTTTGGCATATTTCGCATTCTAATACATACTTCTTAGTTTGTATTCTCATGCGAGGCCACCAATGTCTCTGTTTTAATAGTGATATTGTTGCGGAAACGCCAGCGTGTGCAGAAGCAAGCCCTTCGTGTGCCGCTTTGATTAGTCCTAACCTTTGTTCCATGTTTGAAATTACTCTATCCCCCACTCCAGGGATTCGAGCAAAAGGAACATTATTCGTATCTGTTAAATATAAGTACTTTTCTGGAAAGCCTTTTGGGAGTGTTTTCTTATCATTTTTTACTGACGCACTGACAGCTTGTAGAATGTCGCTGTCTATTTTTGTTTGTAACCGAGTAATCGCAGCTACGGAAGCCGTTTGCACAGCTGCCTTCGCGGCTTCATCAGCCAATGAATTCCCTGCAACGTGAACGCCATCACGTTGATTATTCAGAGTGTGTATCACGTGAGTCTTTTGTAGTTCTTTCTGTAAAAGAACTACCTGTTCCCAAAGCATTTTATGCTTGATTGTGCCACCTTTTGCATCTTTGAAACCATTTTCCACCCAATTCTGCAAGTATTCATTATAAGATTGGACGCAATAATATGAATCGCACACTATAAGTGTGGGGAATTCGCGATCAGTATTTTCTAGCGCCATCTTAAATGCTACCAGTTCAGCTCGTTGAGCTGAGCAATCTCCTAGAGATTGTGTTTTAGTGACCAGTGGTCTAAATTTACCTTTGTGCCAACGACCTTTAACAATCGCGCACACAGCACTGTAAGCTTGTTTACCCACAACTGCGGGTTGTGCTGATCCGTCTGTATATATGATACTTCCGTATTCTTCCAGAGGCAGGATTTCAATTGGCAGAGGACATTCATATTCATATTGTAAAAATTCCTGTGTCTTTAGGTTAGGATCAAATTCGTATACTACGTCTGTTACAACGAGAGAATTAACCCATTGTATCCATCTCGGATGTAAAGCTTTAGCATTAGGAATGCTTGCTTTAGTTACCGCTTCTAAAGCCGGTATGGTTGTAACGATTATTATTCGTTTACCTTGTGCTAGGGCCCTTTCTTTCGCTACAGCAGTCTGAACCGCAGTTAGAATTTTCTCTGTTGAACTGAATTTTATTTCAGCCTTTGTGTACAAATGTGATTTGTAAGCTATTGGTACCGTTTCTCCCTCATTAGAGGTCAGGTACGTGAATCCGCATCTTCCTGGGATGACTCGGATTACAAGATTTCGTGTATTGTCACGTGTTTCTAATTTAGTTTGAGCTAACATGTCTGTTTGCAATGATTTATGTGTTTTTGAGTCCAGTTGATTGGTTTAAAATCAGGTTTAATTAGTTCGTAGAGAGGTTTAACCCTCTCCGCATAATTTAGAATGTAAGTTCTTTCGAAATTCAGAAAATCTAGAATCGATTGTAAGTTCTTCAGCGTTTTTGGTGCTTGGAGTACAGCGCACTTCTCTAAGAAGTTGTCCGCTAGGCTTTTTCCTTCACTTGATAATTCGTATCCTAAAAATAATACTGTCAGATGGGCAATTCTAGACTTTTTAAAGTTGAATTTGTAACCCTCTGCTGCGAACCCAAGTATAATGGTGTTCACTCTTTTCAAGTGAGTCTCCAAGTCGTCGTCTGTTAGATAGATGTCATCGACATAAGATAATGCCTCATCATCATATATTTGTAGTAACTCTGTTACTCTGGCTGAGAATAGTCCTGGGCTGTTCTTGAATCCCTGTGGGAGCCTACAGAAATTTTTCTGTGACCCCATTACTGAGAAAGCGGTGAAGTACCTGCTTTCCGGTGCAATATTTCGACAAAAGAAACCATTTGATATGTCTAATGTCGCTTTATATTTTTTACGAACTATGTTATTCATTAGTGCAGCACTATGCGAATTTTGTACTGCAAATGTTTAGCAACATGCGTTAAGGTGTCTGTAGTCCAAAACTAGACGGTATGAATTGTCTGGTTCGGAGACAGGAAACAAAGGATTGTTCATTTGAGAGGTGCATGTTTCAATCACCCCCTGGTATTCAAGTTGATCTAAAATCTCCCTGACTTGTTTTTTAGCTTCTTGCTTAATGGGATACAACCTTTGTGCAGTCGGTTGACTTTTTAACTGGATTTTGTGAGGAGGAGAGTCCTCATCCCATCCTACATGATTTTTATATAATGCTGGTGCCTGGGCCACTGCCCATTTCCTTGCATATATATATTTAGTGTGAATCGGAATGTGATTCGAGAAGGCAGGCATAATCATTTCTTCGCCACGAGGGCACTCCCTGACAAACTCTGGGGGCCAGTCTTTTTCAGCTAACAGGATGTCATAGCCTTTTGAGAGTTTATCCCAAAATAGACCCCTTATTTTCCTAGTCTTATCTCCCTCTATACGCAATGTTATTTCGTATATCTTATGAGGTTCGCTAACTCTGGTGTCGGCAGTTTCTACGTGAATGTATTCATTCGTTCCACTGTCTCCAGATGACTCATCAGGATCTTGCAAGCTATACTGATTTCTGCTGCACTGTCTAGCATTGTCTGTGCCCACTCCCCGTTTTTCAACTGTGTCCTCAGTATTCTCGGCATGTTCGATTACTCTAATACTGGCTACCTTCTTTCTTGGAAATTGAGATTTTTTACTTTGAGCAGGTTTCTTGTCTTTGGACTTGGTGTGCTCTCCTGGGTCTGACCGTCCTCTTCTTTCTGATTTCTGCGAAAAAGATCGAGAGGGACGTGTATCAATACTTTGATATCTATCAGGCTTTTTCAAATTATCCCTATTTCTAAGGTTATATCTTTTCTCAGAGGGCTCCCTCTGGGGAGACTGGTGTTCTCGAGTCGGAGTTCTTTCCCTCCGTCGAGGAGACCTTCCTCTGGACTGGAAAACTTTTTCCTTTGGGAGTGGATTGTTTATTTCCATCCCAGCTCTTTTTAGGAGTGTTTGAATTATTTTTAATAAATAATTTTTCAGGATTTTCGAGCAGTTGGGGTTTCACGGGTTTCCCACCCAAGCTGTTTCTACCTAATTCTTCATAACATTTTTCTATAATTCTGGCAAGCTCAATTGGTTGATCTGTTAAATCTGTTTCCTTCAACTTCTGGCGGATCGTTTTATCCTCCATTGTTAATTGAACTAACTCTCTATATGCCTTTGTTAATTCTCTTATTTTAACTAAGAGTTCTTCACTTGACATTTTATCAATGTCTGGGTGTGGTGTGTAGCTGGCTAGAACCGGCCACGTTGCTCCTGGTCTACCTAGTGGACCGAGCCTGGTAATATGATCATTATGTTTTAGGGCGCCTTTAAACCAGAGCAGATGCTCTTGGAATTTTAATGGGATTTCAATCTCCTCGAAAGGAGCGTACTCTTCCAGTGGATCCCCTACTATATAGTAGTGGAACTCGTGTGTTGCGGGTTTGCCGCTGGAAATTTTATCCATGAAGAGAATACCTCTGTCTGCCGATATTCGTGTGCCTCTATCACGAAGACGACTGTGCCACCTTGTGTGGTCAGTCAATTTTCTATAAGTTTTGACGTTATAGATTTTCTTAAATGTGCCGGGATGATTATTGCACCCGGTTCAGTAGTACCGTCGGGACCCTGCTCAGTCGCATTTACTGCGGGTGCAGAGGTTCCGTTTTCTCCTGGCATTGTATAAATGCAAGGTTTGCAGAGCAGGTCTCCAAGGAGACAAAGATTAGGTGCACAATATTTTGGAACACTGTATCCTTCAACGTTGAATAAACCAGAGCTTTACATAGGAATCTCTTCCTACTAAGTTCGGGCGGATTTTAACCTTTCACCCACTCCAGACGTCTATTGGAGTATTTACGGTAGAAAGGGGTCTATGTGAAAAAATGCACGACTGAGTTACTCTAACGTCTTGCGTTAGTTTTATCGCCTTACCAAACGTTGGGCGCCATGTAGTGTAGTTCCTATTTTCCCTATAGGCCCTGCGCATTGAAATAACATAAACAATAGTATGGACGTAGAAGTGCGGATCTTCCAGGTCTCTACTGACTATGCTAAACTTAATTGGGTTTGTTACCAACTAGCTCAGAGGTCACTGGAAACTTTCTTGACTGAATAGGAAGTGATCAGCTTCCCTGGTACAGACAAGAAGGGATTCAGTTTTCCAACAACCGCATAAACATGACAACTTTGCTTCTTAGAATAAGAGTCAATCTCTAGAGTCGTATGAAACAATAGACAGTTATTTTACTCAGTCAGTTGTGCAGATTACTTTCACCAAGATGTAGAGAGTAGAGAGACGGGCGTTTTCAATAAAAGGTATTATTTATTGAACAGTCTTTCTTCTCATACAAGAGAAATGAATTGCCACAATTGCAAGACTAGTTATTATAAAAAGTGTGTACAGTAAAAAGAGGATTGCGAAATAATACTGTAAAAGCATTGATATGGTTTCTTAGCCATACAATGGTTAAAATGAATAAAATATATACATTCATATATACATTTAGCTAACGTACTCAACTGGTGCTTCTAACTACGCCTACCCCAGTGTACCTGACCTAAGCCTAATACTTGGGAGGGAGTAAGTAAGTAGCAGTTTTAGTTAAGTTGGTTTTGCCAAGGTTTGCTTCAAGAATTCTCTCTAAGGGTTTAGTCAACACCATACCTCTGGAATAGAATGTTGGAGGTCTTGTATCTCCTTCCAGGACTCGATATCCCAGTCACTCGCAAGAGTAGGCTGGAAACGCCGGAGCTGGATTTTCTCGGCAGGAGAAAAGACAGCGTCTCTCTCAGCGCGTCAAGGAGGAGGAGGGGCAGCGTCCGTGGGCTGCTTGCATCTGCTGGGCTCTGCAAGGGACAGCTGTTCTGCTCCTGTGTTCACCACACCATCGCTATCATCGATGTCGTTGAGGCAGCGTTTGCTTAAGGCAACGTTGGTAATATTTATACCTGAAAGGTGCCTTGTTTGACGTAAGTTTTTGGACATAAGACGTCGATAAAGATGTCACTAGGAAGTGATCGTCTCTCAGTGCTCATTAGAGTTCTATTACTAATCAAAACATAGCAAGCGGGGCTTTCCCAGGTTACTGAGTTTTATCTTGTTGAAGAACTCGGAGTGTAATCTAGGAATCTTAGATAGTGGCTTCTGCTGTGTCATTTGCTCTAATGAGCTGCAGCGGAAGAGATTCTGAAATGTGGCTCTGATCGTGTTAGGCCAGAGACGAGTTTCTGAAATATCGCTCTTGATCGTTTATGCCATTATAGGGGAATAAATGGATTATAGCCGTATAGGGGCATAAGGTCACAGTATTGATCAGGGTCCTAGATTAGAACGCGACAGACCGAGCCGTTCCGATGGGGCCGGTTGGAAAGGAATCCGACTCGGATTTTCGGATGGCCTACGACGGGCTCAGAGAGCCCGTCTGCCGTTCCGGAAATCCTCCAGTACTACCCCGGTCGCCTCTTTCCGACCGAGGGAGTACGATGGCAGTTTTCCTCTCCCTTTTCGTGCCGGTGTGTCCGGCATGAAAAGGCAGTCGGAAACAGTCTCTGTGGGCCCCCAGCAGGGCCCCCACAGGTGTGAGGCTGCTGAATGGCAGCCTGGGGGCACCTATGGTGCCCCTCTGTCGATCCCTGCACCCGGTGGCAGGCGCCTTGGGGTGCCGGCCACAGGGTGCAGGGATGAACTGCACCCCTGCTTTTCACATTGCAAGCATGCTTTCCGCTCGGAAAGCATGCTTGCATTGTGACCCATACAAATGCGACCAAACAGGGTTCGGTCGCATCCCACTAGCAGGGCCGCAACCAACCACACACAGCAGGTCGGTCAATTACGACTCAGGTCCGTCCGACATCGGAATAGGCCCCTGAGTGTTGAAAAACTGCCCTTTTTAAATGCATCTAGCAAGTGTACCCCTTGTTTTAAAATAATATTTTGACTTAATCAATTCATTCACCTACTCAAAACGTGGAAAATATGCATTTGATTTACATGCGTAAAATAAAAAATATTCTTATAACGTTTGCATTTGGGAAAATATCTAGGTAATTTTTATAGCGTTCAAACAGTCAGGAGGCCTCCTAAAGGGCACCAATAAAAACATCAAGAGCATAAAGATCTTGGATCCCTGCATATGATTTGTATATGAAAACATGCACTGTATATCATGGTTTGTGCTACAGAAAATTAATAAGTTGCCTATTTATTGTGCTTGACTTGGGGTGAATTCTTGCATTCCAGGGTTGTTTCCATGGACCATCATGCACGTGAGTAAGGGCTGCTAAGGGGCACTCTGGCCATCACACATGTCCATGGAATTGCTTTTTTATCTCTTAGACCCTACCAATAACTTAATGAACCTGGCTCCTATTGGTGGGCATATAAAGTGGAGAGCTGGACCATAAGAGTGCCAGGACAACTCTCCTTGGCCACTTCCAAGACTAGTGAGATTTTTTAATCCATTTTGTCCTAGCCAGGGCAGGGTGGGCATAAGGGTCCTTCAGCTTTTGATCTCTCTCCTATCATATAACATGCAGAGAAGGGATAAGACATAATTGGATTGTTCGAGGCCTTCCCGATTTTGCATAATGCAGAATTGGTTCACCCTCTGCCCACTTATTTCCCTATGTTCCTCCTGAAGTGCAAAAACATCAGGGGGAGTTTTTTAAATGGCCACATTTTCTATTGTCCATGTGCTTCTTTCGGCCCCATCTGTGAGACATGTGCCCTCGTGTGTTCCCCTGTGTTGCTTTCTTGCCCGTCTGCTTCTCCCGCCTAGTTCCATGTTGCTCTCTTTCACTCGTGTTCTGCTCTTTTCCTTGGACTTCTTGTCTTAGCCTCTGTGCTGCTTCCCCCCACCGGTGCTCCCCTTGTCCCTTCTGCTCCCACAGCCCTCTGTGCTGCTTCCCCCCACCTCTGCTGTGGATCATTAGGTCTCGGCTAGCCGCGCGGAAGCGCGTCTCCGCCGAGATCTTTTGTCAGGGACTGTGCTTCCCAGGAGACAGCCTCGGCCACCCGCATTGCCTCTTCAAGGAGGTGATTTCCGCTGGCCACGCGCTCGCGAACGCGCTCAGCTGCTGTCTCCTGGGAAGCAGCAACACCACACACGCATGCGCATACACACACACAAGCGCCCATGCACGCACGCACATACATACAGAGACACCCCCCCCTCACACATACACACACGCGCGCGCACACACACACACACAAGTGCACCGAGGCCCCCCGCCGTCATCGTCGCACACATACATACACACACACACGAGCATACACACACACACGTGCACCAAGCCCCCCCCAGCCTTTTGGAACTTACCTGGCCAATGTCGGGGACTCTGCTCTGAGCACGCGGCGCCCAACCTCCTGCTGGCGCGGCCCCGGGGCTCTACACCGCTCACAGGAGCCCCGGGCCGCGAGACGCATCGACTCCGCCTGCCTCCTCTTCCGGTCTGGACGTGACCCCGCCCCCGTCACAGGCGACCGTGCCTGACTTCCGGGGCGGCCGCGGCGGGCTTCCGGGGGCATTTTTTTTACCATATGTCTGGGTGAGAGTTGGAGCCTGTGCATTATTAACTCAGTCACTGGATGCAGTATGGTGCATTATTGATTAGTTTTACCGTTCTTATTGATTGCGTATTTTTGGTCAAAAGTGCATGTTATCTTTGTGTTTGGTTTTAGCTCTGACGTGAAGAAGGGCACAGTGACCCGAATGGCATTCTTCACTTTCGATCACGCAAATGTACTGGAAAACCAATGGGAAGATGAATGGCATTTGTTAAAATGAGCACGACATGAATAAACATGCCACGTGAATGGCAATCATCGAGGTAGTCTACATGTATTCACAAGCAGCTGTTAAATGACTGTTGAGTTCTTTTCAACCGAGATAGAAAGATGGTGCACACATGCAGCTGTTTGCATAATCACAGGGTGACAGTGCACCGCGCTATTTATCTCTGGCTCATTTTTCAGAAAGGTACAAAGAAAGTCTTCCATCATCTAAAGGAGCATTTGTCCCTCTTGCAAAACATCTGGAGCAGCTGATCCATGTTACACTGTAATGTCCTCAAAAGAATGTCATATCTATGTTTTATAAGGATTGAAAGCACACGCTTCTGTCGTCTGGAGGGAACCTCCCATAAAATAGCATGGGATTCTGGCCTGACAAGCCTCATCTCTCGGTCATCATCTGAAGGTGACACAGTAATGCCTGGACCAAACCCATATCTGTTGAAAGAACTCGTGCTCTCAGCAATGGTGTTTTAAAGATGACACTGAACACTGTACACTGTACACTGAGTGCAGAGTAGTGAGTAGTGAGTGCAGAGTAGTGAGTGCAGAGTAGTGAGTGCAGAGTAGTGAGTGCAGAGTAGTGAGTAGTGAGTGCAGAGTAGTGAGTGCAGAGTAGTGAGTAGTGAGTGCAGAGTAGTGAGTGCAGAGTAGTGAATAGTGAGTGCAGAGTAGTGAGTAGTGAGTGCAGAGTAGTGAGTAGTGAGTGCAGAGTACTGAGGTGTGAGTGCAGAGTAGTGAGTGCACAGTAGTGAGTAGTGAGTGCAGAGTAGTGAGTAGTGAGTGCAGAGTAGTGAGTAGTGAGTAGTGAGTGCAGAGTAGTGAGTAGTGAGTGCAGAGTAGTGAGTAGTGAGTGCAGAGTAGTGAGTAGTGAGTAGTGAGTGCAGAGTAGTGAGTAGTGAGTGCAGAGTAGTGAGTGCAGAGTAGTGAGTGCAGAGTAGTGAGTGCAGAGTAGTGAGTAGTGAGTGCAGAGTAGTGAGTGCAGAGTAGTGAGTAGTGAGTACAGAGTAGTGAGTAGTGAGTACAGAGTAGTGAGTAGTGAGTGCAGAGTAGTGAGTAGTGAGTGCAGAGTAGTGAGTAGTGAGTAGTGAGTGCAGAGTAGTGAGTGCAGAGTAGTGAGTGCAGAGTAGTGAGTGCAGAGTGAGTGTGCAGAGCAGTGAGTGCGCAGAGCAGTGAGTGCTGTTGAGTGCAGAGTGCTGTGTATTGGCAATGTAAATGACAATGCCATTTATTTATGATTTAAAGAAAAAAAAAGAAATGTCATGAGCAATGCCAATAGCTCTACCTTTAATGATGCCGAGACCATTGCATTGCAAATGCTTGTTTTTACTGGTCTTTAAGAGACAGCTCCTTGGAGACAATGACAGTCTCACCTGCAGTTCCTTTTAATTTGTGCATCTGGAACGAAGTACGAAGAAAAACTGCAAGACCCACAACAAATTAAAAGCAAGGTATGGAATGCAGATCGATAGGGCAAGGTACAAGCCTTCACCTACTGTGGTCGTACGGTGTAACTAGCTGAACATCCTAGTGTTGCTGGCTCATCCGACCCTCCAGTTTGCTTCATCCACCCTCTTCCATGTTCTTTGCCCACCGATTTTTAAAAGAAAATAAAAGCTTTTGTGACGCTTCATTTTTAATTTACTGATCCAACCCTGATAGGTAAATAAACAGAAAAATGTGCAGCCACAAAATGATGCAGCTGCTACTCATACGCTTTGTCTCCTCTTTAGCCATGCTACACAGCATCAGCCATTATAAAAACCATTGGCAAAGCCAATAGGTCTCAAAGGCGAGATCTGTTGGCTTTGCCAAAGCCTGTTTATTTCCTGAGAAAATTCCATTGTAATCCCATCTAGGTCCTCATTATAGCTTGGCCCCTCCCTCCCTTGGACCAACCTACACCAAATGTTGTAGTATCGAAGTGCACAGTTGGTGCAGATTGGTCAAGCTAGGTCAAAGTTATTAGTGACACTAGAGCAACTTTTCCAATATATTGTTGTGTTCAACTTAATTAAAGCATTTATATAGCTTTAGAACTAAGAATTGGCTCAAACAATAATCAAAACAAATCACAGAAACCTCTAATGTACTCTTAAGCTATGCATATTGCTTGACTTTAAAGCTTGGAAACCAAAATTAAAGTTCTGGGAGAGAGATTTCGTAGAATGAATGCAAGGTATATGCAAAGCAAGGCAATGGAAATAAATGCAAAGGTGCAAAGGCCGCATCCACCCAGAGCGTCTTCGAACAAATTTGTGGCTGACTGAAATGTTTACACTCCAAAAGAAATGCAAATGGGAATTTTACATCCACAGAGGTCACAAATCGCAATCTTTCCTGCGTCAGACGTGAGAGTAGTTCATAAAGTCATGCCATTTCTTTTCAAATGAGTACCTGTCGTTTCTCTTTGGCTCCTTATAAATGCAGGACTACAAGTACCATAATGAAAGGGATAAATAGATTCTTTTAGAAATGGTACCCGGTAATGTACAGCTTAACATTTCTGCGTCCCTGGCTTATAGCACTCAAAATATGTTTAGCGAGAGACCTCTTACATCATTGGGGCTGTTCGAAGATGATACAATTTGTGTGCATCGAGTATGGTTTTCAGTAAAAGGGTTATTTATATCCACCACAGGCAAAATTACCTCTCCCTATGGTGCTCCTTCTCCAGCAAATGGTCTTCATTTGCAAGTCCCTCTCGTAATTGATGCTGTACACGAGAGTTCTACAGTGTAAGGCTGGGTATGTACATCAGGGACAAAGATTTATTGCTCACTTTCTTGCAATGGCTAGATATTCTGCACTGCCACTCAAAGCCATCAGAAATGTCTTATTACTTACCGGTAATCTTCATTACCCCGATTAGGGTCCTCCCCGTCCCAGTCCTTACCACGTGAGGCAGTCCTGCCTCCACCCAGCCAATCAAAACGCCAGAAATCCAAAGGTCGAAGGTGACATAAGCCCCTCCCACCCACCGCCATGCCTGTTATCAACAAGACTCAGACACAAACACAGCGGGAGGGAGGGAGGGAAGAGGACTGGGACGGGGAGGACCCTAATCGGGGTAATGAAGATTACCGGTAAGTAAAAAGACATTACCCCCTCATGGGTCCTCCACGTCCCAGTCCTTACCACGTGAGGAACTCACAAGCAGAGAACCAAGAAGAAAAAATGCAGGACACCAGGGATCCATGCAAAAGTACAAAACTTTAAACAAAAAAGCATCGACGAACAGCAGCGTACAAGACGCCAACAGAAATCGTCAGAAGAGGCAAGAAAAACATCAAGCCGAGAATGTCGCACAAAAGTGTGACGGGACCGCCAAAAGGCCGCCCCACAAAGCACCAGAATAGAGACCCTGCCCCATCAGCACAGGAAGCAGACACAGAACCCACAGGAGACCAACAGGGTAGGAGAAACCCGAGACTGTAGTGAACATCGGAGGCAAAACAGAAGAGCCCCGCGAACACCCAAAGAAGGGGAACAGGAGAAACCCCCACAGCAGGCAAAACAGGAAGGAACACCTCCAGCCGCAAAAGGAAACACAAAGAAACAGGCAGAAAAGCCCGATCCAAGCCGCAAAACAACTCAAACCTGCAGAAACTGCAAAGAAGGAAACAAAACGAGCAAGGCACCCAACCCACCCAACCGACAAGCGGAAGAGAAGGCCAGCAAAAAAAACACCGCAGTGGACAACCACAACACGTCCACCACTAACAAGCACATGAAAGGGGAAACCGCAGACCATGCAAAACAGCAGGCAAGGCCCAAAGAAGAAATGAGAACAGGAGAGCCCGGACAACGAAGCAAAAGCTCCGAAGAAGCCGACCCACCAAAGGGCAACAACCACCGAGGAAGTCCCATGGCCCCGACAAGCACAGACCGCCGTCAACGAGCAGACAAAGCGGAAGGGGAAAAATCCCACCAACAAACCCAAGCCGGAGAAACCAGCACAGAAACAGGAACCCCACCATGGATTCCGACCAAGAGAAGAGCACCAGGAAACAAAAGAGCCCCAAAGTGCATCACAGCTCCAAAGAGCGGAAGGCCAACGCGACCAACACATGCCACAGGCCACCACAGAAGAACAGCCCAAAGACGCTAAAGACAGCCGCTCAAGAGACAGGCAGTCAGAAGCAAGCGCCAAAGACAGGGCAAAGACAGCTGCGGACCCAGAAGCAGAGCCGGAGGCAAGGGAGGCTGGCCAAATCCGACTCCCAACAGCAACAGCAGGAGCGGAAACCAAAAACAGCAAGGCCAACCCAACAACACCGACACCCCCCAAACCTCCGCAGAGCGCCCGGGAGGAGAAAAACGGGAGGGAAGGTATACAGAAAACCCGAAGGCCAAGGAAACGAGAGAGCAACCCCCGAGGACAGACCACCCCGGAACAAAAACCGGGGGAGAAGAGCAACAGGAGGGGAAGCAAAAATGACCAAACCAAGAGTCCCAAACCAAAGACAAAAGGACCTGGAACAGAGGAACAGACAGAGGGAATGCTACACGAAGCAGCAAGACAACCCAGCGCAGGGCCATTCGAAGCACCAGCGCACAGTCCCAAGCACCCACGCAATGTCCCAACAAAAGGACATGTCCCGTCGAAACAAGCACCAGACAGCACCAAACAGAGGACGGCAGGAAGCGGCATAAGCCACCAAAAGAAGGCACAACCTGAGCACCATCCATCAAAGAAACCAACCGCCGTAACAGGAATGCCTCTCAAGACCCTCTGAAAGACAACAGAGAAGTCGCCGCCCAGACACAAGACAGGGAAGCCCGCAGGAACAGAGACACGTACCGGGACCCCCCAAGAAGGCCCAAACAACAACGAGCCCCCAGAGCGCCAGCCCGAACAACAGACAAGCCGGCCACCAAGGACCCCAAAGGGGCCCCCAACCCAAGGACAGGCATCCAAGGACAACAAGAGGAGAGAGGAAACCAGAAATGCACCCCCCACACCAGGTCAGGAGAGCAAAGCCACCAGACCAGGGGAGAGAGGAACCAGAGCCTCGTAACCAGCAAGAAAAATGACCCAACAAGTCATCAGAAGAAACACCAAGGACACGAGGTGCACAAGAGCCCAAGGAACCACAGCCGAGGAGGCAACCACCATCTGCCGGACACAAAACCAACCCTGAGCCGGGGCAGGAGGGAGACCCAGTAGGACCCGCAGAAGATCCAACAGGACAGAGAACAGATCCGGATATATGGAACGCCTCACGAAACCGGAACCAGGCCAGCAAACCCCCACAGCAGGAGCCAGCACCGTGGAAAAAACCAGAGGAGCATGAGAGAGACCGAAAGGAAACACCTGAAAACAGGAAACGGAACTCAACCACCGCAAACCTCTGAGCAGCCGGATGGAGGGGAACGAGAAAAACAGGCAACTCCCACACCTAGGGAAGCCAAAATTACCCACCAAGAAGAGGGGAAAACCGGGCTGCCAGGGGCACAACCGAAAGGGACACAGCCGCACCTACGCGACCAAAGCCCCGGGAGGCAGAACCGAACAGAAAGACCAACGGGAGCCAGGACCTGGAACAGAGAGAAAGAGGACCCCAGGCCCCACTCCATCACCGAAACCAGCACCAAAGAGCGTAGCGACAAAAAATTGGCCGACGCCAAAGAAGAAGGGCCTAAAAGGGGGACGGCCCGGAATGGAAACCGGCAACCAAGAATGACGACCAACAGGAATCACCATTCTCAAAGCAGACCGGACCAATAACACCAAAGGAGATAGGCGACCCACAAGCAGGTCAACACCAGGAGCGGAACACATAACCTGAAGAGGAAGAGATGCAACCACCAGGCCACGGAGACTCCTACCGGGCACAACATATCCGACTGACATTCAGGGGCAGCAGCAGGCGCCGCAGAGGCAGGGAACCAAACGTAGTGCAAAAAATGCAGGCATAGGACCAAGGCACTAGGGGAATGGCAAAGCACCAAAACGCAGGCCAGAGAGAAATCTCACAAGCCCCCGCCGCCCCGGTAGCCGAGGACAAGGCCCAACCATCCGGGACCGGAAGGAGGGACCCCTAAGAAAGCACAGACCGCAAAAGAGCAAGCACACACCCCAAAAAGGAGAAGCAGCATACGAACTCTTGAGAGCGGAATCCACCAACCGCCCAACCCGGACCTCCAGGGAAGAAGCCTCCGAAGACCAAGGGAGAAGGTGCAAAAAAGAAGAAAAATGGAGGATACCAGGTGACAAAGACCGCCAGGCGAAATCGTGTCCCCAGAAAGAGAGGAACACCCCGCATGGCAATGCCAAGCCACACCGCAGCCAGTACAGCCAACAGGACAGCACGAAATGGCCGGTAAAAAATGGGAATAAACCCCGCCGGAGCAAATGAATCAGGGAGAAAGACCCAGCAACAAAACGCCAGAAATCTCATGGACCATCCCCGAATGTATACCCCAACAGGGAAAAAACGTCCACGATCCCACCAACAAGAGATGATGGCATAGCCGCATGCACCAGCAGCGCAGACAGTGGAAAACAGTCCAAGAAAAACTGCAAAAGATACTACGTGGACAAAGAGAATGCAAATTTCCAAAGCACAGCATGAAAATGAACATCCCAAGTCACATTGACAGCATAGGCAGGACTTGAACCCTCAGCACATGATAGCCTGTGATACCAGAGGCATATGACATACCAATAAGCAACAGCTCCGTGGATGCATCGGAGAGGAAGTCCCCTCAAACATGGCGAGCAAAGGAGTAAACCCCATATATGGAACGCTTCACGAATTGCATGTCATCCTTGTGCAGGGGCCATGCTAATCTACTCTGTATCGTTCCAAGCTCAGTATATGTGCTGCCGAAGCGAGCACCAGGACCCAACACACCAATAAAGGAAGTGCCCAGCAACCTCCAGGAAACACTGCCCCAAACAGTAATCTCACATGTGAGAACAGAAAAAAAACAAAAAAGGGCAGCCCTGCAGTCTCCACCCACAGCCACATATGAAGAACATGGCCGCAGGGGCCGGCCACTGCACTAAAGCACCAGCGCCGGAACGACCTGGGGCCAGAACACCAGGAGGGCTCCCCGCCCCAGCCCAGCACATGAACGGGGAGCATCCTGACCCCAGAACAGGAGCGTGGCCGGCCGGAGGACCGGAGCGGCCGCGCCGGTAAAAACATGAAAAGACCATAAACAGAAGCATTTAAAAATGCAAAAGAAACACTCACGGCACCGCCAAACCACCCAGAAGCAAACAGGAACAGAGGCAGGAACCGGGAGCACCAGCGTTCCGACAGCCGTTGGAGCAGAAAAAAAACAGGCATGGCGGTGGGTGGGAGGGGCTTATGTCACCTTCGACCTTTGGATTTCTGGCGTTTTGATTGGCTGGGTGGAGGCAGGACTGCCTCACATGGTAAGGACTGGGACGGGGAGGACCCATGAGGGGGTAAGGGAAGCATCTGGGACTGTTGGCCCCAGACTCTGCTTATTTTAGCCACAGCTAATTCTATTTAAATACCACAAAAGCTGGCCTGGTATATAAGATTCTGTAGGACATTGGGCTTCTGGTTAAGGGGGAGAAACACTACTCAAGCAGCAGCTACAAATCTTGTCAGGGTGAAACACAAGAAAACCCCACATGAACCTGTGCTCAACCCTCTGCTAGCTTGGCTCAAAGCAGTTAGCCTTAACTTGAAAACAATGTGTCAAGTATTTATGCAGCACTTCACGCAGTAATGAAGTGGGAAAACAACATACAAAAGCCCTATACCAATTTGGAAAATTAGAATACAATTTTATAAATTATTTGAGACCAAAACATCAAAAATCATAATAGTAGAACCAGAGTTATGCAAATTTAAAGATTTAGGAAACAATTTTTCTAAAAAGCACAAAACGGCAACTGTGTTAACTGGCTGCACGGGAACAGGAAAAAAGTCACAAGTTTAGGCCGACTGAGATTGAGGATGGGTCAGCAACAGGGATCAAGTAAGGACTCCTGATCGCAGTACCTTACTTCCTAGTGTGCAGTCTGTGCGGCGTTGCTTTGGGAGGCTTTGCATCATCCGGCATTGGTTCCAAGGAGCTCGGCGGTCCATAATGCAAGGACCTGCGTTGAGTTCTGGTGAAGCTGTTCGGCGAGGCTTTGTAAGGCTTCGCTTCGAGGTACGGATTTGGGTGAAGAGCACAGCTAGCCTGGCAAGGCACCCCTATCCCCAATTCTAAGGGTCCAGGACTGCAAGGGTCCCAGTTGGGGGTTAGGACTCATAACAGGCAGAGTCTATGTGCAGCGCCCAAGAGAGTTGTAGCCTTTTCTGTCTCTGACCAGGAGACCAGCCAAATAGCCCTTGGAGTCACTCTGTTGGTTGTGGGTTCAAGATGGAGGTCCAGTCCTTCTCACAAACACAGCAGAGCAGTAGGACAGCAAAGCAGCAGAGCAGCAGGACAGCACAGTAGCGGTCTTTTTTGCACCAGAACAGACCAGCAGTTTTTCTTCTGAGTCTTTCGCTGGTCCGGATGAGTACTGAATAGTTGTGTATGAGGATCCCCTATTTAACCTTGGTTCCAGCTTTCACGTAGGAAACGTTCCTGGAGGGTTTCCACCCCCAGAGACCCTTGGAATTTCCTGCCTCCCTGCCCTGACTTCAGCTTGTCTGGGGGAACAAAAGACAAGTATCAAACCCTTTCTGAGTGTGCGAGGCAGAGGCTTTGTGATGTGCAAGTGTGGTAGGGGACAGCTCTGCCTCTCTATCAAGTCAGAGATGACACATTCTACCAACAGCTTTTCACCCTTTGTCTCACTGTATGGGAATAAAATACAAAGACCAACTGCAAGCTACACCTAGTCATGTGGCCCAGGGCGTGCAAAACAAAAGAAAGCCGGCACCGCTTTATGCCCGTGTGATACGCCACGCATAATATGAAAGTCAGCAGAGTTGAAAAGTGACCCCATTGCAGGAAAGCAAAAGAAAATAGTGCTTACAGACTAAAGAAGACAAACCATAACAACCGAAGTAAAAGGGCCAGTCCTCATGGGAGGTTTCAAATGAAGACAAGGCAGTACTAAGGAGGGACTAACAAGCCTATTAACGAAACAGAAGCAATCATTTACGAATCACAATGACACAAGCCAATGGAAAAGGTGGGCAGAGAGTGGGCGGGGCTTCTATTCCATACTCAAATACAGCATGGCCCGAAGACCAACACATGCACTGCCCAGGCTCGCCCTTAAAAGTCCTCTCTCTCAGTTACAGCTAAACTATAGCAAATCATGGGTGCCACAAACAAGTCCCAGCCAACTGAAGTGGCAAAAAAGGATCCATCTGAGGTGGCAGCAGAGGTAGAGGCTATTTAATCAGTAACAGTGTCTTCTTCACCATCGTCTCTAAGAAACAAACACCCCAAGTCACTCAGGGCCCGATTCACAAAGGTAAACTTAGGCCTGAAGTCCGACAGCCAGATTTACAAAGGTAAATTTACACTTTTGTGTAAGTTTGCGTTTTTTTTAGAATTCACAGAGCTGCAGTTCAACAGTAAGTATATGAGTTCAGAGACTACACAGTCTGGGCGGAGAACTCTGCACATAAAAAGATACGACATGCCTATCTTTTTATGTGCTGCGTTCTCCACCCGACTACGGAGTCACTGCATTAATAACTTACTATTAAAATGCAGTTTTGTGAATTCCAAAACAAATGTAAACTTACACAGAAGTGTAAGTTTACCTTTGTGAATCAGGCCCTAAATTTAGATCTGAAGTCTACGTTTAGACTTCAGGTCTAACATTAGTCTTCAGGTCTAAAGTTAAACTTGGGGTCTAAGCTTAGACTTCAGGTATAAACTTAGATTTCGGGTCTAAACTTAGAACACAGATCTTAGTTTACCTTTGTGAATCGGGCCCCCAGTTTCTCTAATCCCCCATTCTGATGATGGTGATAGGACCTGGCCCTGCTCCCACATGCCATCAAGCCCAGGTGTAAACAGTCCCATGGTAAAAAGAAAGTTCAGAAAAATCTGGTTATAAGGCACACTGCTAATGACACTAATGAAAATGGAGTTGTAATTGTTGGAAAGAGTGGGTCTGAGAAAATGTCTATTAACACAGAATGAACTGCTGTCTCTGTTAGATTACTTTTTTTTCCACAGAAATGCAAAACAATGGCAGCAAGAAATGCTAATGCTTAAGAACTTGTAGAATGCACCATCACCCATAAGAGCACCCTGGTGCTAAGGTATCACGAACAGTGAAGTGAGGTAGGAGCAAAAAAAAAAAAGTTAAGTAGAGAATAGAAAGGCTTTTAATGCTTTCTGAAACGCAAGATATTTCCATGGGATCTGATAGAGTGTGGAAGACTGTTCCACTGTCTGATAGCCATGTATGAGAAAGAATGGTTTACAGAACACATTAGACAAATTCTGGGTAAGACCAGGAATCGGAGTGTTGAAAATCTAAGAGATTGTGACTGGGAGTATCGATGAATTTTGGACCATAGATTGAAAGGGCAGAGAGTGCAGAAAGCATAATGGACCAGGCAAAGAGCTTTGAAAATGACATGTTGAGTAATCGTTTGCCAGTGCAGAGAAGAGAGGTAGCGAAAAGAGGGAATCTTAAGATGAAGAAAAGTAAGATGCCTGTAGTGTTCTGAATGCCCTTCAACCACTGGAGGGCATAAGATGGAAGGCGAAGGTACAGCAAATTGCAGTACTCTAGGCGGCAGAGGCCTATAGTCTGAAATACTATTTGATGAGTTGTGAGAGGGATTAAAGGGTCAATTGCGCTGAGGGTATGAAGCTGGTAGAATCGTTATGAATCTTAATGGACAAGGAGACGTTTGATTACAAAAGGACCCACACATGCAAACTTCAGAGACTGGGGTTGATGCAGGTCCAAGACACACAAGCCACCAGTCAGGACAACAAAGTGATGCATCTTTGTCAACTAGCAAGATTTCTGTCTTAACTGTTAAAATGTAATGAACTAAGCTGTTGTTTCGAACTTCAGAGTAGTCACAGTCAGATGGATGAAGAGCTGGGTACCATCAGCATAAGATACAAGATATATGACAAATTTAGCCCTGATGATAAGGGCAAAGCAGGAAATACAGATGTTAAAGATTATGGGACTAAGGTAGGCTCCTTGAGGACCTAGATTAAACTGAGTCCAGGTAATAGCCTTGCCATGGAGTCCCTATGACTGAAGATGGAAAAGAAGAATTTTGTGACAGACCCTGTTGAAGGTGGGTAAGAGGTCAAGTAGTACCAAGGTGCAAGATAAAACACCATAACCACAACCACAGAAACTTCCACCTTTATTATACCACCGCACCCCTGCCCGACCATCCTGGCACTGGGTGTGAATTGACTCACCTGAGAGTCACACATACATGTGTGTGGAAATACTGGTAGAAAATGGGACTGCTACTTCCAGATATAGTTGATGAAAGTGGTCATTTAGGTACTCTACTACACATCCGGATGACAGGAAAATACCAGGCCTAGTAGCTCCTAGCATGTCTCTATTTGTAACTTCTACATGGGAACATATAACCCCAGATTATTTACACCCATTCACCACAACTTCAGCAAAGTCTTATGTGCTGCCAGCCAAAAACAACAAACCACTAGCACAGCTTGGATTTGGAAACGCTGGGAGCTCCATTGAAAACAATGGAGTGCTCCGGGCTTATAATGGCTGGTATAAGCCTGGAGCTCCAACATTCCAATGTTTCTTTGTTCACAGGTCTGGCTGTGAACAAAGGCTTCAGGGAACCTGAGGGGATTCCAATCCCCTCACGCTCTCAAAAGGCTTTGTTTTTTTTGTTAGAACATTCTGTCCTCTAGTGACAGAATGTTCTAATAGCCTTATAGCCCTTCGTAGATGGGCTATACCGCTATTAAAGTCCCTCTCCCTTGTTAAAGGCCCTCGCCTTCGGCTCGGGGCCTTTAACGCTGGAGAGGACCTTTAATAGCCGGTATAGCCCTCTACGGCGGGCTATAAGGCTATAATAACATGCCAGGCTGGTGATTTTCTGGAAAAGCGTGCCTCCAAAAACCCACCTCACAGCAGTTATGACTCCACCCTAAAGAGTACAGTGGATCGGAGTGACTAGATGAAGGGAAGAGTTTTTCAGAGGATGCACCAGGAAAGGGGACCTGGAATGAGAGGCGCACACTATGTGCTTATTCCTGAAAAAGGATGACTTAGCATTATGTGAAAATATTCTCAGTAAGTATTTAAAGAAAAGTAAATTTGTATCTCATTCCTCCCTTGCACTTAGCCTCAGTGAATCAAGGTTCACAGTTCACAGTTCTCAAATCAATAACCTATTTCAGTTTTTTAAGAATAATCTCTCATTTCTTTTCTCTAAGAAATCATATTCATAGTTCATCAAAGTGGTGTTTCAACAATAATCAATTAATCACTTCTTGAATGTATGTATGTATATATGTATGTGATATTTCTATGGAAGGAACAAGGCCAAAAGGCAGTTGAGCACAGTACAGGGTCAAAGACACTCATAAAGTCAACGAGTGATAGAAGAGGTAGCTGGTTTGTGGACTGGTAATCCATTGTAAAGTAGTGTTCTTTAAAGAGATGAGTCATCAACTCTGGAATGGTGTTTTAGGACCTGGGTGCAAAGATGGAAAAGAAATGCTGACTTGTTTTTATCTTTTTTACACTTCTTAGTATGAAGTCTGATGGAGTCCTGGCTGCCGGCATGCCAAGAACCACTGGAGATGTTGAGCGTGTTTGCAGATAAACGGGATACTGGTCGTGATGGCTCAGTAGGTGAAGCAGCTGGTTTTGAAGATGGTGAGGGCTGGCAAGGAGAGGCAATGGAGTTTTATCAGGATGGGGTGTTGTCATCATATTTCTTCAGGCCCTGAATAAGATGTTCTGTGAAGTGTAGGAAGTTCTTAAGTTGTACCAGTGTGGAGTCTGGAAGGCCTTGAAACAGGGCGTTACAAACAATCAACAGTTCCCAAGTCACTTTCTGGAAGACATTGTTTCACTTTCCTTAGAAGACAAAGCTGGTACCAAACTGTCTTTATGTTTTCTCTTGCAAGGTTCCTAGAGGTGATTTTGGTGTCCAGAGTAAATCGAAGTGACTTTGTGTTAAATCTGGCATCCTTAGGGTGGTCTTCCCCCAGACATTTTGCCTTTTACCTCCTGTTTTTGCTGACTCTTTTTGTTAGACTTAGGACTCTGGGCATTTTGCCACTGCTAACCAGTGCTAAAGTGCATGTACTTCTCCCCTAAACAGGATGACATTACAGTGGCAGCTGGTGGAATTTGAAACTGGTGTGACGTATGCAGAACAAATCAACGAATGCGAGCGAGTGCAGCAAGCGAGCGTGACAGCAATATGGAGGGTCGGGGAGGTTCTCCCCCAGCGAAGAAATTTTTTGGGTGCGATTTTCAGCACTATTTCTGTGATAAATGGACGAAAAATTCAGTTCTTTTAGGCATTCATAAAAAAAACCTCATACATTATTTCAGAGAATTTCTGGGTTGCCAAGCAAGTCTGACTTCTGAAGGGGCCTAGGGTACTAAGCAAGACTGCTTTGGACCTACCCTTTTCAATAGAAAACACTAGTTAGCGATGTGAACAAGTTCAATGGACAAACCTGGGGTTTAGGGAGAGTCCCTCTCCTGAGAAAGAAATGTAAAAAAGATTGGCAAATGGTGCATTTTAAAGCAAATGAATGCAGCGATAAAGTAAGGCTTATTAAGCAGTGGGAACGTATAGCCTTGAAATATTAAACACATTAAAAACTGCCCCATATCTTCTTGCATTCATTTGTTCAACAGTTACTGTGAGGCCCTCATGAAGGGTGTGATAGCATGGACAGCAAAAGATTGTTAAACAAAACATACTGCTTTAAGCTCTTCACAATCATCCCCTTTTTCTAAGCATTTTATAAATGTACTCAAAACGTATTTTAATGCATCGTATCTGTCCACCGTTAATTTTACAAATGTCTCCTATCTCTCAGAGGCCTTCCATTTATGTCTGCCCCTGATACAGTCAGGGCACACCCATACACGCTTGCATCAGTGTACCATATTACCAACCTAGGCGAATAAAAAATGCACACACCTAGCAAGACTATTTGACGGTTGCCACAGAAAGAGTTAACAATGTATTTCTGAATTTGCAGTGCTCAAGCAAGAAGATAATACTAACAGGCAGGTGTTCTTATCAGTTCACACATGAATTGGCAGTCACAAATTTGTGAAGAAGCTTTCTTATCTCAGGGCTCAGTTCAAGATGCACACAGACTTGAGACATTCCATGCAAAAATGTTTCCCTCTCTCGAGCACTCAGCGTTTACTGCAATGCCAGCAGCCCTTAAAATGTACAAAAATGAAGGTTTTGTTTATTACGTTACCGCTGGCAAATATAATAATCTGGTATTCATATAGTGCCTTAATTTAAAACACTTTACACAGCATATTTCATATATGATTATTATCATCCAATTGAATTTGGCACTGAATCAAGCCCACCAATCATAGGAGGGACACAGAGAAGAGCTGCGGGAGACGTGAACACCGAAGGGCTTACCGGCGAGTGACAAAGTCCAAAGGCGGTGAGTAGGCTGCTGAGAGCTCCCTGGGTCTGACCAACCTTGATCCCTCGCCATCTGAGAGAGAGGGGACCAAGAAAACTGCCGCAGGGAGGGAGGAACAGTGAACATTTCGGCCCACCTGACCCCATAATGGAGGTCAGAACACCCCACAAAGGAGATATCACAGGAGACATGCCCGAAGTGCCTGGCGGTAAGGGAGGCCCAGGTACAGGGAGACACAGTAACTCACAGCCCTTGCCTGACCCTAAGATGGCCGCCACGAGCCACTGCTAAGTTCTACCTCGAGGAGACCCACCATTTCAGACTCCAAGAAGGACCTAGGCACACACCAAAGTAGCCTTTCTACAAGCGCGACTGATCCCCACAACACGGAGAGGGATCCCCCGGAGATCTGATCGGCCCAGGACTCCCTGGCGGTGGGCAGTGATCACATCTATGCCTCCTAAAATAGCCGTAACCAAGGTGTCAAACTACTTCACACCGGCGGAGAAAAAACAGGTGGGCGACCAGGAGAGTGTTGAATCTGGAATGGTGCTGACCAAGGAAGACCTGTTAGCGTACCTGGCGGACTTCAAGACTGAACTTAACACCAAGGCCACAACCCCCCTGCCTGACCTCAAGTTGCCTTCAAGGGAATTTGTTTTAACAACAATTGATGATTCAACTAACCTTATAGGATAAATTAATGATCCTTTCAAGAAATCAATTCTTCCAAAAATGATTATTGGTTATGTGTAAACACAAGCTGTCACAATACATACAATAAACATAAAAAACAAACACAAGAGGTGTATAAGAAAAATAGAATTTATCAGGCAGTAAAAAGGTTATTGTTATTGGTTATTGATTTAAGTAACTCTGTAGAGTTACTTATTAACATATCTCTACTGTACCTGCTGACCTATTTGTTTACAACTGTTTATATTTGTATATGAAATCATATAAATGACCTACCCAAAATCGAGCATGCGCACTATTGCAGCTACGCTTTAGTAAGCGCTGCTGTCAGTCACTCTTCTTGCTGCCGCAGCCAGCCCCACCCCCACCCTCCTTCAGCGCCGATTGAATGCCTGCCTGAGAAGAGCGACTCGCGAGTTCTTTAAAGTTTGCTGCTTGCTAGTATTTTGCTTGCGTGCAGTGCGACTTGGCCAGGTGGGGCAACGTCCCTGCGCCCCAATGGACGCACCGCCCCTGTGACATTGGTGTAAACCTGATTGGCACATTTGATGTACTGGTAAGTCCCTTGTAAAGTGGTACACCATATACCCTCCAGGGCCTGTACTTTAAATGCCACTAGTGGGCCTGCAGCACTAACTGCGTCACCCATATAAGTAACCTTTCCAACCTGGCTCAGGCCTGCCACTGCAGTGACAGTGTGTGCATATTGCTGCCACTTTGACTTGGCATTTAAAACTACTTGCCAAGCCATATACATCACCCCTAGGGTAGGCCCTAAGTAACCCGAAGGGAAGTGTCCCATGTATTTGAAAGGTAGGACATGTGTGTTTAATCTTCATCTGTCCTGGTAGTGACAAACCCCCAAAGTAGTTTTTCACTACTGTGAGGCCTAGCCCTCTCCTAGGCTAGCATTGGGAATTCCTTAACACTCTTTAAAGCTGTAATTCCTTAACCCGAGAGAAGTAGCTTTTCATATCTTTGAAATGGTTATGAGAACTCCTCCTTACTGGTGAAGTTGGATTTAACATTACTGTTTCAGAAATGTCACTTTTAGAAAGCAGACATTTCTGTGTACTTACTGCTCTGTGTGCCTGACAGCCTGTCTCTAATAGACGTCTGGGGTGGGCGACGGCTACACTTTCTGTATTTCCTCTAGACAGCCACAACACAGGAAGGATAGGTGTGTCTGAATACCCATCTATGTGCATCTGCATTCTGATGGCCTTGCATGGGCAGGATAGAAGGGGGAGACTAACAACTTCAAGTGAATAGACTGTATCAAACACAAGGACTGATTACCTCCAACAGATAGCCTGGTAGACAGGACAGGTTTAAAAGGGATACTTTTGCACTTCAGAGAGCCGCTTTGAAGTCACTCCCACATCAAAGCCACTTTTAGGTATATGTACTGGGTCTGTGACCCCCCTAAAATCAGACACTACTGGACTTGCAACTGAAGCTCATCCAGAAGAACTGCTATGCTGCTTAAAGGATTAACCTAGACTGCTGATCTGCAAGGCCTGCTTTTCGATTTGTTGCCCTGCTGCTCTCTGATTCTGCTGATTCTGCTGAAGTAGAGCTGTACTCTGCCTTCAGTCCATGTGCCTCCTATTGCTTGAGATTCAGTGATTTCAAAATCTCTACCCCTGCTCCTGCTCACTGGAAGTGGCCCGGATACTTGCAACACGGATTTCCATGCAGCTCCTGTCTGTGTGTAGCAGAACTGGCGCATTGACCAGGTTACCGGAGGAAAATCGATTGCCTCAGAACCAGTGCTTTGGCTTCAGGGATTGGCGAATCGGACAGCAAACCGCTGCCACTGCAGCATGGTGAGATTGATGTATCCCCTCAACTGCTGGCAGAATCCAGTGCATCACTTTAAGGCTCTCGGCTCTGGCACCCATCTTTGGAACTAACGCTGCGCCTTCACTGCGTGGAGAAGATTGACGCATCCAGCGTTGGTGTTTGTGACCAGGAAATGTACTTTGTTCACCAGGGCCTGCGTGGGACCTCTAGCCCCTCTGCTTCAGGCATTGGATGCCTGAAGTAGAGGAGTCTTTCAAGCAGAGCTGTGAATCATCGGCATATTGGTGAATGTTGAAGCTGTTATCTGTGAGTAGACTATGAAGTGGCTTCATGTGTAATCTATTAAGCAATGTTCAACAAACACAAACAGGGGTGTTCCTGCACCTAACAACATTCTCATTTTCAGAGGTCAGTTTTCTGGACTAGCTAGGGAAAGCATGTAGTGCACGAGTTCCAGGTGGAACTCTCTCTCCATCTCACCCCACAGCCCAGATACCAGTGCAGGCTTCGCAGAACCCAAAATAACAAGATAAGGCTTACCAGCAGTCGTGCAGTCTCAAATAATTTACAGGCCATGACAAGGAAAGAAATATATTTGTTTCCTTTCAAACACTCTGCACCTACTGAAGGGAACTGAATACAATAATTCCCACCAGAATCTTCCTTGAAGACCAGAAGCCCAGCTGCACGCTGTTCAGGCCAAAGACAAGTGCAGAGGTTGGGGAAAGGTCCCTTTTTATATTATAGGCCACAAAATGTCAGTTGAAACCTCACAGCAGTTTGCCAAGAGTGTAATCTACAAAGAGAAAGAAGCAAGTGTTTGATTAATCGGTTACCTTCCAGAAAGGGTAGTTTGGCAACGCCATCACCATCTCAATGGTCAGAGTGTTGACCGCAGAATGAACTCTTCCTGTGCCTAAGGCAGTGCGATGCCACCTCAACTTTTTGAAGAGACCATGATCCCTCCACATAGCGCCCACTGTGCCAGACGTGGAATGGAGTGTCAACGAAAAGGCTTTGCCTAACATGACACCATCCAACTGCCCTTTTACATAATGGGAAGCAGAATAAAATGTTTTGTTCTTCACCTCCTCATGTATTCATTGGGAGTAAAAAGGGGTTCCTAAACTATGGGTCTTATTTAGAGTTTGACAGACAGTATACACCAAAATGATGATCTGCCAGCACTATTAGAAGTCAGGAGGACTTTCCTTTTTCTGAGGCTGTGGCCCTGCTAGCACGCTTTCAAAAACACTACACCGAAAGCCTGACAAAAGTGGGTTATTGTTTTGTTTTTTAAAAACAAACTCCCATTATGGGGTTTTTGGAAAACAGAAAGGGTTGGTGAGTGCTACCTGAAACCAGAGGAGATCTCTAAATATGGTGGGTGGTAGTCCAGCCAGGGTGTTGGAGGAAATGCCTCGCCCATCCTAACTAATAGCCGGCAACCCATCATACTTTAAATCGGGATCTTTGTGCTGAACATCTTTCCAAACTATTAGGGGGCAGATTTACTACTTCTGGCGCATCTCTGCTAATCAGCAGGGATGCGCCAGAAGAGTTGCGATACATCTGCCCACCCGTGCGCCACCACTGATGCGCCGCATTTACAATGACATTGACAGACCGGCCGGGACTGAGAGACCGGACCGCGATAGAATCGAGTAACAGAACCAACAACAGGCACTTGGCGGTAGTGTCGAGGGAGCATTTTCAAACAACTGTCTCCGTCCCACGTATAAACGACTATTTTCTGGGGCATAATTAAAGATCAAAGAGAGTGAGAACATCAGCCATACACATAAAGTGGTTCTGCGCCGTGGTTGCCGGTGATGTAAAGACCCCCTAACCAAAGTGATTATTAGAGAGTTTACGGTCCTGATGAGAACTCCGTAACAAAAGGGAGTTTGAAACGCGTAGACCTTATTTTTGAACCATAAGAAAATCAGAAATAATATTTACATTAGACTGATTTATTTTGCAAACTGTATACTATGGTTCTTGTAGAAATTGTATAAAAAATGTACAGATAAAATATTTTTGCTACTAGAATATGAGAGTGTGAATGTGTGTAGTGTGAGAATTTCAGAGAGAATGTGTATGAATGAATTTAAAGGGGCACAATGTTGAACATGTATATGTATGTTGATTCTATGTTTTTTTGGAATGTTTTTCTTTTGAAATATAAAAAATCCGCTTGAACAAATGAAAAAATGAAATCTAAATAAAAATGAAATCAAAAAGATTAATTCACAAGGACTAAAACGTAGCCTTCATAGTGTTTAATTCATATGGTGGCATTAGAAACAGAGGCTTTGATTTATATTGGCAGCATTGGCAGTTTTTTTGTAGTTTTATTGTAGTACACATTAGGCAGGGTTTGGCCTTGCTGCTTGGGAGCCCATACCCAGTGACATGTATCAGCATTTACAATGCGGCGCACCGTGGTGCACGATTGGGCAGATGCGTGTCGCATCCCCCGTCGGAAAGGCGGCACATTGCTGGAGTTGCGTCGCAAGCGCGACACAGCTCCAGCAAGGCCCGGGGGTGCCCTATCCCTAACATGCTGTGTCAATCCTTACGCCTGCTTCAAGCAGGCACAGGGTTTTGACGCAGCATGGCCTTAAAAGTTACTGAGTGAAATCTTGTAGATTTCACTCAGCCACTTTTAGGAGGCGTTCCTGCGCGGGAATGCCCCCCCACGCCGGAACGCCTACATGTGGCGTAGGGCTTTACAACATGACGCATCTCCCAGATGCGTCACATTGTAAATACCCCACAGCATGGCGCTGCCTTTGCGCCGCCACTTCGTCACAAATATGACGCAACAGTGGCGTAAAACTGGCGCAAGGGGCTTGTAAATCTGCCCCAAGGTTCTCAAGTGGATTATACTACAACAAAAGTGCACTGACAGATACAGCCATCCAACTAACAGCAGACATGTGGAGAAATGGTCAGGCTCCAGGAGCCATGTGCATTACTACCCCCTGAGTATCTTTCAAGGCATTTGATCATGGGGCTACCACGACCACCTGTTCTGCCATCGAAGGCATACTATTGCAATTTTTATTATGGAGAGAGCACATTAGGGAGTAAACATTCTGGAAGAATTGAACAGTAAACCTGGCAAATGGTTTCAATACTTTCTCAAAAATAAAACAGCAGTTCATGAAATTCTGGTCATCTGTAATAGGATTTGTACTCATGTTAACCTTTCTTTTAGAGGACCTAATGGCCTCCATATTCATATACACTATCTGGAATCTGATAAACTGGCTTACAAGGAAGCCCTTCAAGAATATAAAATGCAGATATGGGTGGCCAAAGCAAAGTTCCTGGAGGATACCTTGACTAAGGCCACGAACAAGTCCCAGGCATTGTTCAAACTTGTCAACAACCTATCCAATCCTTCTTGCGCTGAGTCAGCTATTCCGGCGTCTCAGGAGTTATGTGACTCCTTGGCCGCAGCCTTCGAGGAAAAAATTAGGAACATTCTACTTGCCCTTTCGGACTCTGGTCAGACTATACCGTTGGTGCCTTCCTCTGTAGAATTGGCCAGCACAACGAACCCAGAAGTTTCTGGGGGAGAGTCAGGACAGCTCTTGTTGACCTGTTTTCCTATTCCTTCCTTGGAGGACTTCTGTTTGGTGGCAAATGGTGTCTCTTCTGGCTCCCCACTTGATCCTATGCCCCACAGGTTTTGAAAGGTGTTTCAGGCTGAGCTCTTTCCACCACTCCATTCCATCTGCTGTCAGTCACTTGCCACAGCTACGGTTCCAGATAGTTGGAAGCTGGCAGTGGTTTCACCCCTGCTAAAAAAAGCCACCTTGGACCCTTCGAATCCGGCCAATTATAGGCCAATTTCGCTTTTGCCATTTTCTATAAAAATCTTGGAGAAATTGGTTACAAGGGTCCTGTCTAACTTTCTGGAAACCAATGCCTGCCTGTACGCGACCCAGTTTGGCTTCAGGCCGGCCCACGGTACGGAGTCTGCCCTGGTGGCCGTGTTGGAAGACCTGCGCTCGCGTGTCAACATGGGCAGAGCGGAATTTTTGGTGCTGCTCGACATGTCGGCCGCATTCGACACGGTTGACCACGCGGTGTTACTGGGCAGGCTTCAGAAGGCCGGGGGACTGGTCTGGCCTTGGACTGGTTGACTTCTTATCTTTGCAACAGGCAGCAGGCTGTGGCACTTCCACCTTTTCGGTCAGCAGTGAAGAATGTAAAGCAGGGCGTGCCTCAGGGATCAGCAATTAGCCCGATCCTTTTCAATCTATATCTTCGTCCACTAATAAGTTTGATTAGGTCATTCGGCATATCTGTTATTAACGATGCCGATGACACTCAACTTATTTTTTCATTTGAAGGAGGTGATGCGGTTTCGAGGGAAACTTTCACCGCTGCATGACTGCAACGGCAGATTGGTTACGCCACAACTCACTCCAATTCAATGGAGCGAAGACCGAGGTGCTCCACTGCTCCCTGGACCGGTTGCCTCGCCCTCTACCTGATGGGTTCTGGCCTTCTTCAATCTTGGGCACAGTGACTGCTGCTGTTTCGGCCCGTAATCTTGGCGTCATGTTCGGGCCTAGCCTGCAGCTTGACGCTTTTGTTAATAAAACCACGGCGACCTGTATGCTCCTGCTTCGCACTTTACGGAAGATTCTGCCGTTACTTCCAACTGCGGCCAGGACAGAAGTGGTGCGTAGTACCATCCTCAGTAGGTTAGACTACTGCAATGCACTGCTTCTAGGAGCCCCTAACATCTTGGTTTTTAAGCTGCAGAGGGTTCAGAACAAGGCTGCCAAGCTGGCCCTCTCTCGTCCACGCTCAGCGTCATCGTCTTTGGCGCTTTCGGACCTTCATTGGCTGTCTGTTCAGCAACGGATTCATTTCAAGGCCTCTTGCCTTGTTTTCAGGGCCTTACATGGGCTGGGGCCAGTGATGTTACAAGATCTCTTCTCCTGGTACTCAGCCGCAAGACCGCTGAGGTCTTCCTCAGCCTTCCTGGTAGTTGTTCCCAGGATTAAAAGGGTGAGGATGGGCGGTCGGTCGTTCAGTTTTCCAGCTAGAACTCCTTCTCCCTGCCCCTGCGGAGCTGCCAGGATTTGGCGGCTTTTAAAAAGGGTTTAAAAAGCTATCTCTTCCCAAGAGTAGTGTAGTGCGTAACATCTTTCGGTAATGTTTTGGTCACAGTGCCAGGATACCCTTTTGGGTGACAGATGCGCTCAATAAATACGTATTACATTACATTACATTACATTACATTCATTCATACACAGGGTTCTTGCACACTGAAACTCCTTCTGCTTACTTCAATGTCTGCTTGAGCAATGTAAACAAATAAATGAATTTGACATTTAAGCAAAACATGACATAGCGCTCACAGCCATGTCAATGAGAGTTCATGATTGGGGGGTGATGGACAGCCTAAACAAATGGTGCCAATTCTTTGCTGTTGACACACAGTTAGTTAGTAGGGGCAGTTCTATTATGTGTGGCTGATCACCGACACAGTTCTCAGCAGTCCATCTGTGCCAGTATTCTGATCCCGTGCTGCAAAAAAAGGACTGTCCTCTCCTTTGATTTTCAGAGACAAACACCAGGAAATGCAGAAGATGAATCATTCAAATAATGTGAACACATGCACGAGAAAGACTGCAGAATGAAGTCTAGACAAGTGAAAACTAAGCAGTGTAGGCAAGACACCAGAAGCAGGTTGTTGTTACTGAAGTAACAAGCATTGCTGTATTTAGCAGAATTCAGATTTGTGGGGACACATCTACATCACTTTCAGACTATTAACTTCCACCACCTGGTCCCCACAAAAATGCCACTGCTATCATCCCCAGTCTTACAGGCCTCTGTTTTGTTCTTTAAAACGCGACAGGACTGGCAACAACTTCAGACTTGGAGGAATACCAGGACAGTCCAGAACTCAGTAGACTGACAATTAAATACCTCCTGTAACCAGATGTTTTCAGTGTAGCTGGGATAATTCTCACTGACAGAAGAACCAGCTTATCTGCACAAAATGTCACGAAATTAACAAAGATAAAAGTGATCAGAGATTTTCTCTCACTATGAGGCACCATCTGATGTGAGAGAGCCTGTGAAGGGGTTTTCTGGCAGTAAGCTCTAACCGTGTTCTCTGGATCAAACCGAAACAATGCCCTCTTCCAGCCCTCGCCAATACTGACCACACACAGTGTGATGTTAAAAAATAGCTGAACTGGGGAGTTGGCAATGGGATAAGCGAGAAAACAGAGGTATTGTTTACAGATAGGAATGGCTATGTGAAAGCAAATAATACCCTTAATATTCACCTATAAAAGTTCAGCAATAACACTCACAGTCACAGTGATATGCCTTGAAGGTACCGCTGTGTAACCTACTCTCTTTGTTCTTGATATGAAGCTGACTTCGCTGAAACTGAAATATAGTGAGATATAAATGACCACAGAAACACTAATTAACCTCCTTTCCCATTGGCAAGATAACTACCTCTAACTACTTTTGCCTTCTGACATTGAGTGGATTATGTTCTGATGTTGCTTTAGTGCAACTGGAAATTACTTCACATTCATTAACAGTCTGTGTTTCCTACTCTGACCACACATGTATCCCTTACTAAATGCTGCTTGCACCTTAAATGCATCTTGTACAAACACACTATCTATCTATCTATCTATCTATCTATCTATCTATCTATCTATCTATCTATCTATCTATCTATCTATCTATCTATCTATCTATCTATCTATCTATCTATCTATCTATCTATCTATCTATCTATCTATCTATCTACCTGTCTGTCTGTCTGTCTGTCTGTCTGTCTGTCTGTCTGTCTGTCTGTCTGTCTGTCTGTCTGTCTGTCTGTCTGTCTGTCTGTCTGTCTGTCTGTCTGTCTGTCTGTCTGTCTGTAGTTTTGTCTGTCTGTCTGTCTGTAGTTTTGTCTGTCTATCTATCCATATTTCTATCTAACGATGTTAGATTCTGGAATTGCTCTGTCCCATCACAACATAACTTATCTATGCTCAAAAACAGTTCAAGGTTTGTTTTCCCAATAAACCCAATTTCCAGAATACTGTTCTAAAACTAGAATGTCTTTCAGCAAACTCTCAATGAAGAAGATTATTCGTCCAACATAAATTATGATTCTATGAAGCAAAGGGCATAGCTCTGGCAACATAGTAGCTTGATTGCCTAGCAAGGGCGTTGTGAACCACGAAGAAAGTTATACTAACCAATGAAAAATGGCTGCCACCAACTCTAACTCTTGTGAGATTCAGCAGTTTTTGGACACTTTAGTTTGTTGTCTTCTGGCATCACTTAGTGGAACCTACATTAATGGGAAGCTTTATGCCAGGGAGCACTGCCCCTTGATGACCATTGCCGGCCTCTCTTGCCACGACATGTACTCAATGTGGTTGGATTTGGAGCAAGTGAGTAGGTATAAAATAAACTAACCCCACTTAGAACCATGTCCCATATAGCTGTGTGCAAGTGGGTGATGCAAGCAAACTGAGCAGTTGTGTGGGAGACTGCTTTCCTGAGAGAATTCGGAATTTCTACTATTAAGTTTGCTCCAACTCTCACTTTTTGTTTTGTTTTTCTGTCATGTTCCATTTTGCTATGTTTCCTCTTTCTTTCCACCCTTTCTTTATTTTTCCATCATCCATCCTGCTGTTTTATGCATCCATCCATCCTTCCTTTTCTCCATCTTTTTTTCTTTTTATCCACCCAGCCTTCTCTAGTCTCTACATCCTTCTTTGTCTTTTTCTGTCCTTCCCTTTTCATCATACTCCAACCTTACTTCTCGCCATCAATCCTTCTCTCAATCCATGAATCCATCGAACCATTCATTTGTTTCTCCATCCATCATCTGTCCTTCTCTCCATCCATACATCTCTGCATGCATTCATCTCTCATCCATCATCCTCTCTCTGTAATCATCCCTCCATCCTTGTCTACATCCATTCCCCCACCCTCTACTCCATTCATCCCTCTCTGCATTCATGACCCATCCTCTCTTCATCGTTTGCACCATCTCTCCTTTTCTCAAACCCTTTTGAACCCTCACTCCTCTGTAAGAGGTCTTAATTATAGAGACCAGAGTGTCTAAAGAAAGTCAAAGGAGCCATAAACAAAGAGGCTTATTTACAAGCCCCTTTGTGCCGCCGGAACGTCACTTTTATTGATGTTAAGGCAGCGCGCAGTGCAGTGCCGTATCTACAAGGCCAAATAAAGCCACGTTGCGTGGCTTTTCATCGCCTTGTAGATATGGTGTGAGGCAATGCAGCGCAAGTCACTGCCTGGCCTCACGCTGCTAGGAGGAGGCATGCCACTGGCGTTATGGTGGGAGTTCCCATGTAACACTCGTGGCATTTGACACATTCCCAGATTTACAACATTTTGTAACCCTGGGAATGCATCAAAATCCTACACCGCCCCAGGGGAGACGCAATGAGGAGATATAACGTTATTTCTCCTCATTCCTTCCTTTTTCTATGTGTGCTGCAAATCACCTCCATTGGTTGTTTTTGTGCAGGAAGGTGTCCCTTCCTGCACAAAAACAATAATTCCCACAACATGGACACCCTTGCACCATGGTGCAAAGGTACTTGCATTGGTACATGGCAGCCAATTGTGCACCAGCGCTAGGGAAGAGGACAGGGATGTGCCGAATCTCATAGATACGGCGCACTCTTGTCCTTTTCTTTTGACGTAGGGCAGCGCAGCAGGAAGGCTTGTGGCGTTGCCCTAAGTCAAAAGTTTGTAAATGACACCCACAATCTTTAACGTTTCATGTTACGCAGCATCTCAAGGTGCTAAACAGGGCTTAGGTTAATGATGGGCGTGATTTGGAGTGTGGCCCCTCAGTTGACAGTTTGGCTTCCACCTGCCATTGTTTAACCTCCACAGCCGCCATCAATGAGGACTGGGAGACAGTCGACTAGTTTTGTACTGCAGAAGTGTAATCTTTATCCCATCTCAGATATCATCGGACTGCATCATATTCATGCGTAGTCAGGACTCAAATATATTAACGTTATTAAAGGGAGTGAAGTATTGCATATTTAAATTATTCCACATGACATACTTGTGTATAGAACGTGGTTAATAAAGGTGTATGTGACACGTACATATTGATGTGACAGGATAACTTAACATAGATGTGTCCCATTGTGAGGTTATTAAAATTGAGTGTGTGTAAACTAATATTTAAACATTTATAGATATAACAAGAATGTATTTCATGCAGGTGCATTTAGAATGACATCTTCATAATTCTTTACAATTTATACATGTATTAAGGAGCTGCATTTACTGTGTGTGCAGAAATGTGCACATATTCTGTAACCCTGTGCAGTACTAAATTGTCTAGGGTGGACCTCGAGAAAAAGTTTAGTCCATGCTCACATTCAGAGTTTAGCATGTAATTCGTGTTTAACCTTCAAGCGAGTTCTCATGAGAGAGAAAAGGAATGACCAAGGAAGAGCAAAGTTGCAATTTAGGATCCCCCTCCTGTACAAAAACAATCCTTAGAGGCGTATTCCTCTTGCTAGGTATGATGCAGAATGCAAATAAAGATATTTCATCTTGTTGCACCTCCACTGGGAAGGTGTATCTTTTTGGTGCATTCTCAAGTTTACCAGTTCTGGTGAATCTAGGAATGTGTCAAAAACACTGGGAGTTGCGTGTCTTCACAAATCCCTTTTAGGGGTTGTGTCGCTCTTGAACCACCTTGCATGGTAGAACAGCGACACAACTCCACTCACAAATAGGCCCACTAGTCTCTTCCGCCCCACTTCTGACTAGATTTCTGGCCCATGCGACATCTCTGAGAAGCAAACTGGCTAGTCAGTATGTACTATATGAAGTCAATCTGGCAGAGTCTAGCAATTTTGCCCAATATGTGCACTGGTAGAATAATTTCTCTTCTATTCTCTGCGTAGAATTCTTTTCTCTACAATCCATTTTCATATGTTGCACTCCCTTCCATTCCTTCTCTCATCTCTTGTTTTTGTGCCTTCTCTTCCTTACATCTTCCCTTCTTGTTCTAGCCTAATTCTGTTCCCTCATTGGGTCTGGTTCCAGAGGCGGTAGTGGGCAGCGGCCAATAAAGGCTCTTCCCGGGTATATGGAAGCAAAGACTTCATAGCATCAACCCCACCAGCACCGCAAACTGCACCAGGGCTGCTGCAGCCTTCCTTGCAACCACAACCGCAGAAAGATACAGAAAGTCCTGGTGCCCTGATAAAGTGACAGTGGTGCCCAACAGCAACCACCAGCACAAATTAAGCACTGTTTACTCATAATGCCCATGTATGGACAAGAAACTATTCAAAGAATGTGTTTGGAATAGTGAGTCTATCCAAAAGTCTTTTTTGATAGAATTTTTAAGTAATGTCCTTTACAGTGACATAAATATGTTTTGTTATGTGTCTGCCATGTCCTTCTAACACATTTGTAAGGTTTTTAAAACTGTTCTTAACATATAACATTTTATAAAATATTGAAAGAATGCTATTTAAATTGCCATTTAGTATAGAAGTGAATGTCCTGTGTATTAAGATGATGTGTATTATGATGAAACTATTCACAGACGATTATGAGAGTTATGCTCTTTTTTAACGGCAAGCAAAACTGTCCAACACATATGGTTTATCCTTATTACACGTGGGTGGCTGCTGGGTGAAAAATGTACATAAGACATATACTAGAATACAAAAAGTTAGAGATACCAGCTCTGGATCTTGCCAGCCATGGTGAATATTGCCGGCACAGTGAAACAGGCACTTAAGTTTCACCTTTTGGATGCCGATGCAGACCTACTAGTTTTACCATTGTTTTTGCCGATATTGTTCAGCATCATCAGAAAACGTAAAGTGTGATGATGTGCATGCGTGCACATGTATATATAAATTGGGGTGGTGGAAGAGAGAGCAACCTGGAACGAGCAGTAGGGCACTTCTGAGCAAATGAGGCACACAATTGAGAAAGTAGGGAAAGACGTACTCCCATGGAGTGGTGGTGTCACAGTATGCAACGTAGTGATGACATCTCGTGAACCACTGAAGAGTGATGATGCCACATTAATGAACTACCAGCAGTGATGTCACATGTAGGAACTGACAGAGGTGATGCTACATGGTTGATCAGACATCAGTGATCTCAGGCAAGAAATCTGGCAGCAGAGACACAAAATAATACCTAAGGGAATGTTGATGTCACCTGAGAGAACCAGCTGTCAATGGTGAGGTGATCAGAGTCAATTAAAAAATTACTGGTACCAGCCATGGAAGCTGACATCAGTGACTGTACATCAGGACATATTTGGATTAATGTCACAAAAAAAAACTGAAAGAGCTGAAACCACTTGGGAAAATTGACCTCTGTGATATAAATCAAGACCAGGACACAAGTCGGGGGTACAAGCAGGTAGACGGTGTCCACCCACTATGTTTCAAAGGGTAGGCGCCGTCTATCCTGCCAAGACCTTGGGCCCCACTGAAATATCCTGAAATTGTCCCAGTGTAGTATTCAGCAGTGCCCGCACGTTGTCTGCTTTACAGTCCCAGCATCCCAGCAGCGGCGTGCACACGCTGAGGGGGCTTTGTTATTTTTATCAGACCTCCTTTTGTTCAAATATGATCCTGGTTGGGTGTGGTCTGGAACCCCACACTTAGATGCAAATCCAACAGGAGGGGAAACAAAGGCAAGCAGCTTGTTATCACTTCATAGCTGCTTAAGAATGGCATGCTTTTTACTTTGTTCAGCCCTTGTATACATGAGATATGCATGCACTGTAAGAATGTCAGATGTGTTAGTTTGTCCCAGTATTTACACAAGTTTTTATTTCTTTTATAGCGCTACTCATCCCAATGCAGGGGCTCAGAGTGCTGTACATAACATGCACATTATACATTGATAATAAATCATGTACATTATTAAATCAAAGTACACGATGTGTTACATAAAACAGTGAGGGTTACAAGGCATAGGAGTCATATGTCCTTCATAGCTCACTGTGCTATATTAGAAGGATTATAATTTATGAACTGCAAGTAACAAAAGGAACTCTGTGTTAACAGCAGTAACCCAATTACCAATCGACATGAAATAAAAATGTGCCATCTTCATGTTACATGATGTGCTTTACAGGAGACACATTAACCCTCTAATCTACTTTGATTTAAATCTGGAACTAGACAAACACAGATCTCTCTGTTAACCTTCGGAGTTATTTTACCATTATTATTCTCAGAATCTTACTGGGCACACAAAGATCTCTTCAGCAGGTGACTTAACCCCATAAGATATTTTAAAATGCAGAGTTTGCAACTAATTAAGCAGAACAGATCTACTGCCATGTTTTCCTTGCTGTCAATTTCTTTGTGGCAGAGTTTGAAAAAAACCTGAATGTATTACTTGAGGCCCAGAGTTTGCATCAGGGTTGCACTACTTTTTTGGCACACCCTCTAAACAAAATCTCATTTTAAAAGCACCTGCTGCCACATTCCTTGCCTCTAGCAATTCTCAGGCATCAATAAAAATGTCATAACTTTGGAGAGAGACAGTTTTGTCTAGTGACTTATTGTAAGGTAGCGCAGAGGGTAAATGTGTCAGCTGCAAAGAAGGTGTAGGTAGGAGGCTGGTTTAGTATATGGTGCTCACTTATGTAGGTGTAGCACCCTGCACTAAACCAGACAACCCTTATGGTGATTTTAGACAACCTTAGAGTGCTCTCTAAGTGATAGCTGTGGAGAGCAGCCATCAGGCTTAGTCCAAAAGGAATGTAAAGCATCTTGTTTTACCAGTACTTAATCTTATGGTATAGGTTAAGTGAAAAAGAACCGCACAGTGTAGTTATAAAAATATGTATTTATTATAAACACTCACTAACACATTGCAATATCTCCTATCCAGAGATATAAGCACAATACACACAATACTTTGTAAATAGAACACGTAAGTAGCACAAATACACAGTGGTTTCCAGGGGGAGACAAACCATATTCTAAAATAGTGGAATGCGAACCTCAAACTAAGTAGAGAATAGACCCAGAAGATGAAGAAGAGTCGGGGACCCAAGGGACCACCCAAGGTGAGTATCTAGGAACCGGATGGAAGTTGTGTGCAGAGTGGGAACACAACCACATACTCAATTCAAGTCATTGCGGTTGCAATTTTAAAGAAGAAGGACCCTTCCCAGCAGACCCTGACAAAATCCAGTGGTAGATGGAAGGTTGGAGAGTCACCCCACACGTGTATACACCAGAAACCAGGACACCTACACCAGGGAAGCCGGGTGCATAGGTACGAAGTGACGTCAGAAACTGCTGTAGACCACAATGGAGGACTTCAGAAAAGATACCGCTGGTGAAGAAGGTGAAAGTGTCCGGTGGAACCCAAAGGTGTATTCAAGATGAGAGGTACCTGCAAGCAGTGAGGACAGAGTCTATGCCTCTCAGGAGTGACCAGGAGGCACGGAAGACGAATGCCCACCGATATCGGGATGCAGGAGAGTTGACAGTGCCTATGAATTTGCAGCTGTATGGACCAGGTGATGCTGTGGAATACCAGGAGCCATTCACAAGCTTTCCCACGTAGGATCTCAAGAGCCATGGGGTCAGCGTCCAGCAGGGGCACCAACAAGCCTTGTCAGCGGCACCCACTTAGCAGTCAAAAAAAGTGCAGTGTCGGGTCCAGCAAGGTCCAATTGACTCACCATGAGCAGGTAAGTCAGAGCAGGCCCCAAGCAAGCAGGGGAGCCCACTGGAGCCGAAGAAGACCCTCAAGCAGACCCACAGGCCAAAGGCATATGTTTGAAAGAGGACCTAGAACAGCTCACCAAATGATGAAGGCCCACAGTGCATAGGATGCGGTGCAGGTGAAGACCTTGGCTGCTGGAGATGCTTGAGGCTGGAGCTTCTTGGAGCCCAAAGATCTCTGGAGGAGAGATTCAATATGCCTTGGCAACAGCAAGTTGGCGCGATGCGCAGGGGTACAGCTCCAGCGGTCCAACGAGGGATACTGTCTTCAAACTTGCTGTGAAGACAGGGCAGGCCTTGAGGGAGTTGCAGAACTACCACCTGTGTTGCTGAACCTTTCAGAGTCCTTAGGAGCGCAGGAAAAGCAGATAGGTGAGCTTTGTTGCGGTGCCTGCAGATGCAGGGAAGTGACTCCTTCATTCCAAGGGAGATTCCTTCAGGTATCTGGGATGTTCAGAGGCTTTATGAAAAACCTGTATGGAGCACAGGCACCGACGTTACATAAGACTGGCACGACAATGAGACCAGGAGCAGCAGGAGTCTTCCCAGTTGCAGTCACGGTTCTTAAAGCAAAGTCCAGCAAAGTCCAAAGTGCCCAGATGGGTAAAGTGGTTTTGGATCTGAATCTTGTCCCACAATGAACTTAGGGACCCACCCATAGGTAAGCCTTAAGTACCCTAAGAAAAGGATTTGGACTATTCATGGATGCCTCCCAGAGTAGGGACTGGACAGTGAGGAGGATACTCACATGTCCTTTGTCCAGTTTCACACCAGAGCGGGAGCCAACGGCTCCCTGTGGTTTCAACTGAAGTATGAAAGGAGGGCAGGCACCAATGCGCCCTTCAAAGCAGTCTAGCGGCACTGGCAAGCACCTCTACCCTGTCCCAATACACTAAGTCCTGTCTGGGAGGTGGTCACACCTCCCTGTGACAGGAAACCTATTGTCCTGCCTTCCCCTGCTCAATCTTGGCTCAGCAGCAGGATGGCAGAATCTTGTCTCTGCTTGGCGGCAGCCATAGTTTGCTGTCCAGGTCTAGAACACTGGTACCGGGAGCACTGAGGGCCTCCCGGAGGAGCTTTACGGTGCATAGAATCATACCTCCCACACTGATTACGGTGTTGTGGGGGTATGATTCCAACATATTTGATACAAATATGATAGGGTTCATTACAGCCAGTTTAGAGATAGCCATTGCGTAATGACGCATGGCCACGCAATATATAGTAATGGCTGATGCACTTACAACCCGGGAGAGTAGACTCTGAGGGTCGTAGCGGTGTTCTGCTCATGCAGGGGCACCCTCACACTTATAAATGATCACCCTGCCTTCAGGATTGAAAGGCCTGCCTTAGGCGTGACTTATAGGTTTTAAGTGTAGTGACCTCAGATATAAGGAAACTTATATCTACCTTAAGTGGTGCTAGCACCGGCTTGCACAGGCTGCAATGGCAGGCCTGTAGTCACAATTTGAGTGGTCTCCCATGGGTGGCATAATACATGCTTCAGCCTAGGGGGGACCCCTGGTGTACCTATGCCCTGGGTATCTTAGTACCATATACTAGAGACTTACCAGGGTACACAAGTAGCCAATCTAGAGTGTACCTAAGTACTCACCATGTCCAATTTAGGGATGAAGTACAGAGACTGGGGTCCTGATTAGCAGGATCCCAAACAGATGAGTCAGTAACACACAATGACGCCAGCAAAAAGTGGGGGTGACCTTGAAATCAGATCCTACTTCCTTACAGTGTACCATGCAGATCACAAAGTGCATATGATGTAAATAGGTCAGTGGGTTACTGCTTTTGTCAGAGAGATCCTTTTGTGATATGCAGTTTATAAGTTAAAATTCTAATAAAGAACAGTTTTCTTTTAATTGTCACCTAAGAGCTGCATGCAAACTGCAAGGTATATATCAGAGTTATAGTTGTTTTTGCCCAGTCTTTCATTATCCTAATCTTGCAAAAAGGATTAATTTGGGTAGAAATCAATTCTTATTATTAAAGAGAACCCCTAACAATAGTGTTACGCTTTAAATTATGAATTTATGCTTTTCCAGACGAAGGAATCAAACTACACTCCCTACTAGTATTGATGACATGTGACTACTACACCTTGTAGTCCTCTGTCTTATGTAACATTTCCTATTCACTGATTTACACATGTATGATTGTGAATGTGCAACAGGAGTGTGATGTAAAGTGTTCTGACACCTTACACCGGTATGAGTGGTTATGGAGACTTGAGGAGCACTGTTAAATGGCGGTAGTGAGGAAATCCATGGCAGATGTGGTAATCGGGAGGCGCCACCAAACAGTGTTGAACAGGATGCCACTGGTGCTAAAGCCAGCCCTGTGTGAGGTCACTTCCTGTGAGGTCACTTCCTGTGATGCCAGGTGTGATGTCATGTGCTATTATGCCACTTGCATACTGGCTAATTTGGTTAGTCCCCCCACTTTTGCTTATTAGGACTTGTGCCATGATGAGGACTGATAGTGTAAGGCAACTGGCAGTGACAAAGTCGACCAAAAAAGAATTCCATAAGAACAATAACAGTTGTGATACTAGTGAAGGTTTATATGTGGATGTCACACACGAACACCGATAACAGTAACGTAGCACATGTTAAGTGGCATGACAATGTAGACAAGGAAACGGAGGTCAGCTATGTAACATGAGTAAACTGCTAGCAATGCTGTCACACTGGAGAACTGAGAAGTCTGAACTGAGTCACTCAGGAAAGTGACAGCAGTGCCATCTTTCTAGGGACATAATGCATAGCACTATGTACAACAAGCATTGGCATAGCCAATAGGTCTCGCCTATGGGAACTTATAAGTGTTTAGCCAGAGATATTGACTTTGCCTATGTATTTAAGCTGTGCTGTACAGAAGTCTGCAGCATGCTGAAAAGTTATAATAAAGAAGTGTCAGAAGCATTTTGGTTACCTAAGATATGACCAAGAAAGCATTATGTACAACTGAACGACCACATTAAAAAAGTATTAATAATAAATAATGTGTTGAGGTTTTTCTTGTCCTTTCAATGCTGGCCAATTGTATCTGCCTGTCCCAATGGTTGCTTGTTATGGTTTTCATTGTTATGGGGGGCATAAATAACAGGAGGGTGAAGGTCAGTCAGTCAGTCAGTTAGTGAGAGAGTCAGTCAGTCAGTCAGTGAGAGAGAGTGAGAGAGTCAGTGAGAGAGAGTGAGTGAGAGAGTCAGTCAGTCAGTGAGAGTGCGAGAATCAGTTAGTCAGTTAGTGAGAGTGAGAGAGTTAGTCAGTCAGTGAGAGAGTCAGTCAGTCAGTGAGAGAGCGTGAGAGTCAGTGAGAGAGAGTGAGAGAGTCAGTCAGTGAGAGTGAGAGAGTCAGTCGGTGAGAGTCAGTCAGTGAGAGTCAGCTAGTCCGTGAGAGTGTCAGTGAGAGTGAGAGTGAGAGAGTCAGTCAGTCAGTGAGAGAGAGTGATAGAGTCAATCAGTCAGTGAGAGTGACAGTCAGTCAGTCAGTCAGTCAGTCAGTGAGAGTCAGTCAGTGAGAGAGTCAGTCAGTCAGTGAGAGTGAGAGAGTCAGTCAGTCAGTGAGAGTGATAGAGTCAGTCAGCCGTTGGTGAGAGTGAGAGAGTCAGTCAGTCAGTCAGTGAGAGTGAGAGAGTCAGGCAGTCAGTTAGTCAGTCAGTTAGTGAGAGTGAGAGAGTCAGTCAGTGAGAGTCAGTCAGTGAGAGAGACTCAGTCAGTGAGTGAAAGAGAGTCAGTCAGTGAGTGAGAGTGATAGAGTCAATCAGTCAGTCAGTGAGAGAGTCAGTCAGTCAGTGAGAGTGAGAGAGTCAGTCAGTCAGTGAGAGTGATAGAGTAAGTCAGCCGTTGGTGAGAGTGAGAGAGTCAGTCAGTCAGTCAGTGAGAGTGAGAGAGTCAGGCAGTCAGTTAGTCAGTCAGTTAGAGAGATTGAGAGAGTCAGGCAGTCAGTCAGTGAAAGTGAGAGAGGCAGTCAGTTAGTGAGAGTGAGAGTCAGTCAGTGAGAGAGTAAGAGAATAAGTCAGTCAGTGTGAGTGAGAGAGTCAGTCAGTCAGTGTGAGTGAGAGAGTCAGTCAGTCAGTAAGAGTGAGAGTCAGTCAGTGAGAGTGAGAGTCAGTCAGTCAGTGAGAGTAAGAGAGTTAGTGAATCAGTGAAATTGATAGAGTCAGTCAGTCAGTGAGAGTCAGTCAGTCAGTGAGAGTCAGTCAGTCAGTTAGAGTGAGAGAGTCAATCAGTGAGAGAGTCAGTCAGTTAGTGAGAGGGAGAGAGTCAGTGAGTCAGTGAGAGTGAGAGTCAATCAGTGAGAGTAAGCAAGTCAGTCAGTCAGTGAGAGAAAGTGAGAGTCAGTCAGTCAATCAGTGAGACAGAGATTCAGTCAGTGAGTGAGAGAGTCAGTCAGTGATTGAGAGTAAGAGAGCGTCAGTCAGTTAGTGAGAGAGTCAGTCAGTTAGTCAGTGAGAGTCAGTCAGTGAGAGAGAGTGAGAGAGTGAATCAGTCAGTCATTGAGAGTTAGTCAGTTAGTCAGTGAGAGTGAGAGTCAGTCAGTCAGTTAGTGAGAGTGTCAGTCAGTCAGTCAGTGAGAGTGAGTGAGTCAATCAGTCAGTGAGAGAGTGAGTCAGTCAGTCAGTGAGAGAGTGAGAGAGTCAGTCAGTCAGTGAGAGTCAGTTGGTGAGAGTGAGAGAGTCAGTCAGTGAGAGTCAGTCAGTGAGATTGTCAGTCAGTCAGTGAGTGAGAGTGAGAGAGTCAGTCAGTCAGTGAGAGTGAGAGAGTCAGTCAGTGAGAGTGAGAGAGTCAGTCAGTGAGAGTGAGAGGGTCAGTCAGTCATTGTTTTTTTCACAGCAGAGAAACATAAGGGCAGTAGAAAAACAAGGGAGGGCAAGAGTGAGACAGGCAGGGGAGCCAGAGTAGAGCAATGTCAACAAGCGCGCGCATAACTTGCAGCTGAACCGCTGTTTCCTGAAACCTATATTAATGTGTGAATAAAGAATCTAACTGCTGCATTGTAGAGTCCAGGCTGGGTACTATGTTAATGGGATTTAATAACACCAGCGGCGAGATTAAAGAATTTATGCTCTGAAAAGAGCAAAAAGGAGAAGAAGAAATAAAGAATTGGGTACCCCACCGGTGTCTTCAACATCAGAGAATCTCCTGATAAAACAACAAGTTGCCTAAGAAAAAACAGACTTCAGCTGTGCTTTGCCTCTAGTGTCTTAATCATCAGAGTTTAAAGTGAGAGAGAAAATATCCCGATTTCTTACACCAGAGTCCCACATCATTTTACAAGGTGCAAATTACCTACACCCGAGTACCAACCCGTGAACGCCTTTCTTTGCTGTGCTAGTTCAGTAATTGCTCTGCCCTCAAATCTGCCAGGGGTCGTTTGGGGCTTCAGCATTCCTGCTGCTGGATGGACCTTGTGCAGGGAGGGGCAGGAAAGACAGATTATGGGAGATTGGTAGAAAGGAAGCAGAGTGTTCTTTCTGCTGTGGTCGTGTACATTAAAGTGCCCAAAATGCACAAAAAAAGAAGAAAAGATATCTCCAGGAGTCCTTTGGTCAAAATTACAGTGCTGTTGTGAACTATGACGCAATCAGGACTGTTTGCAAGTTGTGTGCAGTGTTGTGAAGTTCACAGCAGAGTAAACATAATGGCTGTAGAAAAACAAGGGAGGGCGAGTTTGAGGCAGGCAAGGGAGCGAGAGTAGAGCAATGTGAACAAGAGCCCGCGGCCACGCTAATTGAAAACAGATGGCCCCTGTGCGCCGCTGCTCGCTCCTGCAAGGTGGATGCCATCACAAGCACGAGTGCTTGAAAAGAGCAGACCGATTTCTAAAGGTCACTCCTAGAGCAGCGCATGCACTGCTCTAGGCTCGACCTAAAAACTCAGAGCAGGGAGGTTACAGCTGTGATATCGCATGACCAGACCGGGACACTTCTGAGTGGAGAAGTTTGATGAGAAGTGCATTCTTTTTGTAGAAATTAGACGTCTCATGGTTTATAACGACCAGGGTTGCAAGAAAGATAACGTGCTAGCAATTAACACACAATGATCAATCCACTGCACCACATTATATGCTGAAACCTGCTGTGCATCACCCATTAAAAGGACAATATCAAATGTAAGCTGCAAATGTACCATGAATACTGATGTGTTTTGGATCAGATGGGTCCACAGTCCCAAAAATTGTCCGGTGCATTTTTCTAACGTGCTTGTGGTCGTGCTGGTACTTTCAGATATAGGCAAATTCCTTTCACGCCAGCCAAGATATCTGCAAAAGCTAGACAGGAGGAGGTAGCAACAGGCCAACATTTGGTTGCTTACAAGTTCAGTGCATTGCTGTCCAATACGCACCTGCAGTGAATTCAACAGGCATTCAGGGCCAGAATGGCCATAGCGGGCATCAGGCATTTTTCCAGGAAGCTGGAATGGTGGGGGCCAGTTTTTTGAGAGGTGAGGTCGGTTTTGTTCCTGGGGGCCAGTTTTGCGATGATGCTGCAATGTCGGCTCCCAGTAACAAAAGCAGCAGTACTGAGGGAAGGTTTTGTTCAGCAGCAGTGCTTCACACTTGCCCACCTCCCCCCTCGGGGGTAGGGGGCAGTCTGACAAAATTGCTAGGGCTGCTTTGGTTTCCCAGTCCAGCCCTGCAGGCACTGGTCTGTACCGTACAGCTGGCGTCAGCAAACGATAGACAGCAGCGTTGAGGAACTTTGGCGTCCCATCTCAAGTCAGTCACACTGTCTCTGCTAGTTAGAACTCCACCTTTTACCTGTATTTATTTACCCCAAGAATGCAGTGGGAGAGTTGCTGAACTGTCATTCTAAGAAGTGCGGGCTGCGCAAGCGCAGCATGGCTGAAGTTTAGGTAAAGAAGCATTGTCAAAGGTAATCTGGTGGGGTGGCTAGCAGGGGTGGGGGTTGGGGGTGGTGGCTACAGGGGGAGAGGGTGCTTTGGGTGGTGGCTCGAGGGGATGGGGGTGCTTGGGGCTGGTGGATAAGGCAATGATTTTAAAAAGTGCCAGAAACCGGTCAGCGATGGCTTCTTCATAGCACTTCGTTGGTGGAAGAGCCAATGTAACTGGTGCTCATATAAAGTGGTCCAAAACCTTCGTATTAAATTGGCGCTATATAAAGATGCAAAAAAATAACTAAATAACAGCATTGCTACATGTTTGCCAATGTGTTTTTTCTGGCAAGATGGGAGGGTAAAGTGGAAGGCCTAAAAGCAATGACAGGAGGGTTTTAGGGAATTAAAAGCAAAGACAGAAAGATGGGGATGTATTGAAAATAGTGACTGGGTGGGGGGTTTAAAGGAACCATGGGAGGGAGGGAGATGGCACTGCAAACAACAATGGGGGGGGGGAGGTTTGAAAGCAACCACACCAAAATAAAACTTGAGTCTGCCATAGCCTCATCACAAGCGGGTGGGACAAACTGTGTGCAATTTAACTGCTGCTCATCTGAAGCAGTACATACCTTTGAATCATGTTGGCATTATATAAAGTTGCAAAAAAAGCCATTGCCACAGTTTCTTTTCTGGTGAGATGGGAGAGGGATTTGGAAGGCTGAGAGAAACGATGTGGGGATTTGGGGGAATTAAAAGCAATGACATGAGGGTAGGAGGTGAAATGAAAGCAACTGAGGGAGAGTGGAGGAGACCTGAAAGCAAAGACGAGAGGATGAGGGGAATTGAAAGCAGCAATGGGAGGGTGGGGGATTAGAAAAACAACGATGGGAGGGCGGGATGGTTTGATTGCAGTAACACCAAAATAAATAAATAAACATGCTCTTGTGCAATGCAAAGCAGTGATCGTGGAATGTGGCAAGCAGTGTGCCCTCTTAAGAGTGCGGCCACCTTAGTGCCACATTCCCGCACATTCACGCACTTCACTCTCTGGGACCCCCTACGGGAGTCCCCCACATCTGGCGCCTTTGCCGGGTCATTTCCAGCATGCAAGGGGCAGGGGGCAGGTATTTATACCTGCCCCACCCACTGGTGGCTGTCCCCTTGGTCCCCCCGATGGACACGCAGCCACCCTCCCTACTGCATACCCAGTGTGCCAGTGGGGTAGCGGGGCAATGTACTGAACATTTTAATATGTTACTTTGTGTTGCAGGCAGACTTACAAAGCGATCCGGAGGCTGATTGGTACTCTCAATGAGCACAGCAAGGGTGCTTTATGCCAAACCCCAGGAGTCTTTACGGTAGGACCCTGGATGGAAACATCGGCGTCCTGCTAGTCCTTTGGGCAGTTGTAAGCCTGAGCAACTGGGTGCTTGCCATGCTTTGCTCCGCCCCTAAAAAGGCATGACTAAAGTCATGGACTGGTGGTCCACGGTATTTAAGGGGGATAAACTCCACATAAATGGTAGCACCAATTGGGTTCGCCACAGTGCAGTTTGGCTCATCAGGCGGGTGGACAGCTCAGGTTACTCATCGCTGCCTGCCCTTGGACCACCCATAAGTTAACCCACGATGTTGCAGTTTGCACTGTTAAAGCCAGTGAAGTGCACCTAAGAAAAATCTAAAATGGGTCAGAAAATAAAATTACAATAGAGTAAAAGTAAAAAATACACACATTCCCAATGATAACAGGGGAATGGGATGGGGAGTAGATAAAATAGCACCGTAGCGGATGGGCACTAATCAAGTGAAATTAACCGGTGTTTGGTCAGTTCTTTATTGAAAACAATAGTCTCCATTCTCATGAAGGCTCGACTTAAAGGGCTAGGGCACGCATCCGGTTTCATAGTTTCAACAATGCACTTTCTGTTACAACCACTTCTCCAACAAGTGAAAAAGTACATGATCAGCACAAGTCTAAACAGGTAATAGCAATTACGGGTTACACATATAGGGCCCCATTAGGATGTCGGGCGGATCGCTGCCGCCTGCATGGCGGTGGCGATCCGCCCGCCATCCGTCCCGCCCGCCACCTATTTCCCCCTGCCATATTACTATGGCAGGGGGGCCCCCGGCAGACAGAAAGACCGTCCGCTGCTTTTCCGCCCGGTCGACGGGTGGAAAAGAGTTTAATATGGTGGCTGTGTCTGCTAGACACCGCCATCCATATTATAATGGGGTGAACACATGCCTTTCCGTGGCGGTGTTGCCGCCACGGAAAGGCATGTGGGAATCTCTTGTGGAAGCCCATTGCAGGCCCCCATGGATTCTGAGGGGGGTGCACATGGGGGGGTACCTATGGTACCCCCCTGCATTTCAATGTACAACGTGACAGGCAGCGCGGGGTGTCTGTCAAGTTGTGCGCTGAAATGCGTGACGTGCATTTTTAGCATTGCGGCGGGCGCTGCTTTCAGCACTGCCCGCCGCAATATTAAAAATGTGGGATGCGCCCGCCACTGTGGTGGGCGCATCCTAGTGACCCTCACGGGACCCCACCCTTATGGCAGGCGTCCCTTTTTACGTCGGGATGACGGGCGGACAAAGTACGACCGCCATCCTAATGTGCCCCATAGTATCATAATTAGGTTTTTTAAAGACTATACTGAAGTAAAATGCATGGACTTAATTTCTTATATTTTTCTATTCACAGAATGGATTTAGATTATTCTGCATAGCAGATGGAGTTTTTTAGGCAATGTATCAGCATGTGTGGGCACTATTTTGTTCAAAACAGTGTATTTTCACATAATTTCTGGTATTTCAAGTTATGCTTGCTATGCAAAATGCCCCAGATTTCACCATTACTACACAATGCATAATTGATATTTATGGCTTGACAGGGTGCTTTGTTGCATACGGATTACCCTGTCCATTAAACTCACAGTCTGCCTGCCTCATTTAGAGATGAGTGGATACTAAACTTTCCAGCAATTGAGCCCCCGCTGGTTCTGCGGATGGAAAGCTTCCATGAATGGCCTGATTGAGAAGGGGCCGTCATGGGAAGGACATTACCCCTTATTTATGGTGAATGGTATAATGTCCTTGTCTTCTCTCCCTCAATAAAGAAAAAAAACTAATAATGACCTTGACACCAGGGATAACAATCCCTGGGTCTGGGAGTCGGTAGTGTTTTGTGTTTTCAGAAACAAACTCTTGCTTTAAGAGTTTGTTTCTTTAAAACAAAAAAAGTTTAAACGTTTGATGAGCGACCATCAAAACGGGTGTGCACCATAACCAAACTTTTTGTACACGGAAGAGAAAAACTGTGATGGAGAGGGTCATTTCAATGTGTTTATATGACTGCTGGGCCGGCGGACATTTGCGAACGGCAGTCAGTCAGGGTGGCGTAGGTAATGTCCTCCGCTACCTTGGCGGACGGAGTACTGCCAGCCCAACCCTAAATCAAGCCCTTAGTTCAGGTAAAAATCAGAGAAGCATGGGAACTGTTCACAATATGTGTAAATTTGCACGTATTTTTTTGCACAAGATACATCCTATTGTCTACAATGCCGAGTTCGACACTGTTTCACACGCTGTCTTGCTCAGGAGATTGGAGGAGGTATGGCTAGGAGAGTCAGCCTTGGCCTGGATGAAGAGTTTTCTGTCGGACCGGACCGGTTAACCTGGGCACGAATCATTCGGCCCCTATGGAGCTGATCAAGGGAGTACCCCAGTGCTCTTGTTTGAGCCCTACATTATTCAACATATATGTTGCTCCCCTGGCTTCTCTCCTACGGACACATGGGTTTATTCCCATATCTTACGCCGATGACACGCAGCTCCTTTTTCCAATTAGCAAACTGACGGCTGCAGCTCAGCTAGCCTTTTCTAATGCAAATGAGGGCTGTATCCCAGTGGATGGTAAACAATTTCCTACAGTGTAATGTAGGAAAGACGGAGGTGATACTTTTTGGAGAAGCTCCGCTACTGTGGACTCCGGATTGGTGGCCTTCTGAACTGGGTTCCCATCCAGCCCCTAAACTTATAGTCAAAAATCTGGGCATCCGTTTGGCTCAGGCCCTTAGCCTGAAGGAGCATGTTACTCACACTGCTGGTACTTGCTTTCACACTATAGGACTACTTCGTCATGTTTTTCCATTGCTGCCTGACACTACCCGCAGAACCCTAGTGCAGGCTCTGGTGCTGAGCCGACTGGATTACTGCAATGGTCTGCTGATCTCGGCTAATGAAAGTTCACTGAGCAGGCTACAGGTAGTCCAAAATACAGCAGCACGGCTGGTACTGAATGCTCCCTTCAGGACCCCTTCAGAGCCACTTCTTGTCAAACTCCACTGGCTTCCCATCCGTCAAGGGATCAAGTTTAAAACCTGCTGTATTATACACAAGGCGCTTCTGAACCTGGGTCCCCTTTATCTTGCGAAGATGTTTCTGCCCTATGTTCCTTCGAGATCTCTTCGCTCCAGTGGTAAACCTATGCTGGAAGTACCTGTTATTAGGAAAGCTAGATTAGGAGGGAAGGCTCTCTCACATCTCGGCCCCCGTCTTTGGAACAAGCTCCCTCTTTCTCTCAGACAGTGCTCCGAGCATCTGAGATTTAGGAAATTGCTTAAAACCTTTCTGTTTGGGACCTGTTAAACTGCTAGCACCACTATCTCGTTCTCCCTAGTCCGTTTAAGCGCAGAGATACCCCTTCGGCGGTCGATTCTAGCGCTATATAAATAAATAAATAAATAAATGTGCACAAGGGCGGCATTTTGCACAAAAAAATAGCACAAAATGCCAGATTGGCAATTTGCCCAATAACGTGTAATTACATGTCATTTTTTGGTCATTTCACGGATTTTCAGCAAAGGTAATTAGGTCAATTTCACCTAGCCTTAGTTTCAGCAATGTCCTGTGTTTTATATTTTAACTTGACAAATAACATTTAGCCTACCCTGTGTACCAACGTTTCACAGCATATATCCGAATTGTCCTGTGTTTTGGATTCCAGCTTTTCTCAAACTATAGTGGAAATGTCTGAGCCTCTACATCTTTCTTTTCATAAAATATGTTGGGAAATGATCTGGATTTCAGCATGTCCATATTTTACAGATTGTGGTTGTAACTTGTTATGTCTTTTTAAGTAAATCATCAACTAAATGTTTTGGGAATTTTTTGAGTGATGATATGCAAATTGTTCCCATAGTGCACCGGGAACTTCCTGTTCACCCTTTCAAACCAAATAAAACATTTGCTAGCAACATACCTGTGGAATTAGGAAGAAGCCGAACAGCTTGCCAGTGGCTGTCACCATCTCTGTGGTGGACGGGCCTATGACCGCCGCCACGCGTGTCATGTAGTTGGTGTAGTTGCAACGCACCTGGGTTGTGGGGCTCTTTCTCTCCCTTAAAAAGTGCATGGCCGACTGGAGGATAACCAGGGGCTCCAGGCAGGTGTCGTGAATCTCGTACCCCATCCTGACCCCAGGCAGGAGAGACGAAGAGTTGTTTATCTCCTCTATGGCATACTTCATGGCGAGGGCTTCCACAAACCCCTGTGGACTGAAGCTGCACAAAGGGAAACATAATTAGCTCAAAATATTCCTCGCAAAATAGAGCATCTTTTACAGTAGTGTTCCTTATTTGCTATGTGCTTCCTTCCATTCGTCAGAGTCTTCTTTTACTTTTTCTATTTCTTTCATTCCTCTCTCTACCTTCTTCTACCTTTCCCTTTTATATTGTGACACCCTCCACATTTCCTGCCCTTCCACACTATTCCTTTCACTTTATAACTTAATCCCTAAGCATTAGCTCCATCTCTCTCCCATCCTACATTCCACCTCCCTTTGTCCCATCCTTCCTATCGATTTGTACTTTTCATTCTTCTTTCCTTTTTCCCCACCCTATCTTTTCTCACGTCCTTTGTTGGTCATTTCTTACTTCCTTCTCTCCATCCCAGCCTTCCTTCTCCACCATTCTCCCTCTTTTCCATCTTTTTCCTCCTCCCTTCTTTTTCTTGTCATCGCTCTGTCTACCTTCCTCCTCTTCCACCCTTTCCTTATTCCACCCCCCTTATTTCGCTCATTTCATTCCTTTCTTTTCTCGGACCCTTTTTTTTATTTCTGTCTCTTCATTCCTTCAAGCCTTTCCCTCTCCCTTTCTTCCCCCTCCACTTTATTCTCTCACTTTCTCCACCTTCCCCTTTACCCTTTCCTTCCCCCTCTCTCGTTTACTTTTGCAGCTATGATGCGTCTAGTATTTAAGGGCTTTACAAATGTCATCGTTCATGCATTCAGAATAGTCTGGTGTGTACTGTATACCGCAGTGCTGGGAGGATGCCGCTCCTTACCTGTGGCAGGTTAGCTGGCCTGGCTGGATCCGGGGGTACATGCTATCCGCCTTGGTGTGGATGGAGAACAAGCCCCCCAGGTTGATGTGGCCGGGCAAGGTGAAGAATTCATCCGTGATCAGGTCCCAGGTCTCCGATCCACACCGGACCACTTGGAAGGTAGAGATCAGAAGGATGCCCAGGGACCCCCAGCCTGGCATGTCGCGTGGCACCCTATACGTCCTTGCCACGGGAGGCATTGCAAGCATGCCAGGTGCTCATGAATGCAGAGGATCCAAATCAGCACCTGTTTGCTCCCGGGGTTTGTTTAAAAGCGCTTTCCATCTGCAAAAGGCAAACATTGACTTGCCTTGTGCACACCTCATTATTGTTCCAAGATCTCTACATGTTGGCTGAACAGCACTTTACTAGTCAAGGGCTGCTATTTCACACATTGGGGCATTCTGGGAGCTGTGGTCCTATTTCACCCTCTTCTGTTGAAGTAATTCGACTAAAATACCTGAAAACTTGATTTCTAAACAGCAACACCATGGGCATGAGGGGAGCTCGTCCCCTCAAGGTATCACCCATTCAAGGTCAAATAGGAGCTGCTCTTGAATGTATCTGCAGGCCATGGCACATCAATCCACAACTACGAGATACAGCCATCAATGGTTAAAAGGACTCACAGAAGAGTCTGGGCTAATCCATGACATGAACACTCATAGCTGCAAAGGGAAACGTCGAGCAAACAAGTAGGTCTGCCAAGACACTCCAAAAACAAGTGAAAGTACTGACAAAGAGGAAACCCAGCAGTGACCATTAATGGTACAATCACATTAGCTGTATTCAACAAAAGTGGCAGAATACACACCAAGTTTTACCAATTTTTTTAGATGCTCAAAGGCTATGGGTTGCAGCCTGCGACCCTGAAGCGCGCTCCATCCGTGCATGTGAGGTAATTGTAGCAATTGTGGACCCTCGTCAGGTGCCACCCCAAGAGGCACAGCGAAAAATGAATTCACGAACAAGACAGTTTCACCAGTTTTCTCACTATTATTCGTTTTTATTTTTCTCCAGTTTAATCAGATATCCACAGTTGATCCAATTTTCTTAATTGTGTATATTTCATCCAAGTTCAGCAAATGCCTATCCAGGCTTTTCTTCTAAACATATCGGGATTCACCATTCCTCACACCGCGGCGTAGTTTAAATAACCCAATGCATTTTGGAGAACAAATGCCCTTCCTCAGGGGTAACTACAATGAGAAAGATCGCATATCACTAACCAATCCCCATCCCAGACTCACTACACCCATCCACAAGTGTAATCTCACCTCCACTTTCATGCATACAAAAAATAAAATGAATGAAATGAGTGTGCTACCATTAATTGTGTTGTTAAAATAAAATAAAATAAAATAAAACTCTAACGTGTGCCTTAATTGTGTGGCGAATCAATATGCTCTGTCCCCTAAGGCCATACCCAAACTGAACCACTGTGCCCCCCAAAAGGAAAACATTTCGTAACAAAAAATGTTTAGAACAAATATCTTAAAAAAGTAATGTACCTACGTCCAAATACCTGCCAGAACTTGCCAAAGTAAAGTTGTTGGTTTTATTTTTTGATCCATGAAAGTGGAGGTGAGATTCCACTCGTGGAGGGGTGTTGTGAGTGATAATTATATTCATGAGTCTGGGATGGGGATTGGTTAGTGATATGTGATCTTTCTCATTGTAGTTACCCCTGAGGATGGGCATTTGTTCCCCAAAATGCATTGGGTTATTTAAACTACGCCGCGGTGTGAGGAATGGCGAATCCCGATATGTTTAGAAGAAAATCCTGGATAGGCATTTGTTGTACCGGAAGGAAATATACACAATTAAACAAATGGGATCAACTGTGGATTACTGATTAAACTGGAGAAAAATAAAAAGGAATATTAATGGGAAAACTGTTGGAACTGTCTTGTTTGTGTATTCATTTTTCGATGTTTCATCCTGGGGTGGGACCTGACAAGGCTCCATCATTGATATAATCACATAAACTACCATATTGAATAAAATACCTCTGACTTCTGCTCCGTCAAGACACAACAAAGACAACCTCATAAACTCACCATGAGCAACAAAACTGAGAAAACACACTGCCATTACAGGTAGGTACTGGCCATAAGAAAACCAGAAGTGGCCCAGCCCTAAAAGGGGCAGTCCAGCCCAAACTGCTCTTCTCAGTAGAATACAACATAGATATCATTGCACTATTAATGTAGACGTCAATGGAAGATGGAAAACAGGACAGCAGGCGGGAGCCGGGATCGCTGCCCCGGTCTAGCTAAACTTGCAAAGACATTGAGTCCTTCCTGTCCTGAGTCCTTCCCTCCTTCACATTTTATACTTCCTTAATCTGCCACCTAGGCCTGGGCTCCTTTCCCCGCCTTCACTGCTGGTTTCCGACATCTTGGCTAGTGACACAAATGGCCAAAGTAGCCTCATTTAATCACAACATTCAAATATCTTTGCATACCTCCAGGCAAATGTGTCAAAACATCTAGGGCCACCAATCTCTCTCATGTACTTGCATCACCATAACTGCCCTAGCTATCAGATGGGGTAACATCCTTTAGAGCGGAACCGTTACAACGCGGTACCGTTACAACGCAGGATTTACAACGAAAGTCGTTACAACGACTTTCGCTGGAGGGCGCTCTAGGATAGGGGATAGTTTAATTTACTATCCAACACCTTCCCTACTATCCACGGGGACTGGAGTTGGAATAGTAAATTAAACTATTCACTATCCAGCGCCCCCCAACGCAAGTCGTTAAAACGACTTGCGTTGTTAAACCTGCGTCATAAAGGTACGCGTTGTAACGGTACGCCTTGTACCGTCATACATCCATCAGATGTAATTGTAGTCTCTGTTTACTGCGTGCAGCTTTGAGGCAATCAGGTGGCAACGGGTCACCTGAACTCGTGAGAAACCTCAGCAAAGCAACTCAAAAAGTTATTAGCAAAATTCAGCCCTTTGTGCTTAGACTGGAGGTAAACCTTTTCCGAGTACTTAAGAATACCAGCCCATATCAAACACAGAGCATGAATACTGGCTGCAGTATGAGTCGATGATCAAGTGCATGTACCCTAACCGGAGTCAACCTCTCTGTGCCTAATCCAAAATGTTCCCAGAGTTCAAATTTCCGATCCATTGCACTCTGACACGGGGTGGTCCAGGCACTGGAAGGTTATAGTTTCAAGGACTGGTGAGTGATAAATAGGGTGGATCACCAAGTGATGGAGAGGCCTAATCTACACTGCCTCTGTATGCACCATATTCTGAACTGGATTTGGACTACAGTTGATTGACCTGCAGTTTCGAGTACATATGTGATATGAAAGATACCTAATAGGTTGTCATCTTAGTGTAAAGAAGATGCTGCTCAGAACACAGGTGGTTTGTTAGAAAAACGATACTTCCAAAATGCACGGTAGGAGGTCAGCACTACTTGCCATGACTTAAATGTTACAACATTCCACTTGAACGCCATACACAATAAAAAAATGCGCCCCAGGCCCAGCGGCGTCTCCTCCGCAATGGCAGAGGAGCGTCACCCAACTGGCTGAAAAATAAAACAATATCTTACTATTGTTTTATTTTTTTAGATGCTGGATCTGAGCCAGCGTGTGCAAGGAGGGGCGGGGCCGGGCCATGTGAGGGGGGAGGAGGAGTGGTAGGTGCACTTGTAAGTGTGCATGTCAGTTTGGCCGGCCGTCTTAGACCAGCCAACCTGAAATGCCCTCTTAGGTTTCTACAACCCAGCTGGATTGTACAGCTGGGTTGGAGAAACAGTACAGACTCCCTATGCCTGAGCGAGCTTTTTTCAGCCCACTCAGGCCAATCCCAACAAGTAGTGCGGGAATTGGATGGGAGTCGTGATGCTGACCAGGAACTGCAGCAGAGGAGCGCAAGGCTTCCGGCAGCACCAGGTAAGTGATTTTTAATTTTTATCATTAACCCTCTCCCACCACGCTCTTCCCCCCACATGCTTCTCGCTGGCCCCCCTCCGCAACCCTCCACCCGCCCGCCGGTATTTTTCTGTGTTCGTCACTGTCAAAAATCACACACATGAACACATACTGGAAGCAGTGCCATCAGGGGCCTAGGCATCAGTAGTGTGGCAGGTGCACTGGTACCAGGGCTCAGTGGCATGAAGGGTCAAATTAACTCTGATTATTGATATTTTACTGTCCAGTCAGTGGTTGGGGCCATTTTCCTTACTTGCACTAGGATCTGTGGCACATTGCCTACTCTATTAAGGGACATAATATTCCACAAGCCTCACTTCATTCACAAACCACAACACTCAACCACACACATGCACAAGAAAGAAGGAACACAGGAAACCTCTCCCCGGACCCCCTCACGCCACAAACGCAGGGCCACTCTACAAGACCCCTTGTACAGCCCCTGTGTTCTAACCAAATTCAGTCCCTCATGCTTAAACAGGAAAAGTTCCTAACTCTGGGTCCACCAAAGCCTACACAACTCTCAGGTTCTCCCAACATTAGATAACACACTAAAGTTTCACTGCAGCAAAACCACTACTACTACTCAGGTCCTCATATCAGAAACAAGCATTGGCAAAGTCAACAGCTCTCAGCAATGCGAGAGCTATTGGCATTGTCAATCTAAATTTCTTTTAGCCATGTTGTATAGCCAGACATCTGCTTTTCTGTATAGCTGAAAGAGCTCAGAAAAAAAGCAATATGATGCAGCCAATGCTGACCACATCATAGTGCTTTTCTGTGTGGCTGGAGGAGCTGGACAATGAACTCAACACAGGGGGGCGAATCAATCAATCAATACATTTGCAAAGCGCGCTACTCACCCGCGAGAGTCTCAAGGCGCTTGGAAGGGGCGGGGGGGTGCTGCTACTGCTCAAAGAGCCAGATTTGAGTAGCCTCCTGAAGGTTAGTAGGTCTTCGTTCTGCCGTAGGCGGATGGGTAGGGTGTTCCAGGACTTGGCGGCGAGGTAGGAGAAATATCTGCCGCCGGTGGTCGCTCTTCGGATGCGGGGGACGGTGGCGAGGGCGAGGTCGGTGGAGCTGTGCTGGCGGTTCGGGGTGTAGAAGGAGAGTCGTCTGTTGAGGTATGCTGGTCCTGTGTTGTGGAGTGCCTTGTGTGGGTGGGTGAGGAGCTTGAAGGTGATCCTCTTGTTGACGAGGAGCCAGTGTAGGTCTCTCAGGTGGGGTGTTATGTGGCTGTGGCAAGGGATGTCGAGGATCAGGCGAGCAGAGGCGTTCTGTATTCTTTGCAGTCGTTTCAGCATTTTAGTCGGTGCTCCTGCGTAGAGGGACGTTCCCGTAGTTCAGCCTGCTGCTGACGAGGACCTGGGTTACCGTTTTTCTTGTGTCGGTGGGGATCCACCTGTAGATCTTTTGGAGCATGCAGAGGGTGATGAAACAGGAGGACGAGATGGCGTTGACTTGCTTGGTCATGGAGAGTGTTGAGTCGAGGATGAATCCCAGGTTCGTGCATGGTCGGTGAGTGTCAGTGTTGTTCCCAGGGCGGTCGGCCACCAGGAGTTGTCCCAGGCTGAGGGGGTAGAGCCGAGGATGAGGACCTCTGTCTTGTCTGAGTTTAGCTTCAGCCGGCAGTTCTTCATCCATTCGGCGACGGCTTTCATTCCTTCGTGGAGGTTCGTTTTGGCGGTGAGAGGGTCCTTGGTGAGGGAAAGGATCAGTTGTGTGTCGTCGGCATAGGTAATGATGTTGAGGTTGTGCAGTCTGGCGACGTGGGCGAACGGGGCCATGTAGATGTTGAACAATGTTGGGCTGAGGGATGATCCTTGGGGTACGCCGCAGATGATCTTGGAGGCTTTGGATCGGAAGTGCGATAGGTGGATGGTTTGAGTTCTGCCGGAGAGGAAGGAGGTGGTCCAGTCTAGAGCTTTGCCTCGGACTCCTGCGTCGTGGAGGCGAGTGCGAGGGGTGCGGTGGCAGACAGTATCTAAGGCGGCTGACAGGTCCAGGAGGATGAGGGCCGTGGTCTCGCCATTGTCCAGCAGAGCCCTGATGTCATCGGTGGCGGCTATGAGGGCCGTTTCGGTGCTGTAGTTGCTGCGGAACCCGGACTGGGACGGGTCCAGGATGTTGTTCTCCTCGAGGTAGCGGGTCAACTGTTTGTTGACGGTTTTTTCAATGGCCTTCACCTTGAACGGAAGCAGGGAGATGGGCGGAAGTTCTTAAGGTCCCTCGGGTCTGCCTTGGTTTTCTTGAGCAAGGCGTTGATCTCTGCGTGCTTCCAGCTCTCCGGGAAGGTCGCGGTCTCGAAGGAGATGTTGATGGCCTTGCGGATATGGGGTGTGATGGTGGTGTTGGCCTTGTTAAAGATGTGGTGGGGGCACGGGTATGACGGGGAGCCGGAGTGGATGGTGCTCATGATTTTGATGGTGTCGTCGTCGTTGATGTTGGTCCAGGCGAGCAGGGGGTTGCTGTGGGTGGTGACTGTGGGGTTTGTGGTGTATTACAGTGCCGTGGTGGTCTGGTTGTCGAAGCTGTCATGGATGTCTGCAATATTTTTTTTTAAAACATACTTTATTGTCAGACTGCACATATGTTGCAGGGCTCTGCACCCCAGAGACATCTAGTATTAAACATTACATCAGCCGGAAAGCAATCGACTTTTCTTTGTGTGCACTAACAAGCAAATATATGACAGAGCAATACGTACAAAATCTACCGCTCCCCCTTCCCATCAGCCCCAAACCCTCCCAATTCCCCCCGACTGCCTCCCCCCAAAGTTGCACAGGGTCCACCAAGTTCTACCTACACACAAATTAAAATACACAGAAAAATAGCTGTATATGCACACCCGCCTCCCAGGCTCCCCCACCCCCACTACCCCAGTGCCTCACAACCCATCCGTCACTCCTCCGGAAGATCTTCCATCACCACGGGGGCTCAAGCCACAGGCCCCTATAATCTGCCCAGCGTTTCCAAATTTTATAATGTTTTCACGGGCACCCCCTGGCCACGAAGATTGGCTGCTACAACCCCATACAAAAGTCTAACCCATTTTTCCCTACTGCCACCGACGGGCCCGTGGATCTTTACACACCTTGGCAATGTCCCTCTTAGCCAACGTGAAGCCAAGTTGCATCAGGTGCCTTTTGTACACATCGCCACCCACCCCGTCCATTATATGCAGCAAAGTGAACTGGGGCATAGGTGGGAGCTCCCACCAAATACTTCGGATAAACAGGCCAAGACCCCTCTCCAGAACCGATCTAGGTACCCACAACACCAGACTATATGCAAGAACGTCCCTTCCTCCCTACCACAGCGGAGGCATTCAGGTGAGGCAATCAGTCCCGCCCGCCAAAGCCGGAACCTGGTGAAATAAACTCTGTGTAAGTATTTAAATTGGATGAGACGGAGGCGCATTGCTATGGCCGCACCCCTGTGGGGCGGCCAGGGCCTCCCTCCAATCCTCCTCCTCTAGCTCACCCACATCCTTCTCCCATGTCTCCCAGAGCTTCTGCAGCATAGGGGAGCAGTGTGTGACCAGCGACTGATAAATGAAGGATATCTTCTTCATCTCCATATCCCCCATAAACACCTTTGCTTCTAGTGGACTAAACTCAGGGAGGGACTCCAAACCCTCCAGGCTGGGGGACAGTGCATGACGGAATTGGAGGTATCTAAAGAACTGGGGGCAAGGCATGTCAAATTACTTACACAGGTCCTGAAAGGACTTAAGTGTTGTGCCCCTTAGTACATCCCCTAGGGTCGAAATGCCAATGTTGTCTTATCCCCGAAATCCCTGTAGTGTTGCAAGGCTGGGCAATCGCTCATTGTTCCACAAGGGGGTTTCCCCAGTTAGGGTATTCCACCAACCATACAGCGCAGAACCTGTCTCCAAATTCAAAACACTACCTGTATGGCCGATGGCAGTGCGCACCGTAGCGGCGCCGAGTAAAGAATAGTGTGCAGCGTGTGAGACCCCATGAGATAGCATTCCAAGGCGTATGCCGGGTCCCCCCTGTCACCATACCACCATTCATTCAGGACCAGAAGGTGAGAGGCCTGGTAGTAGCAGCGGGTGTCCGAGGTCGCCAGCCCTCCGCAATAAGTGGAGAGAAAGCATATGCGTAGCGCCACACGCACAGCTCCACCCTCCCACAAAAACTGCGCAAGCACAAAGTTTACCAACCGAGAACCATTTGGGCGGGATTGGATATTGGTGATTTTGCAGATGGTATAGCAGCCGGGGGAGTGCCACCATTTTAAAGATTGCCGATCTACCATAGATCGTCAGCGGCATACTGACCAGGTCTTGAGATCTGCCCGAACTAGCTCCCATACTGGCGCCAGATTCCGCTCCCAGGAGAGGGTCGGCACCTCCGATAGAAACACCCCCAGATATTTAAGGCCCCCCAATGCCACCTGAAGTGTAGATGCCCAATCACCCACTCTCGACCGCTCCCCCAGCACCCATAGCGTGGACTTGCGAGGGTTCATGTAGAGCCCTGATGATTGTCCGAAAATATGCATTATCCGCAGGAGACGCGGTTTCGACCTATTGAGATCAGTAAGAAAGAAAAGGACATCATCTGCATACAATGCGATCCTACCGCACAACCCTTGCACCTACTCAAACCCACTCAACTGTGCATACATGCGCACCCATGCTGCTAACGGCTCCATAGCCAGGGCGAATAAGTATGGCGAGAGGGGGCAACCCTTTTGGGTGCAGTGCCTAATGGAAAAACTGCAAGAGACCGCTCCCACCACCCGAACTGAAGCCGTCAAATTGGTGTATAGAAGTTACAGGTAGGACATGAAGCGAGGCCCAAGGTCAAATGCTCTGTCTATGTCGGCGAGGAGGAGCGCGGCCTGTTCCCCAGTCCGTCGGACTGCCGCCACAGCCACGTGCGCCCGCCGAATATTGTGCCTGGTCACCCTATGGGGCATAAAGACGGCCTGATCCGGGTGCACAAGCGCTGAGATATGAGGTAGGAGCCGGATGGCCAACGCTTTGGCCAGGATTTTGGCCTCCACATTCAGAAGGGATATTGGACGGTAGGAGGCATGGTGTTCCGGGGGCCAGCTTGTGAAATACCACTACCTCCGCATGCCTCCGGTCTGGGGGGAGTCTACCTTGCTCCCTGGCCTCCTCAAACGCCGCCCGATAATGAAGGGCTAGCTGCAAGTAATTTTACCTGAAGAATTCACTAGGGAACCCATACGGTCCGGGGGCTTTCCCCGAGTTGAGCTCGCCCAGGGCCGTGCCCAGCTCCTCGTCTGTCAGTGGGAGCTCCAACTGATCGTGCACCTCACCGGACACAGCTTTCGGCGGCAAGTCTGCTATAAACTTGTCCACCACATATTCCGGCAGGCACTCCTTCGGGGCATACAAGTCCGCATAATACGCAGCGAAGCTCTCCGCTAACGCCCTTGGGTCCGTAGTCGGGGCACCCGCTTCGTCGAGTATCCCCGGTAGGGTCTGAGTATGGAAGGCTCCTTGGCAGAGCCGATGTAGCATTTTGCCAGACTTGTCCCCCCACTGACATATTCTGCTGCGCGTTGCAAGCCAGATCTGCCATGCCTCATCCAACAAGAGGGCTGCATAGGACTGTTGCGCCAGAAGCAGCTGCCCCACCGCCTGACCCTCAACCGCCGCCGACCCTGGCATTCAAGCGTCACAATCTCTGCCTTGGCTCGCACCAATTCCGCCCTATGCCTCTTTCGGGCCGCTGCACACAAGGCGATATCCACCCCCGTAGGGTGGGGTTCAATGCTTCCCACAGCGTCCCGGCGCTAGAAACAGATCCCACATTCCAGACCAAGTAATCAGCAATAGCCTCACTCATGTGCCTCCCATAGTCCTCCTGTTGCAGGTGAAAAACACTGAGAGGCGCCAACGAAATGGCTGCCGCCCCCTGCCCATCCGGAGGTCAACGTATACCGGAGAGTGATCCGAGAGCCTACGTGGATGAATCTCCGCCGACTCCACCCTTCCAGCCATTTCTCGGGGGACGAAAATGTAGTCCAATCTGGAAAAGGATTTGTGGACTGCTGAAAGGAACGTGTATTCCCATTTATCACCATGCAAGCGCCGCCACATGTCCACCCAATCAAAGCCCACAACCATATCATGCAATATTTTGGAATGGCCTTCACACGGACCTCCCCCAGGCCTGTACCTATACCTGATCACGTCCACAACATCATTCCAGTCTCCTCTAACCGCCGATAGTGTGTCAGGGATGTCCGCCCATACCGTAAACAATTTCTAAACTAGCAACCACTGCAGGGAGGGGGGGGCAGGGGAGTATACGCAGCCCAACACCAAAGGGTCCTCCCCGACCATACCCGCCCCTGTGTATCGGCCCACAGCTTGGAATGAACGTAAGGAATTCTAAGATGCACTAATATGGCCACCCCCCTTGAACCCCTTGCAAATCCCATGTGGAAAACTTGTTGACACCCATAGCGCTGCAAGGCTTGGTACTTTGTACCCAGTAGGTGGGTTTCTTGTAGCAAAAGCACGTCAGCCCTAGCCCTCTTCGCCTGGTGCAACACTGCCCCCCTCTTGATTTTATCCAGGACCTCACGCACATTCCAGCTGAGTATACGAAGGGTACCCTGGGGCTCCTGAAGTATTATCAGTTCGACCCGCCATCAGGGAACGGCCAGGACCCCAGCACGAGCGCAGGGTCGTGCGGACGTGCACAAAACAAGTGTAGGGAACCCCTCGTGGTTGTGCGACTCATGTCCAACAAGAACAAATCCCCCCCACAGAACAGACACCCCACCCCCACCCCATACCTCAAAACCATTGAAGTACATGTTGCAGCAAGGTTGGCAATCGGCCCCAACGAGGGACCAAAGGCCGCCCACGCCAATGGATCCCCAACCTACAACCCATAAGTCCCGGGCCCACCCCCCACAAGTACCAGACTGAAGGGGAATCCGCCCATGATACAACTCTCTCCATCCATATACATCAAACATACATATAAGCCTAATAGGGGGAGCACCCTGGCACCATCCTGACAGCAGGAAACGAAAGTCAAGGGTCCACTGTCTGTTGCCCGGGAGCCGGGGCCCCCCAGGCGGAGGCTCCTCAAGATGCCGAGCGCCGCTGGTATCGAGATCGCCTGTTCCCCCTCCGGCACGACCCTCGGGAAGTTTTCGACTGCGCCTCGCTCAGAGAGGAGTCCGATTCCAGTCCTGGGGGTGTGTGTACCCGCACCCGCACCGTTTCATCAGTTCATTTGAACACCTCCTCCAGGGTATCAAAGAAGTGGGTGCGCGATTGGAACACCACCCGCAGGTGGGCCAGGTAAAGCAAGGCATAAGGGAGCTTGAGGTCTCTCAGGCGGGCTTTTGTGGCCATGAACGACTGACACTGCTGCTGTACTAAACGTGTATAATCCGGGAAGATCAAGATACGCTGATTCTCATAGAGCAGAGGTTCCTTGGCCCTGGCCTGTTTCAGTATGGCATTGCGGTCATGATAGTTCAAAAGTTTTGCGATCACGGGCCGCGGGCGAGACCCCACCGGAGGTTTCTGAATGAGAGCGCTGTGAGACCGCTCTATCACGCTCTCTCACGAAACACCGGTGATGTAAACGTATCTAGGACCCTAACTAAATATCCCCGATTTATGCCCTTATGTGGTTATAACAAATCATATCCTTATAAAGGCATGAGAATCGTATCAATATTTAGTAATAGCCAATGCAGTCCCAATACGGCAAGGCTACTTCCTTAGACTCCTAGAAAGTACAACAAGTTCTTTAAACAAACCAAACCTCCAGCAACCTGGGAATTCCCCATGCTTTTGTTTTGATTTGTCCTAGAACTCCTGCGAGTCCTGAAAGAACTGCCAGTTCCTAGTGACGGTTCTTATTGACGTCTTATGTCCAACCTTACGTCAAAAACGGCACCTTCCAGGTATAAATATACCAGCATTTGCCTTAAGCAACACACGGTGGTTTGGAGCAGAGCAGCTATCTACTTACCCAAAGCCCAGTTGATGCGAGTGCCGAAGGAAGCCGTCCCTCCCATTTGACGCACTGAAAAAGACGCTGTCTTTTCTCCTGCAGATAAAATCCAGCTCCAGTGTTTCCAGTCACCCTTTCGGGTGACTGGGAGATCGAGTCCTGAGAACGAGATACAAGACCTCCTTCTTTCTAAAACCAAGGTACGGAGCTGATTAGACCCTTAGAGAATTCTTGATTCAGATTCTTGGCAAAACTAACTTAACTGAAACTGTGACTCCCTTACTCCTTCCCACGTGCTAGGCTTAGGTTAGGAACACCGGGGTAGGCGTATTTAGAAGTACCAGTTGAGTACGTTTAGTCAACTTTTATCATTGTATGTATTGTATATATTTTATCCGTTTTAAGTATCATATGGCTCAGAAACCATATCAATGCTTTTAATAATAATAATAAGTCCATTTGTAAAGCGCCATAGTTACACTAATGCCAGTGTGTCCCCGCGCTGCGGTAAGAGTAGCCGTGATCTGCCCAGAGCCTTCTGATTTATCCTTGAGGAAAAAGATGTCTTTTTAGTTTTTTCCTAAAACATTTTTCTTGGGTCTCCAGCAGGAGCTCCATCGGGAGGGCGTTCCATTGTTTAGCCGCCAATAGGCAAAAAGATCTGCCACCCATCCTCGCCTTTTTTATGGGCGGCACACATACCAGACCAACCCCACCCGACCTCAACAGACGTGAGGGGATGTGCGGGGACACAAGGTCCGTTAGATAAGCAGGAGCCTTACCCTGCAAAATCTTATGGCATACACAGAGTGCTTTAAAGGCAACTCTTTCTTTAATCGGGAGCCAGTGAAGTGCCGCCCGTGCTGCCCTGGCTGAAGATCTTCTCGGGCGTCTCAGAATGAGGCGGGCTGCTGCATTCTGCACTCCCTGCAAGCGCAGTAAGCATCTAGCTGGAGCGCCTAGATACAAGATGTTCCCGTAATCTAGGCGAGAAGTCACTAGTGCATGGACTAGAGCCTTCCTAGCTGCCATAGGTAGTAGGTCCAAGGTTTTGCGCAGGACCTTCAGAATTCCAAAGCACGTCCCTGCCGCCCATTTGGTTTGGTAGTCAAAAGAGAGGTTAGGGTCTAGCCAAACTCCCAGGTTTTTTGCCTGTGCACATGGCGTAGGTACCGCTCCCAGGTCCTGAGGCCACCATGCCGATGACCACACAGTTGGGGCCCGTCTCACCATCAGCACCTCCGTCTTATCACCATTCAGCCTCAGGCAGTTATCCGCCATCCATGCCGGCAATTCTTGCACGCATGCCCTGAAGCTGGAGGCGACCGACTCTGGTGCCTGGGTTAGGGAGAACACCAGCTGTGTGTCGTCCGCATAGGATACGACCCTGATCCCAAACCTCTCGGCAATCCCCGCCACGGGAGCCACATAGATATTAAACAAGGTCGGGCTCAAGGTCGATCCCTGCGGCACACCTTGTCTCAGCTTGATGACCCAGGAGTAGTACTCGCCATGTCTCACCTGGAAGCACCGCCAGACAGAAAAGATTTTAACCAGCCCAGGGCTTTGGCCGACACCCCACCTTTCTGCAAGCATTGTACCAGGGTGTGGTGGGCTACAGTGTTAAAGGCGGCACTTAGGTCTAACAAAATTAAGGCCGCCGTTTGACCTGCATCCACAAATTGTCGGATGGACTCAGTGGCAAAGAGTAGAGCCGATTCGGTTGAATATCTGGCTCGAAAGCCAGACTGGGTAGGGTGCAGAAGCTCATATTCCTCAATGTGAGTCGTTAATTGTACATTCACTACTTTTTCAGCCACTTTAGCGAAATATGGCAAAAGAGGGATAGGGCGTAAGTTGTCTAGGAGTATTATTTCATAATACTCCTTTTACTGTACGCACTTTACTTTATGATAAGTATTGCAATTTGGCAATTCACTTCTCTTGCATGAGAAAGAAGACTGCTCAATAAATAACTAAGCATGGGCGGAAAATCCGTTTCGCTCGCGGATTTTGCGGATTTTCGGGAAATTCGCAATCCGCGAGATTCGCGAATCTCCCGCAAAATCCGCAAATCCGCGAGCAGCGGATTTTGCTCGCACTGCTCGCACTGTTCGCGTGAGTTCGCGGCTTCCCAGTACAACTTTGCGCCCCGCGAATAAGTGCAAAATTGCAGAAATACGATCTAATCAAAACTGAAACTACTTACCAGGTTCAAAAGTTCAGGCTCATCATTAGTAGCCATTTCCTGTAGTGCTTGCTGAGGGGCCCCTCCAGAGTTCAGTTGCCAGTTGCAACTATTATGTGACCCTGCTCTGAACCTCAGAATAGTTACACATATGCCACAAAGGTCCTGAATTACAGCTAAGGGAGACAAGCAGGAGCCAGGCTGGCAGTTCAAATCCATTAATCAGCCCCTAATTCATTATTGTCAGTTGGGGCAGGGCAGGTGTTGTAACTAATTTTGCAACAATGAAAGCACTTAGCAAGTGCAAAAGTTCACTAATCAGGAAGCACTAAGGAAGCAGGTGCCAGCTAAAAAAATATTCTGTGACACATTAATCAGCCCCAAATTAATTCAGGTCACTTGAGGCAGGGAAGGTGTGCTTGCGTTGCCACAATAATGTACACTGACTGGACAACCAGAGGGTGCTGTGATGAAACAGAGGGTGGCATGGGTGGGCCAGAGGGTGGCATGAGTAGTCAGAGAGTGGCAGTGGTGACAGAGAGTGGCAGTGATAAAGAAGAGTGTCCCAAACAGGCTGGACACGTAGAAACAACAAGTTCGCGAAACTTGCGACCCGACAGGTAAGTTCGCAATTTGCGACATTGTACAAAACCCTCGCGAACTGGCAGAAACCCGCGCAAACACAAAAAAAAAAAAATCCGCAAATTCGCGAGAATTCGCGGATTTTGCGGATTGCGAGTTCGCAAATCCGCAAAATTCGCGAACGCGAGATTCTCAAAATTCGCCCATGCTTATAAATAACACCTTTTATTGAAAACGCCCGTCTCTCTATTTCTCTGCACTCTGGTGAAACTAAGTATGCACGATTGACTGAGTGAAATAGCTATCTATTGTTTTCACAAGACTCTGGAGATATACTCCTTATTCTGGAGGGAGCAAAGTTGTCATGTTTATGCGGTTGTCAGAAGCTATTCTCTTCTTGTCTAATCAGGTAAGTTAACTCCTCCCTGTTCATTCGAGAAAGTTTCTAGTGACCTCTGAGTTAGCTGGCATACCTAATTAAGTCTAACATATTCAGTAGAGACCTAGTCGACCTCAGTCATACGTCTAAACTGACGTTTTTGTTATTCCATTGCGCAGAGCCTATTGGGAATATAGGAACTACACTACATGGCTCCCAACGTTTGGTAAGGCGATAATCTAACGCAACATACCAGAGTAACTCAGTCGTGCTTTTTCACACAGACCCCCTTTTCCCGTAAAAACTCCAATAGACGTCTGGAGTGGGTGAAAGGTTAATATCCGCCGAAACTTAGTAGGAAGAGATTCCTATGTATTAGTTTTCGGTTTAGTCAACGTTGAAGGATACAGTGTTCCAAAATATTGTGCACCTAATCTTTGTTTCCTCAAAACTTGCTCTGCAAACTTTCTGTCAGTAAAAATGTCAGACAGTGAGGACGAAAGGGAGAGAGCTACACTTGCAGCTCAACTCGTAGCGGACGACACACTTGTCCAAAATAACGACCCGGATGCAATAATCATCCCGGTCAATATAAGAAGAACCATAACAATAAAACTTATAGAAAATGGAGTAACATCAAGAGGTGGTACAGTCGTACTTTTGGTAGAGGCACATGAATTTCGGCAGACAGAGGTATTCTATTCCTGGATACATTTTCCAGCAGCACATGCTGTAACACATGAGTTCCACTACTACAAAATAGCGGAAGCTCCAAAGGAATACTCTCCTTTCGAGGAAGTTGAAATTCCACTAACATACCAAGACCACTTGCTCTGGTTTAATGGCGCCCTAAAACATCAAAATCACATTACCAGGCTCGGTCCACTAGGTAGACCAGGAGCCACATGGCCGGTTCTAGCCAGCTACACACCACACCCCGACATTGAAACAATGTCAGACAGAGAACTTTTAGTTCAGTTAAAACAACTAATTAAAATACATAGACAATTGGTCCAATATGTCATGCTGACTTCAACAGTCCAACCTGCAATTAAAATTCCACAAAATACCCCTCAACAGGGGAACAGAAATAAAATTACACCACAGAATATACAATCATGTCTTGGTAAAACACCCGCAAAACGGGAACAAATTCCATTCTGGTTAGCTCAAAAAATCACTCAGATAGAGGCAGTATTTCCTGATACTACCCCTCACGAAAAACACAGAATTCTGACTATCTGTCTCCCAATGGGGATCGCACCACATGTGGAGGACTGTGACACTTGGGGCACAGTTTTTGCTTCTATCTACACAAAAACACATGGTGTTCCGCTATGGCGGTTATACCAGATGTACTAAGACAGATTCAAAATGAAAACGGTCCAGAACCTGCTTTAACTCTGGGTATGAAATTACTGAAAGACTTTAAGCAGGTCTCGACTATATTATTAGCCAACATAAAAGGAGAAGTAGCATGTGTGGAGATCCGCCAAAAATTGAAAGAGACCGATATAGCAGACCAACCTTTTGAACTTGCTAAAATAATTGAAAAATCCTATGAAGAATTAGGCAGAGATAGCTTGGGTGGTAAACCAGTAAAACCCCAACTAATTGAAAATCCTGAAAAGACTTTCATTAAAAATAATCTCAATTCTCAAAAGAAGAAGTGGGAGGGTAATAAACAAACCTCTTCCACAGAAAAACAGTTTCAGTCCAGAGCAAGGTCTCCCCAATGTAGAAATAGATCTCCAGAAGGGGGGGGCAAGTCTCCACAACTGGAGCCCTCTGAAAAAAGATACAACCTTAGAAATAGGGACAATTTGAAAAAACCTGACAGATAGCAAGATATTGATACACGTCCCTCTCGATCTTTTCAGACTTCCTCAAAGAAATCGGAAAGAAGAGGACGGTCAGAACATAAAGAAGAGCACGTCAAGTCCAAAGACAAGGAACCAGCTCATCAAAGTTAAAAAAAACAATTTCCCAGAAAGAAGGTAGCCAGTATTAAAATAAATCATGCCGAGAATCCTGAGGACATAACTGAAAAACGGAGAGTGGGCCCAGACAATGCTAGACAGCGCAGCAGAAGTGACCATAGCTCGCAAGATCCTGAGGAATCTTCTGGAGACAGTGGATACGAATGAATACATTCAAGTGGAAACTGCAGACACCCGAGTGAGTGTGCCCCATAAACTATACGAAATAAAATTACGTATAGAGGGAGATAACACTAGGAAAATAAGAGGTCTCTTTTGGGAGAATCAATCTAAAGGCTATGATATCCTTCTAGCAGAAAGGGACTGGCCACCAGAGTTTGTCAGGGAGTCCCCACGTTCCCTGAGGGAGAATCTTCCTGTTGGCCAATTCCTCTGTGTCAGGAGAAATTGTTCATCTAAGACATTGTTCAACAAACATGCCACTGTGCTAGCCTCTCAATTGCAGGATCGTCAATATCCTAAGCATCTCGTAAAAAGAGCATGGAAACGTGCATCAAATAACAATCGTGATGCACTAATTGAGAGACGTCCACCCAAACCACCTCTAGAAAGACTCACTTTTGTTAGCACATTCAATGCACTGTCGAACAATATTCAAAAAGTAGTGCGCAAGCATTGGGGCATTTTGAATACCACCAATGCCAACATCCCCCCACCTCTCTTCTCATTCAAAAGGGCACCAAGTTTGCGAGACACCCTTGTCCACACTAGACCTAGGACATTCAATACTGACAGCTCGACAACCTTATGGGGTCTCCCTCCAGTTTCGGGTCATTACCCGTGTGGGTCATGCAGCGTGTGCCCACAGACGGCTAAAACCAACACAGTTGATATCGGGACAGGTAGGACGTGGGTCCTGAAAAAACATACAAACTGTAACACTGACAACGTCATTTACATGATTACCTGTCCCTGTTCCTTAAGATACATTGGCTACACCACCCGGAAAATTAAATTGAGAATCGGGGAACATAAAAGCACCATCAGATGCCGCAAACAGGCCACTAAACTCACGAATCACTTTTTGGAGCTCAGGCACACAGCGGATGAAATGAATTGGGTTGTCCTAGAGTAGCCATATATTCCTCCCCATATCAGTGATGTGTCGAAATTCCTATTTAAAAAGGAACAGAAATGGGTCTTTCTTCTCAAAAGCCACATTCAAGGCCTTAATGACGATATACCCTGGACATCACTGTAAACAACTTTTTGTCAGTCCGGTTGTAACGTCATTTTTCCTTCTTTTCAAGCGTAGTACATACCATTCATTAGTTCATCTGAGTTCAGCCTTGATGGTATTGCCTCTTTACTACTCTTATTTAAGATTGGTATTATCCTGTTGTCCTTGATGGTATTGCCTCTTTACTACTCTTATTTAAGATTGGTATTATCCTGTTGTCCTTACTGTTACCTATTTGGCGAAGGCATGCCCCTCATCACCATCTAACCGACCCCTGTTCTAGATGCCTGCCAGCTTTTATCCTGTGACATCTTAACACAGGATAACCCTACATTCTAAAATATCTTTAGTATTCTGCCTTTACTGTTTTTTTTTAGCATAGTTGAAATTCCTTGCTACACCCAGCCCTTGGAAGTGCATAACGTTTTATTAGAACTTAAGCTTGCACCCATTGGTGGTAAACAATAGGACCACTTCGTTTGCGCTTAGCGCGTTCTGAATCCCGCCGCCTTTGTGGCACATGTGCGCAGGCGCAAGGTGTGCCTACTTCCTGTACTACACATGCGCGGCCGCTAGACCACCAGAACACTAGCCTCACGATGTATGCACGCATGCGCAATACCCGTTTTTTTGTATACGCATGCGCAGCCGGAACAGCATTCCTGATACACATGGGACGACTGCAACGGCGCATGCGCGCATTAGTATAGCGTCTCCGCATCGCGGTTTAGCGCGAGCGCCCACCTACACCAGCTGGAATAGATTTTTCAATCAGCATAGCTATAAATAGACACGCGCGCTCACCAGCCAACTACCTCCACTCCCTCTCGGATGTTGGTGTAGAGGTACCGACGGACAGGTAGGGGACAACACTGCGCTGCCCTGCATTATGACCCCAGCTACTTTTAATCATTTGATAGATTACTTGTTAACTGTACCATCTCTATGGTACTCTTTTTCTTGTCATCAAATTGCCATGCATACAAGCCAATTCTATATTCAGCTCACTCAGTCTTGGCTTTTTCCATAATTTTTTCTGCATAGTCACAGTCAGTGGTTCAATTGAGGTTGAATCTCTTTCCTAGACAACTATTTTTTGTTAGTAGATTTTTGGAAATGTGTGATCATATGTATCCTTGTACCTCTGATATTGTTCTGAGGTCTTTATTCCATTTCCACTCTGACAGAGCGGGGCCTCCTTCTTCCCGAGTGGGTGCCGGGTGAGGTGAGGCATACTCCCACAGAACGCTGGGTGAGTCAAATGTTTAAGCTCTTACTGTTTGTGATCTAGACATGTTAATACCAGGAGAACCTTATGTCTTCTGTGAGGGAGAGAGAATCTCTCTTCCGCAATGTTTGTGTGCTTAGTATTTGTTTCTTGCATCCTTGATACCATTATACACGTCTTTTGACTACTGTTGTACACTCTTCTCTGTTCTTAGGAGAGACCGTATGCTTGGATGACCACCAGAGAACATCTGGGCTCAGAGTATCTGGTAGGATCTATCCGCTATATAAATACACAGTCACGATTTCTATATTTACTCACTTCAAGTTGCAGTCGCTATTTTCACCTGGTCCTGAAGAAAGCTTGGACCAATTGTCCATCTAGCTGAAACATGTCGACCTTGATATACCATGCCACTATATAGTTATTATTTAAAACTATTTGGCGTTGTTTTTAAGTTTGACCTTAGACCATACCTATTAAACTCATTTTTGGTTCTATGAGTCAATTTTATCTTCACTTCTTTTTCATATTTTTTCTCACTTGCACTGCACTCCATTAGCACTATCTGTGAATTACTGTGGCTTAAGAACATATCTTCAAAATCCATCTCCGCATCATTATTAGGTGCATTGGTTGAGTTTTGGATTTGTGATACATCTCCCACGTGACGATACTCCACCAGATGGGTGGGCTGATGGGAATTTTTTCTAGCCCAGCACTATCACACATGTGTTATTGATGGATTCATGGTTCCGGATTCAATACGGCACACAAACGTTATTTTGGACCAGGCTACTCATTTCTGTTTTCCCAGATAATGCTAGACAGCGCAGCAGAAGTGACCATAGCTCGCAAGATCCTGATGAATCTTCTGGAGACAGTGGATACGAATGAATACATTCAAGTGGAAACTGCAGACACCCGAGTGAGCGTGCCCCATAAACTATACGAAATAAAATTACGTATAGGGGAGATAACACTAGGAAAATAAGAGGTCTCTTTTGGGAGAATCAATCTAAAGGCTATGATATCCTTCTAGCAGAAAAGGGACTGGCCACCAGAGTTTGTCAGGGAGTGCCCACATGGCGAAAAAATGATTATGCCTGCCTTCTCAAATCACATTCCAATTCATAAAAAATACACATTTGCTAGAAAGCCCCTGCATTATATAAAAATCATGTATTGTGATTGCGACGCTGCCCGGTGGCAGTGGGCTAGCGCGCAGTAGCTGAGGAGCAGTGCTTTGTTTGGCTGAGTTTTTTAACCTCCCCCCTGCTGATTGCGAGCTGTGGGGGCTCCCTTGGAATCGCAGTTTTAAAATCGCCAAAATATTACGCTGTTACTAACTTGACTTCAAAGTTGACAGGCTCTTACCTGCTTTTCTTTTCAGGGGCACGGCGGCCGGCTGAGGGCTGAACGCTAGGGTGGGCTCTCGGCAGCCGCGGGCTCCATTTTGGGTCGGGTTGAGTGCCGATCAGGATCTGGGCACACCCCCCTAGTCCCTCCTCTATTTAGGAGTGAGTTCCTCTTCCTCCCAGTGATTGTGACGCTGCCCGGTGGCAGTGGGCTAGCGCGCAGTAGCTGAGGAGCAGTGTTTTGTTTGGCTGAGTTTTTTAACCTCCCCCCTGCTGATTGCGAGCTGTGGGGGCTCCCTTGGAATCGCAGTTTTAAAATCGCCAAAATATTACGCTGTTACTAACTGGACTTCAAAGTTGACAGGCTCTTACCTGCTTTTCTTTTCAGGGGCACGGCGGCCGGCTGAGGGCTGATCGCTGGGGCGGGCTCTCGGCAGCCGCGGGCGCCATTTTGGGTCGGGTTGAGTGCCGATCAGGATCTGGGCACACCCCCCCTAGTCCCTCCTCTATTTAGGAGTGAGTTCCTCTTCCTCCTAGTGATTGCGACGCTGCCCGGTGGCAGTGGGCTAGCGCGCAGTAGCTCAGGAGCAGTGCTTTGTTTGGCTGAGTTTTTTAACCTCCCCCCTGCTGATTGCGAGCTTTGGGGGCTCCCTTGGAATCACAGTTTTAAAATCGCCAAAATATTACGCTGTTACTAACTTGACTTCAAAGTTGACAGGCTCTTACCTGCTTTTCTTTTCAGGGGCACGGCGGCCGGCTGAGGGCTGATCGCTGGGGCGGGCTCTCGGCAGCCGCGGGCGCCATTTTGGGTCGGGTTGAGTGCCGATCAGGATCTGGGCACACCCCCCTAGTCCCTCCTCTATTTAAACGGCCACTATGTGTCAGTGCAGCGGACGAGCGCAGCGGGCGCGACGCAGGCGTGCCGGAGTTGCGACTGAGTTAAGCCCGTCTGCGCCCGTCTGCGGCTGTGGCCGTGGCACGGGGCACGCCACTCTGCCCCTTCCCTTACATATTCCCGTTCCTCCCTTATTAAGTGTCATGATCATGCACTCCCTCCCCCTGAGTCCTCCCCCAGGCTCGCCTCACTGGGTCTGCTTACGGCCAGGGAAACCTTTCCAGAGATTACTCCCCCTCCGGTCATTGCCAGGCCACCAGCCCCGGGGCCTAGGTCCTGTACACCCCCGCTGGCAAGAGCCCAAAAGTCTACCCTGTCAGTAATGTACCTTAACACTCGGTCCTTGGTTAGCCACCAGCTAGATATCTTCCATCTTCTGGGGTCGGAACAGCCGGACATCCTGTTTCTGACTGAGACTTGGCTCACGGATGACTCATCCCCCGATATTCTGGCTCTCAAACACAGGGTCTGACTCGCTGGCTCACTTCTGCCGCTGACTCCGTGGCACCTTTAAAACTAGTTAGAGCGAGGCGCTGTCACGACGCCCAAAGGTGGTTCACCGAGGATCTCAAAGCCCAAAAACTTGGGCTTCGACAGGCAGAACGGCGCTGGCGCCGGGGGTACTCCCCTGAGACCAAACAGATATTCTCCTCCCTGCTTAGAGAGTATAAGTTAGCCATAGCCTCGGCTAAATCTCTCTACTTCTCCAACAGAATCTTGGATTCATCCAACAAATCCAAAGATATATTTTCAATCGTTGAGGAGTTCTCCAATCCAGCGAGAGTCACTATTGCACCCCTCCCCTCTCAGTCTCTATGTGACTCCCTGAACCAATTCTTCGTGGAAAAAATTATCAAGATTAAAAACAGTATTTCTGTCCAAGCCCCGCCAGTCCCTCCTCTGCTTGCTGTTTCTTGCCACCATTCCAATACTCACATCCTAACTCAGATTCCCCTCATTTCGAAAGACAATTTTCTTGCCCTCTTGCACAAAGTTTCTTCTGGTTCACCTAGCGACTGTTGCCCCCCCTCGGCCCTTCGGGAAGCTTTTACCGCCTGCCCTGAACCCCCCCCTGGCCCTTTTGAACAACTCTCTTGCCACAGGGGAGGTTCCTTGCTCCTTTAAGCAGGCCGAGGTAGTTGCCATTTTAAAGAAACCCTCGGCAGATCCCTCCATCATGAGCAACTTTCGTCCCATATCCCTTCTCCCTTTCCTCAGTAAAGTCTTGGAGTCACATGTAACCCAAACTCTCAGTTCTTTTGTTGAGGAATCGTGCTTTTTGGACCCCCAGCAGGCCGGGTTCAGACCTGCGCATTCCACAGAGGCGGTCATCCTCTCTGTGATGGAGGAATTGCGCAGAGGGGCCGACGCCAACATCTGTCAGGCCCTGGTTCTCCTGGATTTGTCGGCCGCCTTTGACACGGTCGACCATGGCATTTGGGTCGACCGTGTCAGAGAGGCCGGCATCCAGGGTACCGCCCTGGACTGGGTTCAGTCTTTTCTGACCAAACGCCAGCAAGCAGTCAGACTGTCCCAGTTCTCCGCCACTCAGGTCGGGCTGACCTGCGGCGTCCCGTCAGGGTTCCTCTTTGTCCCCTCTTCTTTTTAATTTATATCTGGTTCCTCTAATCCGCTCCCTCCGCGGGTTGAGTGTCACCATGTTCAATTACGCGGACGACATTCAATTGGTCTTCACTATTGATTCCTCGGATGAATCAATCTCCACTTTTCAAACCACGCTTTGTTTTATTAGTAATTGGATGAGCTCAAACCATCTGAAGCTCAACCCCGACAAGACCGAGCTGGTTCTTGTCGGGGAACCCTCCAACCCCTGGCAACCATCCTTTTGGCCGGCAAGTCTGGGCAGCCCCCCTTGCCCAGTCAACTCAGCCAAAAGTCTGGGAGTCGTCATTAGTAGCGATCTTTCTATGATGCCCCAGATCAGCGCAGTAGTGTCCTCTAGCCACTTCCAGCTCAGGAAAATTCGCAAAATCTCTCGCCTACTCACTACCGAGGCTCTTACCCTGGTTTTGCTTGCGTTAGTCATTTCCAGACTCGACTACGCAAATGCACTGTATGTAGGCATCCCTGACTATCAAATTAAGAGACTCCAGTTGATCCAAAATCAGGCCGCTCGCCTGATTTACCACCAACCCAGAGATCAACATGTTCGCCCTCTCTTAAAAAGTCTCCATTGGCTTCCGGTCTCTGCTCGCTGTAAGTTCAAGCTAGGCTGCATCATTTCTAAATCCCTTGCAGGTCACGGTCCCCTTTTCATTTCTTCCCTTCTCCACCCGTATGTCCCTCTTCGCAATCTCCGGTCATCTCAGATGGCCCTGCTATCAGTTCCAAGATTCAAGAGGAAGAAGCATGGCGGCCTCAGGTTTTCATTTTTAGCTCCCTCTTTTTGGAACACCCTTCCCCTTCCTCTTAGGTTGCCCTCCCCATACACCAGGTTCAGATCCCTTCTCAAGACTTTCCTCTTCATTGAGGCCTACAATTAGTTCTCCCCCTCACGCTTCTTTCACTGTCCTCAGCACAAGCGCCAAGAAACCTTAAGGTGTTAGCTGCGCTTTACAATTTTTTTTAACATAACATAACATGTAGGGTGGGATGAGGATTCTCCTCACCATAAAATCCAGTTAAAAAATCAACCTACTGCACAGAGGCAGTATCCTGTTAAGCAAGAAGCTAAAAAACAAGTAAGAGAAATTTTAGATCAACTTGAATATCAGGGGGTGATTGAAACATGCACCTCACAAATGAACAATCCTTTGTTTCCTGTCTCCAAGCCAGACAATTCATATTGTCTAGTTTTGGACTACAGACACTTAAACTCTTGCTGTAAAACTTTTGCAGTACAAAACTCACACAGTGCAGCACTAATGAATAACATTGTGCGCAAGAAATATAAAACGACATTAGATATTTCAAATGGTTTCTTCTGTCAAAACATAGCACCTGAAAGCAGATATTTGACCGCTTTCTCCAGCATGGGGACCCAAAAACAATTTTGTCGTCTCCCACAGGGATTCAAGAATAGCCCAGGATTATTTTTAGCCAGGGTAACAGAGTTACTACAAATTTATGATGATGAGGCATTATCCTATGTCGATGACATCTATCTTACAGACGATGACCTGGAGACTCACTTGAAAAGAGTGAACACCGTAATACTTGGGTTCGCATCTGAAGGGTACAAATTTATCTTTAAAAAATCACGAATTGCCCATCTAACTGTCCTATTTTTAGGATATGAATTATCAAGTGAAGGCAAAAGCCTAGCAGACAACTTCTTAGAGAAGTGTGCAGTACTCCAAGCTCCAAAAACGCGGAAAAACTTACAATCTATTCTAACATACATTCTAAATTATGCAGAGAGGGTTAAACCTCTCTACGAACGAATAAAACCAGATTTTAAACCAACTAATTGGACTAAAAAACACACAGAAATTTTAAGATCATTACAGACAGACATGTTAACTAAAACAAAACTGCAAACACGCGCAAACGAACGCAACCTTGTAATCCGAGTCATCCCAGGAAGATGCGGATTCACATACCTGACCTCTAATGAGGGAGAAACTGTACCAATAGCTTACAAATCACACTTGTACACACAAGCTGAAATGAAATTCAGTTCTACTGAATAAATTCTAAATGCGGTTCAAACTGCTGTAGCAAAAGAAAGAGCCCTAGCCCAAGGGAAGAGGATATCTGTTTTGACAGCAGTATCAGCCCTTGAGGCAGTAACAAGACCAGGCTTTCCAAATGCTAAAGCTCTAGATCCAAAATAGATACAATGGAAAAATTCTCTTGCTACAGAAGACGTGAAACACGCTTTTGATCCGAAAATGAAAAAACTAGAAAATCTGGAATACGAATATGAATGCCCACTGTCAGTAGAAATTCTGCCTCTCGAACAGTACACCTGTGTAATCTACACGGACAGATTTGCACAACACTACGTTGTGGAAAAACAAATCTACAATGCTGCGTGTGCGATTGTTAAAGGTCATTGGCGCTTAGGTAAATTCAGACCGATGGTCACTGAAACTGAATCACTCAGAAACTGTACAGCTCAGCGAGCTGAAATAAGATCTCTAAAGATGGCGCTTGAAAATGCTGATCACGAATTCCCGACACTAATAGTGTGCGATTCGCATTACTGCGTCCGGTCTTACAATTATTCCATGCAGACCTGGATAAAAAACGGTTACAAAGATGAGACAGGTGCAACAATAAAGCATAAAAAACTATGGGAACAAGTAGTTCTTTTGCAGAAAGAACTAGAAAAGACTCACGTGATACATACGCAGTCTTCAACGTGATGGCGTTCACGTTGCAGGGAATTTATTGGCTGACAGAGCCACAGTGGCAGCTGATCACTCGGCTTCCGTAGCTACAAAAAAGCGTACGAAAAAACAAACAGATGGCGAAACGCTGCTTGCAGTAAAAGCTTCAATGGAAGGCAATTATGCGGCGTTACCACTAAACTATCCACTCGGCAATACATACATAATTGATGCGAACTCCGTTCCGTTTGCTCCAATCCCTGGAGTGGGGGGATAGAGTAATTCCAACCACGAACCGGAGAGTCTTCTTGATACAAGAAGCACACATGGGATTGGGTCTGAGGCACCAAGAGATCCTGAAATCTCTAATAGAATTACAATCACGATACTGGTGGCCGGGGATGAGCTTGCACATTTATAACTTTGCAATAAATTGTCAGGACTGCAACAGAGATCGCAGTTGTGAACCAGACCAGACACCTGCCCAGACACCTCTATTAGACAGCATCAGGCTATCTATAGACAGACATCCAGACGGAAGAATGCAATCCCATAAATATTAGGACAAGATTATTTTGGATGTGGCCCCAGCGTTCGGCTGACGCCAGAACTGTTATAAAAGATTTGCGAGTCTTTATTGGCACATACGCAATCGGCGTGCTACATTCTGACCAGGGTCCTGCGTTTAGCTCTCGGGCTTACAAGGAGGCCATGGCCAGCATGGGCATTGCATTGTGGTATTCTAGTCCATTCCATCCCGAGGGAAATGCGGTAGTGGAGAGAAAAAAACGTGACATAAAGCAATCTATAACAGCGAGGATATTAGGTTCGGGTGACGGGTGGGTCAAACATCTAATAAGTGTCCAACGTAGTCTTAATAAGATGCCAAGAAATTCTCTAGGAGGTATCAGTCCGTACGAACTTTTATTTGGTACTAGAATGATCATCCAGGATTTGGATTGTCAGACTTCAGTGGTGAAACAAAAAACCTTTGATATCAAAGATCGTTTGGCTGTTTTACAGGACTTAAATGAAACACGAAAAAGTCTGAGTAACAAAAAGCTAAAGCCAACAACCACTGAAGAAAAATCACCTGTCCCAGCAAGACCTGTCTGGATTCCAAAGATTGGGTATCTGGTAAGAGAAAAGATTGCGGTGAAGAAGGAATTTGGGCCTTCCTACAGAAAAGCAGTACCTTTCTTAGCTGTCAGCGGAACAAGATCAGTAGTACTACCGCCACTTGCTGGAAAAAATGAGAACCGAGTTATATCAATCGACCTGGTGAAACCACAACCATGTGGCCGATAATAAGTAGTAGGCCCAGTGGACTCCCAAGAAATAGCAGAAGACCAAATCTTGCTACAATCCAAGAGGTTCAAACTGAGAGACTAATCACATTTGATAAACCTTCAGTGAATAATAAAGGGCTATGCAACAAAGCCATGGAACTTGTACCTCTTGATACCCAAATCACAACAGTTCGTCAAGAAACACCTGTCTACAACGATGTAGCCTCGGACTATACAAATGTAACAAAAGAAAATCCAAAGATCAATGGAAATCCGGAAGCAATTCCACCAATTGACAGAACTGCATCTGGCTACTTTATCAACTTTGATGACTTTTCCGATGATCCAAGTGAACATGGAGACAAGCCAGCAACAAAAACATTCAAATAAAAAATCACAGAACTCTTTCATCAACTCAGAGAAACATATCTAACTTCACCATGGATTACATTATGGATTGTGTTAGGTGTACTTTTCCTCCTTCTGTGGCTCATCTTGGTTTTAAGTTTGGGTAGATTTATTGATGGAAAATATAGTACAATGGACACGGCAAGTCAGAACATCAACTTGGTCCTGAAACCACACAGATCCTCTCACATTGAAAAAAGAGAACTATCATCAGTGAACATCACAGCCATCCCTATACCTGGTGGTATAGCATGGGACAAAACTGACTATGAAAGCTATGGCCCGGTTGAGCTCCTGAAATATCCACACCAATTTCCTTAAGTGACTTTGTATCACCTAGTTCTTTCTCTGATGATTGGGACTTTGAAAATATTAATAATATGATGTCAGATTTAGAAATGTCAGCAAAATTTACAGAACATGAATATTTACAGGGTTCATCAAATTATGAGGAAATGTATTGTTACAATCACTTTGGGCATTACTATCTGCATAAATCTGCAAATCCTAGAAATGTGTTTAGTTATAATCAGTGGGAACATTGTCCAACCCCGCCAAAAGGCATTTCGAAAACATTTTATGAGAAATTTCAAAACTTCTCAGTGTTTAATTACACTAATCCAGAAACGTTTTATTACAAAATGTTAAATAAGAAAGGAGTGAAAAACATGTTGACAAATACTAAACTGATTTATTCTGAAAGATTTTATAAAAAAATGTCTACATTTGGTTTTGAATTTTGGAAAAACAACATTGAGACAAAAACCATCTGGGGTACAAAAGAATGACAGGTACAAGGTCTAGAATCATTGTTTAGAGCCTGCATGATCCCAGAACAAATAATGTTCCTGAATGACACCATTCAACAAACAACCTGTCTTGGTTTAGCCAAGATAAAAGATTTAAACAACCCGTCTGTACCAAAGCATATGCCTGATAGAAACACCACTACAGATGAGGGGTTAGATGTGTCGTATATTTTAAAACAAAACAGAAAACACTTCCTGATTGGAACAAATGGTTGATCTGGCCCACAGACACTAATAACTGTCAAGATAGATTCCTGAACAAAATACAGGGGTTCAAACAGAACAGGCCAGCCCCTAGATATTCCCAGAGACAACATACAGGGATAATTACAACATACAGTGTAGGAAAACTATGCCTCGACTGGCTACAGAGATCCACACTTCCCGAAATTAAGCAACACTTAACTTTACTTAAAGAAGGTGCTGACTTACGAGATTTCATAATGGGACCTCGCAAACAGCGTCAAAATCGTTTCATATACGCCGGTATATACGCAGCTTACAATGAAGCTTGGAAAGTAACACAAATTGAAACTGCAGAAAAAATACGAGAAATTGATTGTATTCATTTGGAAAAATCACTTTCTGTAGTGGACAATGGGTTAACGACTCAGTCCTCCAGAATTTATTCACTGGACAGCATTGTATCATCTGCTATTGATATAATAGAACAGGATATGCTAATGTTACAACATGGTCAATTCCAATTGCGTTCTATTGTACAGCTAGGCTGGACGTTACAAAACCTCCGTTCAGGCCACGTGCCATGGCGTCTAATCAACATAACGTCATTATTTTCTATCTTTAACCTTACTGATAGACAAATCTCGTTGGCACAAAAAGGAGCAGACTATACGGTGCTGAGCATTGAAAAACTAGAAAGATTACCATTGACAATGTCAGAAAGACCTGTCATTGAATGGATAATACATGGCACCATTACTATCTCAATAACAACTTTTCAGTTTCAATACTGCCAAAAATATATACCAGCAGGCCTGTATGAAGGGTTTGGTAAAGGATACATCAAATCAACCTGGAATTTACCTTTTACACATAAATGTTATAGTGAAAGGAAAAAAGAGGTATTTCTTAGTGTTAACAATTGTAAAAAATCACTAAGCGGTACACTTCTGTGTCAAGGTATTAACTTGCAAGGATCCTGCGAAGGTTCATCAAACAACCTTTCATGATCCGCACGGCACCCCTGCTACACAGATAGAGCCCTTTTTCAGACAACTTTCCAACGATAGCTACGTTATATTAAGTGACCACAGCTGTTGTGGCATGATGCCAGGAAAAGCCTATCTTGTGAGCGTCACTTCCAGGGTCATTTGGTGTATGCAAGTATTGTATCCAAACAGCAATCCAGACATGGAGGCAGCAATATGGCCTTCTGTGAATATCTCTTTACAAACAACTGTGCCTTTAACCTCGTCCAAAGAAACGTATGACCTGCAAGTTGCAAGGACAGCGGCAGAGATACATACCCTATTATCGACAAATTGCCCCGTGCATTTTGTAAAAATGTTAAGCCAAATCTTAAACATGTCAGATACCAGTGGCATCGCACATGTATTTAAGATAATTTTTTCGGGACTGTTTGCACCCTTTGAAACAGTTCTGGGCATCTTCCTGAATTTTGTGCATTCTCTTTTCGGTGGCCTGCCTCTTATTTTGGGACTTTGGGAATTTTATTTTTGTTCCTTCTGCTCCGATATGGCAAGCCAAGTCACAGACCAAACTAAGGCTACGATGGAAGAAACGATCCTAGCAATACAATACCGAGACCGTATCACTAAGGTCCTTGGATTGGCCCGGCTAAGAGATCTGAATACTACCTGGTTTCTTTCATTCAGACCAATATGGCAAAATTGCATCTTACCTGTGCTTCGATGTCTGCTATGTGGAGAAGAATGCGTGTTGGACGTCTGTCTTACACTACCATAAGCAGTACCAATGGATATCGATGCTTTGCTTTGTCTGGTAACGACTCATGCAACGTGTTGTCCCCAGCAGCTACCGATTCTGATGACGGCATTCGTTGAGACTTCACCATTACGATAAGGTGGCGGTGGAGTACGAGATGAAAGCGGTACCACACAGGTACAACCTTCTGTGAACATTGCTGATCTGAACACCGATGATGGCAATGCATCGCATATATACACTATTTCTGATTTTTCAGCGTTGGCCCAACTTTCACCTACTGATGTAGACAAATATTTTGCTGGTCTAGCTGAGGTAATGTTCTCTCCTAACAACGAGAATAATATTTGAAATAGCGAGCACACAGCGTTCCCTGAACTCTGAATTCGGCCTTCAGTTTTTATAAACAGCACTACTGAAAACATTTGGAACTATTTTTTCCCATGAAAGCAAAAGTATTTTTTTCCCAATGTCGAAAAAATTTACCTTTTTTTTGGTACATGGTACTCTGCTTAAAGTAGAACTATTCTTAGAGAACAGTACTTCTATTCTCAGAGACTCAAGAGACAATATTTTGAATCAGCATCTAGCACATTTACAATCTTGTATAAATATGTGATGAAATGGTCTCAACCTCTTTTTTCTGTATTAAGAGCCATTTCATGAATGTAAATTTTGTGATTCATTCAGTCAACATTCTAAATGATCAAACTTTTATCTGAATGATACCACTGCTTGAAAGCGTACAGTATAATACTCATTTTTGTGTATCTATACTGTCTCAATTGCATTTGATGTATTTTGGGGTGGGCTGGAAAACACATGCATACTTATATGTTTATATATTGCTTAGTATTTAGTAATGATGGACATTATATGTGGAGTGGATGTTGTAAACGTATCTAGGACCCTAACTAAATATCCCCGATTTATGCCCTTATGTGGTTATAACAAATCATATCCTTATAAAGGCATAAGAATCATATCCATATTTAGTAATAGCCAATGCAGTCCCAATATGGCAAGGCTACTTCCTTAGACTCCTAGAAAGTACAACTAGTTCTTTAAACAAACCAAACCTCCAGCAACCTGGGAATTCCCCATGCTTTTGTTTTGATTTGTCCTAGAACTCCTGCGAGTCCTGAAAGAACTGCCAGTTCCTAGTGACGGTTCTTATTGACGTCTTATGTCCAACCTTACGTTAAACACGGCACCTTCCAGGTATAAATATACCAGCATTTGCCTTAAGCAACACACTGTGGTTTGGAGCAGAGCGGCTATCTACTTACCCAAAGCCCAGCTGATGCAAGTGCCGAATGAAGCCGTCCCTCCCATTTAACGCACTGAAAAAAACACTGTCTTTTCTCCTGCCGAGAAAATCCAGCTCCAGTGTTTCCAGTCACCCTTGCGGGTTACTGGGAGATAGAGTCCTGAGAACGAGATACAAGACCTCCTTCCTCTACCAAGGTACAGAGCTGATTAGATCCTTAGAGAATTCTTGATTCAGATTCTTGGCAAAACTAACTTAACTGAAACTGCGACTCCCTTACTCCTTCCCACGTACTAGGCTTAGGTTAGGTACACCGGGGTAGGCGTATTTAGAAGCACCAGTTGAGTACGTTTAGTCAACTTTTATCATTGTATGTATTGTATATATTTTATCAGTTTTAAGTATCATATGGCTCAGAAACCATATCAATGCTTTTACAGTATTATTTCATAATACTCCTTTTACTGTACGCACTTTACTTTATGATAAGTACTGCAATTGTGGCAATTCACTTCTCTTGCATGAGAAAGAAGACTGCTCAATAAATAACACCTTTTATTGAAAACGCCCGTCTCTCTAGTTCTCTGCACTCTGGTGAAACTAAGTATGCACGATTGACTGAGTGAAATAGCTATCTATTGTTTTCACACGACTCTGGAGATATACTCCTTATTCTGGAGGGAGCAAAGTTGTCATGTTTATGCGGTTTTCAGAAGCTAATCCCTTCTTGTCTAATCAGGGAAGTTAACTCCTCCCTGTTCATTTGAGAAAGTTTCTAGTGACCTCTGAGCTAGCTGGTATACCTAATTAAGTCTAACATATTCAGTAGAGACCCTTTTAAAAAAGCCGGGAGCGGATCCCACTACTCTCTCGAATTACAGGCCTATATCCCTGCTCCCGTACCTGGCCAAGATACTGGAAGCGCATGTCACCTCCCATCTTTCAAATTTTATTGAACAGTCTGACGTTTTACACCCTTCCCAGGCCGGCTTCCGTCCAGCCCATTCGACCGAGTCAGTTATCGTAGCGGTCCTGGACTCTCTGCGTCTTAATGCAGATTTGGGAATCTCTCAGGCGCTGGTTTTGCTTGATTTGTCGGCCACGTTTGACACGGTCGACCACAACATTCTTCTCGACCGTGTCAGATCCGCGGGCATCTGCGGCCTGGCCCATGATTGGATTAGATCCTTTCTCTGCGACTGCACTCAGGCGGTCGGCTTACCCCCTTTCTCCTCTCACAAACTCCAGACCACCTGTGGAGTCCCCCAGGGTTCCTCACTGTCACCTTTGTTGTTTAACATCTACATGCTCCCGCTGCTTCAGTCTCTCCAATCCTTTAAAGTTACCACTTTCAATTATGCAGATGATCTGCAACTCACCTTTACAATTGATAATTCCCCTGACTCGATCCATCAATTTCAGAACACCATGTTCCACATCTGCCAGTGGATGGATGAGAACCAACTCAAGTTAAATCCGGGCAAGATGGAACTGGTTTTGTTTGGCAATAGTCAACTATTCTGGGGCCCTCACTACTGGCCATCTAAATTGGGCCCCCCACCTGTTCCATCTAAATCAGTCAAAAGCTTAGGGGTACTCATTGATAGTGAGCTCTCTTTAAAACCACAGGTCAACTCAGTTGTGTCCACCTGCTTTTTCCAATTGCGGAAAATAAAAAAGATCAGTCAGATGCTCACTCGATCAACTCTGACCCAGGTAGTAAGAGCACTGGTGTTGTCTCATTTAGACTACGCCAATGCCATCTATCTTGGCCTTCCCGTCACACTCAGTAGACTTCTGCAGATGGCACAAAATCAGGCGGCTCGACTTATACACCGCCTCCCGCGATGGCAGTCAGCCAGACCTCTTTTGAGGCAACTCCACTGGCTCCCGATTCAACACTGTGTCACCTTTAACCCCTTCCATGCTGATGACGGCCCCCATCCGTCATGCATTACAGTGCTCGTGTGCTCATGACGGCTGGGGGCCGTCATAAAGCCATTGATTCTTCAATAAGCCTAGCACACGAGAAAAATCGGCCCAGCATGGAAGGGGTTAAATTGGCCTGTATAATTTTCAAATCCCTACACACTCGCAGTCCTAAGTTTATTCAGAAACTCCTGCTCAGATACACCCCCTCCCGCATAAGTAAGCATGGGCGAATTTTGCGGATTTGCGAATTCGCAATCCGCAAAATCAGCGAATTCTCGCGAATTTGCGGATTTTTTTTTTTTTTTGTGTTTGCGCGGGTTTCTGCCAGCTCGCGAGGGTTTTGTACACTTTCGCAAATTGCAAACTTACCTGTCGGGTCGCAAGTTTCGCGAACTTGTTGTTTCTACGTGTCCAGCCTGTTTGGGACACTTTTCTTCATCACTGCCACTCTCTGTCACCACTGCCACTCTCTGGCTACTCATGCCACCCTCTGGCCCACCCATGCCACCCTCTGTTTCATCACAGCACCCTCTGGTTGTCCAGTCAGTGTACATTATTGTGGCAACGCAAGCACACCTTCCCTGCCTCAAGTGACCTGAATTAATTTGGGGCTGATTAATGTGTCACAGAATATTTTTTTAGCTGGCACCTGCTTCCTTAGTGCTTCCTGATTAGTGATCTTTTGTACTTGCTAAGTGCTTTCATTGTTGCAAAATTAGTTACAACACCTGCCCTGCCCCAACTGACAATAATGAATTAGGGGCTGATTAATGGATTTGAACTTCCAGCCTGGCTCCTGCTTGTCTCCCTTAGCTGTAATTCAGGACCTTTGTGGCATATGTGTAACTATTCTGAGGTTCAGAGCAGGGTCACATAATAGTTGCAACTGGCAACTGAACTCTGGAGGGGCCCCTCAGGAAGCACTACAGGAAATGGCTACTAATGATGAGCCTGGACTTTTGAACCTGGTAAGTAGTTTCAGTTTTGCTAAAATCGTATTTCTGCAATTTTGCACTTATTCGCGGGGCGCGAAGTTGTACTGGGAAGCCGCGAACTCACGCGAACAGTGCGAGCAGTGCGAGCAAAATCCGCTGCTCGCGGATTTGCGGATTTTGCGGGAGATTCGCGAATCTCGCGGATTGTGAATTTACCGAAAATCCGCAAAATCCGCGAGCGAAACGGATTTTCCGCCCATGCTTACTCCCGCAGCCTCCGGTCTGCGTCCCAAACTCTCCTGATTGTTCCTCGTTATAAGCTATCACGCAAGGGAGGCCGCAGGTTTGCTATCCTCGCTCCCAAGTTGTGGAACTCTCTCCCCTTGGAAATTCGTTCTTGCATTGCTCTCCTTCCATTCAGGAAGCTTTTAAAGACATGGCTGTTTACCCAGGCTATGGCTTAATGTTTGATGGTCTCCATAGTAGAGTTAGTGTCCTGTTGGTTAGCGCCATGAAACCCTTGGGTGTGCGAGCGCTTTATAAAACTTTGATAAGATAAGATAAGAGACCTAGTCGACCTCAGTCCTACGTCTAAACTGCTGTTTATGTTATTCCAATGCGCAGAGCCTATTGGGAATATAGGAACTACACTACACTACCGGGACATGGCGTCAGGGGGGGAGCCAGCCTTCCAGCCACTGCGTTAGAAAGCTCTCCATATTGCCATTCTCACAGCCCTCCGGAAAACCAACGAAGCGCAGATTATTCCGCCTAGCCCGCCCCTCTGCGTCCTCAGCCCGAAGTACCAGGCCCTTCTGAGTGCTTTCCATGCTTGCTACCTTGCGTCGTCCTCTACACCTGAAGTCCGGGTCTCTGCCTCCGTAATGCGGGACACTGCATTTCACAGATCCTGGCGCAGTAGCATGACATCCGAGTCCACTGCGCCAACTTTAGCGTACAGCATGTCCCGGGACTGAGTTATTGCCACCATCAACACTGCATTATCCGGCCCGGACTCCTGCTTCCCTCCAGCCGCACCTGCTCCCCCTCCTGGACCAGTGAATTTGTCAATGGGCCCATGTTTTGTGGCACCGCCACTGCCCTTGTCCATCGTCATGGCCACCAGCTGCAGGCACCCCGCAGACGCGCCTCAGGTCCGGCTCGCTGTCCACACAGGATCCTACTCAGTGTACACACACCAATGGCCGGTCGCCGACCCGGGCCGCTCCCCACTGGAAGGCACCCTCGAACCAGGGCCCGTAATCCACCCTGGTAGGCCCAGACGCCTTCACCCGGGTCCTCTGAACAGGAAGGACTCTTCACTCCCACTGCCCCCGCTTACCCTAAAGGTATAGCTGCGAAAACTGTCTCCAGAGCATCCTCCCGGTCCGACCGACCGTCGATACAGGCCCCGCCCGGGGGGAGGGGGGATACCAACGGTCGTATGCTAGCACCCGCCGCGGCTCGGCCAGGCACACCACACTCCACTCGCTGGGCTAACCCCCGGGGGAGCCGCTCTCATCCAGGACTCCGCCGTTTTCAGTATGTAGCCGCGAGACACCGCACCAGACCCTCCGCCACTCTCCTCATCTGTGCGGCCCGACCCGACTGCTGCAGGACTTCCTCTAGGCCAGCGCAAACTTCACGGCCTCCTCCCTTATGCCACCAGGCCTCGAGGGCACACCGCAGGCCCAATCCACGGGCAGGCCCCAAGCTCCTCCACAGCTGCCAAGGCCTGACTCTGCAGTACAACCCGACACCTGCTGCAGCAGGAGGCGCCAGGCCCAACTACCAAGAGCTTCGCAGGCCTCCCCGCGCGGCACGGTCTCACCGCCGATCTGCGGGGGGGTCTCAGGACAAGGGGGGGACCTCCCCCAAAGGGCCTCCGATAGTCCAAGCCCCCAGCAGCGACGTCGCAGGAGGGTGCACCGGCTATCAGTGTTCGCAGCCACGGGCCTCCATCACCGCTCCGGCCGTCCTCTCCTCCCCGTGTGGCTCAGCCAGTCTCTGTGTCCGCCTCGGGCCGCTCCGCACCAGCCGTGTTGTGAGACCCCTAGGGGTCGATATGCCCATCGATCTCCTCCCGCGGGACCCACCGCCACAGGAACTCACAGGGCAGAGCACAGGTCACGGAAACGTCGGCCCGTTACACCCACGGGGCTCGCCGAAATCCACGCCCCGGCTCCACCGTCCAGCACTAGGCCTCACCTCGCGGGGACCCCAGCTCCGGTCTCACCAGGCAGCGGAAACACCGGAGGATCGTCATGGCAGGCTGTGGGTGCTCGTATGTCTCCCCCAGGGCTTCAGGCATGCAGAGGGTGTCAGGATAAAAGCAGGATAATTATCGGGCTGGACAGACCACAGCTAAAACACGTCCGCCATGCTGGCTCGTCTAGCCACGCCCCCCGGATGTCTGCAATCTTGTGGTGGAAGAAGGAGGTAAGGGAGTTGCACAGGTCTTGCGATGGTGGGATGTCGTTGGTGTTGGAGCTGGGGTTGGAGAGTTCCTTAACAATGTTGAAGAGCTCTTTACTGTTGTGTGCGTTGTTGTCGAGGCGGTCCTTGAATGAGGTTTTTTTTGGTGGATCTGGTGAGGTGATGGTGTTGGCGCATGGTGTTCTTGTGGGCTGTTTGGTTCTTCAGTGTCTGTTCATGGTGCCATTGCCTCTCCAGTTTTCGGCAGTTTTGCTTGGAGGTCTGCGGTGAACCATCTGGCGTTCTTATTGGTGCGTCTGTTGGAGAGATTCTTGATCAGGGTGAGGGTGTTGGCGCAGTCATCGATCCAGTGTTACTAGGTCGTTGGAAGCGGCACCGGGGTCGGTGGGGTCAGAGGGTGAGCATCTGGCAAGGGCGGGGTTTATCTGGTCTTCGGTGATTTTGCTCCAGCTGCGTCAGGGATCTGTTGGGTGCGAAGGTGCGTGGTGGGTTTCCAGTAGGTGAAGTGGATGCAGTGGTGGTCGGTCCAGTGCAGTTCGGTGGTGTGACTGAAGGAGACTTGGGAGCTTGCAGAGAAGATGGGGTCAAGCATGTGGCTGGCGGAGTGGGTTGGCGTTGTCACAAGCTGTTTGAGTCCGAGGCTGGCGAGGTTGTCGATCAGGGTGGTGGAGTTGGAGCCGTTATTCTCGAGGTGAAAGTTCAGGTCTCCAAGGAGGATGTAGTCCGTGGAGGCGAGGGCGTGCGTGCTGACGAAGTCGCCGATCGATTCGCTGAACTGTGGCCGGGGTCTGGGGGGTCTGTAGATCAGAGTTCCTCTGAGGGTGGTATTGGGATTGGTATGGATCTGAAAGTGCAGGTGTTCGGCGGTGCTGAGGGTGTCGTCGGCATTGGTCGAGACCTTGTGGGTGGACTGGTGGATGTAGCGATCCCCCCTCCTACTCCGTTGGTGTGGTCACTGCGGGGATCTTGTAGCCATCCGGGATGGCTATGGCGATGTTGGGTGCCGAGGAGTCGTTCATTCAGGTCTCAGTCAGGAAGGCGACGTCTGGAGAGGATGTGTCGAGTAGGTCCCAGAGTTCCACTGTGTGTTTGCATGCGGAGCGGGTGTTCAGGAGTATGCATCTGAGGTTGTTGCGACCTGTCTTGTGGGGTGGAACGGTAGGTTGGATGCTGGTGAAGCTGCAGTTCCGGCAGGTGAAGGGTCCATGGGTGCGCTTTCTGGGCGGTCAGGAAGCAGGTGTGTGTTCGTCCAGCGTTGAGTGCGTGGAGTGTGCTGACATTGTAGTGGAGGTGGGCTTCTTGGCACTCGCGGGGGCCAGGGGTTCTAGTGCTGGGCGCGGATGGGTGCAGACGGGCTTGCCTTCGCCAGCGGCCGCCATATAAGGGGAGGTGGGAGGGAGGAGCAACTGGGAGGCAGGAGCGGGCGGCAAATGAGCAAGCGGGAGGCGGGGCCGCAGGGGACGCAGCGGCCGGAAAAACAGGCAAAGCAGGGATACAGAAGGCAAGAACAGGGGGCGCAGTCATGAGGGAGTAGGAAATAAAAACTAAGGAAAGAAATTACACAGGCAAGGGATAAAGAGGGCAAAAACAAGGGGCACAGAAGAGGGGGGAAACACGAACGTTACAGAAAAAGCACAGGAAATAAAAATGAAGGAATTACACAGGCAAGGGATACAGAAGGCAAAAACAAGGGGCACAGAAGAGGGGGGGGAAACGAAGGTTACAGAATAACACAGGTGGAATACAAAAAACAAGTCAAACAATACTGTGCTATCGAGTCACAGGGGCCTTGAACCTGCGGCAGCGGTGGTGACAGGCAGCGAGGCACACGGTTGCACTGGTGGAGCTGTGCGGGGAGGTGGGAGCGACCTGCCTGATGACAGGGTCAAGGCTCGAAGAGATAGCGCATGCACTGTCTCACTGAGACCTAAATATGTATACATTCTTGTGTAATGTAACTGTTCTTTTCACAGTTGTATAAGATGGGAATGCGACCTGGAGGTTTTGGAGCATTTTACCTCAGCACCAGTTACATTAAACAAAGAGACATTCATTTTTGGTATGCACAGGGACATTAATCACAGGATGGACGCAGAAGCCACATCGTAGCTGGACAGCTGCAGTCCCTCCTTCCCATGGCGTGTCTGTTGCTGTTTCAAGGACAAAGAACAGGCACCAAGAAAAAGAAACATTTGCAAGCATCAATGCACAAATGGCCCAGCAGTGGAATTCAGATTACAATAGAATATGCAGCAGTTGTTTATTTATGTAGAGCCATCAGCTGCAGCGTCTGTCACGTTTCCCAGAATGAACTCTTCACTTTGTGCTAAACATTAGTAACAAAGACGGGCTACATCCTTCCCTTTAAAGCACAGATGTGGCACTTATTTTACCAACCTCGGAAAGATACGTCTTTATTTTGTCAACTTTGGAAGGACGATTAGCTTCATGTGTGCCATATGATTTGTGCCTGCAAGTTACATTTGATTAATATAGCACAAACTCAACTTGAAGGTATTGCAGTGCTTATAAGAGCACCAGTTACAACACACAAGGAAACACTCATTTTTAGGGCTCGTCCTATTAATTCCGTAAGGGATAATAGTACGAGAGTATAGTAGCCAAAATAAGCCGTCAAACCATCGGGCGGATTTCCAAGGGTGCATGTGCTCATGCAAGAGCTTGCCATTTGCTTCCCAGCCGCCTTGCATCAGGCAGCTTGGCCTCAGGCATTCACCCCAGCGCGCGCTAATTACATCTAATTAATGAAAAGATCTCCCCGAGCACTCTCAAATCACAATATTTTTTACTATATATGTAAATATAATCTTCTTATATGCTCCCAATACCAGTTGGCGTAGTTGCAAGAAGTGCAAAAGTTCAAATATCAGTCCACAAATCTTGGTGTTTCCAAAGACGTAAAATTTCTCGCATAGATTTCAGGTTCATGCAGCCTGAACAGATATGTCCATACAATAGTCCATTTCTCCAAAATCAGTTTATTGTTCACTCCAGCAAATTTATTCATATAGCAGCCAACACGTGTTTCGTCGTGCTCAAGTATGGCAAGGCAACTTCATCAGGGCTGCAAATCAATAATAATACGAATAATAAATTACTTTTCTAATTAGTCATGTAAAAAGAAAGTCCTGTGCTCTTGAAAAGAAAAGAAAATAGTTCCAAGTACTAAGAACACCGAATAAAATGCTGAGAGATATATGTAGTCCACCACCAAAATATAACAATAGAGTAACAAAGTAATAGGTTCACCTGTTTTCCTAATAGTTCAAAATCCAATATAATGTTCAACCATCACAGTTCGTTTGGTACAAGTAAACCTAAAACAATATGTATCTATATTAGCATGTATTATCAAGACAATGCGTAAAATATAGTCAAAATGCCACATACGATGTGCCTCATAAAGTACCATGTGTCTCAAAGAACACAAAGTTATTTAAATCTGTGCCACTAGAAAACGATATCTTTGTTCATCTAAAAGTACTAGACCCATATTTTTCATCCCTGCGTCGTTTTATAGTACCTTTCAACAACTATTAAACCAAAATTCAACTAAGATAACACAGTATAAGGACAATTGCGTATTTGATTAAACTTTATATCAAAAGACTTCAAAGCCACATTCAACTCACCACAGACAGGGTAAAATCTTCCTCTGTCCCAATATTCAAAATTCCTCTCGATCAAGTATATCTAGAAATGCATACAATAAAAGTATCATGATACTTGATACTTGTAAACATAAGAGAATACTAATATTAAAGATAAATACGTGGGATTAGCCCGCTTGTAAACTCACCAATTAAGATGCTGGGACATGTGTATCCAACGTCCACACGGTAGCCGGCGTTCTACGAATGCGCCATATTAAAAAGCTACTAATAAAGAATATCTCCGCGCACGAGCCATTTTGTAAGTTGTCACCACCTTGATAATCACTACCTTTCAACGGTAAAATTACGCTCTATTAGTGTGAAGATAAACAAAAGGGAGATAAAACTACTTTATCGTTACTAGTCCTCTCCCTCGTAATTCTCGATATATTCACATAAGCAGCATCGCTAAATATTATGCCCCTAATTTTCAGATATATTATCCACAAATTATCTCCTCATGTCATGCAGAATGTCACAAGGAATACAAAAAGATCTATTCTTTAAACAATCATATATCATTTCGAATATCTAAATGGAATCAACAATATCAAGAATGGACTAGCTCGCTCTATATCAACATATAGTAACAACGGACTAATCACACACGCGCCATCTTGGAATGGGTAAAATATGTTCGTTATATTTCCAATACCGATCCTATATACTGAACATCACTCTCATCATCAAATAGTAAGGATCGCATACACTGGGAACAAACTCTTACTGATTAAACTGCCAATAACACTACCAGTACAATATCATCTGCTTCTCCGGAATTATAAATGATGCTCACGTGGCTTCTAGTTGCTAAATAATGAGAAAATAGAATAGGAAATAATGCAATCTGAAAGGTGGAATAAGAGAAAAAATTAGAGATAAAGGGAAAACAGAAAGGCCAGATCAGGACAAAAGAGAGGTAGATGAATAAGAAAAAACGTTTTTTCTTCAACACATCATTGGATATATAGTCTTACATTCCTAATATTAAACAACAGTACTCATTAATCATTGTACACATATTTATGCTACTAGTAGCCTATTAGTATAAATTCTACAGTTAATTTCACAAGAGAATCACATTGGTTAACCATCATTCCAAATCTATAATAAACAGACTACTCAATACCAGTAGTAAATAGAATCAACAAGAGACATTATGTAACAGTAAGTTATTAACAAAGTATATTCAAATTACACTAAATTCATATATTTTTTCTTTTTTTCTTTTTCTCTTCTTTCTTTTTTTCAGAGTTAAGGCATCCTATTCTTGACCCAAAAAGTACTGAAACTCATTATCCATGTTCATTCCGAGCTCAACAGCTTTCAGTTTCATCAAGCAGAGGACCTCCCTACGTCTGAGTTTCAATTGCCTGTTACCCCCCTCAGATCCTGTTTCTCATGATCAATTCCATGGAAGCTATAAGTATGTTTGTCCATACTATCATGATTCTGAACAGCATGTGCTGCAATGGGATATCTAGTATCGCCATTTTTCCATGCCCTGAAATGCTCAGCCATCCTATCTCGAAGTCTCCTAATCGTGCTACCCACGTATATTTTTACCCAGGTGCACAATATCACATATACTACAAAAGTAGTGTCACAGTTTATAAAAACATCAATTTCATGGATGCCAGTACCATTGTAGCTAAAGTTTGTTACTTTCTGCCTAGCCCATCTACATGAGCTGCACCATCCACATTTGTAAAAGCTCCGTAATTTGTTAGTCAGCCAGATACTCTGGCTGACTAACAAACCGGTTGATGAAACTGAAAGCTGATATTCTTTATTAGTAGCTTTTCAATAAGGCGCCTTCGTAGAACGCCGGCTACCGTGTGGACGTTGGATACACATGTCCCCGCATCTTAATTGGTGAGTTAACAAGTGGGCTAATCCCACGTATTTATTTTTAATATTAGTATTCTCTTATGTTTACGCGTATCATGATACTTTTATTGTATGCTATTCTAGATATACTTGATCGAGGGAAATTTTGAATATTGGGACAGAGGAAGATTTTACCCTGTCTGTGGTGAGTTGAATGTGGCTTTGAAGTCTTTTGATATAAAGTTTAATCAAATACGCAATTGTCCTTATACTGTGTTATCTTAGTTGAATTTTGGTTTAATAGTTGTTGAAAGGTACTATAAAATGACGCAGGGATGAAAAATATGGGTCTAGTATTTTTAGATGAACAAAGGTATCGTTTTCTAGTGGCACAGATTTAAATAACTTTGTGTTCTTTGAGACACATGGTACTTTATGAGGCACATCGTTTGTGGCATTTGGACTATATTTTATACATTGTGTTGATAATACATGCTAATATAGATACATATTGTTTTAGGTTTACTTGTACCGAGCGAACTGTGATGGTTGAACATTATATTGGATTTTGAACTATTAGGAAAACAGGTGAACCTCTTACTTTGTTACTCTATTGTTATATTTTTGGTGGTGGACTACATATATCTCTCTCAGCATATTATTCGGTGTTCTGAGTACTTGGGACTATTTTCTTTTCTTTTCAAGAGCACGGGACTTTCTTTTTACATGACTAATTAGAAAAGTAATTTATTATTCGTATTAATATTGATTTGCAGCCCTGATGAAGTCGCCTTGCCATACTTGAGCGCGACGAAACACGTGTTGGCTGCTATATGAATACATTTGCTGGAGTGAACAATAAACTGATTTTGGAGAAATGGACTATTGTATGGACATATCTGTTCAGGCTGCATGAACCTGAAATCTATGCGAGAAATTTTACGTCTTTGGAAACACCAAGATTTGTGGACTGATATTTGAACTTTTGCACTTCTTGCAACTATGCCAACTGGTATTGGGAGCATATAAGAAGATTATATTTGCATATATAGTAAAACATATTGTGATTTGAGAGTGCTCAGGGAGATCTTTTCATGCTAGGAGCCATAGTGTGGATCTAGGGGGTGTGTATGGTAACCACATTCTCTCTTCTGGTAGCACTGCATTATTACTTTGATTAATATAATTACTGTTTTTCCCTCGTTGAGCGCCCATATTGTCTATTGGTTACCAAATCATACAAAATACATCTAATTAAACCCTGCTGTTTCACACTTCTTTCACGGCCGCGAGGCCGTGCTTCAAAGGGATCCGCTCCCCCGCCCCTAAAAGCTTCGTAAACTAACAATGGACTGAAATGTGGCCCCGAGTAATTGCCAATGGTGAGATTAATACAAGCATTCCATCCATCAAGTTTTTGTGTGGTTTATCACAACACCCTAAGTGGGACAGATATACCTAGACATGGGTCGCATGCACAAGTGCTACCAGAGAACCAAACCATAACGGACTGATGAGGCGTGATAACCATGAAACCGGTCTTGTACACTTGTGTATGTATTGGACAACAAAGGACCTGCGATGGGCATGCCCTTTGGATTGTATATCTTGGAGACCGAATAGTTAAAACAAGACTGTAAAATAAAATGTCTGTGAAAAATTATGATGAGTATCGAACCTGTGCAGAGCTGTGATTCACGCTTTATTATGTTATTTATTTGACACTGTAAATAAAGACGTTATAAAAATGGCTGTATTTCGCTACCTAAACAAGGCGCAGGGGGCCGGTTCCTTCCTGATGTTAGGCACAAGGCACCCACACCGCTGTACCATATGTTTTCATATTTTTATGATATAAAGACAGAAAGCAAATTTGTAACTGCAGAGCCATGCGTTTTGCCCTGCAAGTACACTAATCTGCCTGCACGGGAGGGGAGCAGCTGGAATACACAGTGCTGGAGCGGTACATCTGTCGGCAGCGCCTTCTGATGCCACCACACGGTGCTGCTTGAGCCGGTCGGTATTCAAGCTGCAAGGCGGCGGATCGGGGGCACGTCAACGTGAGACACTGCTGAACGTGACACTTAACCGATCTCTGCTGATCCCGAAGCAGCAAACAGCCACGCACAGCCGAAGGATGGGAATCAAAGAACTGTAAAAAACAAGGGCAACCGGATTGAGAAAACGCAACCGTCCATAACAATGCTAGACGGGGATGCACACATGCTGATAACGTAACATTTATTCACAGGTTGAGCAAGTAAACATGCATTGTGCCCTGGAAACCATCCCACAGAAGGTTGTGGAAAAGCCCCTTATGAAGCATTTTGAATTTCAAATAACTCAGCGAGCTATTAGTCGGATTTCATATTCAGACCTCTGTGGCATTTGCTAAGGCGTGCATCGCGTACTTCTGTTGTCTTATTTCTACACAGTAGACACATCTGCATACAAAAGCAGTCGCCTCCAAATGGGGAAAGCGTTCGGTTCTCCACTTAATATCGCACAACACGAACTGGAGAAGCCTCATTAAATTCAACCGGCTTCCAATCAAGGCAAAGAAATCAAGGTTCGCAGAAAAAGTCAGCCTGCGGCGCAACACGATGTGGTGCTTTTAGGAAGGCAAAACATATCCATTAAGAAATACCCCGCAACAACAAAACTAGTCTCGAGACAAATGCAGTCACTATTCTAAAGTTTAGTGTCGACAGAGCCAGTACGTTCAGCAGGGCAAAAACTCTGCAAGTGATAACGGAAGTAAAAAATAAATGAATAAAAGCCCGCCATTAAAGGACTTGGAATTAGGCTTAAACACCAATGATAACCTGGAAACAGGGCTCTACTCAGATAGTAACATCTAATTTTGTTAACATTTTCTAGTAGGCACTTACCTGTGGGTATCATCTTAGAGCAAACTGTCTATTGATGTGTCACCCTATTTTAGGTTAAAAAAATGTAAGCACATCAATTACTTGTGAACGTGTGTGTGTATTCACCTAAAAACACTTCATCCATCCCCCCACTCCATCCATCCATCCCCCCACTCCATCCATCCATCCATCCCACTCCATCCATCCATCCCACTCCATCCATCCATATATCCCACTCCATCCATCCATCCCGCACTCCATCCACCCATCCCCCCCTCTCCATCCATCCATCCATCCCACTCCATCCATCCATCCACCCCACTCCATCCATCCATCCATCCATCCCCCACTCCATCCATCCCCCCTCTCCATCCATCCATCCATCCATCCCCCACTCCATCCATCCCCCCACTCCATCCATCCATCCATCCATCCCACTCCATCCATCCCACTCCATCCATCCATCCCCCACTCCATCCATCCATCCCCCCACTACATCCATCCATCCATCTCACTCCATCCATCCCCCCACTCCATCCATCCATCCACCCCCCTCTCCATCCATCCATCCATCCATCCCCCACTCCACCCATCCCACTCCATCCATCCATCCATCCCACTCCATCCATCCATCCCACTCCATCTATCCACCCCCCCACTCCATCCATCCCCCCACTACATCATCCATCCATCTCACTCCATCCATCCCCAACTCCATCCATCCATCCCCCCACTCCATCCATCCATCCATCCCCCCCTCTCCATCCATCCATCCATCCCCCCACTCCATCCATCCATCCATCCCACTCCATCCATCCATCCATCCCACTCCATCCATCCATCCATCCCCCCACTCCATCCATCCATCCATCCATCCCCTCCATCCATCCATCCCCCCACTCCATCCATCCATCCATCCCCCACTCCATCCATCCATCCCACTCCACCCACCCATCCCCCGACTCCATCCATCCATCCCACTCCATCCATCCATCCGTCCCACTCCATCCATCCATCCCCCCGCTCCATCCATCCATCCACCTCACTCCATCCATCCATCCATCCATCCATCCATCCATCCCACTCCATCCATCCATCTCCATCCATCCCACTCCATCCATCCATCCCCCCACTCCATCCATCCCCCCACTCCATCCATCCATCCATCCATCCATCCCACTCCATCCATCCATCCCCCCACACCATCCATCCATCCCCCCCACTTCATCCATCCCCCACTCCATCCATCCATCCCCCCACTCCATCCATCCCCGCACTCCATCCATCCATCCATCCCCGCACTCCATCCATCCATCCATCCATTCACCAGACTCCACCCATCCCTCCCCGCCCCACACTCCATCCCTCCCCCGCCCCAAACTCCATCCCTCCCCACACTCCATCCCTCCCCTGGCCCACACTCCATCCCTCGCCCACACTCCATCCCTCGCCCACACTTCATCCCTCGCCCACACTCCATCCCTCGCCCTCTTGCCCTGCCTCTATCTCTCACCCTGCCTTTATCTCTCGCCCTCCCTCTATCTATCTTTCGCCCTCCCTCTATCTAGCTATCGCCTCACTATCCATCGCATCACCACAGCATCACTCAGGGGCACCACAACATCACTATGCGCTACCGGAGCATCACTAAACGCTACAGCATCACTCGTCGCCGCCACAACATCATTCAGAGCCACCACAGCATCAATCTGTGCAACCATTCAACAACAACTGATTCAAATATGTTCTCTAAATGTTTCAAACTTTATTACAAATGTCACCAAAAAATTTCACTGTAATTCACGGCTGCTCATCCATCGGCTGCAAACAGTCAGCTTCAGTGAAAACCATTACCAATTGCTCGATTAAAGGACTTTGCGCCAACCCGGTCCAGGTGACTTACACGCACTTGGAACCCAGGACTGTCGTGCCCTGTACACCTGTCTTGAGAAAGACCCGCCGTGACCTCAAACATTGGCGCCCTAAGGGTCGAAACGTCGACATTTCTGTATAGGCCTTAGAATTCCAGAATCCCAGCACACTGACAGAAACAAATAGGATTCTGAAAAATCACACTAGCTGATGGCCTTTATGAAATTAAAACTTGTATATATCTGTATAGATTGTTTATATTGAAACTCATTATTATTGTACATATTGCTTCTGTCACGTGATCACTATTCACTATTGTCACTTTTATCAATATATTGACAGTCATTTTTGAATTGTTTTGAATGAATTTTGAGAAATATAAAGATACAACAAGCTTTATACAGGCTTTCTTTCCATTCATTGTAAGAACCTGTTGTGAGTTTTTGTCAGAGGGAGGTTTCTTTATTGCATGTAATAGCATTTGCAAATTATTTGTGTTGCCACCCGACAGAACCACTTTATATTTAATCATTAACTACCCAGGTTCTGAGGGACAGCGGGTCAACCCCGTTTTTTCATAAAAATAATAAAAAATATTGTCACAGTTGACTTGAGCCGAGCTGTGGCTAGGACCAATATTACTGAAATACACGCTCTGGTGTGAAGATGAAATGGTTGAAATTATGAGACTGGGCGAAAGGTTAAAATCCACTTTGAAGCCCAGGCCTATTATCTCTTGAAGAGTTGTCAGGGGTTACCCTTTGCCCGATGGACTTCGACGCATTGCCTTATAACATTTAAGATGTTGGCGGGGGCAGTAATTTCCAAATGCGGAGCCTAATGCTTGGTCTATCATTGGGAAAACACTTTTCACTGGATCTCAACTCAACTTCGTGGAAATAGCATGCGGTGGTGGCACCCAGCATTTGATGAGCAATAGATATTTTCACTAGCATTGCTTTGTTCTGGGACCATCATTGAAACTATGGTGGTTTAGGACACAAAAACATGTGAAATGTCTCCAATGCACTGGATGTAAAATCCCCACATACCGGGAACTTTTGCTATGCTGGCCTTGGAGAGATTTTAGGAATCATGTAAATGATAGCAGTTCTGCCAGTCCACCACAGAAGGGGCTGAGCTATAAACACCATCTTTTCCTGAAGCTTCTCCGCTATAGGCATGAGCAATTTCAGGGAGAACATTCCTGTTCAATGGCTAACCACTTTAAACTTGGTGGGCCTCTACCACGGGAAAGAGCGAAATACTGCCCCTAGCACAACAACGTTGCAGCAGCCGGGCCACTGAGTGTGAAATGACTCTGCAAGCCACTGGAGGAGTCAATGGAAGGTACTGAAGTTTCTTTGAAATCATCGTAATTAAGGGTGTCTGTAAATAATGACGAGTAAATCAGTGGCAAGCAAGGTGGGTTTTATTTTTGTCTGGGTTCGACTGCACAAGTACATTGAATATTGAGGAGGAGTGTGGCTCAATGGTTAGAGCGGCAGACCCTGATGCAGAGTTCTGGTCAGGGACCAGGGTTCGATTCCCCGCCTCGGCGGGTCTTGGGCTCAATTTCCTTGGACCTGATAATTCTCACCTCGGTGCCTATTCTAATCACCTGCCCCACGCTGCAACTCTGGGCAATAGCTTGCATAGCCTCCACACCGGCTCCAACAGTGCTAAGGATGCCTGGCTACACCCTGGGGGTGCCCGAGGAGTGGACACTTCACAGGGAAAGCCAGGAGGGGTTCCACAGCGGTATGAGTATCAGTGCCAGGAAGCCGTATAGGTGACACTGCAAGGTGACGTCTGGTGACAGTGTGCTCTATAAGTACCATGACATTTACATTTACATTGAGATGATAACTATGATAAATATTGAGATGATAAAAATTAACATGATGAATGTTGAGATGAGTATGGTGAATATTGGGATGATGGATATGGTGAATACTGAGATTATGAATGAGTTTGATGTTGAGATGATGAATATGATATATATTGAGATGATGAACATGGTGAATACTGGGACGATGAATAAGGTTAATATTCATCATTTGGCCGTGACAATGCCCACAGCTTCCAGTTCTTGCTCCGGGAGAAATTTAATTGTGCAGTCTAACCTAGAGCAAGAGAGCGCCCACCTTGCTCGCCTCTGATTTAACAATAGTTTCTTATTCAACTATGTGATGAAATCCAATAGGGTTTCAGACTACTAGGAGCAAACCAAAGATATAAGGAAACACGTGCATATAAGAAAACATGTGCACTGATGTCATCAGTTCCAATAATTCCGCCAAAGACATAAGTAGGAAAAAAAGACAGAGAAAATAGCAAAACAACACTCAAAGGGGACGATGGGAGATTGTAATCATCCGTGGGAGTCTTCAGATCCTTCAAGAGCTTACCATTACTGGAGATGAGTAATTGTTCTAATGGGTATCACCCCCTGCAAGTTGCTTACCTGAACACCCCAAGACAGTCTACAGAGTGGAGGAAGATTGAGTATACCAACCCAAGTTCAAGCAGAAATGACTGCAAGACCTGTCTATCAAAATCAGGCCAAGCATGTCTCCCTGTGTCAAGTCAAGAGTGGACCAGGTTTTCTACATTGTCTTGTGTTGGGTCTAAACTAGTATTGAAATTTGTGTGGGTTCGTGGAAAAATATGAGCTTTCCTTAAAATAATAGGTGACATCTCCTTACCACTGCTTCTGGTCTATTTCTGTAAGGCTCTGCAGATAGGTTCTGGGGTTTCTCCAAGACAGAAACGTGTTCCCTTATTAAGACAGCATTCAACAACCTAATGCTATTTATCATATCTGTTAGATAGCGATACCCTGGGGCAGGTACAGAATTTAGCTGATGCGATAAATAGAACCAATTACAAATTTTATTCAGAGTAATGGGGAATAACATGATGATTTTGTTCTTTTCTACATCACATCCACGTGTCACAATATTTACTAGGCATTTTATAAGGTAAATTTTGGCAGAGATACCTTGCTGTTATTTACCCAGTGAAACATTCTTTTCAGTTATTTTTATACAGCGTGAACTAGTCCAAGGGCATTAGAGCACTTTACAGGAGAGCCCGATGTCACAATTTGTTTTCATGTTTTTTTTGAAGCCATGTGAAGGTTAGGCGAACTGCCTAGAGTCCCCAGGATGTTAAGAGGATGCCAGGATTGAAACCTAGTGTCTCACTTACAAAGTTTGCAGCTCTAGCCCTTAGACTACACGAGTTTTCTTGCTTTTGTGGTTTTATTGACAAGCATTCAATGTTCACATAGAGAATACATTTAGAGAGTTGTCTTGCTTCATACTACCAAATCATGATGAGAAATTTATTTTTCATTTCCTAATGAAAAAACATTTCAATAGTTGTAAATAAATAATTGAAAAAACAAACATCTTATTCGTAGTTGAGCTGTGCTCTCGATTTCAAAGTCAAACCTGCTTTATTATTATCGGCCATTTTAGAGGTTATGCAGTGACACCTTGGATCCAATCAGTGTTTAAAAAGTTTTCTTTTAATCGCTTCATGGCCACCTAGAACATAATTTACTCTGTTTGTATATGATCTCTTTTCAAGACCTTAAATGGTAGTAATAGAAGATGGTCTGTAGCGAAAAGTTGTTTAAAGCAAATTTTTATGACATGCAATATTATTCATGACATTTTTACAACATAGATGGCATAATTCTTATCATGTGTACATCGGGTATTTCAATGCTCACATATAAATCTATAAACCTTTTTTAAGCAGGAATTCCAATTTAGTAATGATAGGTATGTACTTAATGGATAACTTTTTTCTTGCTGATTATTTTACATCCCTTGTACCACCTCGTTATATCAACTTAGGGTTAACCATCTTCCAAAGACAGACGAAAGAAGAATTTTATGTACAGTGAAAATCAAGATATCTTTTAACTGTGACAAGTTCACATTTTAGGGTAAGCCTACCAGACAGTGCAAACTGTCTGGTTGCAAAAGACCAATTGTCAGCTTACCATTGGTTGGCTTTATTGTTATTCTCATTTGCTTACTTTGTTGATGCATTGCCTGTCCATCTTCTGTTTGTCCCTCCCTAGGAGCATACCCTCTTTACTTGTCTATTTTGTACTAATCATCTTTACCGAACAACTTTTTTCTTTTTGCTTACACACTCTACAACAGTGTATGTGTTTTCCATCTACCTCTATCATGTGCTTCACTCCCTCCTCACTCTCCGGGTTTCTCTCTCTTGCCTATGTCCTTCTGAGGTGTTCTCTCACTCATGTGCTACTCCCTCTGCCCTCCGTGTGATTTTTTTCCCTCCATCCTGCCACCTGATCCTCTGTTACCCCAAATCCCCTCCTAACACCCATGGTCCTTACACGCTATAAATTGTAATTTTTTTGTTTACAGATCGAAGTGGCATCCGGCATATTGCATCAGTAAATAAAGAATGAAAGCAAACGGTGCCTGCGAAATTCAGTTTGTGCTTGAGTCAATGGAAAGACACACCCACTTTTTTTTTTTTTTACTTTGATGATGCTGCACAGTGTCCCACCTCTGTACAACTCCGCAAAAAGCAATTGTCAGTGACCCACTGGCTTTGCTAGTGCTTGTTACTACATGGAGTTTGTAAATGAATGTCTCGATAAATCTTTGCTGTATTAAGACAATATATTTTTGTGTTGGCTTTATAGGATTACATTTGTAGGTTTATGTCTCTGTATTTCCACTTGGAATGGGATTCTTAGGGGTTGCATTGAATAGTAAGAAGGCCTTTAGTAACTGTAAGACACACAGCCAGGACCAAAGAGGGGCTTGATCACCTTACATGCTACGAAGTACCCCTTTGTGTCCAGCGTCAACTCTCTTCTCTGCTTCTCCCATGCAAAAACACTCATTTAAGCTTTTTCTTGTTACATGATGAAGACAGTCATAAAAAGCCTGAAATTCTTCACTAGGTCTATGATTCTTCTCTCCACATAGATTGTAAACAGTAATCACCACATTTTCCCATGATCTCAAATCAATGTAACTTGATGACTAGAGCCTTAACTCACCTGACAGTACCAATGTGTACAACCAGGTTGAAATATCTACTACTCCTCCCTTAAGAAAATTTGTACCTAGACACCTACTCCCAAGTGACTCACTTATTCCTTACACACTTAGGGGCCGATTCCGATGTGGTTTGGAAGGCCTCATAACAGCATTTGCTCCGTCTGAACCGGATCTGGAATGTGTCTTTCCGACTGACCGAGTACGATGTGAGTTAGACGTTAGGAATATCCCAATCCGAACCTGACGGCATTCGGAATGACCGAGCCGTACTGAGCAGAATGGTAAGTCTCTACAGGCCGCATTTCCGAACGATGATTAAGATGCTGGATTTGGACAGCCTTTTCGAATCATGCTGTTTGACTCGAATCAACAGTCAGAACCAGACTTTGTGGGCCCGTAGCAGGACCTCTGCACCAGGAGTCTTCCCAATCATGTCCATTCCATGGAGGTACCAATGGGCCCCCCTTACCTGCCATGCACAGTGTGGCAGGCCCCAGCGGGTGCCTAGCCACAGGGTGCCCAATTTTCCCCAGCCACCCCTTTGTTCAATAGGAGCCTAGCATTCGGTCGGAACATAGGCTCCCACTGAAGTCAATGGGAGTCCAACTAAATTGTATCTGGAAGCATCCGGATGCATTGTAAGCTGTCGGTCGGACTCTCCCGATCTAAGTCAGTCGGAAACCATTCCCAAACCGATTCGGTCTGGAAGATTTCCAAACTGCACCGAAATCAAGCCCTTAGTTACTTCACACAAAGCTGAACTCCCAAGGACACAAGACAAGATGATTCCATGTCATAAAGTCCTTGAGCATTACATTCCTCCTATTCCTGAAATTGTCACTGTCTAGATAATTTATCAACTTGTTTAACAAATCACCGACCAAACTATATTGATACTATTAACTTTTACTCATACATCACAGAGACATCTTTTTGCTGTTTTGTGCTGTATCGCACTTTGCTATGCTCATAGACGAAGCAGCCACAAAATCATCCAGTAGAAACCCAACATCTCCTGAAATTTCAAATTAATCTGAACAATCGATACATTTTCTTCAAACTGCAACCTGCCAACCATAGCCCCAAGAGGCTTCTTATTGAGATGCAGAAAAACTTTTAATCATGTCAAAGAAAATAGAATACCATAGAAACCTAACCAACAATACAATGGATCACTGAAATCTGGTTGTATATGTGATCGGACCCACAAGTAATCTTTTTTCCTTTACAAGGCTACCACATTAAGATAACCAACTCACATTTGAAAACTTAATGTAGAGAAAGGGCCCCTACACCCTTCAATTAACACCAAGCAAAATTAAGTGACCCACCAATTGACCGAACAATAACATACAAAACATACTTTGCTTCACCCTCTGATACCCACTCTTGCTAACTTACGCTCTAACCCAAATGTGCTTTATGGATCATTTTGTCCAGCAATTGCACCCCCATACATGTAATTCTTATCAGGACATTGTTGCTGTATCTGACTATGATTGAGCGTATGACTGTTTCTTTTAATGTATAGTACTGGTATTTAGCTGGTGCTTGCCATATTCCTTGTGAGTCCTACTGAAATCAGGCCTTTTTTGATTATACAGAGCTGACTCTACATGTTGTCCAATTCTTACTGATTTGGATACTTTATTTGCTGTTTTTAAAAAAGCTCAACCTTTGTATGTTTTGTCACAATGCAATAAAGCTATGTCTTGTGAAATTAGACATTTATTGCCCATTGGCTATGTCGGCACATTCTGACATGAATGAGGGCCAACGCTGGTTTTGTCTAACTAGGATTGAGCCTTTCCTGGCTGGGTATGTTTGAATGGAATGAGAACTTTTTATTGTGAAAGTGACTTAATTCATATCTTTGCTACCTATATGCTACTGGCATTGAACCAAAAGGTATGCACATTATTTGTTTATATTACTTATAATGTACACCCAACTAACTTCGTCATTACAGGGCAGTAGTTTAGATGTTTTTTTGGGGTCAAGTGAAAGTTTATTAAGAAGAAGAGGGAGATTGTGGGTTTCCACAATGTGTGAGGATCTAGGGATTCACACAGTTGAACAAAGTTAATGGCGTCAGTCAATGGACGTGCAAGAAAGGTGGAATCTTCTCTGGTAAAGCAGGCACAGAGGGTGACACCAGAGAAACGAGGGTGCTAATGAGAAATTTTTAAGGCTGATGCCTTGGAGGCTATTGTATGCTGTATGTCAGAAGGGGCATATTCACCAGTTGAACCTTGGTGTTTAGTTTTGTGTCAATACCTTTCACGAACAAAAATGTATTAAATTGGTGCAGAGGGATTCTGAAGGGATGGGAATGGATTAACTGTAGCTGCAATTATTCCTTTTCTGATAGTATCTAATTCAAATCCTCGAAGTACTTTACATGGCTGGAATTGGGCGTTACTTTAAATAAATTGTGAAATACTCTCTCATTTCAAGAGCAGATCTAAAAAGCAGGATGTAACATTTTGGTAGAAAGTAACATCCAACTATCCACAGAGTGCTGATCAGTGTGGTGGTGAACTGAAGGAGGTTATTTATTTCTGGTGGTACTTTGACATAAGTTGGAATGAACAGAATCCAGAGAATGAGATAACCCAGCATGGAGAATGTGATGTCCCGGGCAAGGTTGTACTGCTTGGGGGGTTTCTGAGACATACAACTGCACATGAAAGAAAAGAGGGCAAGCAGGGTATTGTACCCAAACATCAAAGCCCAGCTTTCGAATGGCTTGATACCACATTCCAGATGTTTGGACAGAAAGTTGACTTCTTTGTTGGCTAAAGACAAGGGAGTGGTGTTGCACATGTGCCACACACAGAAAATGCCTTCCACTGAGATGATCACAGTCAACACAGTCCATTTCCGTTTAGTTTTTAGCCAGTGAAAAGCAATCCTGGGTGCAGTTTTGAAATCCACAGCAAGTGCAATCTGGAGAGACTTCAATAGAAAAGTAGACAAGACGGCAGTAAAGCAGATGGACAGAAAGGGCTGTTGTATACGGCACATTGTATCAGTCGGCCAACCGACAAATACAAAGGGGTTACAGCAGGCGACGGAAAGGCCAAAGAGTGCCAGAAAGCTCATGTTGCCCCCAGATGCCTGGACAACAGGCGTGTGGCGGTGTCTGAAGAAGAGGAAGGCCACAGCTGCAATCAGAATGAAGAGGGCAGCATTAAAGATGAGGAGGATGATGACAGATGTGTCGCTCCACTGCAGGTACAGAAATGTTGGCTGAGTGCACTGGGTACTTCGCTTGCTGGACCATTCGCCCTCGGGGCACTGGGTACACTGGAGGTCATCTGGAAGATAACATTAAAAAGATTAATTGGCGAGGCATATAGTGAACTTAATGATGTAGGTTCTACCCTACAGTAGGCCCATCTGTCAGAAACATTGCACACCTGGAGGACACAGGACAGATCACACTTGGCCTCTGTTCAACAATGGGTTTAGGTGCAAGACGTGCTAAGGACTGATAAAGGAAATTGATGACAAAATATTCACTGCTATCTCATCTCAATATTTCGGTTTTATTTATGTGAAGTTTGTTGCTTTTGGTCTTTGGCTTTTTGATTCTGTTAAGGATGGTCCAAATGCAATAAACACACAGAACAAAACTCCATCTCTTGGTTTTGCATGGGTGGGAGCCCCAAAAGTATTTCCTCATTCCATATGCTTTACGGGGTTGACCCTCCACAACACCATCACTGTAGGTCTTTTTGGGTGGCAGTGGTTTATGCTTTTTTGAGTACAGTTCACCTAGAGGAGCCATCTTGTTACCTAACTGAGCAGAGAAAAGTCTAGTGACCTCTGGTAAGAGTGACCAGATTCACATTTATATATTTTTTTGTGGGTGCAAGAAATGTAAGTTTGGGAATGGAATACTTATTGTGAAAACCAGAATTAGTGCACATGAAGACATTATTCTGTTTTCCTATGCTGCACCTGTCATTAGGTTTACACTTAGATAATCACAAACTGCTTCTTGTGCAAAATAACATATTTCAGAAGAGAAAGAATGCTATCATAGAAAACAACAAGTATCAGTATATCTCCTACATTTTCTCCAGGAACTGTTTTGCTGGGATGCACATTTTTCCCACCATAGTGTTACATCTGTGCGAGAGATTACCAGAGATTACAAGCCTCGGCCTCTCTATTGCCAGCTCTTTTTTGAGTTAAATTAAGGGGTGTTGGGAACTGGTATAGATTATTGCGGGACCAGCGGGGAAATCCTGTAGTAACAAGGTTTCTAGATAAAGTTTTGCAAGAAACTCAATGTACGTTCTCAGAACTGGAGTGGCAAGAGATCTCATTACAGGGCCACAAACTATTAAGAGCTGCTAATTTGAAAAGAATGGCTTTTTTATCCTGTTGGATGTCCTACTATACACCTGCTACCCTACATAAAATGTATCCCAAACTAGAAGATAAGTGTTTTCGTTGTCAACAGTCAGGGCTGGGGGGCTGGCTTCATATCTTTTTTACTTGTCTGTCTTTACCCCAGTTTTGGGAGGAAGTATTCTCTGCTGTTAATGAAAATTTACAAAGAAAACTTAAACCAGAACCAGAGGTAGCATTATTTGGGTTTATAAAACAAAGATCGAATACTCCAATCCCTAGAAGTGAGAGATCATTTTTGCAATCTCTGCTTTGGTGGCCCGCTCCCTGATCCTTCAGAATTGGAAGACAACGAAAATCCCAACCCTACTTGATTGGTATAGCAAAATGCATCGTACTAAAATATTTTGAGGAAACTCATGCAAATAGGGTAGGGGCCACTAGGAAATATTTAGCAGTTTGGACATTTTTGTACTAAAAAATGGGAAGTAGCAGACCCAACACTTTAGATTAATATTTAATGCCAAGAGTTGAGTGACCTAGCTCAAGTCTTCCAGCCGAAATGTTATTATCCACTGCACTGTATGCTATGGATATAGGAACTAGCTCCTCCTCTTTGGGAAAGGCGGTACTTAGCTATTTGATTATGGTAAAATGTTATTATGCACTGCACTTTATTTCATCATGTAGCTATAATGTTAGGGGTTATGGTACAATGATTCTGCATAGCACTTTACTGCTTATTTTGTACATCGTACCCTCTTTGTTAGGTAGGTGAGGAAAAAATCTATAGGAGATGAGAAATGAGGGGAAGGGATCTTATATATAAGTTAAGAGGATAGATCGTATTTTATTCATTTACATCAATTATAACTGTTGGTATGGTTAAGGATATGTATTGTAACTGTTAATTCTGCACAATAAAAAAAACAGATTACAAGCATTTAAATTAATTCTGGGAGATATTTACAATAAAACGCCAGGGCGTGGTGTTACGCAAAAATTGGTAATACCGCGCTCTGACATTTTTTAAACGCAAGGAGGCACAGTCTTACAAAAAAATGGCCCACACCTACGTTTCCCCTAGTGCTAAAACAGCTACCTAGCGCCAGCACAGGCACCCTTGAACCATGTTGCAAGCGTGCCTGCGCTGCAGGGGCTACTGTTAATGTGCAGGAAGGGACACCTTCCTGTACATAAACAATCTTTGAAGGCAATTTGCTGCTTCTATATGTGCTGCAGAATGGAGCACCATGGAAAGAGCAAAATACGAGGAGAAATTAATATTTTCTCCTCTTATTGCCATCCTAAGACCAGGTTTTACCTGGCCTTAGTTTTCGGCACTGCCAAATCCTTGTAAATATGGGGCAGCGTCAAAAAGCTATGGTTGTTGCAGTGGAATGGCCACTGCTACACCCATTGCCCGTCCCTTTCACGCTAACTGAAGCCTGAAAAGGGGCCTTATATACAAGGAGGCATTGAGCCACATTAAGTGGCTTAGTGCCACTTTGTAAATAAAGAGAAGGGACTATCGCCACCAGAACATCACTAAAAGTGACTTTCTAGTGGCGATATCCCCTTCGAAATATGCCCCACAGTGCTTTCTTTGCAAAGTCAGGTAGCATATTGCTAGACGCCAAATTTCAGGCAGCATATTGCTGGATGCGCATTCAGCACATGGTTAAGAGTCCTCTCCTCACCATCTAGACCGCGCTCTGTTTCTACACTCACATTCACCTGGGTGGGAGTTCACGGATTGCACACATGGTTGAGTGAGATGCGCCACTGCAGAATTGCAGAGTTCAGTGTTGAGTAAAGGATCTCACACTTGGGATTCTTCATGTGCCAAGTCAACTCAATGAGTTTCAGGAAAAGGGTGGGGAAACGCTTTATAAACTGCCTTTTCCCAAAATGCCAGGAACAGCCCGTGCAGGTAAGAATGGTGGGGCGATGGGGTGGGGTATTCAACAGACGATGGGGGAAAATTAATTATTTATTCAATTTTCCATCTGCGTCTCCTGTGGAATCCCCCCCACCACTCTTACCTGCATGGGCCGCTCCTGCAAAATGCCTGCCTGCCTGACTGCCTGCCAGCATGTCTGTCTGTCTGTCTGTCTGTCTGTCTGTCTGTCTGTCTGTCTGTCTGTCTGCCTGCCTGCCTGCCTGCCTGCCTGCCTGCCTGTCTGTCTATCTATCTATCTATCATGCCAGAAGAATGTTGAAAGAATCCAATCACCACCTGTGAAAGAAAATAATACAGGTGTGAGTTGGCTTCCATATATTGGATCTTCTATTATCAATACAGATAATGATTTGTTACTTATACCGACTTCTATGGGACCAGAATAAAGAAAAGTTGGTAATACCTTTGCATTGTTGGATAGTGGTTTCTGTGGAATGCTCGCGAATCAAGATTGGACCACTAAGACTAATATTCCTAAGGCAATTAATATCAATTCTGAAATGTTTTTAACTGCTGTTCAGCTCACCATTAATTTTAGGCCAAATACGCGAGATGTCCTGTCTATTTCAAGTCTCATTAGAGATCAAATTGAAATATTATCATTGACATGCTTTTTTTCAAAGCCTAAGTCTGTTTACTTTACCCTCATAGGAAATATGACTGTGCCATACCTTTTGTTCTTTTTTGGACATCTGTATTTCTTAACTGAGAAAGAATGTGATCTAGTGAAGGAAACTTTGCAGGAGAACTTTTAAAAATGGTTTCATCTTACCATCCTTATAATCTGTTGGGGCACTTTTTTCTCACACCAAAAGAAAATCATTATTTTAAATCTTGTATTGATTATAGAGATTTAAATCAAGTTGCAATCAAGGAAGATGTCATTTTTTCCTAATAAAGAGATCTTGAAATCAATCCATGAACCACATGTGTAATTAGACTTGACTTATGAGGTGATTGTCATATTTTGCAAATACAGAAAGGTGAGTGAAAAACTGTTTTCTACACCCAAATCAGGCATGCTGAATATAGTGCAATGCTTCTGCTATTTTTCTGCGTTTTATGGATTTAATATTTTCTGATGTCTTAAATCAGCTTGTATTGCTCTATTTGTATGCTATTATTTCATTTTGAAAGACTCTTCCAGAGCATAAACAACACGTGCGTTTTTGTTATCTAGACTTTACCAGCATCATTTGTCTGGCAAATCCAAGAAGTGTGAGTTTGAGAAGGAAAAAAGGTGATATCTGATTTCATTCGAATGTTTCTGGCCTTTCATTGAACCGAAAAAGGTTTCAGCCTGTTACAGATTGGCCTTCGCTTGTGAATTGTAAAGATAAACTTTCAGTGGATTGTCAATTTATTGAGAACTTCTAATTGATAACCAGTCACATCTCCCATATTTTGCAAAAGCAATATATGAAGAGAGGCAGGAACAATCTAGCCGAAAGAGCAGAAATAATCTTTTGCCAGTCAGATACATCGAAGATGTTTTTTGTAAAGCTGATAATTTTAAAAGGATAGTTACTGAACTTTTGTCATAAGAGCAAGAAAATGGATGGAGGACAAGAACATCCTGTCTTTTATTTATGTCATGTTTTGACAGTCTGAATGGAACTACTCAGTTCTTGAAGAGAACTTGTAGCCATGAAGCCAAGAACGGAATTGAGACATCTTTAGATGGGAACTAGAGAGCCATTTTAAATATTAACTGATCATGAGAACGTACTTTGTTTGCAAATTCTTCAATGCAAGATTGGGTATCAAGCTGAAAGGCCATTTTTCTTTGCATAGTATAATTGTAGTACAAATGAAGTTTCTAGTTCAAAAAATGTTTTGACCGATGCTCTATCTCATTGTCATCTGAAGTCATCACTTACAGTGCGCTTGTAGTTCCCTCTTTGGGGCCGATTATGATGTCGTTCAGAACGGCTTCAAATGGCATTTGGTTCAACGGAATCGATGTTTGACCCCGTGTTTCTGACCAACTCTGTAACATTTCCGACCAACCGATTACGATACAAGGTACTCGGTCGGTCATTCCGAATCGGTTCTGACTGGCATTCAAAGAGTCTGAGTCTGTCATAGCCAATTTGTAGAACTCTATGGGCTGCGTTTCCAACCGACCAATTACGATGTCGGATTCCAACAGCCTTTCCCATTCTGTCCGTCTGACACGTAAAGGCTGTTGGAGACTGACTTTGGGGGCCCATAGAGGGCCCCCCTTCACCCACAGGGCTCCGATTGGGCCCCATGGGGGCACCCATTGGTCCCCTCTTTAAAACCATGCACAGTGTGGCAGGCACCATGGGGTGCAAGGTTTTCCGGGATAACACTTTTTATCAATGTGAGCCTATGCTTACGGTCGGGAAACACAGGCTCCCATTGAAGTCAATGAACAGTGTTCAGACACATCGTAATCGGTCGGTGAGACTCCCTGAACCCGAGTCGGTCAGAAAGCATTCTGAAACAAAGCCGGTCGGAATGCTTTCCAACCGACATCGTAATTGGCCCCTTAATGTGTGGATGAATTGTTCAGTGTCTTTTAGAAAAAATTAAGATTGCTCCAGAATATATGGATTCAAAAAAATTTAAAGATCTTTATCAAAAATGTCCTTTAGCTCACTGCCAGTTAACTTTCAGCCACAATTTTTTGTGCCGCTTTATTATAACTCATGACATCAATCCTGTGGCCTTTTAGTTGAAGCTGCCTCACAATTGGAACATTCATTCTGCTTGTCATTCATCCCAACTGCAGCTATATGTTCCAGAGCCTTATCATCAGCTTCCATCAGTACATCCACCAGTTATGCTGCAAGAACACCCTGAATAAGAGTTTCAAGAAATTTGTGATTATGTTTCAAGGTTGTCTTCAATTCTTGATCCACATAAAGATTAATCTTCTACTGAGTATTTTGGGAAGCTAGTTCTTCAGTTCACACTTCCTTGTTAGTATGCCATTTCTTTCAGTGGTGCCCTAGCAAGCCTGGAGCTTCAGGAAGGGGACTTCCTATTGCATCTGTACCAAGAGACTACCAGAGATTACAAACATGTAGGCTCTTTCATCCCCTTTCTTCTGCTCCTTTGCACATGTGTCTAATCTTTTCTATTTTAGTCATTGTTTCATTCACCCAACCTATCGTATCTGACCTATCTAGTCTGTTCCATTTCTAGAGGATCACACACATCCACATTCTTATGTGTCTTGGGTTCCAGATAGCCTGTTTAGAGTTCCAAGGTCTCCGAAGCCACTGACAAGAACTCTCCATTAGTCTATAGTCTCAAGACCCAGAGAGACACAACTGCGTGACTCAGAGTATTTACATCAAGCCGGTAGTCTTTGCACTGCAGCTTTCAAGGCAAAGCTATAGAGGGAGAGCGAGAGAGCAGCCGAACACACGTATTTCTAGTTCTACAAGTTACAACAACTTATTGCAGAAATTCCTAAACTCGATTAACCCAGGAGCTGTACAAGGAGGGTCATCTCTCCTTGTAGGATAAGAAAAAGGTATCTTTCAGGATTTTTTTGTCATTTATTGTAAGACAGTAGTGACACCCTAAACCATGCCCTATCTTATGGAGGCCATTCTATCATAACTTGATATCCGAGCATGTAGACAAAAGGCAGGCACATACCAGCATCGCTGATTTTCTTTGTGCTACTGAGCTTTCCTCCCTATTATTCACTAGTAGGGCATGATTTGATAGGGGGACTACAAATGTATCTTATGAAATTCATCGATCTGTCCGCTCTCTGCCCAACCTCAGTGCAATGCAAGCCAATTACATTTCCCCAACACTACTGGCCAGTTGTCCAGAATTCTGTACGTTAGTCTGCTTGTACACACTTTCCGGGTTGGTAAATATTTTTGAGAGATCCACAGTATAAAGTAGATTAAATACATTTGGAACAGCCATATAAAATATGTGTGACTCCCACCTCCCACAGGATGCATGCTGAAAGATAAATGTGCTATCTCCTCAAATAAAAGTGTGGTTTTAACGACAATGTTATTCAGACTTGCTTTCATTGTCACAGGACCCTCAATCTTCCTTAATGGGTTGGTTCAAAGTGGCTGCCAGTGCCTAGCTATATAGAGGGGTACTACTGACTTGGGGTCCTGGGGGAAAGTTGACCCTTATACTACTGCACCACTGGGGATGAATATTGTGTTCCTTTACGCATGGCTGCTTTTCTAAAAATACAGGCCCTAAAGGTTTCTTGAGAGCTTGCTGCTAGTCTTGTTGAATGATAGGGTTGTCTAACATCATGGCGGCCTATTTTTAGTTCTTTTTCATGCCTCTTTCTTCGACCATCCTAAACTTCATATATCTTCATTTCACTCCAGAAAGTTGTCTTTCGCCTTTGCATTCTCCTTATGTCACAGTTTTTTATCTTTGTCTTCCTTCTTCACGTAATATTTCTGTCTCTCTATATATTGTTCTCAGTTTACTGATGAGAAATAAATCCTGGCACCCAAAAATAAATAACAGGTGCCCACGCCCTGCAACAACTGGCATACATTTATCGCTGCCTAAGCCTGCTGAAATGTGAACTCAGAGATGCTGTCAGCCTGAGCACCTGGTGGAAGGGAATTAACAAGAGCTGCCCCATGCATTAGTGGCTAGATGTGCTGTGCCTACTAGAGTGTTGGATGGCCATATATCAGGTATTGATATCCTACCACCGGGTGCCATCCGTTCATGCATCCTTGTCGGTATTACTCGACGGCCAAGCCTGCAAGTGACCATACAGTGGAACATAAGAAAGCATTTGGACATAAAACAGTGAGGCCTGTGAGAAGGGAGCAGGGGACTGAAGTGCCATATTCCCCAGGCCCCATGGTTTTTCAGGCCTCAAGGGCACGTCACAATATTTATTTATAGATTTTAAAGTAAAGCTGCCCCAGTTTTTAATGACAAGGCAGGTAATACCAATTGATGGCATCAAAGTCTGGATCTGCTGCATTTCTCTTTCTATGCAGGATTTTTTTTAGTCTTTGAAACAAGTACTCATCCTATGAGGACCCCTCTTTAGTTTCTTGACCAGGACCCCGCATAAACGTATGACATGCGTGGTCACAATAAATATTTCATGACATTTTTCAGGGTATTTTCAGCTGCTCACCATCTGGGGTATGGTATGTTCCCTCTGAGCAGTCATCACAGTCAAAGCAACATGAATGGTATCCCTTCACCCTCTTCATCTGGCCAGGCTCGCACCTGCTTGAGCACTTGGATAATCGAACCTGCAGTAGGGAAATAAGAAATCAGGTTTGATCTATAGTGCACAGCAAGCAGTAAAGTGTCAAAGTTTCTAAGAGGTTATATACATGCCACAAAATTAGCGATACAAAGCACTTACACTATTTAAAATAACAGTACAATATTTTTTTAACCCCTTGAACGCTCATGACGAGCCACGGTGCTCGTGTGCTCATGACGAGCTGAGTTCATCATGACCGTTGGAACGCTCGCACGCTGGGCTAATTCCCCTGCTGTGCGAACGTTCTACACAAACGGGTGTGGTCATGACGAGCTCAGCTCGTCATGAGCACACGACCACCGTGGCTCATTTGTCCCTGATAGATAGAGGTAAGGTGTTCCATGTTGCTGGGCTGATTTTTGAAAAACATCTGTCCCCGTTTTTGACCGTTCGAACTTTTGGAACTGTTAGCAGATGTTTGTCCGAGGATCGGAGGGTTCTGGTTGGGCCATATTTTTTGAGTTTTTTTTCCAAATATTTTGGTCCCTGGCCGTTTATAGATTTATGGACCAAGCAGCAGATTTTGAATTTATTACGTTTCCTTATGGGGAGCCAGTGTAGCTGCTTCAGACAAGGGGCCGAGGGAGTGCGGGGCGGGAGGTCCAGAACTAGTCTGGCTGCAGTGTTTTGGAGAGTCTGGAGTTTGGTCAGGGAGCTCTCATTGATGTCAGCTAATAGTGCTTTTCCGTAATCAAGTCGGCTCACAATTAGGCACTGCACTAGAGGTTTGCGGGATGACTGGGGTATCCATTTAAAAACTTTTCTAAGGCTACGCATTATTCCTACACTGGTGTGGACTATCTTATTTATCTGTGGGGCCATGGATAGTTTATCATCCATGGTAACTCCCAGGTTCCTTACTGAGTTCTTTGGTGCCGGGCAGGGGCCTAGTTCAGTTGGCCACCATTCATCTGTCCAATGTTTATTCGCGTTGCCGAATAACATTATTTCAGTCTTCCCTGCGTTTAGCATTAAGTAGTTGTTTGACATCCAGTTTTTTATGGAAATCATGCATTGTTGGAATCTGAACTTTGTTTCAGTAGGGTTTGGTCCTAAGGTGATTAAGAGCTGGGTGTCGTCAGCGTACAACACTGTATCGAACCCGTGAGCTTTAATCACCTTGGCCAGAGGGGTTAAATACACATTAAACAGAGTGGGGCTTAATATTGACCCCTGGGGGACAACCTTGTCATTATTTACACAGGTTGAGATGAAAGTTCCTGTTTCGACCTTAGATTTCCTGTCAGTTAGGTAGCTTTGAATCCATAGCATAGCTCATGACGAGCTGAGCTCTTCATGAGCACCGGAGCGCTGTGCAAGCCTCCCCTCCCCCCAGCACAGCGGGGGAATGAGCCCTGCATGCAAGGGGTTAATGCATCTTCTTACACCTTAACCGCAGCAGCAATTCCGTCGCGGTGCAGGGCTGCGTCGGCCAACGGTTGTTTGCAGCACCAGGGAGGGAGTTAATATGTGACCATTGCATTATTATCCATTTTAAAATATTGTAAAAAAATATTCTACATTATGAAATGTGCATTCTCATACTATATTTAATAATGCAATATTACATCAAACATTTTAAAATACTGTACCCTGCACAAATGCTGAGGCATACCAAAAATCAATCCAATTCTGTATGGTAGGCAGTAACCATTATAGTAAACAGAGGAAGTCCAAAAGCCGATCTTGACGGGGGTCTTATCTTCCAGAGAGTTTCTTTGGTCTCCTGGAGGTGGAGGGAGACTCACTGCCTGGAGAGCACCACAGTGTACCACAGATTGCAAGATACTTTCCGACGGACGAAGTGTGTGGATGTGCATTCGCAATTTGGCATCTCTGCCTTGGTTCTTTGTGTAATAATTTTAAAATAGTGTGCCATTTCATACATACACTTTCATTCTCGCATGACATCACCTATCACAATTTTTTATTTACTGTGATGAATTTTTGAGTTCCTAAAAGTAGGCTGGAGCAAAAGATGTAAATATCTTAAGACTCTGAGGAATAGTGATATATGAGAAACAGTTAGTACGATCCTTCTCCTACCTCGCCACCAGGACCTGGAACACTCTGCCTTTAGTTTAACAGTTTAACACGATTGTATAAACTCAACATAGAGTTACAGTTTGTCTGTGGTGGTAGTATTTGCGCCATAAAAAAGTCAATGACACACAATGCTCAATTAAAGACTTATAAAAACATTCTAGTTATATTTTTAAGCATGGTGTCCAGGCCGTATAGCTCAGAGTGGGTATACCAGCCTGCCTCCAATAAATGCAAGTCTGAGGTTCAATTAAGACTCCATGGCGCTAATTTAACTTACCAATGTCACCTATCTACGTATTTGGTATTGTCTTGCTTGGCGTTATGTAATAGGCAAGTTCCAGTGGAGTTGCAAACCCTTGTGTACCTTGACATAGTGATAATCAATGGTTTCAGAATGTGGCTTCACGAGTTTGGATGGTCTTCAAATATCTAAGCCCCAATGTTCTACAGCCAAGTAGCAACAGACTAATAACTTTACATTTGTATGTTAATGGAATCTTGGCCACTAGTCTTGGTCGCCACACCCGCCCCCCTATTTGCGCAAGACAATCGTCACTATTTGTCCTTGTTTGCCATGCAAGACGATGCAGACTCATGCAGGAAACGTGTAGGAAGAAAACTCCCATTGTGTTAAGGCAATCACACTTTTTGTTTCAGTGAAGTAAACTCCTGCCATGTGAATTCGCTTCACTACAGGAAAAAAGTATTCAGAGTGGGGCCAAGTAAACGTGGCACCCACCTGGAATATTGCTCTGCCTCATGTGTGTGCAGCACAAATGCAGATGCACAGAAGGCAGAGAGGCCCTCTCCTGACAGGTGTGGATCTCAAAACATGGTGGGCAGTCCTTGGCAGAACCCCTTTTGGAGTCCCAAGGGGCAAGCAGGAGTTACTGGGCCCAACCGTGGAGATTGAGCCCTTTTACTCCTGATGTCCCATGGCCTGACCTACTACGGATCCTGCTCAGCTTGGCCATGAACCCCTTCTGCACTTGAGTCTCAGTTGTAGATGTGGTCGAGCAGTCAAGGCTCTCTTGGGGGGATTAAGACACAGGTCAGTGAACTTCAATCATAACTCAAAGTGCAAACAGTATGAACAATAAATCAATGGCCAGCCAAATACTTGTTTTTATAAGAAAAGTAGTATTTCATTTGTAACTCAGGTGAATCTCTGTCCCACCTTCCTTTGTGTAACGTATTCAGCATTATTTCCCCATTCAGGGTATACAAACAACTAGGACGGACTCAAGAGTTCCCTTTTGACTCTTCAGGATTTCAGTCAAATCACCTATAGCAGTGAATCCCAGAGTCCCCAAAGGCCCTATTTCGAATCTTACTTGCTCCTGCAGCACATAACTTTCAGTTTTACAGTGGATGCCCTCAGTGCGGGCTCGCGCGCGGTCCATTCCTGCTTAGAGAACTCAGGTTGCTTGCGGTACACACAGCAGTATCAGGTGAGCACAGGCTCACTCTACGGAATGAAAAACAACAAATTTGGGAGGGTCAAGGGGAATATATTTATACACCATCCAAACTCAAATACCCCTATTGAAACTACCAAAGAACAAGAAGAGTTGGAGGGTCTGTGAGCCAAAAAACTGAGCCTATAAGGTCTTCATTAGAAAACCGCACTGTTGGATTGCACTGAACCAGACCAAGTGGTCATACGACACTAAATGTATGATAGATATCCTATCAGCCCACCCACTTGGCGGAGCCTCGTCATGTAGGACGTCTAGAACCAGGGTGGTGTGTCCAAGCCCAGATGAAATGGCCAGACAGCACGCAATTCTGATTCATACCATGGAAGTGTCCATGCCACTGGGCGGTGCTGGTAAAGTGCAGTGCAAACAAAAAAAGGTGAATAAGTGGTGTTAAAATGACGGTCGAGGCAAAAAAACTCTTTATTGATATTCACCAGGACGCCAGATTAAAAGAAGTGTAGAACAGTGTGAAAAAATCACTGTTTGCTTTGCTGTGTTGTTAAATAGGCCAACATGTTTCTGCCAACTGGTGAAACTGCACCGGCATTCTTCAGGGCCACATAAATAAGATGTTGCTACTGCAAAGGTACACTCTAATGATATGATATAAAGTGAAAAAGACAGACCAAAAATCCTAGTGGACTGTCAAACTAATGATGTGGTCACAGGGACCATCCTACCGTATCCCTTTGTACCAAAAAATTGGTACAAAGGGATACGGTAGGATGGTCCCTGTGACCACATCATTAGTTTGACAGTCCACTAGGATTTTTGGTCTGTCTTTTTCACTTTATATCATATCATTAGAGTGTACCTTTGCAGTAGCAACATCTTATTTATGTGGCCCTGAAGAATGCCGGTGCAGTTTCACCAGTTGGCAGAAACATGTTGGCCTATTTAACAACACAGCAAAGCAAACAGTGATTTTTTCACACTGTTCTACACTTCTTTTAATCTGGCGTCCTGGTGAATATCAATAAAGAGTTTTTTTGCCTCGACCGTCATTTTAACACCACTTATTCACCTTTTTTTGTTTGCACTGCACTTTACCAGCACCGCCCAGTGGCATGGACACTTCCATGGTATGAATCAGAATTGCGTGCTGTCTGGCCATTTCATCTGGGCTTGGACACACCACCCTGGTTCTAGACGTCCTACATGACGAGGCTCCGCCAAGTGGGTGGGCTGATAGGATATCTATCATACATTTAGTGTCGTATGACCACTTGGTCTGGTTCAGTGCAATCCAACAGTGCGGTTTTCTAATGAAGACCTTATAGGCTCAGTTTTTTGGCTCACAGACCCTCCAACTCTTCTCACTCTACGGAATGCCATGGATGTTCTTCCCAGCGATAGAAGCAACGTCCAGCACACAGCGAAGTGGTACGTCAAAGTTCTTCAAAGTTATTCCCGGTGGGGGAATTCAATCCTCAGGCTCCTGACAGGAGTCCTCTTCAGCATCCTCCTGGCCCATTGGGGTGTGTCAGGGCAGTGCCTTCGGTGTGGCTAGCACCCATCAGGCACAGACTCACTTCAGTCCTGGGCGATGGCCTTAAGTCTTTGATGATCTGCATACAGGGTTGCTACGGCACCTTCTGGATGCAACATACATTCCTCAGGTATAATCGCACACACCACAGGGGCTTCACCTAGCATATGGAGTTGTGGCTCGGGCATTAACCAGTTTTGGCACGATGGTCACACAACTTCTTCATCGGTGGTCCCAGCTGGAATATGGGATCACTGCAAGAAGGCTGTGTGGGCTTGGCACCCTCCACCCAGTCCCCGATACTTAGCACAGTCTATGGCTGTGCACTATGGAGCACTCCACATCTAACTGATTTTTTTTGTAAACTCTTTATTCGTGACTGTTACAGGATGGCATACATTTCTGTACATTTTCTTATCATATCACACATCAGTCTTTTCCATTTTCTTAACCATTAATTTTTGGGAGCAGAACATTTCAATTATGAGTTGCTTGTCATAACATTCCCCGGATGTTTCCCATTTATGCTCTGTAAACTCCATAATCATGTATGTCTTTCATAACTGTCCCCCCCTCCCCGTCCGCCCACCCCCTGTCTCCTGGTCGTTCTCACTTGTACACTCCACATCCCGGGCCAAGGTGGCTCTGTCTATCTGGAATTTGTTAAAAGCTCTAGGTCTGGTCTAGCCCTTGTGAGTTGCACTGGTGCCCGTGAGCCTCGGCCCCCTCCCGCTACATATGTGAGTTCACCCCACCGGGTCTCCTGAACTGTCCAGGTCTGCCTCTTCCAGTTCTATCAACATTAAGTCCCATTCCTGTGCTATAGGATATTTGCGAAGGCCCTTGCTCTCCTCGTCCCGCAGTGCCGCGGATTCTGCTTTGCCCCATTTCAGCAAGTCGCTTCGCCACATTTCTATCTGCGGGGCCCTGGGAGACTTCCATCTCATAGTGAGCACCCTGATCACCAACACTAGTGCCAGATCCATAAATTTCAATTGTGCCTTGCATGTCTTGGGCCGTTTCCTGTTCCCTAGTAGGCAGGGTAATGCTCCCTCAGGGATCCGGAGTGTTGTTATGGAGTGCAGCGTGTGTTTGATCGTTCACCAGTAAGTATGTAACTTCGGGCATGTCCACAGCATGTGGAGAATATGTGCCTCATCTTGGTGACATCTCGGGCAGCAGTGTGCAGTGGCAGGGAACATCCTATGTAGCCTCTGGGGTGTAAAGTAAGCTCTATGGAGAATCATGGCCTGTATGAACTGAAACTTAACATTCCTAGATACCCTTCTATGATGGCCTAGAATAATTTTCCACTCCCCGTCCGTTATGTTTTCACCCTAGTCTGTAATCCAGGTCTCCCTGAGTGTAGTGATCGGCGAAGGTACATGTTCCCTGATACCAACATACAGCTCCCCCCGTGCCCATATAATACAAGAGGTGTACTAATTCATGTTGTTCTGGTTTCGTACGTTGTGGGGCCCAAGCCCGTCGCACGTAGTGCGTCACCGAGGCGTGTAATAGGTATAAGCGTGAAGGCGCTCCCGTGGCTTGCACAAACGAGGTGTGGTCCAGCATGGTGTCGTCGCCGAACAGGTCTCCCACCCTGTCCACCCCAGTCTCCGTCCAGGGACGTAGTCTGCGCTGTGTTAGAGTCCCCTGTGGTGTCGGGAGTCCCAGTAGAGGTATATTGTCCGCGTATGGAGAGGTCCCAGTCGAGTATGACAGTGCTTTCTTCCAGCAAGTCAGGGCCACATGCAGGAGGGGGTGGCAGTCTCTGCGGATCCAAGCATTGGGCGAAAGGGGAGAGAGTGTAGTTCTCCACGTGCTAATTTGTCCGTCGTGTAAGCGATCTCATGCAAGTCCCTGCCCGCCACCCATCGGGTCAACAATTGGAGCTGGCTGGCATAGTAGTAACTTCGTAGGTCCGGCACTCCCAGGCCGCCCCGTCTGGTGTTCAGTTGCAGTTTTTTAAGGCTGATCCGTCTTCTCCCCGAACCCCATATGAGGTTGACCAGTAATGTATTTAGTGTGGTGAAAATCTGACGCGGGAGCATGACCGGCAGGTTTACAAAATAATACAGTATGCGGGGGAGCAGGACCATCTTCGAGACCGCCACTCGTCCCATTACCGATAGGGGTAGGGACGTCCAGAAGCCTATGCTACCTCGTAGGCCAGTAATGGCCTTACGGATATTACCGTCAATCTGGGCCTCCGGGTCCCAGTAGACCTGTATTCCGAGATATTTAAACGTGGTCGGCGCCACTTGGATTTCATAGGCCCCGAACTGTATGTGGGGGGGCTGTTGGCCATCTCGGAAGAAGAAACCTAGGGACTTTCCCGGATTTATAGCCAGTCCAGATATGATCTCAAAGCGTCTGAAGATAGTCGCCAGGGACGAGTGGTCCCCTCGCAGGTTCCGGAGAAACACCAAAATGTCGTCGGCATATATTGAGACCATGTGGTTGGTGCCTTCCACCGGTATGCCTTCCTCCACAGCTCTATTGCAAAGCGCAATAGCCAGGGGTTCCAGCGTCAGCACAAACAGTAGTGGCGACAGTGGGCAGCCCTGTCGGGTGCCCCTATGGACTTCATAACTGTCCGATGTGTGTCTTCCCGTGCGTGCCCTAGCCGTCGGACCTGTGTACAGTAAGCGGATCCATTTTATAAGGGCTTCTGGGAAACCAAAGCGATGCAGGACTTCGAACATGAAGTTCCACGTCAGGGAATCAAACGCCTGACGGAGGTCTAGGGCTATACAGCCAGCGTGTGGTAAGTTGTGAGGTGTAGTTGTCATGAGGGCGTGGAGTCGCCTCGAATTCTGGGAGGTACTCCTCTCTGGGAGGAAGCCACATTGATCAGTATGGATCAGGTCAGGGAGGTGGTGTTGGATCCGCATGGCAATAGCCTTACTAAGGATCTTATACTCCGTGGAGAGCATGGAGAGGGGCCTGTAGTTACCTACATCTTGAGTGTCCCTACCGGGTTTCGGGATAGAAATCACCAAGGCCGGCAAGGTGGTAGCCGGGAGATGGCCAGCCTCGTACGCGGTGTTGTATATTTTCTCCAGGACGGGGGCCAGCACATCAGCATATGTTTGATAAAACTCCCCTGGCAGGCCATCCATGCCCGGGGTTTTGCCCCGGTTAAGTGAATGGATTGCTATCTTTATTTCCTGCTGTGTTATAGGCCCGGCTAGAGCCGTCTGGATTCCCGGGGCCAGCACTGGGAGCGTTAGTTCTTCTAGGAATTCCGTCATTTCGTCCCTGGCATCTACAGAGGGGGGAGCATAGAGGTTCTCCAGGTGAGTCTTAAATACAGTGTTAATTCCCAGTTGAGTGTGCACCTGTTCGCCCGCTGCGTTCCGGATAGACGTTATTGTAGGGCTCTCAGGGGCATCCCGGACCAGCCGGGCAAGCAGAGCACTGGATCTATCCGCCTCCGTCTGTTGGCGTTTCAAATAGGCCCCATAGTCCATCACTCTCAGGGTCTCTAGTAATTCAGCATGTTCGATATTACACTGGTGTAGATCAGCTTTTCGGCCAGGGTCCTGCCCTACCGCATTTTCAAGGTTGCGCAAGCGCTTTTCCACCTCGCATAGCTTACCATGGATCTCCTGTCTGGCTCCCACCAGGCGGCCTATAGCAGCCCCCCGTATTACAGTTTTCATTGCATCCCATACCACTAGGTTTGAGGACGCAGAGTCCCAGTTTGTATCGAAGTAACCAGTTAAGGCGTCAGCTATATGTGATCGAAACGGGCCATCTGTTAAGCCTCCAGGTAGGGACTGGTGAGGGCACTCTACCCCAGTGTAGGTCAAGCGCTAGCGGCCGGTGGTCTGAGAACGTTTTAGCAAGGTAATCTGATGTGGCGCATCTAGTCGCGACAGAGTTGGAGCACACAAACCTATCTAGTCTGGTATGCAGGTTGTGTACAGGGGAGTAGCATGAGTATTCTTTGTGTGTCGGGTGCAGTGTGCGCCAGATGTCAGCCAACCCCCAACCCTGGAGCCATGTCCCAAACAATTCTGACAGTTTATGTATTCCCGCCGCCTGAAGGGTGGGGTGTGATCTGTCAAGGGTCACATCTAAGATCATGTTCCAGTCACCTCTCAAGATCCAGGGGACGTCCACCCAGTCCGCCAACGCCCGGCCCACTGCAGTAAGGAACCTATCCTGGTCAAAATTCGGGGCATAGATGCTGCCCAGCACTACCACCTCCCCGTCCAGGGTGCCCCTCACCAACACATAGCGCCCCTGTTCGTCAGTCCGTCTCTCCAGTTCCACAAATGGAGTACCGTGGCGTACCCATATCGTGGCTCCCCTGGAGAAGGCAGAGTATGTTGTAGAGAATATAGTACCCCTCCATTTCCTCCGTAGTAGAAGTGCCTCGGAGTGTGTCATGTGTGACTCCTGTAGGAACACTATATGTGCCTTTTGTCGTAGCAAGAAAGCATGAAATGAAATGAAATGAAAAAGGGACTTGGTAAAGCGCACTGTGGCCAAGCGGCTTCCTGGCGCTGAGGACTCATCAATACTTACAGAAGGAACCCATGCACTCTGTGTCTCTTCTGCACTGCCCCCAGCCCTCTCACATTCCAGGTGACCAGCCTATACTTTCCTTGTACGTCAGCCATAACCCCGTGTAGGTGTCGCAAGGAGTGTTCCCATATGTCCTAGTGAGTGATTCATCCGTGTCAACCAGGAGACAGTACCCTCCCTATCCCAAACCCCAACTGTGGAGGCGCAGCCTCTAAACTCCGCTGTGCCGAACCATAAACTTTGGAACGTAATTGAACAGGTAACGTTGCATACGCTAGTGGGGGGTCGGCCAAGCACTTGCCGTGTCCATAGTGCCATGCTTGGTCAAGTCGCCGGCTCAACGGCACCGCCGGGAGAGTTCTTTCGGGATTGTTCGGTATATGTAGCCACGTCTTGTGGAGGGGACATCTAACTGATATAGGCCATGAGTGAGTTAAGCACAGAGAGGCAGAATTTCTAAGTAGGTGATTGAGGCTGGTAGGCCTCACTACAGTGACACAGGATAAAAATGTCCTGTTCACTACTACTGATCAGTAAATGGTAGGCTGCTACCACCGCGCTTGTGTGCTTAACTCTTGGCGAAGGGGGTAGCCTTCCACCACTATGAGGGTCGTGCTATAGGCACCCCTCCTGGTCCAACAAGACCTCAATCCATGAAACAGGCCTATGCCATGGTGCAGACGCATGATCCGTATTCGCCTATGACAAAAAAATCAACATTAGGAACCTGCCCAACAATACAGTTGGACACTCAGGGCACGGGTACATGTCTTTACTATGCAGAGGACTTTTCCATCCCAACAGACAACCACTGGAGTAGATGCACTGGCAAGCCACCTGACAATGCTAAAATTACCTTGGAATTCTGTTCAGGATCAGCTGCATACCTCAATTAATTCCTGTATATGCATCAGCCTCAATGCCATAGGTGGCTGTTATTAATGCGTGCGATGGGCGTCGCCCTACTATCCGAAGAGGAGAGGCAAAGAGAGGACACCAAACACCAAGGAGCTGGTATATAATGGCAACTGGCTGCTTGGTGTTGTATTCCTTTGAATCTATGTTTTTTTTCTCGTGGGAAACAGGTTGGACTTTGATTGTGGCTTGGTGCGCATGTGCTGGGCTGGGCGAAGGCGTCTTCGCTTTGGCAGCACAAGGTACTCCAGTGACATCAGAGCGGAGGGCATGTAACATTACAAAGGTAGGTAATGGGTTGGCCCAGGGCAGAGTTAATGGACCTACATTCCTTTAAACTATCAGGGCAGGCTGGGGTAAACAATGTATGAGTAGGTGGGAACCACTGTAGGACATCACATGGAGAGAGGCAGAACAGAGGCTGCTAAAACAAGCCTTGGCATAGCTGATAGGTCTCGCCTTTGTGACCTTATAAGTGTTTAGCTAGAGATATTGACTTTGCCTATGTCTTTAAGCTGTGCTGAACAGAAGTCTGCAGCATGCTGAAAAGTTATAATAAAGAAGTGTCAGAAGCATTTTTGTTACCTTATATATGACCAAAAAAGCATTGTGTACAACTGAACGACCATATTAAAAAAAGTATTAACAATAAATAATGTCTTGTTTGTTTTTTTGTCCTTTCAAGGCAGGCAACTTCTATGTGCCTGTCCCAATGGTTGCTTTTAATGGTTTTCTTTGTTATGGGGGGGCATATATAACAGGAGGGTGAAGGATGGGAAATAGTACCTGCAGAACAGTCAGTGAGAGAGTCAGTCAGTTAGTCAGTGAGAGAGTCAGTTAGTTAGTCAGTCAGTGAGAGCGAGAGAGAGTGAGAGAGTCAGGCAGTTAGTTAGTCAATAAGAGAGTGAGAGAGTCAGTCAGTCAGTCAGTGAGAGAGAGTGAGAGAGTCAGTCAGTCAGTCAGTGAGAGAGTGAGTGAGAGAGTCATTCAGTCAGTGGGAGAGAGTGAGGGAGTCAGTGAGTCAGTCAGTGAGAGTCAGTCAGAGAGAGAAAGAGAGTCAGTCAGTGAGAGAGAGTCAGCCATTGAGAGAGAGGGAGAGTCAGACAGTCATTTATTCAGTCCATCAGTCAGTGAGAGAGTCAGTCAGTAGGTCAGTCAGAGAGTCAGTCAGTCAGTCAGTGAGAGAGTCAGTTAGTTTGTCAGTCAGTGAGAGCGAGAGAGAGTGAGAGAGTCAGGCAGTTAGTTAGTCAATAAGAGAGTGAGAGAGTCAGTCAGTCAGTCAGTGAGAGAGAGTGAGAGAGTCAGTCAGTCAGTCAGTGAGAGAGTGAGTGAGAGAGTCAGTCAGTCAGTGGGAGAGAGTGAGGGAGTCAGTGAGCCAGTCAGTGAGAGTCAGTCAGAGAGAGAAAGAGAGTCAGTCAGTGAGAGAGAGTCAGCCATTGAGAGAGAGGGAGAGTCAGACAGTCATTTAGTCAGTCCGTCAGTCAGTGAGAGAGTGAGAGAGTCAGTCAGTAGGTCAGTCAGAGAGTCAGTCAGTCAGTCAGTGAGAGAGTGACAGTCAGTCAACGAGAGAGAGATTTAGAGAGTGGGTCAGTCAGTTAGTCAGTGAGAGAGAGTCAGTCAGTCAGTGAGAGAGTCAGTCAGTGATAGAGAGTGAGTGAGTCAGTCAGTGCAAGAGAAAGAGTTAGTCAGTGAGAGAGAGAGAGAGTCAGAGTCAGTCAGTGAGAGAGAGAGTCAGTCAGTGAGAGAGAGAGAGAGAGTCAGAGTCAGTCAGTCAGTGAAAGAGTCAGTCAGTGAGAGAGAGGGAGTCAGTTAGTCAGTGAGAGAGTCAGTCAGTCAGTAAGAGAGAGAACGAGAGAGTCAGTTAGTCAGTGAGAGAGTGAGTGAGTCAGTGAGTCAGTCAGTCAGTCAGTGAGAGAGTCAGTCAGTCAGTGAGAGGGTCAGTCAGTCAGTGAGAGAGTCAGTCAGTTAATCAGTGAAATGGTGAGAGTCTGTCAGTCAGTCAGAGAGTCAGTCAGAGTCAGTCAGTCAGTTAGTCAGTAAGAGAGTCTGTCATTCAGTCAGTGAGAGAGATTGAGAAAGTCAGTCAGTGAGAGAGAGAGTGAGAGTCAGTCAGTCAGTCAGAGAGTCAGTGAGAGTCAATCAGTCAGAGAGAGTCAGTCAGTCAGTCAGTGAGAGAGATTGAGAGAATCAGTCAGTCAGTCAGTAAGAGAGAGAGTCAGAGAGTCAGTCAGTGAGAGAGAGAGAGTCAGACAGTCAATCAGTGATAGTTTCAGTCAGTCAGAGAGTAAGGGAGTCAGTCAGTGAGCGAGAGAGTCAGTCTGTCAGTCAGTCAGTCAGTGAGAGAGCCAGTAAGTCAGAGAAAGAGAGCATGAGAGAGAGAGTCAGTCAGTCAGTCAGTGGGAGATTGAGAGAGTCAGTCAGTCAGTGAGCGAGAGATTGAGAGAGTGAGTCAGTCAGTCAGTGAAAGAGAGAGTCAGTCAGTCAGTGAGAGAGTCAGTCAGTCAGTGAGGCAGTGAGAGAGTCAGTCAGTGAGAGAGTATGTCAGTGTGAGAGAGAGAGTGTCAGAGAGTCAGTCAGTGAGAGAGTCAGTCAGTGAGAGAGAAAGTCAGAGAGTCAGTCAATGAGAGAGAGAGTCAGACAGTGAGAGAGTGAGTCAGTCAGTGAGACAGAGAGTCAGAAAGTCAGTCAGTGAGAGAGTGAGAGTCAGTCAGTGAGACAGAGAGACAGTGAGAGAGTGGAAGACGAGGGCTGTTCTCTCTGGGTCACAGAACGGTGCAGCGTCACAAACAAGATATATGGAGCATAACTTAATAATCTCTGTGCGCACCATCACAAACAAGATATATGGAGCATAATTTAATAATCTCTGTGTGACTTGGAGTCTCATTATAACTAGCCCCAGGCAAACCAGTAATATTGCTCAAGAACCGAAGAAGAAACAAATACCACTACACTGGGAAGCAGTGTTGTGCTGTCATATACAGTGGGAAAACTAAGGGACATTTAGACACGGGTAGTCCACAACGAATACAGAGCGTAGTCAGAGACACGTAAAACACGAACGACTGAGGGAACCAACAACAAGCAAAACAATGAAGTAGAGGAAGCAAGTATGAACGCAAACAAGTAGGATAAGCGAGACACTGTTAACAACCTTCCCTGTTGCCAGACAACCATCCATATTTCAAGAGAACCTTAATAGGGAGCCACAGAGGAAGGTACAATGAAAGAAACACAGCTAGAAGGGAACTCAAAACTAAGGCCTAGACGTAGGTAATTTTATTTTACCACTTCTTAAATACCGAATTTTACCGATTCGGTATTTAAGAAGTGGTAAAATAGAGGGGGCGGGGGGATGTAGGTATTACAGAATCAGTAAATACCGAATCGTTAAGATTCGGTATTTACCGATTCTGTAAATATCGATTCGGTAATGCCCATTGATTCCTAAGGGCATTGAAGCTCATGGGAATCAATGGGCATTACCGAATCGGTATTTACCGATTCGGTAAATACCGATTCCAGCAAGGGTGCAGGGGTGTCACTTTGACACCCTCTAGCACCCCAAATACAGGCATGTGTGCCATGTGGCACACAGACATGGCCTAAGGGCATGTCTGTCTGTCACATGGCATAGGTGTGCATGCACACATGTGCATGCACACCTGGATTCGGTATTTTACCACCCAATTGGATTGGGTCTTAAAATACCGAATCTGAAGAGCCTTTGGGACTCAGAAGAGTTCCACCTACATCTAGAAGTTACCGAATCGGTAAAAATACCGATTCGGTATTTTACAGATTCGGTAAATTTAGCGGTTCGGTAAAATTGGCCCCCTACATCCCAAAAACCCATTTACCGGTCGGTAACAGCCGAAATCGGCCGTTACCGGCTGGTAAATGGCCACCTACATCTGGCCCTAGATGATGAATAATCAAAAGATGAATAAAACACATGATGGGTTGAAAACAATATAAACATGCAAAAGTTAACCCCAAAATGTGTGCCTCTTTGAGAGGTGTGATGAAATTGGTGTTTATAGACAGTATAAAGGTTACAACGGGTAGAAAATTGGACCGCCATGGGGGGGGTTGCTTTTCTGTCTTTACTCTCCGTGCCATTTATGAACTGAAAGTAAAGATCACACTGTCAGAATACATTGTCACTTTCAGCAAACGCGGTCTGCAGTCCCTAAAGTTAAACCGGACCGTGCCACAAAGAACAAACAAAGAAGAGTAAGAGGGGTGAAAACATGGAGAGCAGGCTGCTAATTAGTCACTTGATCCACAACGAGGGAGGAATGCAGCTGCCAGCATGCGCGCCGCTGCTCGCTCCCAAGAGCAAAACGCAGTGGGAGGGAACATTTGAAGAATAGGTGGAACATGCACCCGCCTTTGGCCATTTGCGTGCTTTCATTATTGAAAGACACGTGCAAAGGCCAATCAGATATATGGGAGGAGTCTACCACACGGAGAAGTTTTGAGCCCTCACAAGAAGCCTCCCATAGTGCAGCGCTTGCGCACTGCGCTAGGCTCGACCTAAAAAGAACACGTGTGCATGTTTTCAATTCTGCAGCATTTGAAAAGTCGCGTTGTGGCGATAAAGCTGAGTCTCCTCTTTTTGAGTGCACTCGAATCATAGACAGGAGAAAAAGCGGCTCCACTCCTGGGACGAGAAAGAAGAGAGACACACAATCTGCCCATGACCGGACCAGTTATAGTAACCTCATGTGCACTATATTCATATTTTTAGGAGCAGAGAAGGATCCGGTGAAACGCACTAAAGCCCAGGGACGTGAAATAAAAATGTCAGAGGTGATTAATTTCTCTTTTGAGAGAATGCAAGGTAAGCAAGTCGTGCAAACAAGGTGATGGGTAGAATGCATGGGCTTCCGGTACTGCAATCTATTTTAGTTAGAAGTGGGCAAGCCACCGAAAACACGATCCAGGCTTGGATGTGAAACTGTCAAAATTTAAAAGTGGATTCTATCTTTTACCTCCTCTCTTCTTGGCTTCAAAATATTAAGGCCAAAGAATTAACTTTTGAAGTCAGAGAGTGATACCCATCTAGTAGTTGAATTGCACAGTGTGAAACTTGAAAAAGTGTGCTAAATCCCGGCTTCCCTGTGTGAATGAACTGTGTGATCTTAGGCAAATGCTTTATTTCACCCAGCTTCATTTCTCTTCATTGTCACATAATAAAGAACCTTCAAATATGTGAGTATTGAAAGTATGGTGCACAAAAACCTCACTTCTGTTTAATAACCTCTATGTTGCTCCATCTATAATAAGACTCATGACCCTAGAAATGAATCCTAATGCACTGATAGCATAATCAGGACGACGACTGTAGTGTTTTTCAGTTCATGGTTAAAATCTTTCTTTTAAAAATACTGCCTAAATCAGATGTACCATGGTGACATACATCTAAGTGGTAAGGAAATGCACTTTTTGAATTTTAAAGACAACTTATCATATTCTAACATGATATTTGATGCGTGATTTACATTCTAAATATTTTTAGGGCTTGGCTAGCGCACAGACTCTTAGAGCAAGAGTCAACTCTTGGCTCGGCTCACTCTGTTAATTTGCTGGTTCACCATCTCTATTTTTATTCACTGCTTATTTGTTAAAGGCTATGTTGCTCAGTAGTGGGTTGGGAGGTGGCTTCATGATTTGGCCTCATGGAGAGCAGAGGTGTGTGTTTTACTTTGCCTCGTTGTTATATCCTGCTCTTTCTCTCTCTTTGTCCCTCCTTAGTGTTAGTGTCTGCTTGTCTATGTCATGTCTATGTCATGTCTCTGTGATGTCATCCATGATTCTACCTGTTGCTGTTCAATTACCTGGAGGCTGAGCAGGAAGTTATCTGCTCCCGGTGGGGTTTCTTACCATATTACATTCCTACTTGAATGCTGTACCTGACTATCTAATCCCAAGAATAAATATACTACATGAACATTACAACAAGGACCCATCATCTTTATCTTACTAAATTTAACACTGGCGACGAGGTAAAAAAGGACCCATTTAAAAGAAAAGGAACTTCATTGAATTTAAAAAGGACATCATTGCAACCAAAGGCAAGAAGTGAAACGTTTAAAGTTACTTTCCTGCTTCTTGGTACCCCACCGGTGTCTAAATCCAACCGACAGCCTCAACCCAGAGCATTGGAATAACCTTTGCTGAAGTAATACTACTACTAAATCATCTGGCACTAGAGCAAACTTAAAGGTCTCCCTGTTTTCATCTAGTGAGTCAGCGTTTTACGTGAGTAACGTTGCTGCTACTTTCTGTCCTAGGTCTGCCTATGCTACTACTGCAACCTCCTGTTTAAATGAAAGTGTGCCTGTGCTATTTCTGGAATCTGCTGTTTAAAAGTATTATAAGGGGGGGGGCGTGGCTAGCAGCCGATCATGGCGGCAGCATAAGGGACGAGCTCCGCAGCTGAAGCGGCCTCTCCGTCAATCCGACACATAATCCGGCACAATTTCCAAGCCCTACAGGAGGGTACCAGAGCCCAGGACCGGGTGGTGTAAGCAGCGACAAGCGGCGATACAATCCGACGTCTGGTGACCGAGATACGTCGACGCTGCGATTCGGCCTACTCCGACCTCCTAGGCCGGGGCCTCCCCTGGTCGAGTGGCCCAGCAGGAAGTGCAGGCGGGCCTGGGAATTTGGACCGGAAGTGCCCGCTGGCCGCGGGGGACGGCAGAACGAGTGCCTCCCGGACAGTCAGAAGCAGCGAAGCACGCAGGCCACGGGAGTGTGGCGGACAATAGTATTATCGCCGGTGCCCCGGCCATCCCCAATGTCGAAATAAGCGGCTCTGAGTGTGAAGGAACCTGTGACGACGGGGGCATCCGCCATTTTTAGAACGGAGAAGGTGCTGCGCACTTGGCAAATACCGTCGCCCGTCGTCCTATGGAACACCCTACCGAGGCTTGAACACAATATATTTGGTTTGGGTGGTGCGATCACACCGCTCCGGACATCCTGGAGCGTAGGGGCACGAGGAGCACGACATCCAGTGGTATGGCGGGGAAGGGTCCCAAGGGCGGCGCCACACAGACCCGCATCGAACGGTATACCTCCGACAAGCCAACCACCTCCCCGGCGACGGGGAAAGATCCGGGAGGAAAGACGGCAGACACCCCGGGGGGTAAGAAGGCGACACTGGACGATGTAATGCATGCTCTGGCTCAGCTACAAACGACAGTGGGTGCGATTTCCACGGATGTCACCTTGCTCAGAGCGGACCTCCACAAAATGTCAGAGAAGGTTAAGAACATGGAGGTGGTTACGAAATCTCTAGTGGAGGACGTCTCCGAACTCCAACGGGAAATGGGGAAGATGGCGCAGGACAATAAAATGCTCCGGGAGAAACTGGATGAACAGGAAGGTCATTCGAGGCGGAACAACATCCGTATTATTGGGGTACCGGAGTCGGAAGGAATTAAAGCCATGGACCTCTTTGTGGAGAGCCTGATCACGGATGAACTTAAGCCGAAAGGATTGTCAAACTTTTTTTCCATTGAAAGGGCCCATCGAGTACCAGGAGGCCAACCAAAGCCAGGGGCAGCTCCGCGGCCCATAGTAGCCCGTTTGTTTAATTTCCGCGACGGGGACGCCATTTTGCAGGCAGCCAGGACTTCTCCTCCTCTTAAGATACAGAACGCTACCATCGCCATTTTCCCCGACTACACGGCGGAGGTCGCACGTCGGCGACGAACGTTCTTTGATGTTAAAAAGGAACTGAGGTCAAGAGAACTACCATACTCCATGCTCTTTCCTGCAAGACTTAGAGTGGTAGCTGAGAACAAAACGTGGTTCTTCGACAACCCGGAGACAGTACAGGAATGGCTGGAAGGGTGGAGGCCGGGTCAGAATCCACGACGGACAAATCGACCTAAAAAGGATCGAAATGGAGGTCAACGCCAGGATTCCCAGGCCTCGGGAGGTGGACCAGAAAGTAGCGACTCTTTGGGGGCAGAAGGCGGCCAAGAAGAGACTGAGGAACAATGAGCTTCAGACTTTACTTTTGTTGTAGACATTTAATGCTGCGTAAGCGCTTCCCGCCATTGGACACTGGGTGAAGGGCCTCCGAGGGTGTGAATGAGAGACTGCCGGCAGCGGAGAGTCCCTCACCCCAACGCGCAAGTACACTGTTTTGGGGATGGGGTATGCACTCTGCTCAGTTGGGGGGCGGGCAGTTTTGAGTCCGTGCAGCAGGGGGGCAGGGAGGGGGGTGGCTAGGGGTTCGGGAAGGTTCGCAAGACAGGACCCCTCGGTCCTGCGAGTTTTTGTTCTATGCACACATATGTTTATTGGTATGTTTCATTTTTCTGAGAGCATCTTGTCTATTTGGGACAATGAGGAATTGGAATGTCGGAAAGAGTTACGTCTACCCTACACTTGTCTCCGTATGCCACCTCGCCTACGGCGAGGGGGCCTCATGATGGTTCACCATCTTTCTCATGGCTGGAACGGATAACCACACCACACCGAACCCATTGCACGTCATGTCATGGAACGTCAGAGGTCTGGGGGACAAGATTAAGAGGGGTCTGGTGTTACAGGGAATTAGAAGACAGGGGCCTGCTCTAGTTCTCCTACAGGAAACACATCTGACGGGGGCGGCCACGAAGGCCCTAGATAGGCGAGGTTATCAAATGATAGTGCATGCGGAATTTACTTCAGGATCCCGTGGTACGGGTATTTTGCAGAAGAAATCCTCCCAATTTATAGTGAAGTCAACAGCAGTCGATGCTCATGGCCGCTTTGCGGCAGTCCATGGTCAGTGGGAGGGGAAATTGTTAAATGTAGTCTCCGTGTATATACCGCCGGCGCTGCACTCTGTAGCCCTGCCGGACCTTGGCAGATTCTTGTTGGACCTCCCTGATGGGGACTTGCTCGTAGGTGGGGACTTCAATATGACACTCACGGACACCCTCGACCGGTTCCCCTCCCGAACACACACAGACGGTCCCAGCAGGCTACAAACCTTTCTAGACGCACAGGGATTGGTGGACATATGGCGCACACTACACCCTGGCCAGCAACAATATTCATATTACTCGGCCACCCACAATAGTCTTTCCAGGATCGACTACTTTCTCGTATTGGGCAACGGGCATCTTACCGTGGCCGAGGCAAGTATACAGCCGAGGGGCATCTCGGACCACTCACCGCTCACTCTGACAATCACCACCACAGGCACTAAACGACAACGGTTATTCCCGATCTTCCCTGGATATCTTAAAGTCCCACAGATAAGTAAGGACCTGAAGAAAGCTACCCGGCTTTACTTTGAGGAGAACCGGTCCTCGGTAGACTCCCCCTCCACATTATGGGAAGCATATAAGACCGTGTTTAGGGGCCAAGCCATTGCCATTATTGCGAACCACAAGAAAGCACATAGGAGGGAAGCATTAGACTTAGAGTTGGGCCTCGAGAGGGCCAACACCGCCCATATGGCAAACCCTTCGGAAGATACACTCCACGAACTACAGGTTCACCAGCGTCGCCTCACCGACCACCTACGGAGAGTCACTTTGGCGGACATTGCTGCAACTCAACACAGGGTCTACGACATTGGAGACAAAGCTAGCAAACTCCTGGCGTGGCTAGATAAGAAGCAGGGGGGGGAGGGAGGAATATTCTGCAGCTCACTGACTCGTGTGGCATCGTCCACACACACCCAGGCGAAATAGTGGAGGTCCTAGCTGATCATTTTGGCGAGGTGTACACCCCTACGACAGTGGTGGCGGAAGATGAGGCTCGGGACGCCCTCGAACGTGTGCCTCTGCCGAAATTGACGGACGAGGCGTCGAAGGATATCGACGCACCCTTGACTGCGGATGAAATCCAACTAGCCATTGGCTCCCTTCATTCGGGCAAGGCCCTGGGCCCCAATGGAATACCCATTGAGTGGTTTAAAACCATGTCAGAATCCCTGGGTACGCCCCTTCTTCAGATGTACGAGGAATGTAGGCTGAAGGGAATGTTACCGCCGGACCAACGGATGGCGACTATTGTAGCCATCCAAAAACCGGGTAAACCCCCCAGCAACTGCTCGTCATATAGACCCATCTCCCTTCTGAACCCAGAGGCCAAAATTATAGCTAAAGTGCTGGCAAACAGGCTCTTGCCGTGCTTAACTCAATTGATTCACCCAGACCAATCCGGCTTCATGCCGCATCGAAGTACAGCCCTAAACCTTCGCAGGGTGCATGGGGTTGTGGCGAGGCTCTCACTACTGCGGGAGCCGGCTGCGATCCTATCACTAGACGCCAAGATGGCGTTCGACATGGTGGAGTGGAATTACCTCTTTGCAGTGCTCGCACGTATGGGCTTCGGTCCGGTGTTTATCTCCTGGATACGTATGCTCTATAAGGACCCCATAGCCAGAGTGGTAGCTAATGGCCATATTTCTCGAACCATACATCTAGGACGTGGCACGCGGCAGGGATGTCCGCTTTCGCCCCTCCTTTTTGCTCTGGTTCTGGAACCGCTGGCGGTTACTATTCGTACCACGCAGCTCCTGAAGGGGATCCAATGGACTCCGCAATGGGAGGATAGAGTGTCCCTATACGCGGACGACATGTTAATATACCTCACTGACCTGGAGGACAGCCTTCCCAACCTCCTGGCTCTCTGTAATGCACATGGGCGAGTCTCGGGTTACACCATCAACTGGGCAAAGTCGACAATTTTCGAGCTCAAAGGGCCACTTCCGCCACTCCCGGACTCTTGTCCGCTAGAGATAGCACCCTCTTCCTTCAAATATTTGGGGGTCCATATTACCCGCGACGAGGCAGAGTTCGCGCAGCTTAATCTACAGCCTCCCTTGCTCCGACTTCGTAATGATGTGCTGCATTGGAAGGAACTCCCACTGACATTGCTGGGAAGGGCAGCGCTCTTTAAAATGATGGCCCTGCCGCGCTTTTTGTATATTCTCGAAAATGCCCCACGTTTGATACCGGACAGCTTCCTCCAAAAGATAACGGCACAGATCACGGGCCTGCTCTGGGGGAACCGGCCAGCCCGGATCTCGCACATAAAGTTGAATAGGAGTTGGTACGACGGGGGCATCGCACTGCCCAACGTACGGCTGTATTACTGGGCGGCCCAGCTTAAGATCCTTAATCAATGGATACATGCCCCGCAAGAGGACCCAGCGTTCAAAGCAGATAGGGCGCAACTGGGCACGAACAGTCTATTGGCCCCACTGTACCACCGGGGTATGGCAGCGAAACTCATTGGACCCACGAAACACACTGTTCACCTATGGTACAAGGTGCAAGCAAAACTGAAATGGGATGGGACCATCACAAAACTTACACCTTTATGGGATACGAAGGCGTTGGGACATTTGCGACGCACTAAGGGCTTTACCCAGTGGGATAACATTGGGATTTCAACTGTGGGGGACCTGTGGACGAGGGAGGGGGTGGTTCCTTTTGCAACTCTACAAGAACAGTATGAGCTGGGGGATAACGAACTATACAGATATGTACAGATTAGACACGCCCTACAAGCGGCAATTCCACCAGACACATCTCCACCAGAATCCTCTCCGCTAGAGGACCGTCTGCTCACGGACTTCTTACAGGAGGGGGCAACCTCGCTGACTTACCGCAAATTGATTAATAACATGCCTGACCCACTAGAGAAGTTGAAGGACAGATGGACGACTGACGTCGGAGACTTAGACGAATCCGACTGGAATGCAGCCATGGCATCCCCTCGTGAGGCAGGTATATCCTCCAAATTCCGCCTAGTGCAGTTAAAGATTCTACATAGGATTTACTACACTCGCACGACATTACATAGATTGCAAAGAGCAGATCATCCCTATTGTCTCAGGGGCTGCGGGGCAGAGGGCACGTTTATTCACACGTTATGGGACTGCCCGTTGATTGTTAGCTATTGGCAGCGGGTTCTACGTACCATCGCACAGGCACTTCACACCTCACTCACCTTGGACCCGCGGATGTGTTTACTGAATGTGTGGGGGCCTACTGACCTTACCTTTTATGCAAGGGCGTGGACCACGATAGGGCTAGTCACGGCCAAACGAGACATAGCACAGAAATGGGGGTCGGCTGACCTCCCCACATTGACTCAATGGATCCGAAATATGGACATGCTCATGCTGACTGAAAGAGCAGTATATAAACTACGGGATAATCCTCGTAAATGGAACGGGGTCTGGCAGCCTTGGAATTCCTATAGGGGGGACATATGTGAGCCACTGGATGAGGAGGATCTTGAGGGTTCTGATGATGAAGAAGAACACTGATTGGGACTGGGGCTGTATGATGGGCAACACATATGGGGAATGGGATGGGTTTGTGCTGGGAGTCTGTTGAGGGGGGTTGGGATAGGGCTTAGGGTACGGAAATGTATGATTGGTCCCTCTTATGACAACTATGATGCTCGATGCTATCGAATCTACCTCAATGACATGCCGATTCATGTGTGCAGTTTCTTCTAGTTTATGTTCACTGTTATACAAAAAACACAAAACGCAAATTGTAATTTTTACGGTGCATTTCTACGTTCCGTTCATCGGATCACCTTGCATAATAATGTTGCTACACGATCAGAAAGGGCCGGAAAAGTACATACTGTTTTATATTTCCCTCGTGTTCTGAGCAGGCCTCAAGAATGTAAGATTTTATGTGATTGATGATGATGATACTATTTGTATTTTGCAACAAAAATAAAAATAAAAATAAAAAAGTATTATAAGGAGAGTCTCCACGAAGTTGCAGGTAGATGGAGAATTCTTATTTATTTAAAACACAGGTTTCTTAAGCCACAGAGCGGAGCAGTGTGTTCCCTGAATCACGATCACCAACAGCTGATCGAATCCACGGGCACACACGCTCCAAGAACATCATAGCATTACAAACAAAGCATTCTAAAAGAGAAGACATGTTAAACATTCCTAAAGACACCAGACCACTACAACATCTCCCCCTTTATATAAAAAAAACAATATAAGAGCTGAAAGTAACAAAGTTCAATAAGTCACAAAATCCCCAAACCTAGCAGGTAATCTAATAGTGCGCCCACTTCTAGCAGACCTGTCCCCCACAACATTCCTTACCACTGGAACAGCGGCATTAGAAGAAGGAACAACAAAAGCACTGCCATTAATACTGGAAGCAGGAGCAGCAACAACATTACTTCCACCATGATCCTGCAACCAAAAAGTCCATTCCAATTTGTTAGAACAACTACACTTCTTTTTTTTAAAATTAACTCAGCCTGGTCTTTCCGCAACTTGACTAACTGTCTCTTATTCCACCAACCTCTACCGTTGAGGAAAACAGCCCCTTTACTAACCTTACAAACTTGAATCGGGTCATAAAAATGAGACTCACCTTTCTTAACGTTAAAGGGTTTTTTGCATAATACCCAATCACCAACAGAAATATCAACATCATCCACCGACCCTTTACCGTCAAAATGTTTTTTCATCAGAGCCTGACTACGCCTCACCTTCTCCAACACACCAGAAGCCTGCACTTTCACCTCATTCTTACCGACCAACCAAGAAGGAAGAAGTAAGGAATTAACTTTACTTCCCCTAAGTAACTCAAAGGGAGTTACCCCAGTGGTGCAATGTGGAGACAGATTGTAACTCCAAACTTTCTCTTCCAAAAATGAACTGACATCCAAACCAGACGCCACAGCAGTTTGAATCCCTTCTTTAAGAATCTTATTACCACGCTCCACCAAACCATTAGATGCGGGGGAGTACTTAGCAACTTTCAGATGTTTAACATCCAGAGACCCCAAAAACGAACACATTCGTTCCGACACAAAATTAGTCCCGTTATCAGTGACTAAACACCTAGGAGCCCCTTCAACCAAAAACAATTTTTTTAAAAACAAGATTGTATTCTCAGTATTAGCAGTGTCCACAAACTTATAATACATCCATTTGGAATGATAGTCAACAGCCAGAATCAAATACCTACACGCCTCCGGAAGAATTAAATATGGACGGGAAAAATCCAGACCCACCTTAACCCAAGCTTGCTCAGGAAACTCAGTAGGATGAAGAGACAACTTCGGAATCTTCCAGTGCTTATCAGAAAGCAAGCATTCTTCACAACCATCAATGTCCTCTAACTTGAGCTTCCAACCTCGGCCACCAATAATGCTGTCTAATTTTCATACAAGTTTTGGTAACACCAAGATGGCCTTCATGACCCATCTTAATAACTACATCCCTCAATTTAGACAGGGGCACAAATGTATCTCCTCTGAGAACAACATTATCCTTCACAGAAAGTTCATCCGCAACCAAAGCAAAATTCTTTAAGTCCTCAGAAAGATTTCTCACATCAGGCCAACCATCAAAACTTTAGTTAGAACTAAATCATCCAGAAAAGCTTTACTCCAATCTTCTTCAGAAATGAGGGCACCACAACCTTCCACTGCGTCCAACATCGCCACACATTCAACATCATCCTCCTCAAAATTCTCCTCATCATCCCTATCCATCAGCATTCTGGATAGACAATCTGCACGAAAATTCTTACTACCCTGAATATGCTTTATGTCAAAATTGAACTCCTGCAGCTTTGAAACCAATCTTGTCAACCTAGCAGACATAAAATTGGTATTTGAGACTTTGAGACTTTGTTAAAAATGAAAGACAGAGGCTTATGATCAGTCAAAATCTGAAATTTCCTTCCCCAGATATACATTTTAAATTTCTGCACCGCCCACACACAGGCTAGCATCTCCCGTTCTATCGTTCTGTAATTTCTTTCAAAAGGCTTAAGAGCTCTTGATGCGAAAGCCACAGTTTGCACATGACCTTTTACATTTTGACTAAGAACTGCACCTAGCCCATTTAAACTAGCATCAACAGTGATCATTGAAGGACAATCATCACGAAAAGCATGTAGTGCCTTCGCAGAAATGACTAGATCCTTTACTCTCTCAAAAACATTGTTCAAATCCTCTGACCAAATACATTTTTGACCCTTCTTAAGCAGACAGCGAAGAGGTTCAACTATCTGAGCATAATTGCACACAAACCTAGCATAGTATTCAGCTAGCCCAAGGAAAGAGCGCAAAGTATCTTTATCAGTAGGAGGCTTAGCATCTTTTAGAGCTCTAATAACTGAAAACTTTGGGCTAATGCCTTTATCAGAAATTGTATGCCCCAAGTAATCAAGTTCATTTACACCAAACATACATTTGTCAGCCCTGATCGTCATACCATTGCCCTCTAAAGTGCCCAGGACTCTTTTTAAGAGAGCTAAATGCTCATCACGGTTCTTTGTAAAAATCAGAATATCGTCCAAGTAAGCTTGGACCCCCACCATTCCCTTGAACATAGAGTCCAGTAACCTCTGAAAAATATTTGCTGCCGAGGCCAGTCCAAAAGGGAGTCTCAGGAACTTAAACGCACCAAAAGGCATAACAAACGTAGTAAGTTCCTGAGACTCCTCACTCAAAGGAATCTGGTGGTAGGCGGACTTTAAATCAATAAGGGAGAACCACCTAGCCCCCCCAAATTGGCCAAGAGTTCGTGGATCTTAGGAAGGGGATGGCAATCCACCAGAATATTTTTATTCAACCCCCTCAAATCCGCGCAGAGCCTAATCTCCCCAGTTTTCTTCCTCGCCACGACAATCGGGGCGACCCATTGAGAAGACTCTGTAGGTTGAATAATTTTCTGATCACAAAGGTCATTTAACATTTTCTTCAACTCCTCCCTAGCACTCAATGGAACAGGACGTACTTTATGCATGACCGGCTGAGCATCAGGAACCAGTCTGATTCTATGACTAAAATTCTTTATGCACCCTACTTGATCTTTAAAAACGACCTTAAAATCTTGAAGCAAGTGCTTACAGTCAATTTCAGAACTTCCCACGCTCAGGACCTCCAAACTCCTCATCTTAATGGGATTCTCATCACCTGGAACCAAATACAAGCCCATTTTTGCGAGGTCCTTCCACCCCACAATATTTTTCCCCCTTAATTGCAACATACACTTTTGTCATAATACACCGTCCAAGAATTTCAACCCTTGACAAAAAGAACCCCAACATGTCAATGTCCTTTTCTCCAAACGCCTTTGGATTAATATCCGGGGGCGCTAAGTGAACATCCTTTCCCCAATTGTCATAAAAATAAGAGTCACGTAAAATTGTTATCGGAGAACCTGAGTCTCCCATCACTGTTGTCTGGATTCCATCAATCAATGCTTCACAAAAAGGACCCTTTATCTCCAAAAGATCCCCCTTATGATCCAGCGTAAGCAGCAAATTATCAAAATCTTCTGAACAGGACTCAACATTGTTGTTCACATTGCTAATTTGAACAACTCTCTTTTGCGCCTTACAGAACTTTTGAAAATGGCCAAACCTTTTGCAATTTGAACAACGCTTGTTCAAAGCGGGACAATTAGGAAAGTTACCAATGTGAAATTTTGATCCACATCTGAAGCAAAACATTTGAGGCTTTCTTTGAAGTGACATTGATGAAGTAGGTTGTTTCTTTTCGCTGACCTTTCCACCTATAGCCAGGACCCCCTCATCAGCGGAATCTTCTTGCTGATAAACTATATTAACTTTAGCAGCACAGGCTTGCAAAGCTTTAGTAGAAATAGAGGATCTTTCGATGCCCAGAGCCAAATCAACTACTTCCGAAAGAGGAGGATTTTTACAACTTAAAATCCTTTCTTGTATTTTATGTGAAGAACAATTAAAAACAAATTGGTCCCTAATCATATCATCAACTGTTGGACCAAATTCACAAGTTATAGCAAGTACTCTCAATGCAGAAATATATTCCTCCACTTTCTCCTCTTCTTTTTGTTTATGTTTATAAAACTTATGTCGCTCTAACATAATGTTAGATGATTCTGAAAACTGTTTTTTAAGCCTCTCTATAGCCTCCAAATAGGCATTCCAACGTCTATCCCCAGACCCAGACTGACCAGCTGGAAGAGGAATAGGAGGTAAACTTTGAAAAATACGCTGAGCAGCTAAACCCAAACTGCCAAAAAGAAGAGCATATTTCCTTTCTGGAGAATATTCTGTTGCATCAATAGCCACAATATGGTTTTCGAAAAGTCCAAACCACTCAGACCAAATAAGATTTGGCTTACCAGGCTTAGCTAAAAATGGAGGAGGTTGTGTAAGTTGACTAATTTGCTGTTGGTTTGAAGCCATATTCAAACTGCTCAAAAATTGCAAACAAAATGAAAGATGATATAAACTGGATTTTAACGTCGTCTTGCAGGCAAATGCAAACTTTGAGATTCCAAGTATCTTGTTAAAGATTCATGCAAAACCAAGCTTATAATAGTTGCATGAAGAATCCAAGAAAAACAAAATTATAAACTAACTCAAAGCAAATAAATAGAGTCAAAAACTCTGAGCTGTACCTCCAATTTGCCCAAAGCAGGTGTGTGTATCACCGTGATACACCGAAGACGAGTTGTGAAGCCATCGGATATTCAATCTTGAAGAAATCGGTGTTTGCTACGCAGCGCGTAGACAAAGAAACTGCAGTCACTTTCCCAATTCAAAATGGCCGCTCCGTCACGTAAACAGCGTGAGGACGCTTTCCTGGACCCTTCCCAGGGTCCTTTGCGCACACGCGATACTGTGACGTCAAAGAAACACTGCTCCCGGCCGTTAGACTCAGCGCGAGCCGCCGCTCGAGCCGATAACAACCCAGAAGACAAAGACTTCAATAAAGAGGCAATACTTGCTCCTACCGGACTTATTAAAGGACGAACAAAGTCTGGTTCCAGCAAAAAGTTAACTCCAAAGGTTTCCACTAAGAGGATGACGAGTGACCTTCAGTGGGTTACCACCAAGAAACTTGCAGGTGGCAGAAGAAACTCCCAGCGTCGCCAAATATTATAAGGAGAGTCTCCACGAAGTTGCAGGTAGATTGAGAATTCTTATTTATTTAAAACACAGGTTTTTTAAGCCACATAGCGGAGCAGTGTGTTCCCTGAATCACGATCACCAACAGCTGATCGAATCCACGGGAACACACGCTCCAAGAACATCATAGCATTCCAAACAAAGCATTCTAAAAGAGAAGACATGTTAAACATTCCTAAAGACACCAGACCACTACAACAAAAAGATAGTCAGCTCACTTTGTGACTTCAGTTTATTGCCTGCGCAACTTGTGCCAACCTGCTGTTTAAAGGTCTCCTGTTTACAAAAGCGCTACTTACTGGGACCGTTACAACCTGCAATTAAAATTAAAGTCTGCCTGCATCAATCTGTGTGAACTCTGTGTTTCGTTACCTTGGAGGTTGTGCACTGGCAGTTTGAGTGAAGAGACGGCTATTCTACTTTGTTATTTGGCTTGCCGTGTGGCCTACGCTGAGACCTGATGCCTATTTCTGCCAACCATGTCCTGAGAATACTCTGCAAACTGTGCTGGAATTCACATGCCAGCGCTTGGCTCTACACCATTTGGGAGTCTGTCTACATTCCTGACTTCGAGAATTGGAACTTGATCTGCACACCATTAACTTCTAACATTACACTACGTTTGGATCTACAACCCGGGTGAGAGATCGCTCACCGGAGTCCGCTGTTTCATGATTTATTTATTTTCCTTAGAAAAAAAAGGGTGTTCTCCAACAAGGTACTGTTTTATTTTCTTTACATTTTCCCATGGAGATTTCTACAGAGCTGTTTGTGTCTCCCTTCATTCAAATGTCAACGGTGACTACTTTTATTATTTTGATTTGTTATGTTTAAGATGTTGTGAACAATTTTGCATTTTTCCTAATTTATGCAATGCGTAGTTTGCACTGTAATTTACCCTTGAGTGCATTTCTTCTAAGTACTGTGGTGTGCTAAATATCGATTTATATGCTCAATGCTTAGAATGCTGTTTCTAGGTTATGTATGTATGCTGTTACATGTTCTTTTCTGTGTGGATTTGCAAGTGATACAGTTTGAAATAATTTATTCTATTATTGCCTACTTTACTAGAGCCACGTTTGTGCTCAACCTTTGTTGAGGTGCTCATTTGCTTTCATTTTGGTGATGATTTGTAGGCGTTAGGCTTATTGGGGTCGTTTATGTGCTCAACTATGTTGAGGTGCTCCAGTTTGTTTTCATTCTTAGTGATGATGAGCTAGAGTGATGCTCAATTTTGATGTTTATTTCTGTTATGAACCACTTATAGTGCTCTATTGTTAGAGGTGTTCATGTGCTTGCTATTAGAAGCCATAGGGGCTCCATTTTATTGTCATTTCAGATGAACCACTTATAGTGCTCTATGGTTAGAGGAGTTTATCTATTTACTGTAAGGAGCCGCAGGGCTCAGTTTTATTGCTGATTTTCTGTTACTTACTGTGAGGAGCTGCATGGTCTCAGTTTTATTCTATTGATAGAGAAGTTGCGCATTTTCCGTTTTGTCATGAAACACTTTTAAGGTGCTCTATGTTTAGAGGAGTTCATGTATTTACTTTGAGGAGTTGGGCACATTTTTATTGTGCTTTATTTTAGAGGAATCGAAAATATTCGAATTTGAGGAGTTGATATTTCATTTTCTGTCTACGGTACTGAACCATACTGTACCTTTGCTCATTTGTATAGAGATGTTCAGTTTTCATTTCATTTAAGCTTACATTCTTTTGTTAGCTTACGGTGCTTGTACAACCTTTGTACCTGCACCCCTTTGATATTACCTCTTCTTTCCATCATGTTGAAGAGGGTGTTTATTTCTGGTGCATTTATGTTCTTCCTTTCTTCTGCCTTTCTGCTTCTGCCATCTTCTGTTTCATCTTATTCATTTTTTTCAATTAAAGGAGGGAGGTATGTTATATCCTGCTCTTTCTCTCTCTTTGTCCCTCCTTAGTGTTAGTGTCTGCTTGTCTATGTCATGTCTCTGTGATGTCATCCATGATTCTACCTGTTGCTGTTCAAGGGATTTATCAGTTACCTGGAGGCTGAGCAGGAAGTTATCTGCTCCCGGTGGGGTTTCTTACCATATTACATTCCTACTTGAATGCTGTACCTGACTATCTAATCCCAAGAATAAATATACTACATGAACATTACAACAAGGACCCATCATCTTTATCTTACTGAATTTAACACTCGTGGCAAATTCTGCTTCAGCTGTACTGTTTTTAAGTCATATGGTGCCTAAGGATACAACAAACTCACCAGGATGTCCTCTAACGTGATCTTCAACTACAGTGTAAGCAGATGTCTTTCTATTGAAAATATATTTCACATGGTTGTATGGCTCATTTTTTTTCACCCAGTATGCATGTAGAAGGTTGATGGCTGAGCCGGCCCCACAAGGAGTTGAAACATCTGATTGCACTCACTTCTCTGCAATAAGCACATTACTCCAATGAGCTACCTCTTTAGTGGCCCCTGATGGTGAGAAATACTATTCTTTTAAAAAGCCAAGGGTGTATTTCTGGCAATGCTTTGGAGAAGAAGCAGTTGGCTCACTGGACTCATTTTACCTGGACCATCGTTACTGGGTCTCTCTTTTCTGCTTTCAAAGAAATGCATATATAAACATAGTCAGACAAATTAAGCATTTTGCTTTGCATATTTCTCGGCTTGCTTTTAATCTTTTCTTGTGCTTTAATTTATTTGGATAGTTTTTCTAAATTATTTTTAACATTTAGAGTGTTAAGTTCACCATTTCAATTCTTTTTTTCAAAATGTTCTTGTGGTGGGGAGAACACTCTCCATGCATCGACTCTTTCAGTTCCGGCTCGCTTACTACGCTTGCACATTATACTGGTTCTGTAATAACCCCACCATTTTTAAAAGCCACCAGCCACCACTGCTCAGTCCAGGATGAAATATATACATTTATTACAATACAGGGATTCAGGGCTCCCACCTCCTCTTGACATTAAGGGGGAGCAGTATTTGACAGAAACTTGTAGTGGTTGATTGACCTCTGCACTGCATCGCTTCTGAGGTTGAGGATGCCAGATTTATCAGCCCCTCTGAGGGAATGTCCATATACTCTGTTTTTTATCTCACCAAAAAAAACCTACTTGTTAAATTCACTTTCACTGGTATTACCATATTTGTTATTTCTTGTCTCTTGAGCCCATTTTTCAACCAGGAATAACATTGCCTCACTGCTCCACTTTAAAAGTTACTGTATTCAAGGTGTTATTCCGGGGAAGAGACTGAACATCAATCATTTTTTCTGATGCAATTGTCCAGACAACCCACTTCCAGTTAATCTCATTGTTATTACTGCAGGCCACTTTTTGTATAGTCAATATTCTATTTCTTTTTAAAGGTACATCCTACAAGGTGTATGTACGCAATGTATTTTGATTTCTTACATTTTTCAAGGTCATAGATGGTAGCTTTTTTTTTATTTGTTTTTATTGGGTTTTATACTTACAACATATAACCATTAACATATAGTGGTGGCCACTCAAGTGGCTTAGATGCTGGTGTACCCTTTTACCCTTAGAACACATAAGTTTGATCATCTCTGCATTACTCCACTAACACATATCACATAGAACATATTACATATAGTATTGGCGCACTGTGTTGGAGTCAACCGTAAGCTTGGTAGGTCTATATCAAAGTCTATGCTTGATCTGCCCCCTGTCTTCTGTCTACTCTGAGCGAAAAAGAAAGAGGGGGAAAAGAGAGAAGAGATTAGAGTGGGGAGAGGGAGAGTGTCCTGTTCTAGTGGGTAGTAAGGGTGGTGGGTTTGATGATTACTTCTGATCAGCACTTTCATGGGGGTTCGTATGAGTTTAGGAACTTGTCCAAGGATGTCCACATACTCCTGCTGGGTTTTCTCCATGGCGTGTTGCGTAGGACTGTGATGTCGGCCCCTCTCAGGTATGTCACCCAGTTGAGCCACCCCTTGAAGGTGGGTTTGGAGGTGTCCTTCCATTTGGTGAGTACAATTTTGACTGCTTCTGTTAGCAGGAGATCCAGGAGGTCTCTGTTGTGTTGTGTGTCAAGGTCAGATGTTAAAAATGCGGTGGTAAGTGTAGCAAATTCTACTTTAAGTGTGCACCCTACCGCTGTATTTATGAAGGTGAATATTTTGTTCCAGCATTTTATGACCTTTGTGCAGTGGAAAATGAGGTGTGCCAGGTCTCCCTGCTCTCTGTCGCAATTCCAGCAGTGATCGTCTTCCCTCAGACCCAGGTTTGCTAATCGAACCGGTGTCCAGTAGGTTTTGTGCAGGAGCCGGAATTTTGTCTGAGCTAGCACCGGGGAGATCATATTTTTCGATGGGGATAGCCAGAAGGTGTGTCTTTCGTACTCGCTAAGTGTGGTGCCTAGGTGTTATTCCCTGTAATTAATTGTTTTACTGTTAAGCTTGGAGGAGCTGGGTCGAAGTAGTGTGTAGATGTGGGAGACCTGGTGGCCACTTTGTTCAGATTCTACATATACTGGATAATTGAGGGTTTGTACCTTGTTAATTGTGATTTGGTTAGGGCTGCTCTGATTTTAAGGAAGTTGTAAAGTTCTATCTCTGGTAGGTTATGCTGTTTTTTAGCGTGCTGAAGGTGTAGGGGCTTCCCCCTTCTTCCAGTTGGGCTGGGTATGAGATCCCTAATCTTTTCCATGAGTCTATGGCTAGGGGTTTCCCTCTATATTTTATCTTTGAGTTTGCCCACAGAGATTCCCAATTAGAGTTTTTAACGCTGCGTTCCAGTTTTTGGTCTACCTTAAGCAGGGCTTGCCTACTGTTTTAAGTATAGGGCTATCGGTTTGTGTCTGTTTGTTTGCGTTGAGAAGTGTTATTAGGTCGAGATTGTTGAGCATGGCTTTGTCAAGCCTGAGCCAGACCGGCATGTAGTTCTGGTTGGGCAGAAATCAGTAGATACCCTGTCTCGCTATAAAGGCTGTTTGGAAGGTTCTGAAATCTGCCAGGTTTAGACCACCTAGTTTCTTATCTAGCCTTAATTTTTTCAGGCTTATTCTCGGTTTCTTGTCTTGCCATAGGATGCACCAGGTATCTGGACAGACTAAATCTTCCCAAGAAGCACTGTCACTAGGACGGGAGATAAGCTCAACTGAAATTGAGATGGCAATCAAGCCTCTTAAAGACAACAAGGCACCCGGCCCAGATGGATACTCAGCCTCCTTCTATAAAAGCTTTCGAACACTCCTAACTCCAACTATGAAAACTTTTTCAACCACTGCAAAGGGGTGGGTGCGGTGTCTAAATCCATGTCGGAAGCAAACATAATAGTTATCCCGAAAGAAGGCAAAGACACTCAATGGCCCTAAAACTACAGCCCCATCTTACTTATCAACATAGACTGCAAAATCTATGCCAAGATCCTAGCCTTAAGGCTCAACTCGGTACTCCCTCATCTTATAAGCAATTCACAAGTAGGTTTCCTAAAGACACGTATGTCACATTATAACACAAGACTTCTGTGCCATGTTCTTGAACAATCCTCCAAGTCTGCCAAACCAACTGTGGCAATCAAACTAGACGCAAAGAAAGTGTTTGATAGAGGGCCTGGCACTTCCTAGAACAGTGTATGCGGACGTACAACCTGGGAGATAAATACATGAGGAAAGTGATGGCACTGTACGCGAACCCCAAGGCGCAGATAGCGATCAATGGGGCAGTCTCGGAACAATTCACCCTCCAACGAGGGACAAGACAGGGGTGCCCCCTGTCCCCCGCGCTGTTCTTGCTGGCGCTGGAACCCCTCATTAGAGACATTGTAGCCAATAGAGAAATGAAAGGAATCACCATCAACGAGACCACTGCAAAACTAGCAGCTTATGCGGACGACATTCTCATAGGGCCCAATGTAGGTAAAACGCATTTACCGATTTTAAAATACCGATTTATACCGAATTGGTATTTTGAAATCGGAAAATGATATGTAGAGGAAAAATTTGGAAATATACCGATTCGGTAGTAATTGGTATTGTGATTCGATACGTACCGAATCGGCAATTACAGAATCGGTATTTACAGAATCGGCAAATACCGATTCGGCAAATACCGAATCGGTAATATCAATACACCCCCATGGGCCAAAAGGCCCATAGGAACGCATTGTAAATACCGAATCGGTATTTACCGAATTGGTAGTAGCCGATTAGGTATTAGCCGAATCGGTAAATACCGAATAGGTAAATGCCGATTCGGCGAGCAAGTAAAACTGAAACTAAAGACATCAGCCAATGAGGTGGAACCACCCTCCCCCACCCTAGCAGGGAGTGGCTACCCAGGCAGGTGCAACTCATTAGAACTTTCTGGAGAGGCAGCCTGAGCTGAGCATTCACAGTGAGCAGCAGTGGTAGCACCATCCAGAACTCTGTGAAACATGGCAAGCAGCTCTGAGAGCCAGAAGGCAGAGCGCAAGCGGAAGGCCAAATTAAGCAGCATGGAGCTGCAAGTGCTGGTGGAGGAGGTGGTGAGGGTACACAGGCAGCTGTTTGGGAGGCTGTCCCTCACTGTCCCAGAGAGCACCAAGAGGAAGCTGTGGAGTGAAATAGGGGAGAGAGTGAACGCTGTTGGTGTCACCCCCAGGAGCCTGGACGACCTCAAGAAGAGGTTTTACGACATCCGCAGCCTCACAAAGAGAAAACTGGCCGAGCTGCACAAGCAGGCAGGACTAACTGGTGGAGGCAGGAACCCGGCGCCACCCCTCACTGACCTGGAGGAACGTGTGGCGACTACCATTGAGAGCGAGAGTGTGGTGGGAGTTGGGGACCAGGACAGCTCATCCAGAGCTACAGCTAAAGGTAAGAAGCATGCGCATCTTGACACACCCTACCAGACACCTCCCCTTTAGCCCCAATGCACAGCCAAACCCCAGCCCAGTACTGCTAGCAACAGACATGACCAATGCATCATGGTAAATGTAGTCAGCAAAAGTAGTAAAAAATGCCAGTGCAGAAGCATAATAAAATGAACTGTAAATCTGAATCAAAGTATTTGAAATGAGATGTGCAATGCTTTAATTGTAGTGACTGTAATACATTAGCACTCAGTTCACGAATGCTTCTTTATACCTAGGGGCACCATCAGGCAGGGGAGCAGCAGGTACACAAGCTCCAGCTCCAGCACCATCAGACAGTGCGGTGGCAGGGCCAAGCACCAGTGTACCAGCACAGGAGGAGGAGGAGGAGAACAGCAGTGCCCTGGGCAATGAGGAAGACACTAGACATACCCTCACATTTCCCCACTCCCCCCGACTGTCTCTAACGCCCCCATTGCAGTTCTCCCCGGAGAACTCACCACCACAGAGCCACCCTGCACCTGCCACATCTCCTGCCAGGAGGATAATTGTTGCTCCATTAAACCTCATGGAGGGAGCAGCGGGTCAGGCTCCAGCAAACAACCCTGTAACACCTGTGGCACCCCAGCCCACACAGCAGGGCAGCAGCAATCCCCGGAGGCCATGCACATCCATCACTGCTCTTCCAGCACGGGAGGGCAGCGTGTTCCAAGGGCTGGAGGGCAGTATGGTCAAGATCCAGAGGATGCAGGCAAAATCAATCTTGGCCTGCCAGCGCCAATTGCGGGTGCACAACCTGCAGATGGGGGAGCTGGTACAGGGATTCAAGACATTTGCAGATAGCAACAAGGACATAGCAACAGGTCTTGGGCGAATGACCACTGCCATCACCCAGCTCTGCAATAAAATGGATGAACACGAGCACTGTCGCCGCAGGGATGCCCGCGTGCAGAATAGGGCTATCAACCGCCTTGCTGCTGCAACCGCCCAGCTATGCCGCCGTGGGGCAAACATGGAGGACTGCCTCACCCAGAAAACGGCAGAGGTGACTAGGGGCATGGGCCGCATTACCACCGCCATGGAGGCACTGATAATATCGAACACAGTGGTAAATCCAGCCCTGGACCTGGGCGAGGCTGGGGACAGCAGCAGCCGCAGCAGCCCGGCCAGCGCAGTGTCTGAGCCGCGCCGGAGCAGCAGGCGCTCAGCTGAGGCTGCTGGACACACAGAAGGGGGTGAGCCACATCCTAGTGGGGCTGCTAAGCGCAGCAAGAAGTAAGACTGCCAGGGCGGGTGAGGCAACCCGGACAATTTACATTTACCCACATCTTGTTTACCTTTTCATTTGTTGCACATCAGTGCAGTAACATTGTTGCAACATTATTAAATCTTTTTTTTTCAAACATCCATTGACCTGTCTGTGCATCTTTATTCACTCAGAAATAGTTTTCTGTAATCTCCTCACGTCTGTATCTGCCATCACTTGGCGTAGACACCCCAGCAGGTTGTGTTTGTGGCACAGCAACGTCATCGTCATGGTCCTCGTAGTCTGACAACTCCACCTCAGTGCCCTTCTTCACCGCAAGGTTGTGCAACATTGCACAGACAGCTATGATCTTGCAGCAGGTGATGGGGGTATACTGCCTTGCACCTCCACTCTTGTGCAAGCATCTGAATCTGCTTTTCCAGATGCCAAAGGTCCGTTCTACTACATTCCTTGTGCTTTTGTGGGCCCGGTTATACCTCCTTTGGCTGGGTGTAGAGGGGTTGAGGTAGGGGGTGAGTATGAATGAGCGGAGGGCATATGCACTGTCGCCTAGAAGGAAAAGGGGTAACATTACTCACATGCATACATGTATTTTATTTAGCTACTTTGTGTTATGGGGGTCTGATGATGTTTCTCACCTAGGAGGTATCCTTCACCAAATTCCCAAGCCGTCAGCCGTGCATAGATGCCGCTGTGTTGAAAAATGTAGGAGTCGTGGGTACTCCCAGGAAATTTTGCTACCAGGTCTGTGATGGTGCACTTCGCATTGCAGATCACCTGCACATTGATGGTGTGCGTAGACTTCCTATTGCGGTATATGTATTCTGTGTCAGCAGGGGGGCAAATCGGAATGTGCGTGCCATCTATGCAGCCGATGATTTGGGGAAATTGTGCCATCTGGTAAAAGTCTGCTTTTGTTTGTACCAGTTCCGCATGGGTTGCAGGGAAAGATATGTATTGGTCCATCCTCTGTATCATGGCGTCAAGGAATTTGTGGAAAAACCTTGACAGGCTGCTCTGGGTCACCCCTCCTACCGCAGCTACTCCACTTTGATAGCTGCCAGACGCAAACAGGTGTAGGCTGCATAGCACCTGCACATGCGCTGGGATGGCGTGTGCCCTTGGGGTGGGGTGGTCCAACAGTGGTTTGAGGTCCCTGATGAGCTCCAGAATGGTGTCTGAGTCCAGCCTGTACCTCTGTAGGATCTCTGCCTCTGTGAGCATGAACAGGGTGATCCTCTGTTTGTAGACCTGTTCCTCTCTTTGCCATTCCCTCTCTCCTTCCTGCTGTAGCCGTAGCCGCCTTGCAATGACATAAAATGCCGCCATCCTGCAAGTTGCAATGCATTTTGGGTCTATTTTTATAGGTTGCAGTTGGTTACCACCTGATTGTAATCCATGGTAAATACCGAATTTGAAATACCGATTTTGAGGCAAAATCGGTATTTCTATGTTTCCCTACATCTCAATCAGAGTTTTGCCCTGTCCGAATCGGTAATTTACCGATTCGGTAACTCTACCGATTCGGTAGATAATCCGAATCGGAATAATTACCGATTCGGTGTCTCTCCCGATTCGGTACATGGACCGATTCGGTATTTTTACCGATTCGGTGTCACTAGCGAATCGGTACATGGACCGAATCGGTATTTTTATCGATTCGGTACGTTACCGATTCGTTCTTTTAACGAACCGGTGTATTTCCAAATTGGATTATTTCCGATTCGGTAACTATTCCGATTCGGTATATATACCGAATCGGACGATTTTCATCGCCCTACATCTCGATGGCTGGATACCGATCGGTAAGGGCCGAAAATCGGTATTTTCGGCCGTTACCGATCGGTAAAGGCCTACCTACATCGGGCCCATAGTCACAGAGTCCCAAGTCCTCTATCACTGCCCTCATGGAAACCATTGGTAAATACTCAGCCCATTCCGGCTATAAACTAAACAGAGACAAATCGGAATGCATACCACTCAACATCCACACCACCAGAGAGGAACTAGACAACTCAGGACTAACCTGGCAATCCGGGTTCATAAAATGTCTAGGGATCCAATTCGGCAAAAACCTCAAAACCACACTCGACCAAAATGAGAAATTAATCCTAGAAAAGATAGAAAGTCCTAGACTCCTGGTCGCCCAAATTCATAGCATGGTGGGGAAGAATAGACACAATTAAGATGATGATCACCCTGGTGATCAACTACCTGGCGGGAATGCTTCCACTCACACTCACAGACGAATTCCACCGTAAAACGGACAAGATGATAAATAAGTAGCTTTTTTCTTAGGTTAACGCAGGTTATTGGAAAGAACAGTTCCAGCATTTCACCTCCTGTCCAACAACTTTCAGCACATTTAGCACACGTTTTATAAAGGGTCACCAGAGTCCATAGAGAGACAAGTTTTCATGTGCTCAAGTACAGAATTAGTTAGTAACTCTCATTAGACAGGAATTTTGTTAATGAAGAAGATACTGTTTTTAAAAGTTGCATTTAATTCCTCTTAGAGCCTCATGGTCTGTGTTTCCTTTGTTGCTGAGAGCTGTCAATTAAGTTATTCTGTGCCCCACAGTTGACAAAAATTGTAGTCCTACTTCTTTGTTTGTGGAATGCCACCATTTTCAATTTTCAAAATCTGGTCACGATATCACTCTCCTATTAATGGGCTTGTTAGTTAGTGAAGCTTGATCTCTCGATTTTATCTCACCAGGACTATTAAGAGCTGCTTGTGACTTTTTTAAATTTACTTGTATTGTATTGTAATACATTTATACAGTGCTTACTACCCCTGACGAGGCGTCAAAAGCACTTTTTCGACGAGTAGCACGCTCCTCCGGAACCCATAAAGGATTAGTTGTGAATTCGTACAGTGAAAATATGAAAGTAATTTGAGTGGTAAATATGTGAGTCAGTTATTTGTATTGAGAAGGATATGTATTTATTTATTTATTTAGTTTTATATAGCGCTAGCTAGACATGGAGGTATCAGAGCGCTTTACATGAGAAAGAAACATTGTTTCAGAACAGGGTTACAAAGTTACTGGCGCGTAGTTACCGGGGTTACACGAGTACAAAAGCATAGCATAAACATAGCATAAACATGAGGTAAAAAATAGGCAAGGGGAGTTGCAGGAATAGAAGAGGGAAAAAGGTCTGCATTTATATAGCACTCGCTATCCTTTGGATGGGGTGTTGAAGCACTTTTTGGTGAGTAGCACGCTACTTGCAAAAACTTTGGCTTCTGCTTTCAGTCCCCTGATGAACAACTTGTTACAGACTTCATTTTCATTTGTCAAACACAGTTGTTGAGAATAATGATCTCTCAATGGCAAAAAAATTGCATTATGAATAACAACTTGTGAGCCTTCCTCATTTTCCTTGAAATCAAATTTTGATTTGTTTGCCTCATCTTCTAATGCTTGATTCGTAAACTCAATAATTTCTTCCACCGGTTTAAACCAGATCACATGTGGATTTAACATTCCTTTGTAATGGATGAGTAGAGTTATAAGTATACCAATTAATTCTGCTTCAAATTTTTATGTAGGGATTGTAGGCTGACAACTATTCATAATCGTTTTTTCGGCTTTACGTTGCTAACTTAATTGCGTCATGTTGACATTTTCTCTCGTTGAATGCTCATACTTTTCATAGAAATTACAAAAAATGGTATATATTGCATGGCATGTAGTAGGCCCGCATCACGAGTGAAAAATGAACACAAGAGAACACATGGGGGCAGATGCGCTTTACAAGTATACGACATTTAACATTTAACATTTACTACTTCTGGCGCATCTCTGCTAATCAGCAGGGATGCGCCAGAAGAGTTGCGATGCATCTGCCCACCCGTGCGCCACCACTGATGCGCCGCATTTACAATGCGGCGCAACGTGGCGCACTGATGGGCAGATGCGTGTCGCATCCCCATCGGAAAGGTGGCGCAGTGCTGGAGTTGCGTCGCAGGCGCGACGCAGCTCCAGCAAGGCTCGGGGGTGCCCTATCCCTAACATGCTGTGTCAATCCTCACGCCTGCTTCAAGTAGGTGCAGGGTTTTGACGCAGCATGGCCTTAAAAGTGACTGAGTGAAATGTTGTAGTTCCTGCGCTGGAACGCCCCCCCCCGCCCCCGCCCCCCTGCACCGGAACACCTAAATGTGGCGCAGGGCTTTACAACGTGACGCATCTCCCTGATGCGTCACGTTGGTGCTGGCTCTGCGCCGCCGCTGCCTCTGCGCCACCGCTGCCTCACAAAAGTGACGCAACGGCGGCGTAAAACTGGTGCAAGGGGCTTGTAAATCTGCCCCCTCGTGCACAAATGATATATAAGATACCAGAGGGAAACTTGCTTGGTTCGAGCGGAAAATGTCTCTCAGCTGTGGATGGCATCACCTTTTGCAGTTCCCAAACGCCTTTTTTTTTTCTGCTCGGGCCCGTTCCTCGTGAAAAAAAACCACTCAATTTGCATATCAGGAAATATAAAAATGATGCAAGAGTTCCTTCAAATAGTAAACATTTTAAATTGTTACTGTCATTAGTCACTTTTCCTTGACATCTTTTTAGTCACTCATTCCCCTTTCAGTAAACGGGTTTGAGAGAAATAATGCTGTTTTCTGAGGTCTGATCCGCAATGGGAGGTGGGCCTCTTCCCCTGTGTCCGATACGTTAACCAACTTAGAATTTCATTGGTTATATGTTTTTCCGGATGATTTTTTTTTTACATTTCCACACTCCTCAATTTTCCCCTTCGGACAGCAGCAGTACGCAGTTCACACGTTTCTACTCTGTTTGATCACATCTAGCAGGTTAGACCCCTAGACCCTACACTCATAAACCATAATTAAAACCAGGGGTTTTAAACAGGAAACACATATTAATTTTGTAATCATTACAAAGCGGACACCAGGCCTCGCACTGTGTCCTAGTGTTTAGATACATTTGTTAAAAGAAGCATCAATTTAATTATAACATACAAAAACATATATTTTATTGACAAACGTATACCGACAATAACCCTCTCATATTTAATACAAATACCTTAAATGTGTTACATTTTCCCTCCGAGTAGTAAAAAATTAAAAGCTGTGTGAGGTATTTTGCAGGATTTGCCCAGTAGGTGGCAGCGTCTAGCAGCATATTGAGAATCTAAAACAAGCATTTACAATGCAATAGATCTCGCAGCATTAAAGTTTGAGTTATTGGCATTGTAAATGACAATGCTTTGCATTACTTTTTTTTAAATTTGCAGTTGGTATATAAACATTGTTTGTGAATGGCAGCGGGAGGCAGAGACAACTGCACACGAGAGAGGCTGAGAGGGTCAACACGAAGGAGGGGACAGATTGGTGCACACAGAGGGACGGAGACAGGGGGTGTAGAGGAGGACACAGGAGGGCATAGGGAGGCACAGAGGTCACACGGCGGAGGGAGAGAACAACGCACCCAAGCAAGGCTGAGTGGTGCAACACGAGGGATGGGGCAGATTGGAGCAGACAGAGGGACTTAGACGGGGTGTATAGGTGCAGACAGGAGGATACGGGAGAGTCCAGATGGAAGGGTAAAAGGGAGGCACCGAGGTCACACAGCCGGAGGCACAGAAGAATGCACACAAGAGAGGCTGAGAGGTGTAACACAGGCACAGGGAGCAGATTGGCACACACAGAGGGAAGGAGAGAGAGAGATTGAGCACATGGGGACGGGCCGCCGCGGGAGGGGAACCTGGGTGCCCCCAATCCAACCAACGAGGACCAGAGAGGCAAGGCGGCAGTGGAACTCCCCTGCTCCCAGGGGGAGTGACTGCTCCCGCTGGAACATATTTTGGGGGTAGTGACGCAGCACTGCGGAGGGCTAGGGTTCCCACCTTGACTGGGCGGGGAAGAAACCGGCCCGCCATATTCCTATGGCAGCACTGCTCCACCAGCCAAATAAGTGAGGTTGCCCCTGGTGAATACTCTTCCAGTCAGCGTTCCTTTAAGACCACTGGGAATCTCTGCGGGCACAGAGTGTGCCATATCGGCAGTTAGCACTTGTTTCCCCTGGGCGCCCCAGTGCGCAGTAGGCCATGCGGCAGGAGGGGAGTGGGCACCATCAATGCTGTGAGGTGGCCTGCAGCTCCAACAGTCAGACGGTGGCCAGTAGCTGGTCTAGTGTGCCCCAGATCCACTCAGCAGAGCCCGGAGAAGCAAAGAAGCCTCAGAACCCGAGGTAACACAGTGATTGTGCCCGCTGGGATGTCTCGGGGGTGTAGCAGCATGGCATTGTGGAGGCCTGGGGTCATACCCTAATTCAATAGAGCAGAGCCAGAACACTCACTTGGGGCAGCTGCGGGACTCTTGCGACAGCGCTGCACCGTCAGCCAAGTAAGGACATCTGCCCCTAATACGTAGCTACCTTTTTAGCCAGCACTCCCCTTGTAGGAAACAGTGAATTGCTGAGGACACTGAGCGGACTGTAGCAGCATATCTGACTTTGTGTTCAACGTGATGCCCCATCGTGCTGGGACCCGTGCAGCAGGAGCAGAAAAAGTGTAAACACTGTAGCGGGCGGCCAGCGCTCTTTACAACCAATCTCTTAAGTGCTCCGACACTGATATCCCCAGCATAACGAGCCGAGACATGTGGAGAGGCCTGCTGCTAACCCGCCTCCCTCCTCCGGGTACTCACCACACGCCCCCAGCGATTCAGACGTGAGCGAAACTGAAACCTTCCGTGGGGCGGGACTTCCGGCTTTGGAAGCCCGTGCACGCGCCCACGGAGAGAAGCAGTGCTGGTGACGCGGGACTCACATGCCCATAAGGGAGAGCCCCGCGGTGGCGGCTGATGTCCGGAGTGGCGATAAGTGGGCTGGGGTGAGGGGGTGGGGCGCTCGGTGCACTTGTGTGTGTGTGTGTGTGTGTGCGCATGTGTGTGTATGCGACGGCGGGGGTGGGTTCTCTGTATGTGTGGGTGCGTGTGTGCATGGGCGCTCGTGTGTGTGTGTGTGTGTGTGTGTGTGTCTCTGTGTATGCGCATGCGTGTGAACACCTTAAGATATGGAGCATTTTCGATCATGCCATGAAACACGCTGCTTTTTATTAAAGAACAGACCCTTTAGGCAAACACGCAGCATTTCCTTAAACAACGTCGCTCATGTCCTGAAACACGCTGCTTTCGGAACACCTTACGATATGGAGCATTTCCGATCATGCCTTTTAGCTGCTTTCGGAACACCTTACGATATAGAGCATTTTCGATCATGCCATGAAACACGCTGCTTTTTGTTAAAGAACAGACCCTTTAGGCAAACACGCAGCATTTCCTTAAACAACGTCGCTCATGTCCTGAAACACACTGCTTTCGGAACACCTTACGATATGGAGCATTTTCGATCATGCCATGAAACACGCTGCTTAAAAGAAACTGAATTCGGAACACCTTACGATATGGAGCATTTTCGATCATGCCATGAAACATGCTGCTTAAAAGAAACTGAAAGTTACACGTTTAACCGCACTCTAAACGCGCATTGCCGCACTCTAAACGCGCATTGCAAGAAACTTGCAACAAAGTCAATTGAGCGCTCGTACTTGTGCGCGTGCTAGTTTCAAATCGCCTCCAAGGAGATGCGCGCGGCCAGGATTGACTCCTGGAAAGCAGACACGCCGACAAAAGGTCTCTGGCGAGAACGCGTTTCCGCGCGCTTAGCCGAGACCTAAAAAGGTTCACACTGCAATCTGTGTAGTTCCATTCTGAAAATAGAATCTGGCTTTGCAATCGGAGCTGCAAGATGCCATTAGGCTACAAAAGACCCTGACAGAACAAGCACTGGAATAGCCAATAGGTCTCCCTTTGAGACCTTATAAGTGTTTAGACAAAGCTATTGGCTTTGTCAATGTCTTTAAGCTATGTTGTAGAGCAACGTGGGTGCTGAGCCGCATGTTGAAAAGTTATAATAAAAAATGTTACAATTATTTTTGTTACCGTATATCGTACACATTTCCCAACGATCGATTACGATGTCCGCAAACCGTTGGGGCAGTTCGAACCAGTTCCGAAAGGCATTCGGACAGTCAAAGTCTTTCGGATCTGAATCGTACAGCTCTATGGACATGGTTACCAAACGAGCGAGTACGATGACCGATTCGAACAGCGGTTTCAATTTGATATGCCTGACTTGAAACAGCTGTCGGAATCTGTCTTTGGGGGTCCGTAGCAGGCCCCTTTCACCTGGGGCCTTCTGAATCGGTCTCTTCCCAACCATGCACAGTGTGGCAGACACCATGGGGTGCTTGCCACAGGGTGCAAGTTTTCCCCAACCACCCCTTTTCTCAATGGGAGCCTGTGTTCTTGTTCAGAACACAGGCTCCCATTAAAGTCAATGGGAGTCCGACCAAATGATGTTGGGAAGCATTGTAAATCGGTCATTCGGACTGGCAGGGCCTGATTCGATCAGAAACAATCCCAAGACCGATTCTTTCGAAACAGTTTCCGAACGACATCGGAATAGGCCCCAGAGTCTGTTTTGGTCCTCTTGCTGAACTATAGATTGTTTATGGCTTCTACTTGCTCTTGTAAATGACCATTTGATAACCTTCTTGCATATTTTGATTTTGATTCACATTGAATTACTTTTAATTGCTGATTCCCCATGATATAACTAATGACATTTTTTGCCATCTGTAATGAACTTAATTTTGAATAAACCTGTAATGTTTTGACTTGACTTCTTCTCTTTTGTGGAGGTTTTTCACTTAATAGCACTGGGCTTAGTGTTATAAAGACTCAAACAGCCTCGATCCTACACCTCCACCCTCTTATTTGTTTTAATCAGTGCTTCAATATTAGCATGCACCTGGTTATCCCTAGCCTCAACATACTTGAAACCACTCAGCGCATTCGTGGTCTACCAAAGCATTAACACACCAAGGTAGGTGGATGGCAAACAGATTTACATGAAGGTCTCAACCAATCACAACTTTAGCCAACTGAAAGACTACCTTTGCTAATTCTGGTAGTGTCATTAATAAAAGGCCAAAATATGGAGAGAGCGAAGAAAGAGAACAGAGTTACCCTCATCTGTTCATACTGTTAAAAAAGAAACCACAGAACTTCAAAGCAGAACATATGTAAAAAGAACCATGCCTTAAGTGTGGAACAGTAAACCTTGATCTAAGAAATTGTAATCTGCTGAGCAATATATGACACATGAAAGGAATTAAGTAGTAAAGAGAGCACCTCATGTGCCCGCAATGAGATGACGGGCTCACATAGTAAAATAGAGGAGCGCAATAGTGGTCCCTGACCACTGGCAGTTGAACAGTATTCGACACAAACACTGTCTGAAAAATATCATAAGACAAAAACAGCCAGTGAAAAATATTGCAATGTCAAAAATATTGTTGGACAGAATATAGAAGGTAAGAATATAAACTGTTAGGTCTCTTATTTCCATTTTTTAAATATAGTTGCACATAATCCCGTGATTAAATTATTTACTTGAGATGTATTAGTTGTATTTTGTTTTACAGAGAAATTTTAATCATTTTAAGAGACATAAACATAAACATCGCCAAGCCCATAAAGCTCGTCGTCCCCTCCCCTACATAGTAAGTAAAACAGAAAAGCACCAACATCAATTGTCCTATCATCCATCACCAATACCAGTACCAAGTCCAGAGTAAGTCCACCATCGACCCCATGTTTGTGTATGCATGCGTGGTCAGCTCCTGGCTAGATAAATGGGCTCTTCCAGTTTGGTGCACCAATCCATAGCCCTCTGCCAATCCACTACTGTGGGGAGGTGTTTAGCATTCCAGTGCCAGGCAATGTCTCTCTTGTCGAGCAATGTGCCCATACCCACCAATGCACGTTCTCCCCAGGCTCCCCCCAGGTCCTCCAGGATGTCCATCAGAGCATCCCTTGGGGAGAGTTCCACTGTGCACTCCAGGATCTGCAAGTGTACCCCCCTCCCAATAATCTACCAGTAGAGCATAATAGCAGGCAAGATCATACCCCGTTATAAAAGTGTGCCTCCGAGGAGGCGCACCATTTGCAGTTCAGAGACAGCCATGTGCCTGCTTTCCAGAAATGCATAGGTGCAAGATATGTAAAATGTAAGTAACGGAGCTGGATAAAGTCAGAGATACAAGGAGATAGGCAGCACCCTGAAGGCCATGCAGGCATCCCTCCTATATGTCTTGTGCAAGGGTCTCACCAAGGCTTTTCAGTTCTGTTTAAGAGGCTCAAAAGTATGAGGGGAGTTAACAGGGCTCGACAAATCTGAAAATGTTTACTAGTCCTGCAGGTCTAGTAACTTGGAAAAGCCCCTCGACCCAAGGGCAACCTACTCGACCTCTGTCTCTGAAAACGGAGCAAAAGTGACAAGTTAACAAGATTTAAAGGCATCTTTATTGATCAGTCCCTTTGTCGAGCCCTGGTTAATAAATAGTTACTTGCAGATCTGGGAGATTCCTCCCTTCCCCAGGGTTTCCTGAAGTAACTTTGTCTCAAGTGCATGGTATTCTGGTGGATTTATTAGAGACACCCTGTGCGTGGAGCGTGCAGGTCGCAACTGTACATAGTTAGGGAATTACATGGCGGAGAGTGAAAACTGGGTTTGTAGGTCCTGAAAGGATTTCACTGATGTATCCTTCCACACATTTCCTAAGCAAGTAATGCCTATAGTGCCCCATTTATGTAGAACCTGTTCCAACCGCCGCCCCTTCCATAGTGAAGTCTGTTGCGTCACTAGTCATTCGAAACCTAACCGCTTCAGTTCTGCACGCCGAACCAGGACCACCACTCTGGTGGATTTAGGGATATGTTTATGTTAGGGACCCCCATATAGCATATTGGCTTGGCCTGGGAGGGACAATTCCAGTTTATATGCTGGGTCGCCCTACCCTCCACTCAACCAGTCGATGATGACTAAAAACTGTGACGCCCGGTAACAGAGGCAAATAACCACCATGCCTCTGTCATATAATGAGTAGCATACAATAATCCAAGCAATACGTGGGGGCCGGTCAGCCCAGATGAAAGAGTGGATCAGTGTGGTGAGATCTCGAAGACAAGTGGTCGGTATATGCCTGCGGAAGTTCAGAAGGGAGTAGAGTAACCAGGGTAGGGCCATCATTTTAAATAAAGCTATCCTTGCAAGGATCTGAAGGGGCACGCGTATCCAACAGGTAAACTCCCTTTTCATTGTGTTGAGGAGTGGAGATATACTAAGGGACAAGGGAAGTTCAGCCTCCACTGAAATATGTATTTCCAAATTCAAAAAGCTGAGCCGCTCAATGAGGATGCTATTGCTTCCGTCCCTCTCCTCAGGGGACTCAGTAGATTTGGACAAGTTGGTCTGAAGGCCAGATGCCTCTCTTTAGAGAGATAAAAACCCTCGTTACCTGTGGACCTGAAATGAGCAGGTGTCCAAAGACAGAGGAGCACATCATCTGGATTCAGGGCAATCCTATCCTCAACTCCACCTTGCTTTTGCCAGCCTTGCACCGGTGTGTCGCAGCGAAGGCGCAGAGCCAATGGCTCAACTGTCAGGGCAAAATGCAGGAGTGAGAAGGGGCAGCCCTGTCTGGTTCCTCTACAAATAGGGAAGGGGCTGGAGAGTACTCGCACCTCTGCAGAGGGTGTGAAGTAGAGGAGCACTGCGTATCGACGGGTTCGCTGGCTAAAGTCCATACTCTCTAGAACCGATGCGAGCGCTTTCTCAAAACTGATCATTGAGAGAGTGCAGAGCTTCTGATCTCGGCTATAGAGCTCCAGGGCCACATGGAGGTGCCTAATACAATGTCTCATACTACGGTTTGGTAGAAAGCCGAACTGGTTTCGGTGGACCATGTCCGTGATGATGCGCAGTAACCTACTAGCCAAGGCCTTCGCACCATCTTAAGTTCCATGTCTATTAATGAGATTGTCTTGTTCATGCACACTTGCCCGCAAGGCATCCTGGTTTATGTAGGACCACTATGATGGCAAGATCCAGCTCCGCTGGGAAAGCCCGCTTATCCTCTGCCTCTAGGTATAGCTCCACCAGCTCAGATGTCAGGAGCTTGCGGTATTTTTAATAGAATTTGTCAGGGAAGCCATCAGGGCCCTGAGTTTTTCCCGAATTCATATCGGATAGGGCCTTTCCAATATTCTCAGTTGTGACAAGGGAGTCCAATTCCTACCATTCGGGGGGGGGGGGGAATTCGTGGAAGGAGGATTTCCCCTAGAATGGACCCCAAAGATGTCTCAAGGGGCTGCACTGACGAACTGTAGGAACTCAGAAATAATCTACAAAGATTGCAGCTATGGCAGCTGCGATGGAGTGTTTCACCCCCGGGAGTCGTGGATTTCTGGCACTATTGTCAAGGAAAGATGTCTAGTGTCAAATATATGCTACAACGCAAACAATTACAAGCATGCCTTTACAACGCAGTGTTTACATTGCAACTACCATTACATTGCATGATTTTACAACGCATGCCATTACAACGCATTTTTTAAAATCACCATTACAACGTATACCATTACAACGCATACCATTACAATGCATAATACTTTTAGGGTAACAGTGGGGTAAGTGTTGGATAGTGTAGGGGTAAAAATTACTATTCCCACTTCAGTGAGTGCAACAGTAGGGTAAGTGTTGGATAGTGTAGGGGTAAAATTTACTATTCCTACTCCAGTGAGTGCAACAGTAGGGAAAGTGTTGGATAGTGTACGGGATAAAATTACTATTCCCATGTACCCCAAAACCCATACCCACCCTAAAACTAAAAAATCTCCAATACTTACCTTATAATGCGTCGTAATGGCATGCGTTGTAACGGTATGCGTTGTAACAGCATGCGTTGTAGTGACATGTGTTCTAATGGCATGCGATGTAAAGGCAGTTGTGTTGTAACAGCTGCATCGTAAAGGTAGTGCGTTGTAATGGTTGTTTCCTGTCTAGTGGCTAACCAGTTCAGCAACTTACTGGTCTTTATTGCCAAATTCATATCTTCGCTGTAGGGTCGTACGCCAGGATTGCCGGGCTTTTTCAAGAACAAGTTGGCAGTGTGTGGCTTTGGCCAGATCCAGCTGCCCGAGAGAGGCAGAAGATGGCTCCACCCCACAGTGAGTCTCAAGTTGTAGAATCTGGGCTTCTAGGGGCACCACCTGTTGTTGCCATGCCCTTTCTTGAGCAAGTAGTATAGATTTAGCTCTGCCCCATATTGTGGCTTTTCCAGCTGCCCACATGGTGCCCGCAGAGGAGATGGATCCACGGTTAAGGTCAAAATAGGTTCCAAGCTCACCACCTCAGAGTGAAGAGGGTCACTCCTCCTTCAGGAACTAGGTATTGGGCTCCCAAATGGGTATGTGTGCCACTTACAGAGTACCCACTTGAAGGAGGACTGGAGAGTGATCAGAGATGCTTTAAGGGAGGATCTCGATTGCAGTCGTGTGAAGGAGATCAGTGGAAGGGAGCAGCATGATGTCAATACGGGGAAGAGCTTTATGGGCCACTGACTTGTGCAAATTCTTTATCATGGGAATGCTACACTCTCCACATATCACAGAGGCCTAGGGAGCTCATCCAGTGTGTCAGCACCTTCGTACTGCCAGCCCGATGTGTTGTGGTGTCTGCCCTGGAATCAAGTATGGGTCCAGGACAGCATTGAAAATCTTTCCTATGATAGTGATCCCAGGAGGGAGCTTCCAGATGAGAGCCAGGCAATTGTCCAGGGTTGCACGGGGTGTGTGGGGTGGGATGTAAATACTCAACAGGTTATATATAACTCCCTCAAGGGACCTCTATGCTGAAGAATCTGCCTAGTGGGTCTAAATGGGTTTTTGTATTAAGTAGTGGAAAGGACTTGTGGAGAAGAATCACCTCTCTCCGCACACCCCTGGTGAAGCTGGTATGATACACCCAGTCATAACCAAAGTGGAGGAGAAAGGTACATTATGTGTGTCCAGCAAGTGGGTTTCTTGGAGTATGAGGAGCCCAGGAAATGTGCTTTTTGTGTATCGGAGAATGGCAGTTCTTTTGATCCTATCTAAAAGTTTGTTGCCATTCCAGGGCAATACAGAGAAGTTGACCATACGCGTTCAACTGGTCATGGAATGTTTCCAGAGGGCTCCTAGGGCACCGCATTGGGCCTTCTAGAGGGGATCAAGGGTGTTAGTCATGAAATGATGTGAGACAGAGTAAAATGAACAATCAAACTGCAGAAGGATAGCACAAAACAAATAGAACAAAACCTCGACCCCCACCCTATAATTCCTACCCAAGAATCATCTGTCACCTGATATGTTCAAAACACTGAAACATTGTCTGTTTTGTGTGAGAATCACACTGGGAGACCTCCAGAAACTGAGAAGAGAGGAATCAACCACCTTATCCGATGGCCATGCATAGGGCCTACCACTGTCAAGGCCTCAGGAAGCAAGGTGGGCACCATAAAATCCTATCACTCATTTCTTGCTGATGCCTAAGTGGACCATCTCACCAAAGCGGGAGTTGGCTTAGGGGTTGCCCGAGACCTCACAGGGCCACCCGAGAATGCAAGATCAGTTGGGTGTGCCGGTATAGCCTTCTCGTGAGGAGCAGCGTATTGACCATAGACTTAAGTGAGGTCATCTCATCCTCTAAGGTGGATACTCGGTCAACAGGCTCCTCCACCGGTTTGGCCACATTACGGAGATCTTGTCTGAGTAAAGTCACATCCATCCTCACCCCCCCATCTTGGTCTCCATGGCCTCCCTAGAGGCTTGATTAGCCCGTAGAAAGGCTCTGTTATCAGGTGACTCCATCAGGAGATGACTGATAGGTTTGTCCTGGTTCCCTCCGCTGCCTGAAGGGAAAGCAGTAAAGCAGTCTATCTTGGATTGGGTATGCGACGCTTGGCCTCTGTCATTGCGCATCGTTGCTCCGGAGAGTGTAGCTAGCTGTAGGTATCACCTGTCTGCATTGGTGCTCTGTCCTGCCCCTTGGTGTTTATGGGATCAGATACAGTGCAACTCCTCAAGTTGTCACACTGGCCCGCTTGCTCTGTCCGTAGAAGCCAGAAGCAATGAGAGGCAGCACAACTAGTTGGTGGGAGAGAGGACAGCACCCAGCAGCCTCCTTGGGCCTTTCAGAGGGGTACAGCCAGAATGAGTCCTTGAACTAGACCGCTTGCCCTGTCTCGAAGTCCGCCTGATGTAGGCCAGGTGCAGGGTTGCATAAGCAAGCTGTCCGATAGCTGGTATTGAGAGGTCATGTGGGCTCCAACATGTCCCCTCTCTGCGATGTGTACAGGGAGGAGTGATCCTCTGTAATATACCCCCTTACAGCCACTCACCAAAGTGTTACAAGTGGTCCATACCGGTGCTCATACTCCCCACAGTCCAGGTCAGACTTGGGTCTAGGTGGTAGGGGATCCAATCCCACACCCGACAGCGCCAGCTCCACTCAGTAGCCCCCTCAGGCCAGCAATCCACACCCTCGATATCAGAGAGAGCAACCTCCCACGGAACAGAGAGCGGGGTGAGGGGGCCCTGACGACTACCATGCAGGTCATCACATTGGCCGAGCAGTAAAGGAAAAAGTGGTGCCCGTCACACCATCGGTCACAATCTGGCCCAGACCTCACACCAGCCTCCAGAGCACTGCAGAGGCACAATGTAACAGTTTTAGCAAGTGTCAGATACGGCCCCAACAGCACCAGCCTCAAGGCACCCAGGGGAGAGGATCGTCGACCCAAGGCGGATGGTGATGGGTAAACTGGAGGTATGGGGAGCTTTCTCAAAAAGGGCAGCCAGGCTAGCCACACCTTCTGAAATGTACTCATTTTTGTTACAGTTAGTTATTGCATTAAAGCCAAGTATGTTTAATTTAATTGTAATGTGGTTTTGTTTTAATTATTTGGTAACAAATTTAAACTTTTTTATATTTTGTCCATTTTTTTTTGGTGGAGGTTGTTAAGTTTGAAGGGGAATAGCATGGGAAGCTTTTCAAATATGTATTTGTTAACTGAGTATAACAATTGTCTAAGCTTTGTTAATTAGGTTATTAGATAATTATGTGCATAGTTGTTTGATAGGTAATTTTAACAATAGAGTAATATTTGTTAATGCATTAATTCGATGATTTTGTTTAGTATTATTTTGTTTTTTAAACATTTGTATATTAAGTAAAAATATTAAGTTCACGTTTTTTGTAGACTGATTAATAGTGTTATTATATTTAAAATTAATGTGTATTGGTATTTTTTCAGTTGAATTTGTTTTTGTGCTTTGTGGTTGTTGACATTTTGGGGAAATACAATGGGAATTATTTTAAATCCAATTTGTATTTGTTTTAAATATATTTGTATGCATATTTTATATGTTCATTTCATGTCTTTCATTTTTAATACTTTGAATAAGTTATGTAATGTTAATAATATATATTTGTTATATTGTTCAATTAAATATATTTTATGTTTACTTATGTTAAATATATGTATTTTATTTTGTATTAATTTAGGAATCGGGACATTAATTCAAGGCTTTCTAAAGTTTGACCTTTTCCATACTGTTGTTTACCCTTGAATGGGATTAGTTGTGGCAACCCCTGCAAAATCCAACACTTTCCCTACTGTTCCTTATGTGGGAGAAGTAAAGCTGACCTCCCCAAAGCCCCACACTTTCCTTTCTGTTGCTTAGGTTGGAGCGTGGATAGTAAACGGACCCCTCCAAAGTCTGACACTTTTCTTACTGTTGCTCATGTGGAGTGAGAATAATAAATATGACCCCTCCAGAGTCCAACACTTTCTATACTATTAATTATGTCATAGTGGGAATAGTAAATCTAATCCCTTCAAACTACAACACTTTCCCAACGTTGCTAAATCAAAGAGGAAATAGTAACCCTAACCTCTAAAAAGTCCTACCCTTCCTCTTCTGTTTCTTACTTTGGAATGGGGATAGTAAATCTCACCCTCTAAAGTCATCTCCTTCACAAAAGTTGTTTACTTTGGCATGGGAATAGAAAATCTAAGCCCTCCAAAACCAGCATTGTCCCTACTATTGCTTACATCAGAGAGGAAATAGTAAATCTAACCCCTCCAAAGCCCTACACCTTCCATCCTGTTGCTCAGCTTGGAGTGGGAATAGTAAATCTGACCCCATAATATTCGAATACTTTCCCTACTATTGCTCAGGTTACAGTGGGAATTGATAATCCAACCCACTCCAAAGTTCAACAATGCCTTACTGTTGCTTACTTGGGAGTGAGAACTGTAAATCTGACTGCTCGTGAGTCCAACACTTTCCCTATTACTTCTCAGGTTGTAGTGTGAATAGTAAATCTGACTCCTCCAAAGTCCAACACTTTCTCTACTGTTGCTCAGGTTAGAGTGGGAATAATGATTTGACCCTTCCTGAGTCCACACTGTTAATTGCATCATAGTAGGAATAGTACATTTAATCCCTCCAAACTCCAACACTTTCCCTACTTTCCCTAATGGTTGATGTAAGTCAAACCTACCTCAAAGTGGAAATAGTAAATCTAAGCTCTACAAAGTCGTACCTTTCCTCTGCAGTTGCTTACTTTGGAGTGTGAATAGTAAATCTAACAGCTCAAAACACTTTCCATACTGTTGCTTACTTCTGGGTGAAAATAGTAAATATACCCCCTCCAAAGTCCTACACCTTCGTTACTGTTGCCCAGATTGGAGTGTGAATAGTAAATCTGACCCCTCCAAAATCCAACCCTTTCCTTACTGTTGGTAGTCGGAGTGAGAAGTGGAAATCTGACCCCTCCAAAGTCCAACAGTTTCCATACTGTTGCTCAGGTTGGAGTGAGGGGAGTAAATCATACTTATGCACATTTTAACACTTTTCCTACTGCTGCTTATATCAGAGTGGGAACAGTGCAACTAACCGCTCCAAAGTCCAAAGGATTCCCTAGTGTTTCTTACTATGGAGTGGGAATAGTAATATTTTTTGATTTCTTTGTAAAAAGTTAGTTCAAGTTAAATTGTTTTTTAATATTAATTTTTAGTTGTATTTTTATTCATTTAATCTTTATTTTAACATTGTTATTGTATATGTTTTTGCTTTTTAATCTCTTATGTTTGTAATTATGATTATTTTTATTAGCATTTTATATTTATGTTTAAATAATATATATTTTTAAATAATATTTAAATTTTTTGAATTATTTTAAAGTCAATATTTTTATTTATCTTTGTAAGGTATATTTTTTCAATGTAATATCATTTTTAAAGTTAATATATGTTTTAAAGTTAATGTAGGGTATAAGTGTTACTCACCTATTTTTTGACAATATTGTTGCCTTTACATACAACATACGTAAAATCGATATCTGTTTCGTTGATATTTTTGTGTGATATTTTTGTCACTGTTATTTTCCCCAGCAATATTTCATCATACAAGCAGATGAACATTGTCTTGGAAACAGACTACGGGTATTTTGCGGGTGTATGCACGAAGCTTTACATTCATGGAACCGGATAATAATATTTCAATGATATAAACACTGCTTGGTAGAAGCAGTTAGCCTGAAACTTTTAGTAACCAAAGTTTACATGGTTCTATATAGACATATAGAGTTCTGTACTCTTTTATTCAAGCCTCCAGTACATCACTGAGATTATTCTGAGAGAAAAGGGCCTCAGATACCATATGTAATGCATAAAATGGCTGGCAATAAATTAAGCCTATTGTGTTTACAAAAATGTTATTTATTTTTAAAAGTTCTATTTTTTGTATTAAAATACTTTAAAAATGTATGTGATATATATTTCTAATGGAAAGGGAAGACCACTCGGTCCCCCCGAACGTATGGATGGGTGCCCCGATCCCCCGGGAAACCATTGTGGGTGGGGGGCGTGTCCCGGCTGGTATGCCAGAAGCGGCGTAGCCGGAGCACGCCCCTCCCACCCAGAAGAGGTTGGCCCAGACACCCGCCCGGAAGTCCGTGCACGGATGGGCGTACCTGAGGCGGGCCCCCGCCCTCCCGCAGATGGATAAATAGAGCGGGAATCCAACGAAGCTTCCTCTTGTTCCAGTGCTCTGAAGGCTGCACCACTCGTCGCTCGTGAGCCCTCTAGGGAACAAGCTGCATTTTTTGAGAACTTGTAATCTTTGTTTTTCTCTTTCAGCATCAGGCGTGTGGAAGATCGAGTCACCCTTGCGGGTCAAGTCGGACGAAGTGATCAAAGTCATGCCTGGCAAGAAAGCGGGAAAGAGCTCTGAGATGGAGAGGATGCTACGCACCTTGGTGAACCAAGTGGCGGTGATGGACCGAAAGTTGGGTAAAGTGGATCAGCTCGGTCGTGGCTTAGCGGCCGTCAGGAAACAGGTGGCGGCCCAGAATGCCCCTTCGGGGCGGCCTAAAAGAGTCATAGGACCGGCCTTGCCGAACGTCGCCCCGGGGGATAAGGGTAAGAAGAAGAAGGGGAGGGCAGGTTCCAGTGAGGTCCCAGTCCCAGGGGTAACTCCATCGAGTCCAGGCGCGGACATTCCCGTCGTGCCGGTGGACAGCCCGGTACCAGGACCGGATGGGGGTTCGCAAATTCCCGTGGTGATCACGCCAATGGGGGATGACCAAATGCCCCCTGAACTAGCACTTCAGTTCGCGGCAGTATTACCATGGCTAAAGAAGGGAGCAGGGGATCAGTGGCTGCGGGAGACCCGGCTGAAGAAGCCAGATTAATTATTGAGCAGTTGCGGCAGTCAAGGGATGCCGGGACGGCGAATGTACCTTATATTCCCCCGCAGGTGGCGATGGCGGTCACGACTGGCGGTCGGGTGAAGACAACGGACGCGGCTGGGAAGACGGCTGAAGCCGGTAAGAGAGCGTTGCCATTGGTGGGGGAGGGTCCAGTACCCTCAAGGCGGGAAAGTTTATCGCAACACATTCCCATGGCTACAAAAGAGATGGTGTGGGGAGATAAGTATATTAACATGTTTTCACTTTTGACTGACCATCGTGAGTTAGAATATGCAAAGACCCAGAAAGATCTATGGCACCCCATTGTATGGCGGGCCAAGATGGCGGAATTCAGGGTCGATGAGACCATGGTGAACTGGGTCAGGGCATTTTCTATTTTCACGGCAATTATTGGGGAGCGAAAACCAGAAGTGTTGGCTGACTTAGCATGTTATCAGAACAGGATCATGAATTTCCATGCAATGTACGGGGGAAATGAATGGAAGGGTTACGATGTTACCTTTAGAAAAGCGAAGGAGTTTAACGAGGCCTTGACATGGGATTGTTTGGATACAGTGTCATGGCATGCTCAGCTCTTGCCGGGACCGGCGGGTACTTCGGTACCAAGCACGAGTGGCTCTGGGGCATTCCATCAGAAGCCGTGGCAGCCCTTTCGGGCGAGCGCCGGGGGGGATCCCCATCCCAGGTCTGGCGGGAATGGAGGCAAGCGGGGGGTTTGTTGGGGATTCAACAAAGGAACCTGTACCAGGCCTCAAGGAACGTGTAGGTTCCGGCATGCTTGTTCGGGCTGTGGGAATTCCTCACACCCGGAAACCAGTTGCCGATCCAAGTGCAATGGTGCGGGAGGAAAGGGGGGATCCAAGCAGGATTGATGCGGTGCCTCGAAAGCAAACATCTTCGCCCGTTGATATCTTGGCTTTGACCCCTTGGCTGAACCGATACCCAGATCATGCGTCCGCCGGGACTTTGAGGAATGGCTTTCTATATGGCTTCAAGATCCCGGCGGGCAATTTTCGGGGGAGCCCCTCCTGTAAGAACCAGCTGTCTATTCAGCACAACCCGGCGGTGGCCGCCAGAAAGATAGCGAAAGAAGTTAGCTTGGGGCGAGTAGCAGGTCCATTTGTCTGCCCGCCTGTTGCGGAATTTGTGTGTTCTCCGTTAGGAGTGGTTCCGAAGAAAGACCCGGGGGGAGTATAGACTCATCCACAATCTATCGGCCCCTAGGGGGGCCTCGGTAAATGAGGCTATTGACCCCGAGGTATGCTCAGTGAGATATGCATCGTTCGATGACGCAGGCGTTCTGTTGAATCGCCTGGGCCCCGGTGCATTGTTAGCGAAATCAGACATTGAATCTGCATTCAGGTTACTCCCGGTACACCCTAAGGACCAGCGCCTGCTGGGATTCACGTTTCAAGGGAAATATTACATGGATAAATGTATGCCCATGGGTTGTTCAATTTCATGTGCCTATTTTGAAATGTTTAGCTCCTTTTTGGAATGGGTGTTCACCGAGGCCACAGGGCATAGACAGGTGATGCACTATTTGGATGATTTCCTTTTCCTGGGCTCGGCGGGCACTTGGGACTGTGCACAAGCGCTGCAGGACTTCTGCACACTCATGCGGGATTTTGGGGTACCATTGGCGCCAGGTAAGACGGTGGGGCCATCTACCTCGCTGGAGTTTCTGGGGATTGAACTAGACTCGGTGGAGGGGTGTTTCCGTCTGCCGGTTGAGAAGGTGGCCAAGTTCAGGGCTTCCTTGGTACAATGTCTCCAGAAAGAAAAGGTGACCCTACACCAGTTACAACAGACAGTGGGTCAGCTTAATTTTGCCTTAAGAGTGATGCCGATGGCTCGCCCTTTCTCACGTTCCATAGCACAGGCTATGGTGGGCCTTAAAGAAGGACACCACCGCACTAGACTGTCGTCAGAGGTTCGCCAGGACATGCGCATTTGGTTGGCATTCCTGGCGGATTTCAACGGTCGAGTGGTGTGGAACAAACCCCCAGCCTCGTCGGACGAACTGGGATTGTGGACCGACTCGGCGGGGAGCGCGGGATTTGGCGCAATCTCTGGAAACCGGTGGTCGGCACAAACATGGCCGGCGTGGTGGCACTCAAGCGGCCTAACAGGTAACATTGGATTCTTGGAGCTATTCCCCATTTGGGTGGCTGTGATGGCATGGCCGGAAGACTTTAGGGACCGCTCAGTGGTGTTTTGGTCAGACAACATGACAGTGGTCGAGTGCATTAATCACCAGGCTGCACGCTGCAAGTGGATCTTAAGACTGTTGAAAGAAATTGTATTGCGATGCATGAGATTGAATGTACAATTCAGGGCAAGGCATGTGCCGGGTGTACTGAATAATGCAGCTGATGCACTCTCTCGTTCACACATGCAGGCTTTCAGGGGTTATCTACCCACAGCGGAACTAGTGGCGGCACCTTTCCCCAAAGCACTATGGCAGATCGGTGCCCCGGACTACAAGACCTCGTGGCAGCCAGTTTAGCACCCAGGACGAGGAAAGCTTATGGAGGAGCGTTCCGTTCATACTGCGCCTTTTTAGGGCCGGTAGGGGGGCATAGCTGGGGGCGGGAAGAGTCCTTGCTCCAGTTTCTGGTGGCACTTCATAAGGAAGGCCGATCGGCGGCAACCGCCAACAGGTATAGGGCTGCTATATCATTCATGGCACAGCTCCACGGGATACGGGACCCGACGGGTTCCTTCTTAGTCAGGAAGGCACTCCGAGGCTGGCAGCGCCTGAAGGGTCGCAGACAGGATAAAAGGCACCCGATTGGGTTAGACAGATTGTCCTTGCTACTAGCGAAACTGGATGAGACATGCTCCTCGCCCAGTGAGGTAATACTGTTCCGAGCGGCTTTCGCATTGGCATTCCATGGGGCCATGCGGGTAAGTGAACTCGTGGCGAGGAATAAGAAGGATGTGGGGGGAGGTCTATGCAGGGATCACGTCCAAATAAGGGGCGATTCTCTGCTGATCTCGATAGCCAGGTCAAAGACAGACCAGGAGGCTTTGGGGAGTAGTGTGGTGCTGCAGCGCGCCCGGGGGAACCCCGGTTGTCCGGTAAGGTACTTGGAGGCCTACATGGCACAGAGGTTGACAACATGGGGGGGGGACCCTGCTTAGGCACAAGGACGGCACCCCGTTGACAAGATTTCAATTTCGGAGGGTGCTGGCAATTACGATTGCAGCGGCGGGCTTGAACCCGTATGATTTTGGGACCCACTCATTCAGAATAGGGGCCGCTACGGAGGCTACGGCTCGGGGTCTGTGTACAGAGGAGGTGAAACAGTTAGGCCGTTGGTCCTCGAACTGTTTCAAGAGGTATGTGCGATTGCACATGTTGTAAAAGACTGATGAAATGCACTCACGCTTGTTGTCTTTTGTTTGGATTACAGTTTCGCAAGCCTGTAACGCGGGGCGAAAATTGGGATCGGCCCAACACCAGAGGACCAGCGGGAAAGGATCACCGACTGGAGATCAAGTGGTATGGGTCGTGGGCCACTCATACGTGAGGCGTGCTGGGGACATATTCAAGGCAGGTGACGCGACTCACGCATCTGAGGAATATGGGTTCAGAGTGACCTTCCATGGGAAAGGAGGCCTCTGTTTTGACCAATTTCAGAGCTTTGTGGAGGAACTCTTAGGGCGGCACAGGTCACCGCCAACTGTAATCATAGTGCATCTGGGAGGCAATGACTTGGTAAGACTGGGAAGACGGGTGTTAGTAGAGCACATATTGTCAGCAGTCAGTTGGTTGGCCAAGAGGCTCCCTGGGTGTACGATTGCCTGGTCCCACATGATTCCCAGAAGAACTTGGCGGGGGGGTTTGTCTGTGTCGGCGTTGAACCACTCGGTAAAGAGGGTCAACAACAAGATTGAGAAACTGTTTCGCTCCACTCATCTACAAAGCATTCCCCATGGGTGTATTCGGGGTGATCACTATTATTTGAATGATGGGGTGCACCTCTCCAGGGCTGGGAATGACTTACTCATAGGAGACTTCGTAGCATGGCTAGTGGCATTGAGGAGACATGACCTTTAGGAGGTGTGGGGGGGCCGGATAGTCGGTCAACTATCCGGCCTGTGGCGGTAAGGTCATGATCGGTGAGCAGTGATTTCAAGGTCCCTAGGGGGGGCGCCACCCAGTATGGATGGGAGCGCCCGGGGGGAGGCGGCCATTGGCCCCTCCCACGGGGGGGCGGCACCCACTACGGATGGGTCGCCCAGGGGGAGACAGCCATAGGCCCCTCCCAGGGGGAGACGGCTATATGCCCCTCCTACGAATTTCCCGGGGGCCGGATATCCGCTCCGGCGGAAGAGAGTGTGGGGAAGGGGGGGAGTTCACGCTGTCCTTCTTACGGATACCTCGCACGAGAACTCGGACGACCTTAAGATGGCTTCGAGTGAAAGGGGGCCCCCACGACAAGGGAAGTTACAGTTGGCTGCGAGGGTAAAGTCCTCTGCGCATGCGCCACTCACACCGTGAGGGCGGGAATTTGGTAGTAGGGATCTGACACCGGTTAAGACCTTGCCGTTGGCCCTTAATGCTAGGTTGTACAATTTTAGAATGTTATGCATTTTCAGGATACTAGACTCGGCTAGGAAACCTTTGTATTAGAGATTTGTTAAGGTTAGCCAAAAACTTGTCTTCATCAAAATGTAATGGAAGTTAAAATTGTACATGATTCATGAAACGTTTTAATTTAAAGTTTTAAATTTTGTTTCATATTTTAATAAATACGGCCGGGGGGGTAAGGCCCCCCCCGCCTTCCAAAAGTTCAAACCTGTGTCTGTCTCCTCCCATGGGGAATTGGTGTTGGGAGGGGTGGCGGGCATCCCGGCCCATATAAGCAAAGTAAAGTGGATTAACATTTTATTAAAATAATTATATTGTAGTTCCAAATAAGCACTTACATTAAAAATAGCTCTGCCGTTAAAAACACAGTGGGTCAATTAAGGTTTGGCGGAACAGGAGAGCTAGTAACAATCAGTAGTAGTTCTCAGTTTATGCATCATTTATAGGTTACCTGGTGGAAACATTGACCTGACACAAGCTTGCTGGGTCCCATAGGCAGACACACTGTCCTATTTAGGGTGGGAAATTACTCATGTACCTTGGCCTGGTCCACCATGAAAGGCATGACAGTCCCCGGCAGAAAAACACAAATAATGGTCTGGGACTCAGACAATAAACTCCCTCCATATCAGGGCCACTGCTTTTTCTTTAGTTTAGTTATGTTTTTAAACAAACTACTTCTTTGGAAGTTTATTTCAGAAAAGCAAAAAAGAATGTTGGATGGGGACAAATAAGTGTGGCACCTACTCAATCAATCAATCAGGGTTCTTATAGAGTTAAACTAATCACCTGTGAGGGTCTCAAGGTGCTGGGAGGGTGGGCGGGGTCTGCAGTTCAGTCAGACAGCCAGGTCTTGAGGTCCTTCCGGAATTGAGGCAGTGACGGTGATTGCATGGGGTGCAGAGGTAGGGAGTTCCAGGTTTTTGTAGTGAGGTAGGAGAAGGATTTTCCTCCAGCTGATGTCTAGCAGAACTGTGGGACTATGGCCAGATGGGGGGAGCGGAGATGTCTGGTTTGTGCAGAAAGAGAGGCGGTGGTTGAGGTATTCGGGTCCGGTGTTGTGGAGGTCTTTGTAGGCGTGGGTGAGGAGCTTTAAGGTGATTCTTTTGTTGATCAGAAGCAAGTGGAGATCTCTCAGGTGACCAGAGATGTGGCTTCGGCTGGACATGTCCAGGATACGTCTGGCAGAAGCATTCTGGCTGCACTGCAATTACTTTTAGAGTTTTGGGGTTGTGCCAGCATAGAGTGCATTGCCATAGTTGAGCCTGCTCCTGACGAGTGCCTGGGTGACCGTTCTCCTGGACTCGGTGGGGATCCATTTGAAGATCTTTCTTATCAGGTGAGGTGTTTGGAAGGAGGCAGATGATACGGCGTTGCTATGGCTGTTCATAGAGAGCGAGGAGTCGAGGATGATGCTGAGGGTACGTGTGTGGTCGGTGGGTGTGGGTGGGGTTCCAGGTGCAGCTGGCCACCAGGAGTTGTCCCAAGCAGAAGGAGTGGAGCCCAGGATGAGGACTTTTGCCTACTCATGGTTCTTCTCTGCCTTCAGTGTATGGGTGGATGTTTATATGGAAATACTCATTTCAAAATATGGTGTCTGAAACTTAAAATCATTATAAAAAGAAGAAATATATATAATTGTGCTCTGCACAGTAGAGTGAACCAGAAAATACAATTTGAACTTTTTTATTTACATTTCCAAAATTCAAATTTTCACTTTTCTGAAACACATACATTACTCCACATTTATAATGTACATTACCATAGTGTCTCAAGTAATGTAAACATGTGTGAAAAATACTTATGGATTGCACTTCCTAACTACATAACATCATGGGTGCAACACCTCCATATTTAAATTTTCTTCACTCTACAGCTAGATATGTTCATCGCTCCACATCCCCTTGTCATGCCTTTGTCCACTTTTATTCTTTCAAGATCTCTTTCTTTAACTCTTCTTTTCACTCTGTCTCTTTACATAATTTTCTACACATTTCTTTCTCTGTATCTCTCCTTCCTTCTCTCTCCATGAATTTCAAGGGAACGCCTAACATACCTCAGTGATTTAAGAACCTGCTGCTGACATATGCATGTAATCTGTAGTCAAAAGCTTGAATCTAGGGGGTGTGGCCAGGCGATCTAACATGGCAGACGCACCTTAGTGGAGCTCTCCGTAGCCTGATCAAAATCCTGCAATTATCCTGCTAATCCATAAATTTTGACTCAGCCCCAGCGTTGGGAGGAATTTTCGGCACCTGTTCCACCTATGCATTCGGTTCCAGCGATACATCTCGAGTCCCTGTCAGACGCTACAGGATTGAGGGGTGTACAGCATACGTGTGCAGGGCCAGCGGCTCCCTATGTAGGAAGGCCGTTGAGCCGCACACCGCGATACGCCCGTTGGCATGGAGAAGCAGCCGGAGTCGAGGAGGTGACGGCAGTCAGAGAGGAAGGACCATCTGGAGAGGCGCCTGGGGGCCCTGAGGTCGGCGAACCCAGATTCCTGTGTTTTTGGGGATCTCGGCGGCTGGCTCGAGCCACCTCGGGACTGTGGACTTAGGAACCCTGGAGCTCCCTGGGGCTTCAGATAAGTATAGGAGACAGAGAGAGACCCCTTGTGAATATCAAGGGAAATTAGGTACTTTTGACAAGTAAAAAGGTCATCCCCTTGACAAAACAATATGTATTGAATGTTCAATTGCTGCGATGTACCTATTGCATATTTAAACACCACAACAACCACTCATATCACTGATTGTGAATTTCCACATTCAATTAGTACAGTCAAGTAGTATTTTATTAAAAATATATTGTTCAAAGATTAAAACATCAAATATCACCATTGTGATCACAGAAAAATTATTAAAAAACAGTTAATACAATGCTAAAATAAATTAATCAAACCAAATTACAAATATCGTTATGAGCCAGCATAACAGAGACAACAACATTTGTAAGACAGCACACTTTGTCATTCACTATTGCACATCATATGGAGTAATAACTTCAAAACATAGCTTGGGATACAATCATCAATTTTGCATCTACAAGTCTATGTCGATCTTTAGATTGTGCCTACAGATACGTCGACTCGTTTGGATGGAGTAGCGGCTAGGGTCACCTCTTACTTTGCCACCCTATTTAGGGTGGCGAAGTAAGAGGTGAAACTAGCCGCTACTCCATCGAAACGAGTCGACGTATCTGTTGGCACAAACTAAAGATCGACATAGACTTGTAGATGCAAGATAGGGTTTCCCACTGGGAAACCCTATCTGCAGACACTATCGATAAGTTCATTGATGATCTTCCCCCGCAGACTCTCTCCATGGCACGGGAAGCCCTAGATGCCTCACTGTCTATTGAGTAGTTATAAACAGCATTAACCGACATGAAATGAGGATGGCAGCATCCCGCAAGATTGGAGACATGCCGAAATTGTAGTTGTCCTCAAACCGGGCCGACCACCGGAACTTCATTCATCTTATTGTCCGATCTCGCTCCTCAACGTAGAGGTTAAGCTTTTAGCCAAAGTGATCGCAAATTGCCTAGTCCCATACATCTCAGATCTTATTCATCCTGATCAGGTGGGATTTATGCCCAGCCGTGCTACACGTCATAACATATGTAGAGTACATAATGCAATTGCACATGTAGACAAACAAGAGGAGCCTGTAGCACTACTCCTTGCTGACATGGATAAGGCCTTTGACTCGCTCAGCTGGGTCTACCTCTTTGCTTTGCTTAGTCACTTAAACTTTGGCCCCCTCCTGTTAACCTTCATATGTCTCCTATATACTCACATCTCGACATCCGTCAGGGTTGCGGACTCCATTTTGGGCTGCTTTGCTATAGGGCAGAGTACTCGCCAGGGTTTCCCCCTCTACCCATACTTGGTCGCCTTAGCCATGGAGCCATTGGCTGAGTGGTTGAGGATTGATGCCCAGATCCGCGGCTTTGAGTGGTCGTGAGAGGTCTCCGACCGTATCGCGTTATACGTGAATGATGTTTTGTTCTTCCTCACCAGACCTGATAGGACCAGTGTGCCACTTCTCAGGATCATGCAGATATTCGGGGAGACCTCTGGCCTATACATAAACAGAAGTAAATCGTATTTGTGGACCCTGCGTGGGTGAGATCAGCTGGGTGCATGGTCTCGAGAGGTGACCGTAGTTCCTGATGGTTTTACATATTTGGGGGTGCTTCTATCCACATCTCAATCTGTTTCATGGGACGGAAATCTGTCCCCTTGTAGGTACGGACGGGAGACCAGGTCTGCGTGTGGTCTCATCTACCTCTTTCCCTACTTGGCAGATCTGCCATATTTAAAATGGTATCCTTGCCTCGTCTACTATACCAGCTTCAAAATCACCCCTATCCTATACGGCGACCTGGTTCCGGTAACTTAACACAGTCCTTGCTCGTTTCCTATGGGGTGGAGGAGCAGCGTGCGTGGCATTGAGGACCTGTTTTCAATCCACCTATTGTGGAGGCATTGCCACCCTATATGTCCAGGCCTATCATGCGGACTCACACATAATAGTCCTTAACGAATGGTGGCACAGAGACCGGAGAGACCCAGCATTTGCAGTAGAGCGCTGGCTAATGGGGGCCATGTCGATACACAGGGTCTCGTATTCTGGCCCGCTGATGAATGTGCTGCCGCCGGCAACCAGGACGGTCTTCAAGGTATGGAAACGAGCACACACAATGGGTTGGATGGGGTAAACTGGCGTAGGAAACCCCCCTGTGGAACAATGGTTAGCTATCACAATTGGAGCAGCTGTCTGGGTTTCGAGACGAGGAGGCCATTGGAATAGATACAGTGGGCGCAGTTATGCATGGAGGGAACATGAAGTCTTTCCAGTAACTTTGGATAGAATATAATATGCTCCACACACAATTTTATAGGTACCTACAATTGCGGCATGCTCTTTCCCCACATCTGGCGCAAAAAGATGCCCTGCTGGACTTCAACCCTATTAAGGCCATGGTCTTTATGGGAGACTTGGGGGACCACAAAATAACCAAAATCTATCGTCCGCTCATAAATAATACCCCGACTACACTACATAAAACACGCGAGGACTGGCAGCTGGGCCTGGGACCCCTTGACGAGGATGACTGGGTGGAGGCACTTGAATCCCCACATGGCGTGGCGATCGCAGCCCGCTTGCATCTGATTCACTTCAAATACCTGCATCGGGTATATTTTACAAGGTATAGGTTGTGGTGGGCGGGGCTGATCGCGTCCCCTCGTTGCCTGCGTTGTGGGGCGGCTGAGAGTACTTTCTTTCACACAATATGGCAGTGTGCGTCCCTGTCGCGGTTTTGGAGAGGGGTGGCTGCGTGCCTCTCGGAGGTCCTGGGATGAGATATTCAACTCTCGCCTCGATTGTTTATGCTTCATATAGCTGAGGGATTCAGTGGCAGTAGATATAAGCAGCACTTTCTATTTTTAAGCCTTATACTGGCTAAGCGCGATGTCGCTAGGGTTTGGAAGAGTGAGTCTCCGCCATCGGTTGCAACATGGAAGAAGGGCCTTGACTTTTGCATGGGCTTGGAGATTCGGGTCTTTCCAGCGAGTGAAACACTATAAAATATGGAGAGGTGGGCGGACTACAGGGGATTAGACTTAGAGCCTCCCCCATCTGCTTCTGCTGTCAAAGAGTTGTTGGGTGACTGTGCTGTGTTGTGATATAGATGTAGACACTACTTACATGTATACCGACTGATTCGACCTGCATATCCTAGATCACTGGGTGCTTTCAGCGATATTGTTAAGGCACTATCGGTTGTTGTTATGAGTTCTTTTCTAATGTGTTTCATACATCAACACAGATATGTTATTATTGAAAATGTTGAAATCAATACTGCTAGTCATTATATGTTGCTGGCGTACTGCGCAACGCCAAACCTGTATTGGCTCTCAACAATAAAATTGAGTTGTGAAAAAAAAGCTTGTTTTTATCTAATTAAATCAGCTTTCTTTACCGAGTAGCTCGTGAGCTACAGGCAGCTTACCAGCTGCCTTTAATTTACTCTCCTGTGTGCAGCCCAGCGTACTAAATTAGAAGCTTTTTCTTGGTTGAAGTAATATGTGTACACCAAAATTGAGAGTGTCTTATCAAAGTGAAATTGTGTATATTTTCAGAAGTCACCAGCTGTTTGGAGAAATAAAATTGAAGAATTTTTCAAACCATATTCAAAGCAGGTTTTTGAATGATAAATAATGTGGCTTTCTGGAGGCTTATTACTAATATTGTTGCCTAGGTGCCAGGGCATTGAGGATATGGCTCTTTTGTATTACTTATGCAGAGGCATTCCAATAGACAAAACATTTTTTACACTACTACTGGCATCCCTAACTGATTCACTGAGATGATCTCTGCTAGTAGGCTAGCATATGGTGCCCACTATTGTAATTGTGTCTGATGTGGTCACTTTTACATCACTTATGGCAGCAAGGGATGATCTCCTTTGAACATAAGTAGCTCTTATTACAGAAAAGGTTAGACACCCTTGATATAAAACTTACTCTTGGCCTCATATATAAGGCTGTGTTCTTGTGATTCTTGTGAAAACACTTCCACTAACTTGATTATCACACATTTTCTCGTCTCCATCTTGAATTTAGTGGTGAAGCTACAAATAAGATGTGATTATATTTCATCATTGAAAAAGTAAAACAGCATCAGGCCGCAGTAATTTGGAGCTGTGCAGTACCATGTAAGACAGCACCAAAAGTATGAATTATTGCTGTGGGCATCAGTGGGAGCACACTATGGCCCTTTAGAAAATAATGATGACTCAGACGTCCATTTTAGATAATTAATTACTTAATTAACTACGTAATTGACACTGCAAATTTGTCTCATCAAAGGAAAGTAGTTGTAATCTTGCCACTTTTTCAATGTGAGGGAATTCATGAAGGCCCGTTGTGTCTTGCAGAATTCTAGTAAAGCATTTTCAGCTGATTGCAAGGATTATCATAAATATTGGTAAAAGAGGGTTTCTGCAAATCCTTGTGACCTGCATTTTTGAGCAGTGCCCGATTGATACCACTGTCACAATGCAAAGAACTGCCCGAGTTGTATCGCAGACAAGTCCAAACACAGCATCTGCAATGTAACCATACCAGCGATACATATGGCTGTTGATTATTACAATTAGCCTTGATAGCTGGGAAAGCAATTGTTTTTTGTCAATTTAATGTCCAGGCTAAGGTTTAGATTTGTCATTATTGACTTGGACAACGTCATTTTCTTTGCTTTAATCTTTACATTTGTTTTGATTATCGTTTTACCTGTTTAGTTTACACATGTTTGATTCAGTATCTTTTCCTGCATTTGCATCAGACAGAAATCCTGTACAGCTTTAGAGGCTTTCTTTTTTTATTATTTGTCATATGGTGCAATTGTGTTGCATATTTGTAGGAAGCTGGGTTTCAGTTGCAGTAACCCCCCCACTTTTTGCCAGACTACTGACGCACTTTGACTTGATTTGCCTTGGGTCCCTGCCAATCAAGTTCAAGTTCAAGTTCCAAAATTTGTATAGCGCACTACTCACCCAGAGGGTCTCAAGGCGCTTGGGGGAGGGAGATGTTTTACTTATCGAATATCCAAGTTTTTAGTTGCTTTCTGAAGGAGAGGTGGTTCTGTGTAAGGCGGAGGTGGGTGGGGAGAGAGTTCCAGGTTTTGGCCGCTAAGTAGGAGAAGGATCTTCCCCCCATGGTGGATCTGTGGATGCGCGGAATAGCGGCGAGGGCTTGATTGGACGATCGTAGTTGTCGGGAGAGGGTGTAGAAGGATAGACGCGTGTTGAGGCATTCGGGTCCTAGGTCGTAGAGGGCTTTGTGTGCGTGGGTGAGGAGACGGAACGTTATTCTCTTGTTGACAGGGAGCCAATGGAGGTCTTTCAGGTGGCCGGAAATGTGAGCTTGCCGAGGGATGTCCAATATGAGTCTGGCTGAGGCGTTTTGGATGCGTTGGAGTTTTTTCTGTAGTTTGGCTGTGGTTCCGGCGTAAAAGGTGTTTCCGTAATCCAGTCGGCTTGTGACCAGTGCGTGGGTGACCATCTTTCTTGTATCGGTGGGGATCCAACAGAAGATTTTTTTGAGCATTCGTAGGATGTTGAAGCAAGATGATGAGATGGCGTTGACTTGTCTGGTCATCGAGAGGGAGGAGTCCAGGATGAAGCCCAGGTTACGTACGTGGTCCGTAGGTATGGGTGCGGTTCCGAGGGCCGGAGGCCACCATGAGTCATCCCAGGCAGAGGGGGAAGGCCCTAGGATGAGGACTTCTGTTTTGTCCGAGTTTAGTTTTAAGCAGCTGTTCTTCATCCACTCGGCTACTTCTTTCATTCCTTTGTGTAAGTTGGTTTTGGCGGTGTTTGGGTCTTTGGTGAGGGAGAGGATCAGCTGGGTGTTGTCTGCGTAGGAGATGATGTTGAGGTTGTGTTGGCGTGCGATGGGAGCGAGGGGACTCATGTATACGTTGAAGAAGGTGGGACTGAGTGATGATCCTTGTGGTACGCCGCAGATGACTTCGGTGGCCTCTGATTTGAAAGGGGGAGGCGGACTCTCTGTGTTCTTCCGGTGAGGAACGAGATGATCCAGTCCAATGCCTTTCCTTGTATTCCGACGTTGCTGAGGCGTTGTATGAGGGTGCTATGACAGACTGTGTCGAAGGCTGCGGAGAGGTCGAGTAAGATGAGAGCGACTGTTTCTCCGTTGTCCAGTAGTGTTCGGATGTCGTCTGTTGCAGCGATGAGGGCGGTTTCGGTGCTGTGTTTGGCTCAGAAGCCGGACTGTTAAGGGTCGAGGGATTTGTTGGATTCGAGGAAGGCGGCGAGCTGACTGTTGACGGCTTTTTCGATGACTTTGGCAGGGAATGGGAGGAGTGAGATGGGGCGGTAGTTCTTAAGTTCGGTTGGGTCTGCCGTGGGTTTCTTCAGAAGGGCGCTGAGTTTGGCATGTTTCCAGCTTTCCGGGAAGGTAGCGGAGTTGAGGGAACAGTTAATGACATCTCGGAGATGGGGTGCGATGATGGAGTCTGCTTTGTTGAAAATGTGGTGGGGACATGGGTCGGTTGGTGATCCTGAGTGGATGGAGTTCATCAAGCGGATGGTGTCTTCGGTGGTGATTGGGTTCCAAGCGCAAAGGTTGTTAGAGTTCGGTTTTGGTTCGGAGGTGGGTGGAGTGGACTGGTCTTCGGACTGGTTATCAAAGCTGTTATGTATTTCGGCGATTTTGTTGTGGAAGAATGAGGCTAGAGAGTCGCAGAGGTCTTGGGAGGGAGTGATGTCGTTAGTGCCGGCGGAGGGGTTGGTGAATTCTTTGACGATGTTGAATAGTTCCTTGCTGTTTTGGGCATTGTTGTCAAGTCGATCCTTGAATGCTGATTTCTTGGTGGATCGGATCAGTTGGTGGTGTTTGCGGGCGGCGTTCTTGAAGGTGGCTAGGTTGTCAGTGGTAGTGTTTTTTCTCCAGGTTTTCTCGAGAGTACGACAGAACTTCTTGGATTTTTTAAGGTCATCGTTGAACCAGGGGGCTTTTTTGCTACCTTGCTAGATTAGATGGTTTTTCAAGGGTGCTAGTTCGTCGGCGCTGTGGGTGATCCATTGTGTGAGGTTGGTGGCTGCTTGGTTAGGGTCCGATGAATTGGCAGGGGGGTTTTGGTGAAGCGATGTGAGGAGCTGGTCGGTGGTGATTTTGTTCCAGTTTCTTCGGGGAATAGGTTGTGGGGGGTTGTGGGTCGTGGACTTTTTGTAATTGAAGTGAACGCAGCTGCGGTCCGTCCAGTGGAGAGCTGTGGTGTGATCGAAGGAGATGTGCTTGCTGGAGGTGAAGATAGGGTCAAGCGTGTGTCCGGCAAAGTGGGTGGGGGTGTCAACGAGTTGTTTGAGTCAGAGATTGGCCAGGTTGTCCAGGAGGGTGGTGGTGTTGTTGTCGTTTTTTAGGTCTCGCCCTGGAACAGGGACAGAGACTCTATAGCTGGCGGATGCCGGGGAATGAGGGACAAGAAACTGGCACGATTTTTAGCATTCGGATTTGGCTGCGCGAACGCGCACGTTCCGTCCTGCGCCGCCCTCCCAGCCTACTGCGCATGTGCCGCCCTCCCAGCCTACCGCGCATGCATGCACACAGACACACACAGACACACACACACACACACACACGTCGCAGACAGACACTCGCTCACACACACACCCCCTCCCCCACAGTCACACACACGCACTCCAAGACACATACACACACGCACGCACACACATACACACACATACACAGGCCCCCCCCCCCCCCCCGCCTACATGCTCCTCTCCCTCCGCCCGCACGCCGCTCAGCAACGCACTCACCGGCTTCCTCTCCTCAGCTGCAAGGCCCGGCAGCAGGACTCTTCTTCCCTCCTTCGGCACCGGGGCGCAGGGTAGGCTCCTGCCTGCTCCGGTGCTCCCTGCTCCCAACACGGCTCCAATCGCGGCTCTTCCGTGGGAGGCGGGGTAGGCTCCCGCCCTCCTACTTCCTGTTTCCGGGTGTCGCGCCGGCCTGCCTGACTTCCTGGTCGCAGGCCGGCAGAGTAACGAGGATGTTTTGCGGTATGTATTTATTTATTTAATTATGCATTTTTATATAGCGCAGACTTTGCCCGAAGGCGGTATTTATTTATTTATGTATTTATGCATTTTTATATAGCGCGGACTTTACCCGAAGGCGGTATTTCTTTATTCATGTATTTATGCATTTTTATATAGCGCAGACTTTACCCGAAGGCGGTAATGCTTGCCTTAGCGTAATGGTGTTCCTTCTTAATTTATTGGTGGTGTCCCTGTTAGAATTATTCCCACTTTTAGTCTAGCAATGCTTGGCATGATGTTGGCATCTTTGGCATTATTGAGCCCATCCCTGGTATAATGGGACCACAACGTATTGTGGGCATTCTTGACACAATTGTGCTTCTCTTCACCAGCGGTGATGGTCATCCCTGGCATGCGATGGGTGTTCATGGAATTGGATGTTAATATGTAGACATGTAAAGCCAGACTCTGTCCATGGGGCAGTAATATTCATGAGTACTTGATGACATGGAGATCAAAGATACAACTAAAACTGAAAAGCCATTATTTTGAGAGACTGTCATATTTGTTTTTGGGAATCAGAAATATTTATTAAAATGAAATGCTTGTAATAACAAGCCAATGCATGATTACCAGCTGTGATCGTGTTTTCAAAATGTTTGTAAAGTTGATATTAAAGTGATAATTCATGCTAATTTCTGTAGTCTTATTTACATCTTGTTTACAATTATACTATACTACTAATGTATGTTTACTAGCCATAACTGTACTGTTATATGTTACATTTTAATTACAGTGTTTACCTTTTACAATCATTTTCTTACAAACTACCTCATAAAACAAAAATATTTATGGCTAAAATATTTTGCACTGTTTGCACAATATATTTGTGATGTTTACACTTACCTATTTGAAATTAAAATGTACAAATGGACATTTAGTCAATTACCATTAAAAAGTTTAACTTTTTTGCTAAGATATTCTTGTAATCTTTTATGCAAACAAATTTAAATACTGCATAAATAATTTTAACAACAAATACTTTATATGTAGCTTTTTATGTACATAAGAAAACTATAGCATAAAGCAAAAAACATTGCCATTTACAATAATAATAGCTCAAACTTAAATAATGCGAGACCTATTGCATTGCAAATGCTTGTCTTTTCCAGGTGAAAGTTGAGGTCCCCCAGTAGAATGTAGTTCTCGGATGGGAGGGCATGTGGGCTGATGAAGTCGGCGATGTCGGCCTGTGTTATTTCCCAAAATTGTACCTTGTAACCCCGATTGGCACCTCTCTGGCCACATATCAGTTTCTTGTAAAAGGTACCACAGGTACCAAGGGCACTGTGGCCAGGGAAGGCCTCTAAGGTCTGCAGCACTTTTTGTGCCACTCTTAGAGGCCCTGTACCTTTACACACACACTGCCATTGCAGGCTGCGTGTTTTGGTGCAGAACAATAATACGCTTCAGGCACAGCATGAACAAGTGATAGTAGATAGCACTAATATCCTGATAGTTAAACTAAACTATAAAATAACTATAACTATAAAATAACTAACCAAAACTCTAAAACATTATGGGCCAGATGTAGGTAATTCTGATTTACCGACTCTTAAATACCGAATCATACCGATTCGGTATTTAAGAGTCGGTAAATCGGAAGGGGGCAGATGTAGGTAATTCTAATTTGAGAATTACCAAATCGGTATGAATCGGTATTTACCGATTCGGTAAATACCGAATCGGTATTGCCCATTGATTCCTATGGGCCTTGAAGCCCATAGGAATCAATGGGAAATACCGACTCGGTATTTACCGAATCGGTAAATACCGAATCCTGCAAGGGTGCAGGGGGTGTCACTTTGACACCCTCTAGCACCCCAAGTACCGGCTTGTGTGCCATGTGGCACACATACATGCCCTAAGGGCATGTCTGTGTGTCACATGGCACAGGTGTACATGCACAGATGTGCATGTACACCTGAATTCGGTATTTTACCACCCAATTGGATTGGGTGGTAAAATACCGAATTCTGAAGGCCTGTAGCACTGTAAACAGTGCTACCTACATCTGGAATTTACCGAATCGGTCAAATTACCGATTCGGTATTTTACAGAATCGGTACATTTACCGATTCGGTAAATTTACCGAATCTGTAAAATGAAGCGCCCTACATCTCAAAATCCAATTACCGGTCGGTAACGGCCGAATTCGGCTGTTACCGACTGGTAATTGGCGACCTACATCTGGCCCTATAACTGTATATATTTTGCCTACCAATCGGAGCAGGGAGGAAACCTGTGGAACCCTGACCAATGTTCTTATTAATATAATGATAGAGAATCCCCTAGCAGACTTTCTGATTACCGGGGATTTTAACCTAAATCTCATGTCATCCCACATAAGAGACAACACAACACTATCGCAAAACCATCAATGGCTAATTCCCAAGCAGGATCTAGGGAAAGATAATAATGCCAATGAGAATAGAATGGGAAAAAAACTTGTGAAGGAAATGGAAGCAATGGGACTCCGAATTCTCAACGGCAGAATAAAAACAGACGTTCCACCATCAAACAGTTACTTTGGGTATAACGGACACTCCAGGATCGATTACACCATGACTTCGTTATTTATGTTCCACAACATTACCTCGTACCAATCAAAGAAAGTAAATGAAAGTGATCATGCCCAGCAGATAATCATAATGAACATCGGAGTAAATAGAAATAAGGAGTCTCAATCTGTTCAAGGGCATATCGGTACAACTAACTATAAAAAACTGTTTTGGAATGTTGAAAACAAAGAAATCATGAATGAAGAAGTGGAAAGGATCATGGAAGTATGCTTTAAAGACACAGTAACAAAAACAGTGATAGAGCAATGGGAATACTTCACTGGGATGCTGATCATAACGAAAAGTCAAACAAATACCAATAAGAAGCAAAACCATACAGAACCAATTAGGGAGAAGGAACACCACTTAAACCTGCCATATACAATAATGAAATTGAAGAAAGAACGAAACAGGATTATCAGGCTATTAAAGAAACCGGGGATAAAAGCAGAAAATCTGGGAAACTTAAAGCTACTAAATCAAAATCTGAAGAAGCTACTATGGGGTGAAAAAAATCAGGCAAAACACGCAACTTGGGCAAAAGTATTCCACGCCAGCAAGCAGAAGAATCCAAGAGACGTCTGGAAGATTATCAATGGACTTGCTAGACCTAACAAGCAGGTAATCTCATCACCATTAACTGAGCAGGAATGGGAGATTTTTCTGAGGAGACATTTAAATCAGGACACTTCACAGTCAAAAGTCCACTCGAAAAGAGACATGGGTGCAAAAACGACAATGATCCTGAATCTTCCTCTAAGGATAAGGATTTGGATACGCCAATACCCATAGAAAAAGAAGAGATAATCAAACTTATAAAAAAACTGAAAAACGGTGCTCCCGGACCAAATGGGATACCGTTTGCTCTCTTTAAAGAAAACCCAGAACTATGGGCGACCATTTTAGAGAAGCTATTCACAGAAGTCATTAGAACAGGAACTGTCCCTAAGTCAGCGAGGATCTTTAATAACCCCAATATTTAAAAAAGGAGACTGGGCTCTTGCCGAAAACTATAGACTGATTACTTTACAAGACACGGATGCCAAGCTATTTGCAAGAATTTTGCTGACAAAACTATCCGAATGGGTGAGGGAAACAAAGAAATTGCTCTTAAACCAGACAGGCTTTATACAAGGCCTAGGAACAACAACAAACATAATGGTTCTTGCCCTACTAATGGATAAATCAATTAGACTGAATCAACCCCTGTATCTATGTTTTATAGATTTTAAATCAGCATTTGATTGTGTCAAAAGAAACCTTCTTTGGAACAAACTTGAAAAAAAGAATATCCCAGTTCCCCTTCTCAAGCTGATTCGCCTCTTATATACAGAGACATGGGTAAGTGTGAGGATGGGGGACGGCCGAACGCTATCGAAGGAGATTCCAGCAAAGGAAGGCCTGAAACAGGCTGTGTTTTAGCCCCCCTACTTTTTAAATTTGTTTCTCGCTGACCTAACTGGAACACTGGACGATGAGAACGCGCATCCCCCGGAATTAGCTGATAAGCGTCTCACGAATTTGATGTATGCGGATGACGTCATACTACTGAGCCATACTAAAGTGGGACTACAGCGTTTAATTAGGCGGACTCATACATACTCGAAGGAGAATGGGATGGTCATAAACAAGACAAAAACTAAGATCATGGTAGTGACCAAAAACAATAAGAGAAGATACAAAAGTAAATGGATTATGGATACAAATGAGCTGGAGCAAGTAGAGGTATATAAATACCTGGGTGTATTATTTGATGCGAAGGGCAGCTACCAATTGCAAAGAAGTGACATTCAAAGAAAAGCGAACTCATTAACTGCAGCATTCAGAATCGTGCAAAAGTCACTTTCCAGCCTAACCTATGGTCCTCTTCTGAGTGTAATTGGCGCAAAACTCCTACCGACTATCACATATGGTAGTGAAGTAGTAATGGGCAAGGATAGCGAAACTCTGAACAAGATCATAACCAGAGCATATCGGGCCCTATTGCGTCTCCCAGCGAACGCTTCCCCGGCCCAAGTAAGATTGGAGTTTGGATTGACCAATCAGCAATATGCAAGGCAAGGCCACTTTATAAAAGTATGGAATCAAATAAAAAATGACCATCAAAATGAGATATCGCAACCGTTATGGAGAGAAATAAATAATGACATAAACTCTACTGCGGGGATCTACCTTAGGGAAGCAATAAAGGATTTTGCGATCACGTCAATATGGGAAAACAATATGACCAAGACATAATTTAAGAAAATAATTAATAAAACTGTAAACCATCTATCCATCTTAAACGATAAAGCTATCCTCACCAAAAGAAAACATGCATGGGCGATAATTAACGGTTATAAAAAGCAGGAAATCAAACAATATCTGGTAACACCCTGGACGGAAAAAAACAAACAGGTGCTCCTTAAAGCCAGATTTGGAACAATGCCAGGCCTGTGTCATGTCACCTTCCCCCATGGGAGAGACCGGAAACTCAAAGGAAATGCAGACTGTGTAATAATGGTGAGGAGGATATGCTTCATCTTCTGTGTACTTGTCCTGAACTTTTACAGGAGAGAAAATCATTACTAAAGTTTCCCTTCAATGTACGTGGCATAAGGACATGTAGGCAGGCCTTGATTAATTGCATGAACTAGAACGTCAACATTTTAAATGCTATCTTTGTAAGGTTCTTAATGATAGTCAAAAGGAAACTAGGTGTCATATCTATTTTAAATATTTAATCACCTACAAACCTGATGCAATTACATTGTAAGTGTTTTATTCATGAATACAGTTTTTAGTTTTTGTTTGAGATGTGTAATATTGTAAGATTTTAAATAATCACCACAATAAACTATTTTATATTTTGTATTTTTTTTGCAGAACAAAGTGAAGAGTTGACATGGCACACCTCCCTGTGTGCCATGCCTACAAGCCACTGCCTTGGCATAGGTCAGCCACCCCTCTAGCTGGGTGCACTATACCAGTGGTTAGGGTACAGGTGCATGAGCCCTGTACCCCTACAGTGCCTAGAACAATTCTTAGGCATTGTAAGTGCAGTAATGTCATTAAGAGTATATGGTGCTGGGAGTTTGTCATTACAAACTCCCTAGCACCATAATGGCTTTACTGGAAACTGGGAAGTTTGGTATCAAACTTCTCAGCACATTCAACTCACACTGATGCCAGTGTGGGATTTAAAGAAAAATGCACTCAGAGGGCATCTTAGAGATGCCCCCTGAAAAATGATCAGCCTCTGGTGGGTTACCTGACTGGTACACACCAGTCTGCCACCACGAGACATGTTTCTGGACCCCTGGGGTGGGAGCCTTCGTTCCCTGAGCCCAGAAACAAAGCCTTTCCTGAGCGGAGGTGGTCACACCTCCCCCAGGCCAGGAAGAGCCATCTGTGGAACGGGAGCTTCAAAGGCCTTGCCGCCTTTGTAAAACAGCCACCAGCCTCTCTTGCTATCAGAAGCAGGAGGCCTCCTTCCTGTCTCCCCTCCTTTTCGGCTGGAAGACAATGCGGGGAAAATTTGTACAGCCCAGAAGGTGTGCCCACCTCTGCCAACCCTACCCCTCAGGTGGGGGAGGCGTGGTGAAGCCCACTCTTCAGTGCCCGCCATCTTGCAGATGGCAGGCACTCTCCAATCAGGATTAGGGAGGGTGCCCACTCCCCCATGTGGGGTGAGCACACCAAGGGTGTAGTCACCTTAAGGTCAGTAGCCCATTGGCTACTGACCTCAAGACCACTTAAACGCCCCCTAAATACAGTATTTAGGGGACAGTCCTGAACCAAGAAGACAGATTCCTGCAACCTACAAAGAAGGACGAAAGAAGACGCCCAGCAGAGGAGACTGACTTAAAGGAAGAACTGACTTGGCCCCAGCCCTATCGGCCCGGCTGCAGTATCCATAGATCCTGCACCAAAAGTTGCCTTGTCCTGCAGCCAGCGGACTCCAGAACGCCTGGGAGGACTGACTGCCTTCACCAAAGACCGGATCTCCTGTAAACAGCAGGTATGTTCAAAAGAAACAGCCAAGAAAGACTTGGAGCCTCCTGAGGACAAAGAAACTCGACACCTGTATCCACCACTGCACCCAACGCCTACCGCCCGAGACCGAGTGGGCTACCGATCCCAGCGAGGTCCCCCAGCACTCCAGAGTCCAAGTCAACTGTGGGTTGACCCCTCCTGGACTCCCCGACAACGCCTGCAGCCTCTGCACGGAGGCCCCCACCAACCGGGAGTGGCCAGGTAAGGTGAAATCGAAATAAAAAAACACCCCTGCATCCAGCCGCCCTGCGTCCTGGAGAAAAGAACCTGAGGTGCACCTACGTCTCAGAGCCCTCCAACTTACCTGCCCAGCTGTTGGTTCCTCCCGGAAGTCTTCCTGGAACAAGCCTGCACCTAAAAAACAAAACCGCCAATCCACATTGAAAACAACAGGGCACCTGATGCCAAAACAGCAAAACAGCACCCTGCACCCGGCCGCCCCGTGCCACTTTGAGTGGAATTTGTGTGCTAAACCAGATCCACTTTTGCCCTGAGGCAAACACCAGGAGCTTTGCTCCCACAGCCCTGTGGCCTGCTCTTGAGCAGCCACCAACCTGTAGCCCACTATCACCCATTGGATAACATTGGGCCTCAGCACTGTACAACCGGCCACCGTAGTGCCACTGAGGGTGTTTCAAGAGTGCATCCTTGACCCGGGGAGAACCCTGGTTCTAACCTTAGAATACCAACTCCCACAACCAAGTACTTACTTACCTGTTAACGAATAGCCACATTTTCTCCATAGGAATACATTGACTGTTTTTCCTTGAAAATTGTTTTAAGTGTCGAGTTGGGTTTGTATGAGAACTTGAAAAACTGCAAATAACTAAAAACTGCTTTACTTACCTTTACTCTAGGAAAGGTCCCAGTGTGATATCCAGGCATATCACACTGAGTAGAAAAAGAAATCCCTAAAGTAATCTATAAAGTAAGCAAAAGTTATCTGACAGTAATTTCCACTGGATGGAAAAGATTTACAAACCGGTTACAAAGACAATTTCATTCAGCGTGCTTGTAGTGTTCGACCTGCTTGGTTCTAGAAATAAATATAACTACATAATATTTTTGTATACAAACAAATTGGTCTGAGTTCAGTCTTTGAGTGTGTGACATCATTTGCTGCCTGAGTGCGTACAACAAATGCATAACACTACCCTCTGATAAATAGAGAGTATGGTGCTATCTACTTTTACCTCTGCCTACCTCTGGGGTTCCACTGGACTCTACACACTATACCACATTTTGGTATAGTATATACAGATCCAGCTTCGTACAATATTGAGATCTAATTACCAGGCTGTTTGTTTCCTTACATCTTGGCAATTTCATCTTGATTTATTCTCCCATAGTATTCAATCTCTACATGATTTATTTCGCTTACCTGATTAGCTCTAGTGGTTTTGACCTATTTTTTCATGTTCACAACACTAAGATTGTGTTGAAATTAACTGAAGATGTTTACGAGACAGAGTCTGAATTCTACAATTGCCTATCCAAGGTTGCTGGATTGAGTGCTAATCATGCCATGTTGAATGGGGACCAAGAAGGATACTTTTTCCAGCTTCTCACTCCCTTCTCTGACACTTCTCATTCAGGCCACCCTTCATGGGTGCGTCTGTCCTTGGCATAAACAATGTGTGGAAAAACTCTCTCCCTGTCAAGGCAGTGACAAAGAGCTGCTATTTTCAAGTCTGTTCTTTGAAGAGTATTTTATATCTGGTTTCATTTTCTCACAAGGTCCAGGTTATGAAGCCTTCATTTGATTGTGTCTTGTTTATGTAATTCAATTTACCTTGGTCTTCCAGAGTATTTAATGTGCAAGCTTCAGCTCATCTATACTACTATAATAAGGCAGAAACTTTCAGGCTTTGAGGCGGGTAAACTCGGGAACCACTGCGCCAATCTACACACCCGATACACCGTTGAAATCGGCAGGGTGTGTAGATGGTTATAGGCTACATAAATTAAAAAAATAAACGCTCTTTAAAATGTTAGAATAAAAAAAAAGTAGTCCCTCAAAAGTAGCGCCGGCCCGACGTGCGTGTTCACGTTAGGAGCACGGGGAGGAGCGGCGTCCGAGGAGTGGCGGACATGGCGCAGGGGAGGAGCGCTGGTGCGAGCGGACAGGCGGGAGCAGCGCCGGCGGAGGTAAGGGCACTCATGTAGGGGCAGGCGGGGGACAGGACGGGCCGGGCGGGGGACGGGACGAGCCGGGGAAGCCTGAGGACAAGAAAGAGGAGGCAAACGGTGCACTACAAATGTCAGACAAACGGTGCATTACAGGAGGAAAAGGAGGAAAAAGTGACGTGTAGCCAGAGGGGTTTTAGATGCTGTAAACGTTTGAGCCACCTCGGCTTCCGTAGGATAATCCCATGCTCTTCTCAATGGGACTCTGTGCTCCGCCGTTAACAAAGTGCGCAACGAAGGCCTACACACGGTCAGGAGATAAACGGTACCCCCTCGAACGAGGCCACCTTCTGTCAAAAAGGGGAGAGTTTGCTCACATAACTGTCAGCGGTGAATATCTTATTGTTTAGATGCGCTTGCTTCACGATAGGAGATTATATTTATATAGGAATATTTCCTTCACGAATACCGGCGTCCCTTGGATGGAGTGGAGGGAAGGGGGTGGATGACGTGTGCACAAGGAAAAAGTGACCTGTTCAGGTTACAAAAGTGGGGCGGGCGGGGGCCCTGAAGCAAAGTAAATTACAGGAGGAAAAAGTGACGTCTGCAGGTTACAAAAGCAGGGCGGGAGGGGGCCCTGAAGCCTGATTGCTCCCGGACAACGTCGGGACGGGCTGCTAGAATTAAATAAACTGATAAGAATTTTTTTTTTTTTTTTTAAACAAAAAAATGTATTTATACATGTAAATATTGTTTTTTTCGTTAAAAATGCACTGTGATTTTACAAATATGTAAACATGCATTATGTGAGACAAACGACTCTTGTCTTTCAAATGGTAATGACGTTTATCTTTTATGCCTATGATCACGTGATTGAAATGAATGCAATGGGGGTGTGTACACACTATGCATCTATAAAAGTAAAAATGGCGCAGTAAATAGCTGTATGTGATCAAGGGCCTGATTGTCCTGAAACGCGTCGTCGCAGGCTGTGATTTATTGAATAAAAGAAAACTCGCCTGAAAAGCTGTGTGGTTCGAGTCTCCTTCTTCGCCAGCGGCTGTTGCAAGTGGTCGGAGTTTTTGTGTGATCTATACTACTATAATAAAGCAGAAACTTTCAGGCTTTGAGGCGGGTAAACTCGGGAACCACTGCGCCAATCTACACACCCGATACACCGTTGAAATCGGCAGGGTGTGTAGATGGTTGTAGGCTACATAAATTAAAAAAAATAAAAGTTCTTTAAAATGTTAGAATAAAAAAAAAGTAGTTCCTCAAAAGTAGCGCCGGCCGCGACGTGCGTGGTCACGTTAGGAGCACGGGGAGGAGCGGCGTCCGAGGAGTGGCGGACATGGCGCGGGGGAGGAGCGGTGACGTCAGGAGCAGAGGACCGGCGGCGGAGGAGGAGCGGCGGACATGGCGCAGGGGAGGAGCGCTGGTACGAGCGGACAGGCGGGAGCAGCGCCGACGGAGGTAAAGGCACTCATGTAGGGGCAGGCGGGGGACGGGACGGGCCGGGCGGAGGTCGGTACGGGACGGGCCGGGGGACGGGACGGGACGGGCGGGCGGCAGTCGGGGGAAGCCTGAGGACAAGAAAGAGGAGGCAAACGGTGCACTACAAATGTCAGACAAACGGTGCATTACAGGAGGAAAAGGAGGAAAAAGTAACGTGTAGCCAGAGGGGTTTTAGATGCTGTAAACGTTTGAGCCACCTCGGCTTCCGTAGGATAATCCCATGCTCTTCTCAATGGGACTCTGTGCTCCGCCGTTAACAAAGTGTGCAACAAAGGCCTACACACGGTCAGGAGAAAAACGGTACCCCCTCGAACGAGGCCACCTTCTGTCAAAAAGGAGAGAGTTTGCTCACATAACTTTCAGCGGTGAATATGTTATTGTTTAGATGCGTTTTATTCACGATAGGAGATTATATTTATATAGGAATATTTCCTTCACGAATACCTGCGTACCTTGGATGGAGTGGAGGGAAGGGGGTGGATGACGTGTGCACGAGGAAAAAGTGACGTGTTCAGGTTACAAAAGTGGGGCGGGCGGGGGCCCTGAAGCAAAGTAAATTACAGGAGGAAAAAGTGACGTCTGCAGGTTACAAAAGCGGGACGGGAGGGGGCCATGAAGCCTAATTGCTCCCGGGCAACGTCGGGACGGGCTGCTAGTATATAATAATGTGGGTATATGATTGTGCTTAGATTGGAATGAGAGACCATATATCTCCAGCACTGGCTTCTTGACACTGGTTGCCTCCTTAAGCTTGCATCCTCTTTAAAGCTGTGCGTCTGGTGCACTGAACCATCTTCTTTTCATAGGGCTCTGTTTTGAGCCCCTGAATCAATCTTTATCAGCCAGCAAAATCATTAAGGTCTAAGAATAAAACACCTCCTCTCTGGTCCTAAAGGTCACTTCCAAACTTTTTTCTATCTCAACGCCTAAGGCATGGAATTCCTTGCCTTGAAGATGTGGTTGTTTGGATCACTGACATAATATCGGAACCAATAATATTATGCAACAAAAATGCGGTGTCAAAAATATTAACAAAAAAAATGTTTTTCTAAGCGTAAGTACAAAAATGTCACAAGAAAATATAGTTTCACACTTATATTGCTAAAGCATACAAAGTTCTCATTTTGTAATTTATTTATATAGTTTAAAGAAGTACATCTCAAACATTTTAATATATACCATTAATATAATGTTAGTTGAATAAATCTAACATTTAATGCCACATAAAAGTATATCCATATCACTACTAATATAATAAAGAGAGAGCCCAAACCTTTGAGGCGGGTAATCTCAGGAACCACAGCACCAATCACAACACCCAATACAGCGTTGGAAAGGGCAGTTGCAGCAGAAGGACATAGGCTATGCAGACTCCCACCATATACATTTAAAAGGTAAAAGAACCGTGCCAGCAAAGTAGTCCCTTGTGGGCGTGTCTGCGTTGTGCTGTGGGCGTGTGCTGGGGGCGTGACAAACGCTGGGGGCGTGTGGTACGTTCCGCCCTTCATGCCATATCTCATATTGTGTGCTAATCCCACCCTGCTCCCTTTAAATACCCTTGCACCCCATAATCATAACCCACCCTTACTCCTTAAAATACCCCAACACCCTTAAACACTAACCCATCTTAACCCTATAAATATACCCTGTACCCCAAAACCCAAACCTATCCCTAAACCCTTAAAATATCCCTCTACCCCAAAACCCAAACCTAGCCCTGAACCCTATAAATACCCCTGTACCTCAAAACCCAAACCTACCCCTGAACCCTAAAAATACCCCTGTACCCCAAAACCCAAACCTAGCCCTGAACCCTAAAAATACCACTGTACCCCAAAACACAAACCTACCCCTGAACCCTAAAATACCCCTGTACCCCAAAACCCAAACCTAGCCCTGAACCCTTAAAATACCCCTGTACCCCAAAACCCAAACCTACCCCTGAACCCTAAAAATACCCCTGTACCCCAAAACCCAAACCTAGCCCTGAACCCTAAAAATACCCCAGTACCCCAAAACCCATACCTAGCTCTGAACCCTTAAAACACCCCTGTACCCCAAAACCCAAACCTACCCCTGAACTCTAAAAATACCCCTATACCCCAAAACCTAAACCTAGCCCTGAACCCTAAAAATACCCCTGTACCCCAAAACCCATACCTATCCCTAAACCCTAAAACTACCCCTGTACCCCATAACCCAAAACTATATCTGAACCCTTAAAATACCCAAACACCCCAAATCATATACCTCAGTACCCCAAAACATATACCCCTATACCCATACTTACCTTATCCAAACATTAAAAAAACATGCTTTTACCATTCATGCATTTACAACGAATTTTGTTGTAAATGTATGCGTGGTAAAAGCATATAAAATGTAATGCCATGCGTTATAATGGCATTGCGGAGTCGTGGTACATTCGCAATGAAAGTATGCGGATTGATGGTATGCAGAAAGAAAGTTGCGGAATAATAGGTGTTTACCCTCCCCTGGTAAGTACATTGGTGGCACGGCGGCCCACATCTCCAGCAATATACTCATATATTTTCACCACCCATTTGAAAAATGCGCAGGTCTCTCTCATTGATGGCCAGCACCGACATACACTTTTAGACACACCTCCCGCCACAAGTTCTAGAATTGCGAACTTTAGAGCTGGGGAGCTACGTTCGAATCTCGGCATCAGCTCAACATCCTGTGATTCCAGGCAAATCGCTTTGTCTTCCCGTGCCTACCACAAATGAATGTGTTCTTCTGTGATGTAAATTGTGCTCATGCCATGTTGTCGAGTTCGCGCTACATAATATTGCAAGTAAAAATAATGTAGGGAAACTCGAGTTCACACACTACTGAACGCGCACTCTTAAGTGCATCAGCAGTGCACTGTGAATCGGAGCGTTTCACAGGCCTGTCACAGATAAGAAATACTATCCAAACGAAATCCTACAAAACAATATACTACTGGCCGGCAGCAATTCATACCCGGACAAAGTCGGGACGGGCTGCTACAAGAGGTGAAAAACAAAAGGGGAAAACTATAAAAGGGGGCATGGTAGAGACCCCCTGACCCCCTAGGTTTTATCAGTGGGGCCTAGGAGGACCCCGAAGGTCAAAAAAACTAATATATATTTTTTTTAATTTTGCGGAGTACGCGCTGGGTGCGATGCCATGTACCAGGGGAGCGTACAAGGGGAAAACCAAAAAAATATATATTTTTGGGCCTGGGGGTCCTTGTGGGAACCCCTGAGCAGGCCTAAGGGGTCAGGGTGCTTCTACCCTGCCCCTTTGCGTGTTTTGCACCTTTGTTTCACTGCTTTCTTGTGCCTTGGTTCTACCGAGGCACAAGATGGCTGCCAACACTTCCTGGTTTGGAGTGTTGACAGACAGTGGCAGCCAATCAGCATGCCTTTTGCAGGAAAGCGGTACAAAAGGGGGTGGTGATGGAGGGAGCATCTGAATTAATCAAACACTCACACCCAGTCAAAAGATCTGGGTTTAATCCATCACCGTTCTTTAGCCCACTCTGCCACCCCAGTTCCGACATGGCTATATGCAAATCAGTCTGACCCTGTGCCTCATGGGAACAGTCCAGCCCAAACTGCCAAGCCATGTCTTCCCTGGACCGGAAACAAGCTTCCGAGGACCGGTCATTTGAGATGTCACTGACCATGTCCAGCTAACTATAACACCCCTAAAACTTATAGTTTTTTGAGTGAATATATATATATATATATATATATATATATATATATATATATATATATATATATGTAGGAACCACACGAACGCTATACTTAGGCTCTCCTATTTATTCAACAGCATCTTGCCAGCAACACACCTCCACAGGCGCATTGTTTACATCTTTCTCATTGCACCAGACGCGTTTCAGGACGGAATGTCCTTTCCTCAGTGGCATTTTGGAGACATCAGGAAACTGTTTGCAAGGCGTGACTTAATTTATTCACTCCCGCCCCGATGGGCGTTGCTCAAGGCATCTTGGGAATTGTAGTCCGCTTTATTTATTACCCTTGTGGGTGATTTCCGCGTTGTCTTAGTGTCCATAATTTCAAGATGCTTGCACCTGTGTGAGCTGTTACCCTGCTTTATAGTTGCTGTTCGAGCTTTGGTAAACTCCTCTCTGCTTAGGAGTTTACTGTTCGTCCCGTAGTTGAGCCGCACCCACTTGTGGTACTGCACACGGACCCACCGGAGTAGTGGGTTCCTTCCAACGACCTTGGACTTGGGGGCGCTAGAGGGCGCGCTTACGGAATGGCTGCCTAGACACGCAGCTCCCGTTCCTTGGTACAAGATCCTCCACTGATCCTGCGCCACGGGGTGCTGATTCACCCCAAAAGTTCTTATCCTGTATCCTGACATCGTTCTCCACACCCGATCCAAATTTGGTGGCTCTGCGTGCACCAGAACCGAAGATACAAGCAGCTGCAGCTTAGCCGACTCTGCCACTGGAACTAAGACAAGCGCCGGTCCGGCTGCCATATCCACGCGACCCTGGGGATCGCCACGAGGCTTCAGGCCGCGCTTCATCGCCACAGCCTGCGACCCTACTGTGAAGGCGTGCGGCGGTCGCCGCGCAGGTAGGAGACGACTGTGGACCCTGCCTCGAGCTGGATCCCCCCCCCCCCCTCCGATCGCCGCTAGACCCTCACTGCTGGTGCTAGGGGGGGGGCTGCTCTTCGCATGCCGGACGAAGCTGCGTCCTACCCGGACTGCTCCCCGCCTCACTGACGTTACTGGCTTGTGCGGCGCGACTTGGCGGACCTGCAGGGACAGGGGCCTGCCCCACCGCGCTGGCACTTACCGCTGGAACGTGCTCCTTGCCTGCGCACCCCTACGCCGTCTCCACACCAGGTGGCCCTGTCTGGTTGAGGATTTGTTGTATCTCTACCCTGCGTGGAGGCCCTGCATTGCCCCCCTGTGTGGCGCTTCCCGTGAGGCACGCTATCTCGCTACTGACCAACGCTGCCTATCCTGCTGACCTGGATCCTGTTGACCTGGGGCTGCCGTGGACTCTAATGCCTAGGCTTTGTTCTCAATTAGCCCAACACCGCTAGTGACCTCTACGAAGTTTGCACATCTCTGCTCGGACATTCACGGGCGCTCCACTGGGGCCTGGGGGGGTGCACACCGACGGGGCTCAACGACGTCTCTCCTGCTCTACTCTGCCAGATCGCGTTGCGTTTGGGTCCACCTGCCCACTCCCAACTGCCCACTCCTTACAAGGCCTATACTCCTATCGAACTGCCCTGCTACTACCCGTCCGGGCTTGTGGGCCGTCGTTGGGAGTTGCCATGGGGCGACCTGAGAATCGCCAGCCTAAACTGAGCTTCGACAACGCGCGCAGGAGCGCTAAATCGAAGCAGATGAACCCAGGGCCAAGCACATCTTCTCCACAATACACCCCCCCCCCCCCCCCCCCGCCCTCCGAGGCGGATCTTACAAGTCTGATCCAAGAGATGCGACAGGGTTTTGCCACTGTCGTGGAAAAAGTGGATGGGGTCACGGCCCGGTTGGATGCCCTTGTGCACAAGGTTGACCGCCATGAGGAACGCATTACGGCTGCGGAGCAGCGGATCTCCGACAATACAGACACCACCGCGACCCATACGTCACAATTGGCCAGGATGGACAACCTGCTACGTGTCATAGCGGCAAAGAACGAAGATTTGGAGGCACGAAGCCGCCGCAACAACGTGCGCATAACGAACGTGCCGGAATCCACGGCCACGGGCAGAATGGAGCTATACGTGGAAAAGTTGCTTAAAGGTTCCTAGGAGAGGACGCTTTTTCTCCTCAGTTTATAGTGGAGAGGGCCCACCGATCACTGGCACCAATGCCCCAGCCTGGCTTACCTCCTAGGCCTATAATAGCACGGCTTTTGAACTATCGTGATCGCGACACGGCCCTCAGGGCAGCCCGGACTCAGAAAACACTGCAGTATAATGGGGTTACGTTTTCAATCTATCCTGATTTCACGCCGATGGTCCAGGACGAACGGCGCAAGTTTCTGCCCGTAAAGAAAAAGTTGCGGGAGGCCCAAATTGACTACGCCCTCCTATATCCGGCGAAACTGCGAGTTACCCATCAGGGTAAACAGCGTTTCTTTACTAACCCGCAGAAGGCCGAGGATTTTTTAAAATCGGTTCGAACAGCGCGCAGAGGCGGAAATATGCCTGCAGAGGACCTGGAGAATGCTGATCTACCCCCTGAACAACAAGATAATTAACTATATTCGCGTGGTATGTGCACGGTGCCGGCCACAACGGCTGGCTCTCCAACAGCGTATAGAACTTTGGTGGCTGGAGTGCTGTGAGAACGATGGACCTGCATGGACACTGCACCCCAGTGGTAATGTATGCCAAGGACCACTCCCTTGGCCTTAGTCTCCACCGAGGGTGGTACAGCACTGGAGCTAAGGACCAGGTAGTGGCAGTGCGCACTCTATGCTCTACCCCTACAGGGTGCTCCCCATTACTTGGTTGTGTTTTTCGAAGTTGCTGTTGCGGTTGAAAGGGGGGTTGGGGCGGGACTGCGAGGGTGGGATCCATGGCTACTGGCATGTTTGGGATGCTGGGGTGGGTGGGGGGAGGTTGGATTTTAAGAGGCTTCTGTTGCTCAGACTGTATTTTTATCTGCTGAACTGGTGTTTCTTTGGGTGGGGGCGGGGCGGCTATGGCACTGTCATTAGGCCTGCTAGGTCACTTTCACATATAGGCTTGCTGTATCCATGGCGGTATTGAATGCAAATGCTAGATTGACATGCTTATCGTGGAATGTCAGGGGTCTGAACAATGCTAAGAAATGCAGAAATATAATTGCCTATCTGAACAGACATCATGTGCAAGTTGTTATGTTGCAGGAGACGCATCTGCCTGCTCAGGGTGCTGCCACTTTTGCGACGAAATGGGCTAGTACCCGTGTTTTTTCCTCTTACTCGACCTATGCCAGGGGGGTTGCAGTGCTCATTGCCCGCGGAGTGCCTTTTCATCATCTCGGAGAGGCAATGGACAAGGAGGGGCGGTATGCATTACTGTGGGGAAGAGTTGGCCGCGATGTCTATGTATTTGTATCTATGTATGCACCGAATGTTGATACTCCTGCCTTTTTTTCCACATTGTGGGGGAAGATTGTAGCTGTTGGGGCAAGACATGTTGTATGGGGTGGTGATTTCAACCTCGCGCTAGTGCCCCCCATGGATAGGGCGGATGGTGTCAGCTCCTACAAGCCCAAGACCAGGGAGACGTTGGAGGGAATCATGGAGGAGGGTGGACTCTTGGATGCCTGGAGACATCTACATTCCCAGGGGCGGGAAGGGACACACTTTACCTCTCACACCGGGACATGGGCGCGTCTTGACTACTTCCTAGTTAACAGAGAGGCTGCTGCGGAGTTGTTAAGAGTAGAGCACCTTCCTAGAACCTTTTCCGATCACAGCCCTGTGTCTATGCAATTCAGCATTCCCGGGTGGGACAATCCACGACCTCAGTGGAGACTGCGTCCTGACGTGCTCTTGGACAATGTCTTCTGCACTGAGCTGGGGGAGGAGATAGCAGATTTCTTCCCTAGAAATAAGGGCTCGGTAGAGTCAGTTGAGCACATCTGGGAGGCTTTTAAGGTCACCATAAGGGGCTTCTGCATCTCTAAAAGTCACGGGGTGCTGCGTGATATCCTGCAGTCCATTTCTGCACTGGAACGCGACCTGCGGACTCTGGAACACCGCATGATCACAAATTCTGACCCACACTTACACGCCACCTTTAGGGAGACACTGTCAAAGTTTGAGGAAGAGGCAGCCAGGGAGGCGAAATACCGGGGTATACACTGGGTAGCCCGGAAATATTGTGAGGGAGATAGGCCCGGAAAAGTGCTTGCTGCAATCACACGACCACCACGGGTGCACAACACTATACTGGAGCTTATTGATGACACCGGCACGGCTGTCAGGGACCCGGCAGAGATACTATCCACCTTCACAGCACACTACTCTTCACTTTATACTTCTACAGCAGAGGAAAACGCTTCATATGCTGCCTACCTTAACGATGTGGCGCTGAGCTGGCTCAGCGATGGGGACAGGGAGTTTCTTGCGGCTCCTTTCGAGCTGGATGAGGTCCGTGAGGCCATCATGTCCCTTCAAAATGGCAAGGCGCCGGGGCTCGATGGCTTACCGGCCGAATTCTACAAAACCTACGTTGACATAATGGCACCGGTGCTCAGCGAGGTCTTCACGGAATCACTAGCCGATGGAATACTTCCCTGCTCTATGCGTGAAGTGGCGATCACCTCCCTTCTGAAACCGGATAAAAACCCTGCCACCTGCGATTCGTACCGTCCACTATCCCTCCTAAACTGCGATGTTAAGATACTAGCCAAAGTCTTAGCTACCCGACTGTCGCTGCTCATGACCAGGCTTGTCCTGCCTGATCAGTCTGGCTTCGTGGCGGGAAGGTCTACGTTCCATAATCTTCGCACCCTTTTTACCTTGCTTCGCACGGTCCACCCCGACATCCCTATCGCGGCCGTGTTCCTAGATGCCACTAAGGCATTCGACTCGATCGAGTGGCCTTACCTGTTTTCGGTTCTAGCCAGCATGGGTTTCCCCAAATTATTTCTCTCTTGGGTTCGACTTTTGTATACGGACCCTACGGTGAGGGTGCTAATCAATGGCCGCCTGTCACAACCAATTGCACTCACTAGAGGCAGCCGTCAGGGATGCCCGCTCTCTCCCCTGCTATTTGCCATCGCGGTCGAACCACTCGCCTGTCGTTTACGGCAGCTACACCGAGCGGGGGCGGTGCAATGCCTGCAGCGGCAAATAGATGTATCCCTCTATGCTGATGATATCACGCTCTACGTTAAACATCCCGAGACACATCTCAATCCCCTGCTTCGAGAATTCATATTGTTCGGAGGGGTGTCGGGTGTCCACATCAATTGGGCAAAATCGCAGTTTTTCCCCCTCACGGATGCAGTGCATGCCTTCCCTCTCGATTACCCACTAGAGTGGTGTAGCGATGATCTTAGATATTTGGGGATTCGCATATCTCGCGATAAAGACGAGACGCTGCGTGCCAATTATGGAGTGGCCATGACCAAATTAACGGCTTCAGTGGACAGGTGGATTACGTTACCACTCTCCATGGCGGGAAGAGCCTCACTCATAAAAATTGTGATATTGCCCCGCTTCCTATATCTTTTCCTCAATATCCCCTACTACCCTGGCGCCTTTTTCTTCAGGACGCTCCGTGCGTAGCTGCGCAGGCTTTTCTGGGGCGGCAAATCCCCCCGCTTAAAATGGTCGACGCTGACCCTTCCCTACGATAGAGGAGGCTTTGACATCCCTAATTTTGAAACTTACTACCAATGTGCACAGGCACACTTTGCCTACCATTGGATGGCTCCAACTCCTTTCATGCCGCACATAGCGGTGGAGGACTGGATCGTGCACCCTATGCCACTCAATGGACTGCTGCACTGTCCTGAGACATCCATCACCACTGCGAATACCTCAGTTTCCTGCACATTAGATGCGTGGCGCCGCATCGCTAGACACCTGTCATGTCCGATGCCCTACTCTCCCAAATTACCGCTTACTTATCACCCGCAATTATCTCTCCTGTCGGAACGAGGTTTCCGTCAATTATGTGATAAGTTACTCATCGCCTGCTGGGGCGATCTGTTCCATGAGAGTAGTTTCAAGACTAGGGAACTGTTCTTTAAGGCACAGGAACACACCTCCCTTGAACTCTTTTACTACATTCGGCTGCGTGCGGGGATGCGGGACATCTTACCTGATTATCCCAATGAACCTGAGACCCTAGCGCCACTGCATTTCCTGTTGGGATCGCAAGACGGGACCCACTTGGTCTCTGGTCTTTACCGCCAAATCCGAAACGCTGCTCCGGAACCGGTCTCCAATGCTCCGCTACGATGGGCTGCTGAACTTGCCTTCGATATTACCGATGAGCAGTGGAAATACTGTTGCACGCTCACCTCTCGCGTCTCTGCTAGCAGCAGATTGAAAATTATCCACTATAAATTCCTTCAGCGGATATACTATACTCCGGCTCGGAAATATAGGTTCGGGTTAGCTGACAGCGACCGATGTGAACGCTGCCGTGCCGACCATGCTGATTTCCTTCACCTGGCATGGGACTGTCCCCAGGTTGCTCATTACTGGCAGCTGGTTGTGGAGGCTATCGTGGAGATGGTGGGTGAGGCGGTGCCCGCAGACCCCTTGATCGCCATCCTCGGATACACAGTGCACTTGCCTAGAGGATGCAGGAAATTTGTTGACACCGCCTTGCTCTTAGCCAAGAGACGTGTTGCTTGTCGCTGGGGCAGAGGAAGGGCGCCCAAATTTAAGGACTGGCTTACGGATTTAACATATTGCCAAGACCAGCATACCACTTTTGCTGAATTGATACCCCTTTCTTGTAGGCCCAGGGATATTTGGGAACCTCTGATGCACTACCTGCTCACGCGCTCGGATGACGATGCACGATCGGATGATCTGCCTCCCCCTCCTCAACGCGCTGACGTCCCTCCCAGATCGCAACCCGTTAATCCCTCCTGCACCATCTGACTTTCCTTGTCCCCATGCGCTCTCATGCCCCTGCAGCGTCCTGAGTGACCTGGGCCGCCCTCTCTTGGCCTGACCCACACCCCCCTCGTAATTGGGCATGCATATCCTATTTTTTCTGCATCCACAGCACGCCTCACACTACTGCTGAGTAACACCCCGTTATATTCCATGCTTCTATGGGATGCACCTTTGCAGACCTCTGCCACACTGGGATAGCAGTCCTGGACATTAGTTTCCCCATGGGCTACGGCCTGCCTGACCCACCTTGCTGCACCACTCTTCATTGGAACTTTCACACAGTCTTATACGGCCTCATAGTTATTACCTGAGTTGGGAAGTTTTGGTTCCTGTTTGACAAAAAAAAAAACAAAGGAGAGGGATTTCATCTCTCGACTACAAAACCCTGTTCAACTGCTGCTCATCCTTGCTTGTCCTACGCCCCGGGCTGCGGAACCAGCGTCATGTATGTTTTCCTATACGCCGCCGGGCCCCCGGGATGCCGGCTTCTGGGCTGTGTACTGTTCATAATTTTTGCTGCCAGCCTCCGGGTTGTAGGCGGACCAAGCTGTGTACCATACTCTGTTTACTCCAATAAAGCAGTTTGAACCCCCCAAAAAAAAAAAAAAAAAAAAAAAAAAAAAAAACCACCTTGGACTTGGCCATTTTCACATAAATTCGAATGCAGAATCCAATTTTTCGGTAGGAACCACACGAACGCTATACTTAGGCTCTCCTATTTATTCAACAGCATTTTGCCAGCAACACACCTCCACAGGCGCATTGTTTACATCTTTCTCATTGCACCAGACGCGTTTCAGGACGGAATGTCCTTTCCTCAGTGGCATTTTGGAGACATCAGGAAACTGTTTGCAAGGCGTGACTTCATTTATTCACTCCCGCCCCGATGGGCGTTGCTCAAGGCATCTTGAGAATTGTAGTCCGCTTTATTTATTACCCTTGTGGGTGATTTCCGCGTTGTCTTAGTGTCCATAATTTCAAGATGCTTGCACCTGTGTGAGCTGTTACCCTGCTTTATAGTTGCTGTTCGAGCTTTGGTAAACTCCTCTCTGCTTAGGAGTTTACTGTTCGTCCCGTAGTTGAGCCGCACCCACTTGTGGTACTGCACACGGACCCAACGGAGTAGTGGGTTCCTTCCAACGACCTTGGACTTGGCCGTTTTCACATAAATTCGAATGCAGAATCCAATTTTTCGGTAGGAACCACTCAAACGCTATACTTAGGCTCTCCTATTTATTCAACAGCATCTTGCCAGCAACACACCTCCACAGGCGCATTGTTTACATCTTTCTCATTGCACCAGACGCGTTTCAGGACGGAATGTCCTTTCCTCAGTGGCATTTTGGAGACATCAGGAAACTGTTTGCAAGGCGTGACTTCATTTATTCACTCCCGCCCCGATGGGCGTTGCTCAAGGCAACTTGGGAATTGTAGTCCGCTTTATTTATTACCCTTGTGGGTGATTTCCGCGTTGTCTTATTGTGCATAATTTCGAGATGCTTGCACCTGTGTGAGCTGTTACCCTGCTTTATAGTTGCTGTTCGAGCTTTGGTAAACTCCTCTCTGCTTAGGAGTTTACTGTTCGTCCCGTAGTTGAGCCGCACCCACTTGTGGTACTGCACACGGACCCACCGGAGTAGTGGGTTCCTTCCAACGACCTTGAACTTGGCCGTTTTCAAATAAATTCGATATATATATATATATATATATATATATATATTTAGATCTCAATTATTAAAAAATAATATTTTACATTAATTGTAATTTTTTGGGTTTGATTATTTGAACTTACTGCCACAAAAATCATATTTAAATATATATTTGTTTGCATAAAAAATATTAACTGTTAAATTCCAAAACATTATCTAAATTACTAAACAAATAAAATAAAAAGGCATTTAAAAAAAAAAGACATTTACAAAAAATGGGATAATAATTTTGAAACAAATGAAATTATAAACAAATACTATAACATATAAATTATTAACACATAATAATAATACATATATTAAACAATATCAGGAAATATATTTAAATCTGGGAATAATACATACAGTATTCCCACTCCAGTTTCTGAAACAGTAGAAAAAGTGCTGGAATTCAGAGGGGTAATATTTACTAGTATCACTCCATTCTAAGCAACAGTAGGGAAAACATTGGTCTTCAGAGGGGTAAGATTTATTATTACCACTCATCTGTGCAACAGTAGATAAAGCATTAGACATTGGAGGGGTTAACATTACTATTCCCACTCCAGTCTAAGCAACAGTAGGGAAAGCATTGTACTTGGGAGGGGTAAGATTTATTATTCTCACTCCAGTCTAAGCAACAGTGGGGCAATTGTTGGATTTGTAGCGGTAAGATTTACTATTCTCACTCCAATCTAAGCAACAGTAGGTAATAAACTTAATTTCAAACACATTACATATTTGCATAACCGTATTAATTTAGAAAAAATAGAAAACTCTAACTATAAACATTATTACTTACACACAAAATATACATATATCTATTAAAAAAAGAATAGACAGCAATTAACCAATTTACAATTTTACAATTTAAAAATAATAGTTATTTAATTATTACTCAATTAACTTTCTGCCCGATGCTCTTACAAGTCTAGCAACCCAAAATTAAAATTATTAAATATAGTACAATTTACATAATTGATAATCTATTAAATAACTAACTAACAATCATTAACTAATTAATAATTACTTAATTAATTTCCCACCCAAGAACCCTACACAATCCAGCAACCCACACATAAAAAGTAACTAAAATAAATTCTGAATACATAATAATCAATTAAATCATTAATAATAATTTGTTGTTAATTAATTATTACCTAATTAACTCCCACCCTGTGCACCTACAAGCATAGCAACCCACACCTAAAATATAAATAACTATATCAGTAGTACATAATATGACTAATTAATATTAATCATGAACTCAATTAAAGATTATTAAAGACTGACGGCTCCGTAGTTGTGGTGGCGGTCTGTGGATCGCTAGACTGGAGTCGACCCGCCATAATCTGACTATGGGGGTGGACCTCCACAGAACATCTTCTACCGCCAGGCATCTGCGATTCCTCACGGTCTTGCAGCAGTGTGAGGCTCGTAATATACTGGCAGTGCTGCTTAACAGTCCATGCCCTCCGGGAACGTGAAATGGCATTTCCATTCCCGTGTCTTGCTATGACTCATATATGAGCCATAGCACAGCACCACTGCGAGCCAGCCGCTGCAGGACCGCCCGACCTGGAATCCAGTCGGGTTTGGCTCCAAGACCGCCAAACTCATAATAAGGCCCTAAATAATGACTTAATTAACTTCCAACCCTCCCCCCCACAAACCCAACAATCCACTACCATACTATAAATTATTATTAACAATTAAACAAAAATTTCGAAATAACTTAAAATTACAAAGTATATTAGAAAAAATATCAATAATTATACATACAATAAAAAAACATAAAATTAATATATGAACCAAAACACATTAAAATAATAACAAAATGTTAATTTTTACAACTATATTATTAAAAACCATAACAGTATTCTTGAAAACTATATTGCCTACCTAAAAAAACAATATTCTTAACAGCGATATTTCTGCATCACAATATTTTTGTATGACAATATTCTTTTTCAATATTTATAAGTTCCAATATATACAGCGTGATATTTTTTTCCAAATACTGGTTGTTTATTTTTCCTTTTTACCTATTCTTTTATGGTTTCTTCTTGGTTGTAAGATCTTTTGAGTTCTGATTTAGTTTCTTAGTGTCATGATACCCCTTTGGCGTAAATGAAGGGCTTTAAAAAACACCCCATTTGAACTAAACTGGAAGACTATCAGTATTGCGCCTAATTTCAACATTCCCTCCAATCCTTTCAGATCTAGAGATGTCTTTATTGTATATGCTCATTATCTCTTTGCGCCCAAATTACAGAGATTTTTTTGACTTTGAATTCACCTCATACATTACTAGGCCTAAAGCCCTTATTATCATTACTGGTGAGATTTCGCTCCAACAAATGAGATTTTTTCAAATAACAAATTCAGTGTGGTGGAGTTTACATGTGACCAAATTTGCACCTTAGTGTGAGTTTGCTGCCTTTCAGGTTGGGTCCACCAGCAAACGTTGTCAGACATCCACATAACCGCAGAAATGTGAGCACTGAACAACAATGTGCAGGTTGGTTCCTAGAAGCATTTGTAGATTTGCTCCTGTTAACTGCAAGGGAAAAGGAATACTCTGAGAATTGATGCAGGTATAAGGGAAAACGTTCCTCACTAGGGAAATGTATTTTATATCTCATTTTCATATAGGAAGATGTACACCTGTTAGATATGTTTAATTTGTAATTTCCAATTCATCGTATCATTTGTAGTTGTCGTTGTTACATTTCTTTGTTATAGCATTTTTAATTTTTTGTGGATACTTGATTACTCAAAGGACTGGTCTGCACCCCTCAATCACAAAGAGGACCATAAACAAGGGTTTTGAAATTCCAGATCCCCTAACCATGATAACTGTGTATCATGAGTGATAGGGTCATGGTTTCAATTGCTCCAAGTTTAACTCAACTAGACCTAGCCCATAAAATACACACTTGGGGCCCCATTAGGATGGCGGGTGGATTGCCTAGTCACCGCCAGCCCGGCGGGGGCAATCGGCCCACCATACCTGCAGAAAAGACCCCCCGCCATATTACAATGGCTGCACAGCAGACGGAAAGACCATCCGCCGCTTTTCCGCCCTGTCGACATGTCGACCGGACGGAAACTGGTTCAATATGGTGGCGGTATCAGAAAGACACCCCCAGCAATTTTAGAATAAGGCCTTGCCCATGCCTTTCCGTGGCAATATTGCCGCCACAGAAAGGCATGCAGAGTCTGCTTGGGGGGCCCGTTGCGGGTCCCCAGGGTCTCCAGGGGGGTGGGGGTGCACATGCCTTTCAATGATCAGCATGGCAGGCACCGCGAGGCGCCTGTCACGTTGTGCATTCAAACGCACAACCTGCCTCTGTGGCATTGTGGCGGGCAGTGCTCTCTGCACCGCCCGCCGCAATGTTGCAGATGCTCTATGCGCCCGCCATTGTGGCGGCCGCATGCTAGTCGGGAGTGCGGGACCCCCGCACCCTCAGCGGGCGGTCCCGGTTCCCGAGGGTATGGCGGGCAGACTTTATTAATGGGGCCCTTAGTGTTTTTGGAGGAAGGAGGGCCAAATTTACTCTAAAGTTTTGCATAAGTTCTGACACTTAAAAATAAAGAATTTCTGCACGGCACATTGAAGGTTGCACATGAATTCAAACATATTTAAAATCCTATTGCATTTAATATTAGAGATAGCTGATAGACTGGGTAGATAATTTCACGAGGGACTCAGACTATGTTATGAAATAAGCAGCGAAGTTAAATCAGCTAAAGTTTGTGTGAGGTTGCGTGTTGTATTGTATACTATTATTTACACAGTAATCATGAATTGACATTGAACAACTATGGCCGGATCACAAAACAGTTTTGACTGGAGCTATTAAATGTTTTTGTTTGTAATCAAGGCAGTTTGTGGTGTCAACAACTTTTACTATTAGATTATGAAAGGAGATTTGTGAAAGTGGTAATATGTGGCTTGAAAGTTTGTGAATGTTTGTTGTGTTGCATTTTGTTATGGTGTTGATGTGTTGAGTTGTTTTTGTGCTAAGGGTTGCCTTTTAATGTTTTTTGTTTTGTCATTTTACTTTGTATTATATGTATTGTCTTATGTTTTATTGTGCTCTGTAGCTACTACAGAGTCAGTAGATGCATCTGCATTTCCAACCAAAGGCACCATATGCCTTTGAATTCCCAGTGATATACCACCATTACCAATGTGTAAGGGGATAAACACCTGATGCTCAACCCCATTCCATGGCAAACTGGTCTTAAATCAACACTTCCAATGCTCACTTTAAGTGGAACAGCCTCTAGGGAGGAAACTAGGGCATATAAATTAAGGTGAATGGCACATAGATGTAAGGGAAAAAAAACGTAAGTTTCATGTTAAGAATAAATATATGATCACCCTACAGACCTGATTGTTTTGTGTTTGCCAGTTTATCAGTGAGTCGTTGATATCCAGTTGTCCATTGTACTCTCCAATCTTCATATACCCGATCATATCTGTGCTGTGAGTCACAACATCGTACCAAACATTGGGATTACTGTCTTGGTCAAAGTAGAAAGAGGTGTTGAGGATGGTAAAATTCACCTTCTTCACTGCTTCCAGCAACTAAACATAGAAAGAAGATATATTAAATAATTGTATGCCAATTTCTTTATTAAATATCACCTGTGCTAATGTACATTTACATTTTGCTCTATGTTCAAACCAGCTGTAATCTAATTATACAAATTGCCTACAACAGTTCAGGCTGTGACAGAAACCTTACCCTGTCGAGAATGCCCTCACCCGCTGAGAATTCAGTCAATCAAGTCACCATCTCCAAAGCTACCAAGAAAGATAGGCTTCTTCTAACTCTCTCTCTGTATTCCTGCTTTACCTATTGTTGCTTTTCCTGGTCAGTGGTAAGTGGCGAGCTGGTGGGAAAAGGAAAGGGAAAGGGAAAGGGAAAGGGAAAAGGTTCTCAACAAACCATCAGTCTAGGTGCAATGTACTTGTGCAACAGGAGCATGAGAAATGTATACATATATACAGATAGGCAACCAAAAAATTTACAAATAAAATATGCCTTTGATAATGTCTTTGCTTCTGACAAGTTAGCAGAGGACCCTCTAGTGGTATGCTGACAAGCCCTACATTCACCTGCTAGAAAATGGCTTAGGGCCCTATTACTTGTCTGGCGGTCCATGGCGTTCTTCCGACCATCCTATTACGACCAGGGTGGTCGGCCGCCCTGGGACCCCGCAACTGCCAGGAATTAGAGATCCATGGTGGTATGGCGTGCTTTAGGCCCCAATATGCTTTGTCCAGCCACTGCAGCCCTGTCAAGCATATTACGAGATTCCTCACCGCCACGCTTTTCATGGCGGTGAGAATGCCATGAAAAATGTGGTGGTGAGGATACAAAGGAGGCTGGGCCCCCTTGTGTGTCTACACTATTGGGTGTATGCAGGAGGCACATGTTGTGATCCCCTGTGGGAATGCAACCCAGTACTGGACTGCAGCCCATGCCTTGCAGGTACTGATTTTGATGTTCCCAATGTGGAGCCTATTTCATAGGCAAACTGCCATGAGAACGTCAAAGAACAACCCGCCCGTATCACCAAACTCATAATAAGGCCCTTAGAAATTTCCTGAAGCCATGGAAGGGAGTAGTGTAGGAGCACTGGGCCTGAACATTTCGTTTCTGAGGCTAAGGATCTAATAGTGTTAGTGGGCAAGACTGAAAATAGACTCGAGTGAGAAAGGCACAAGAGGGCAGGTAAGAGGGGTGTCATTTAATTAAACATCCAAGAGATGGTATATTCCTACTCTCCTCAGTCCCTTTCAGTTATTTTTTGCTTTCGGCTGCCACTGAGACCAGTAGCCTCATGCCTCTGAAATACAAACAATTATAACCAAATATTACTCCTACTAATATTACTACTGCCCCTCAGAAAAGAGAGCAAAGGAAGATCAGAGATATTTTGGCAGGAATGCTGTGTTAAAGACCTTTTTAACCTCAACATTTATCTCACCATTTATGCTATCCTCCACCACCTATCTCCTTCACCACTACCCGCCAGATCTATTAAAACAAATCATCCATTCGAGATGGAAACTATATATTGGATCAAACCCGAGCACCCCCCCCCTATCAAAACTCTCTCACCTTGCTTTGCATATTGAGCTGCATGGTAAGCAGCAATGGTCCTACTAGACTCCCAGCTACATCATTTATAACTACAAGAGCACTCAACATCACAGAGGTGGCCACCAACAGCTCTAGCAGTGAGAGGAATGAGGGGCAGAACATTTAAAAAAATCAACAATGCAGGGATGAAAACATTCAAATATGGCAGAGTTTAAAGAAATTATACTCAGGCTAGAAAGAAATGGGAGAGACTAAGGGCCAGATGTAGGTGAAATAGATTTACCGATTTTAAATTACCGAATTTTACCAATTCGGTAATTTAAAATCGGTAAATCTATGGGGTCGACATGTAGGTATTCCAGATGTGCTGGAATACCAAATCGGATGAATTCGGTATTTACCGATTCGGTAAATACCGAATCGGTAATGCCCATTCATTCCTATGGGCTTTGAAGCCCATAGGAATGAATGGGCATTACCGATTCGGTATTTACCGAATCGGTAAATACCGATTTTCACAAGGGTGCAGGGGTGACACCCTCTGGCACCCCCAAAACAGGCTCGGGTGCCATGTGACAGGCATACATGCCCTAGGGCATGTATGCCCACCATGCACACCGGAATCGGTATTTTACCATCAAATTGGATTTGATGGTAAAATACCGATTCGGTAAGGCTCCTGGGACTCTGAAGAGTCCCACCTACATATAGGTGGCTCAGATTCGGTAAATTTACCGATTTTTTATTTTACCAAATCGGTAGAATTACCGAATTGGTAATTTTACCGATTCGGTAAAATAATGCCCCCTACATGCCTATCACCTATTTACCGATCGGTAACAGCCGAAAATACCGATTTTCGGCCGTTACCGACCGACCTACATTGGGCCCTAAATGCCTCTGAATCCGAACTCCAACTTTCTATAAGATGTTTTCTAAAAGAGGAATATCAATTCAAGAATAGAGGCAAGTTGTAGAGAGATAGAAGACAGGATGCCCTTAAGAAGATGGTAATATTTAGTTGAACGGCCAAATGTACATCATTGACTTCCCCATCGCATCCAATGCAATAAGACATTGGATCTTCCGCATAAAGCCTTGCCATGGGTACTAAGCACTATATAAATGAAAATAGAATACAACACCATAAACATGCATAACAGCCTATGGAATGTCCCTAAAACCAGTGCAATGCACACGAAAGAGTGAACGGAAACAAAAACAGTGAGGTGATAGATCAAAAAGTTAGTATGTTAATTTAAAGGAAGATTGCATTTTTTTTAGAAAATCTCAACAATGAAAATGAACATTTAAAGAAAGAGGTATGACAAGCCATCCTGGGTCGTTTAGCCTCCTAGTGAAAAAATCAAGTCCTTATTAAGGCGTTATCTACTGACTGTGGTTGTGCAATATGAACCTCAAAAAGAAAGTGATCTCATCACACCATGAAAATGCTGACAAATTCAGAAAAAGTTCTGGTCCAAGGTAAATTAGGAAAAGCAGCCAAAGAAAATTGCGCTGTCTGATCTGAGAAAATTTCACTCGTCACAGACACACCAGATTGTCCTTCTCCATCAAGGCTCTTTACGAATAAAACCTGCTGATTTCAAAGATTGCAAGATTGGCATAGCCTCCATTAAATGTAGTGGTGTAACTCAAAGGATAGTTTAATAATAAAGGCCCTGATTAAGCGTTCGGTGGATGGGTCACTCAGTCACGAACGTGGCAGCATGGGCGTCGAACCACCAGAATGCTAGAGAAAGTAGAAATGTGCACACAACCTTTGACTTTATGATATCATAGGATGTGATATCATATGACTTTTGCTCCGGGCATTTGTAGGAGGCGGTTCCCGCAATTAAATTAGGCCGTGCGACAGTATGTTGAGGTTCAAGTAAATCTTTATTGAATGGGAGAGCACTGGGGTCACTCCCGCACAGAAGCACTGCTGTGCAGAAGATGGCCGCCGCCGCTCCCAGCATGCCTCGTTGGGTCACGTGGTCTAGCCACTAGAGCGCTACACCACATATCTCCCTCCTTTAATAACCTCATAACAGAACTATAACAATCAGGGGTGCCAGGGGTTTACCTTGACACTGTACTATAACAGATTTACTGGAGTGCTGAAAGGGGAGGGGGGTGGGTAAAGGACATCAAGGTGAGGAGGCATACACAACATAGCACAAGCTTACATGTTGTATTCTCTGTATCTTTTTGGGAGTACTACTGCCCTGCCTGTGCGGGTACTTGTAGCGGGTGCTTGTGTCACGTGTGTCCTAGTTTCCCTTGGACTCCCTTGCAGGTTACCGTTGGGAGCTGTGGAGGGTTGTCGCATGTTGTCTGATTCGCTGATGTCTTGGTCTTCTTGTTACCTAAGTTTTCATGAGGTCTCTATGCTCCTTTGTCTTCGTGTGTTGTCGCTTCTGTCTTCATTGTCTCTTGTTGTGCCATTTCCCTGTGTGTCTGTCTGTGGACCGAACTCTTCAATATCCAATTCCCAGCTGGTGTTACTGGTGCTTTCCGAGGTTTCTCCCTTGTCCCATCCGAATACTTTATTACACCTGGCCATTTTGTTGAGGGACCATATTTTTCTATCACTCAATAAGGTCGACCGTGTGCAGACTTCTATGCCTTGCAGAGGTTCGCTGAACTTGCTGTCGCCTTTCCTTCGCAGTTGTGCCAGCTTTACTCAGACCCACCCCCCCTTTTCGAGCAAGACTTTTTTCATCCTGTGCGTCTTGTTGTAGTGGTCTGTGTAAATTTTCTGGGCCTTCTCCAAATTACTCCGGACTACCGCAGGAGACCACTTACTCTGAAGCGTCAGGTTCTTCCAAGCTGTGTTGTCTCTTGTAAATGGGTTTCGGCCCCGTAGGATCTTAAATGGGCTGTATCCCGTAGCTGTGGGAGTAATGCGATAAGCCCATACAGTGTGTCTAATTTCCGTCTCCTAATCCTTTCCCGCACTGATAGCTGCTTGCACCGACCCCATGATCACTCGGTTGAACCTCTTTGCAAGGCCATTTCTGGCTGGATGGTACACCTGGGTGTGTCTGGTCTCAATGCCGTTCCTTTTCATGAACGCAGTCCATTTGTCGGAAGTGAACTGGAGGCCGTTTGTCACACGTGATGATTTTCGGAATACCCTCTCTCAAAAATGTGGTTGTGAGGAAGGCTTGGATTCTATTGGTGTCAGCTTTTTCGCACTGTTCCACTTCCGGACACTTGGAGTACCGGTCCATTAACACTATGACGTACTTGGGGACTCCCCACTTGTCAAGAATGGGTCCTAGTATGTCGACTGACAAGTCCTCCCATGGGTTAGTGGGAGTGGAGAACTTCCCCAGGGGTGGTTAGAGCATGGTTTGTGTTTTGTCTGCATTCAATCAATCAATCAATCATGGACATTTATATAGCGCACTACTTACCCGGAGGGTCTCAAGGCGCTTGGGGGGGGAGGGGGGGGGGGGGTGCTGCTACTGCTCGAACAGCCAGGTCTTGAGCTTCTTCCTGAAGGAGAGGTGGTCTTGGGTCAGGCGCAGGTCGGTCGGGAGGGAGTTCCAGGTCTTGGCGGCCAGGTAGGAGAAGGACCTTCCTCCCGTAGTCGCTCTTCGGATGCGGGGGACGGCGGCGAGGGCGTGGTTGGCTGATCGGAGGTGGCGTTTGGGAGCGTAGAAGTTGACTCGGCTGTTGAGGTAGCTCGGGCCTTGGTCGTGTAGGGCTTTGTGTGCGTGGGTGAGGAGACGGAAGGTGATTCTCTTGTTGACGGGGAGCCAGTGCAGGTCTCTCAGATGTCCGGAGATGTGGCTGCGTCGGGGGATGTCGAGGATGAGTCTGACTGAGGCGTTCTGGATCCGCTGGAGTCTCTTCTGGAGCTTGGCGGTGGTTCCGGCGTAGAGGGCGTTGCCGTAGTCCAGTCGGCTGGTGACGAGGGCCTGGGTGACCGTCTTCCTGGTCTCGGTGGGGATCCACCGGAAGATCTTTCGTAGCATGCGCAGGATGTTGAAGCATGACGAGGAGACGGCCTTGACTTGTCTGATCATGGAGAGGGAGGAGTCCAGGATGAAGCCCAGGTTGCGTGCGTGGTCTGTCGGTGTGGGTGCGGTGCCCAGGGCGGGGGGCCACCAGGAGTCGTCCCAGGCGGAGGGCGTGGAGCCCAGGATGAGGACTTCCGTCTTGTCTGAGTTCAGTTTCAGGCGGCTGGTCGTCATCCATTCGGCTACATCTTTCATGCCTTCGTGAAGGTTGGCTCTGGAAGTGGCGGGGTCGTTGGTCAGTGAGAGGATCAGCTGGGTGTCATCGGCGTAGGAGATGATGCTCAGGTTGTGTTGGCGTGCGATGGCCGCGAGGGGGCTCATGTAGACGTTGAAGAGGGTGGGGCTCAGCGAGGATCCTTGAGGGACGCCGCAGATGACTTCGGTGGCCTCTGACTTGTACGGTGGTAGGCGGACTCTCTGTGTTCTTCCGTCGAGGAAGGAGACGATCCATTCCAGAGCCTTCTCCTGAATTCCGACGTTGCTGAGGCGCTGCACAAGGGTGCGGTGGCAGACAGTGTCGAATGCCGCGGAGAGGTCTAGGAGGATGAGGGCCGCTGTTTCTCCGTTGTCCATCAGCATTGCTGCACTGTTCGCAGGACCGTACATACTTCTCCACATGGCTGTCGACAGCAGGCCACCAATAAGATAGTTTGACTCAATTCTTTGTTTTCACGAATCTTAAATGGCCTTCGTGCAAGATAGTTAGCAGGCGTGCCACTAGTTGTTGCGGTGGAATCACTTTGTCCCCCTCGTAAGAGGAATATGGCATTCTCACTGATCGACAGCTCCTCCAGCACTTACCAGAATTTTCGGAGGTCGGTGTCCAAGTGCTTCTTCTCTGGCCACCCTTGAGTGACGAACCTTTTTACACTCTTGAGATGGGGGTCATCCTTGTACGCTGTCTGCCATTCATGCGCGCTTATGACTTCCTCCTGATCACTGGTGAACGTGATCATGTATTCATCCCATTCAGATTTTCCCGGCACATCTTCCATCGCCGCCGATCTGCTGAGGTAGTCCGCTACTTTGTTCTTGGTGCCAGTGATGTATTCTATGTCATACACAAAGTTCAACAACCTGAGAGTCATTTTTGCTATGCGTGGAGTGGCAATGGCGTGTCTGCTGGTTGTGAGAACCTTAACAAGCGGCTTGTGGTCCGTCCGGAGGAGGAACCTGGAGCCCCAGAGAAACCACGCTGAACTTCTCCTCGTTGGGGCCCAGGGAGCGAGACGTGAAGCTGATGGTGGTCACAGCGCCCTCCTTGGACATTTGTGACAGGACTGCTCCCAGTCCTTTGTCGCCGGCATCCGTGGTGAGGATGGAGAGAGCAGATTGATCAAATCCATGTAGAGGGACTGAGTCGCAAATGTTATTCTTGATTAGTAGAAATTCAGCATTTGCGCTGGATGACCAATTGAAGGCGTTCTTTTCTTTGAGGATCTGACGTAGATGGTGTGTCTTGGTGGCGACGTTTTGTACGAATTTGCTATAAAATTCGACCAATCTGAAGAAGGAACGTTCTTCCTCCTTGTTTTGTGGGGTCGGTGCTGCCTTGATTGCTTCCACGTTGGCACTCTTGGGAGAGATGCCTTTATCGCTAATTTCGTGCCCCAAATAAGTGACAGTGTGGAGGCCAAATTTGCACTCGTCCCACTCTGCCGTGAGACCGTTTTGTGATAATATTCGCAATACCGTGGAGAGTTTTCATCATGATCATGCTTGGTCTTTCCCATGATCAGGATGTCACACTGCTGCCTGGCATCCGCCGGAACCTGTAGCTTCGAACAGTGTAATGAACGATGTCAGTTTCCTACAGGAGGGGTGCAGCGAGATTTGATGGTATGCCGCTGTAAGGTCAATGGTTGAAAACCATTTAATTTCTTTGGTCTGGGCCAACATTTCATTGATTTTGGGCAACGGGAATTTGTCCACTGTGATGTTCTTGTTGAGTTTCCTCAGCTCAATGCAGAGGCGCACCTTCCCGTTTGGCTTGCGTGCGACTACCAAAGGTGACAACCATTCCGCGCTCTCGGTTGATCGATCACCCCGTTGTCCTCCAGGCACTGTAGTTCCATCTGCACCGCCTCCCTGCAGTTGAATGGGATGTTCCTCACGTTATAGCATCCTGGTGTGGCTCCTTCTTTGAGGCAAATTCTGTGTGTGAACTTGGTGAGTTTGCCTATTGTGCCTCCGAAGACTGCTGGAAAGTCGTCCTTCCAAGCTCCGCCTTCGCACATGTGGGGGTTGTCTGTCATGAGCACTTGTGTAGCACCACTTGGATTCAGTTGAATACCCAATGCCCCATGGTCTGCCCACCCCAGTACTGAGGGATCTTTTTCCGTCACATACAGTTTACCTTCTGAGATCCTGCCTTTGAACTCGAAGCAGAGTGGGCGGAAGCCCACCATGGGAATTCTCTCTCCCGTGAATGTGACGGGGTGAACATCTGTGGGGTGTAGGTGAGTGCCTAAGGTGCACGTAAAGTCTCTCTCCCAGATGTTGCATTGAATGATAGTGTATGGTGACCCTGAGTCTGCCACCATAGAGACTGGTATACCTCCTATTGTTAATAAGCAAGAGGGTTTCTAGGTGCTGTTACAATCAATACCCAGAACATGGTCATCAATGAAAAGAACACTGTCCTCCTCAACTTCTCCCTCCCCCCCAACTGTGTCGGAATCCTGTAAGACGCATTTAACAGAGGAGTTGCTGGGCTTGCATCTACACACTTTCCCAAAATGACCCATCACCCCACAATAGGAGCATTTAACTCGAAAGGCTGGGCACCGTCTGTCATTGGCTGCATACGTATAACTGCCACACCTGTAGCAGCCACTATGTGGGCACTGAGTGTCCTGTGGGGTCCGCCGCTTTGGATAGTGGCTTCCTGCTGTACCGGGCCCCCGCTGTGGGTGGGGTTTTGCTGTGTTGGGGTTTGAAGTCAGTCACTTTGCACACTGTAGTCGCACTGGCGCAGTCTTTCTTGGCAGCTAGAGCGTACCATTTAGAGAGCTCTGTTTTCTTGACCAGGGCTATGATCTCATTGAGGGGTGTAACTCCGCTAACCCACAGTTTTTCCTGTATATTCGTATTGACTGTGTGCATTATTATCTGGTCACCTACTTGCTCATCTGGAGGTGTACAAACTTGCAAGTGACCGCTAATCGTCTAAGCGCGGCCACTTAATCTTCCACAGACTCTGTTTCTGTTTGTTTCTGCTGGAAGAAATTATAGCGGTCTATTGCCGTGCAGACTACTGGTTGGTAATGGCTATCTAAATTTTCCAACACGTGTTGAAAGACATCATCGTCATCAGGGAGTCTAGTCTTTTTCACCATGTTCTCGTACACTCGAAGACCTTCCAGCCCCAGATTGTGCAAAATGATTTTCTTCCTGCGTTTGCTGGAAAATGCCTCTTCGCCCTCGTCCTCCAGAGCTGAAAAATAATTCAGAAAATACCCCTTCCAGTCCTTCCACTTCATGGCAGGTTCTCCTGGTTTCGGCAGGAAGGGGACTGGATTTGTGAGGGAAAATGTCTGTGCACACATCCTGACTGGGCGATGGAACCGTGATCAGCCCGACGGAGACTGGTGACTGCTGGGCAGTGGTAGACTTGGAGGATTAGCAGCGCAGGGGTAGCGTCCCTGTAGGAGGGCTCTTCCATATTGTGGGCCGCAGGCACCCCAGGCACTTACTTGGAGGCGCAGACCGTCTGTAGCACCCTGTGTGTCACTGCAGGGCTCCGGGTTGCCGTGCTCAGCTCCGTGGCCTATGGCTGCTTTCTGGTGGTCCTGGCCTGCTGGGTGGTTCCCCCAGGTGCTGGCCAGCAGGCACTGTAGGCACTGACTTGGGATGTGCCATCTGTACTTGGCACGTTATGTGGCACTGCAGGGCTCCTGGGCGCTGTACTCAGCTCTGTGGCACGCTGTGTGGCACTGCAGGGCTTCTGGTTGCTATGCTCAGCTCTGTAGCTCGGTGTGAGGTACTGCAGGGCTACTGGTTGCTGTGCCCAGCTCTGTGACACTTTGTGTGGCCCTGCAGGGCTCTTGGTGGCTGAGCTCAGCTCTGTGGCATGTTGTGGGACACTGCAGGGCACCTGGTTGCTGTGCTGAGCTCTGTGGCACGTTGTGTGGTGCTGCAGGGCTCCTGGTTGCTGTGCTGAGCTCTGTGGCACGTTGTGTGGTGCTCCTGGTTGCTGTGCCAACTCTGTAGGTGCAGGTGTTGCCCCCACCATTGTGGGCTGCTGAAGACTGTTCCCAAGCGGGGGGCAGGGCCTCACACCCGCGACCACGCTGGAGCCCGGGGGGTGGGGGGGGCTGCACTTGCCCCTCCCCACCCTTCTGCCATGCTCTCCCTTCTGCCGAGGATTTTGCCGTCCTGCTGTGTACGCGGGTGAAGCGCTGTTGCAGCGTGCAGTGCGAGCCAGCCTCGTGGCCAATTGTAGGAGGCGGTTCCCGCAATTAAATGAGGCCGTGCGGCAATATGTTGAGGTTCAAGTAAATCTTTATTGAATGGGAGAGCGCCGGGGTCACTTCTGACAGAAGCACTGCCGTGCAGAAGATGGCCGCGCCCAGCATGCCTCGTTGGGTCACGTGGTCTAGCCACTAGAGCGCTACACCACAACATTAAGAACTCAGTATAACATAGCAGTTAATAACATAATTACATGTCTATTTTATTTCAGCAAAAAAGTATTAGATCTTGGGGAGCACTCCTGTTTACTCAATGTTGCTTCTAATTTTTAAGCTTTTTCTATTGGTGCTGCGGCTGACAAGGGCTGTCGCCCCTTGAGAGTTAAAACGTGAGATTATCACAAGCAGTGGTGCTTGTCTCAGTCGCGCACTGTTCAACTAGTGTTACAAAACACCAAAAACAACTAATCAAAATTGACACAATTTATCTGATGATAATCTTGTATATTTCAATCATCATTTTCAGTTCAAACAATGACTATTCTTGTACATATACATATTTCTTTGTATTTTCCAAATGCATAACAATATAAATTCATGACAATATATATTCTGGATCATTTATACATGATTTGCAATGCAATAAATAAAAATTTGTTAAGCATCATTTTAGAACATGACCAATGCATTTCGGAACCTGACTGGTTCCTTCCTCAGGGGCCGATCTGAAAAATTGAATGTACAATGTAATGTATTAATGTCCATGGTTCTCAAACAACTAAAGTGAATTCATGTAGAATGGTGCTATGTGTAATAGGTATCCTACCTTATTTGAGTGATGTGAACTGAATGGAGGAGTCTGGAATCTACAACAACCGAGAAACACACCAAAAATCACATCTACCATCATGTTACTTAATCAAAACATCATAAATGCAGAGTCCAAGAAGTGTTAAAAAGCTTACCGATGTGTTCACGACCTAAAACGATATTGAGCTGCCAATCAAAAGACCAAATACCTAATTGTTAGGTCAGACCATAGCCAATCACTGTGGGTCAATTAATAAATGTAAATACCAGATATGTCAATATAAATAAATGTCATACCTGTATGCCTTGAACAAAATGTGTTGCTGTAAAAAACATAAAATCAGGACATAGCGTTATAGCCCAGCCACTCAACACACTATGAGGTGCCTCTGAAGTTGAACCGCCATCGTCAACATACCTTATCTCCAATGGTGTGCTGAATCACCTGGAGAAGGATTACAAAATCGCCTGTGAGATTACTGCCGGGTCCCAATCCCCGGGAAAATCAAAACTAAGTGAGCCATCCTCGTAGCTCTCTTCTTACCTATAACTGAAGTTCGAGCCGACGTGTACTCGCAACAAGTAAACGGAGCCTCAGGGTGCCACGCTGCCATCGCGACTCCCATTTACGTGATCAACTCGTGTGAACGACAACAACATAGGACTACCCGGATTTGAAACACCAAACTATCAATGGCTCTGGCGGCCATATTAAAGTGGGGAAATCCAAATATTATCTGCTGTCAAGAACATATACACACTGATACGCTGGTCCAATATACATTTGAATCCTATACCTGGACAACGAAACTTCAATGTTATATTTCAAATGCTAGCTCAAAGGCCTGTATGTCATTCAAAAAAATGTCAATCCGGTCAAATGTCTAAAATGACTCATAATTATTGTGTGCCCAAATGAAATGAATCCTCGTTTATTCACGATATCCGATTAAGTGGTTGGGGAAGTTAAAGTGTGCAATGAGATATGGTAAACAATAATGGAATGTAACTGATGATGGAAGGTAATGGAATGGTCAGGGGATACTCGTGTCATCTGCTTGGTACTAAAATCATAATCATTCACATCATTAACATCATTAACATTGTGATTGCTGCTTATGACATAATGAATTTAATGCCTGCAAAGAGATATACATAACATTAAACACTTATGACTAGAAATGTAGAATGTCCTCATGGCCAAATGGTACTAATATCATTGGTGTGAAACTAAAAACATAATTATACTCATCATAAGCTGTATAATTGCTACATGTAACATGACTGATCGAACCTATCATTAAGGCCCCTTGGGGTCATGGTGTTAAGCGTTTTAATCCAATATGCCTCTCGTTGGAGAAATTTTTTCTGGTTATCAATCCCTGATCTAAATATTACTTTTTCTATGATAAAAAATTGTAATTGGGAGATAGTGTGTTTTTCTTCCATCCAATGGGTGGCTAGTGGTGATGTCATGGTTTGTGTGTGAATCCTACTCTTATGCTCCGTAATTCTTATTTTGAGTTTACGTTCCGTTTTGCCAACATACATTTTACTACACGGACATTTGATGCCGTAGACAACATTTTGTGCGTTACAGTCACTGGTATGTCTTAGGTTGATGGAAGATCCTGTTGTTGGATGTGTGAACGTATTTCCGAGTATGACATTATTGCAATGGGTGCAATTCTGACATTTCACTGTGCCTTTAAATGATATCTCTGTGGGTCGTGTATTGGTCTGTTTCAATAATTGTCATAGATTCTTTCCTCTTGTGTAGGCATGGATGGGAAGATCCTTGTATATGTTATTAAAGTCAGGTTCATTGAAAAGGAGTTCCCATCTTGTGTTGATGATAAGTTTTATGGTGTTGGATTGGGTTGTGAATCTCGATACAAAGACCATTTTGTTCGATGTTTGCCTAGGTTTAGATCTCATAAGGTCTCGACGGTTTATCATGGCCACTCTGGTCATACTGGATTTCAATGTGTCCTGAGGGTACCCTCTGTCATTATATTTCTGAAGATGTTCTTCCATTTTGGTTTCGCATGTCTGTGGATCAGAGCAGATTCTCTTGATACGTATGAGTTGAGAAAATGGCAAATTCTTAATTAAACTTCTCGGGTGAAAGGTGGTGTATTCCAATGCATTATTGCGATCTGTGGGTTTGGTATATAATTCCGTTTGCAATCTTGCCCGTGGGTAAATTGTATTCTGGGATCCACCATGTTCAATTGTTGAATCATATTCTCTAGAGCCTCTCTGGTGTCCTTCCAAATAAGAAAAATATCATTGTTAAACCAACAATATAATCCGATGTTTGTCCACCATGTTTCTTTGTTCATCAAATGTTCTGACTCGAACTGGGCCATGAAAATATTCGCATATGCGGGTGCCCCCGAAAAACCCATGGATGTCCCTGTTAATTGGGCATAGTATCGCTTGTTCCATGTAAAGTACCTGTTCTGAAGGCAAAATTTAAGTAGATGAAGTAACAAAATATTATTGGTGGAAAGATCTTCCAACTGTAACAATGCCCATTCAACTGATTCCAATCCACATCTATGTTGCACAAAATCCATGCTTCTTGGATGTCCTGCTCTATTGCTTTAAATTTTGTGAGGAAATCAGTGGTATCCTTGATGTATGAGAACCATCCTTGCACAAACTTTTGAAGGAAATTATCTAAATAACGTCCAAGGGGGTCAAAGATTGACCCGCACCCTGAGACGATTGGCCTGAACGGAGGGTTTGTGAGATTCTTATGGATCTTCGGGATCATGTATAGACTTGGGCCTCGGGGATGGGCAGTTGTAAGATAAGCTTGGTGGAATTGTCTATCCATTCCAAATCCACAGCATTTTGTAGAATTTGATCCAATAGTCGCTGTAATTTAAGAGTGTGCTCTGAATCCAGTAATAGATATGTGTTCTCATCCTTGACATGATCATCAACTTTATTATTGTAAAAGTGGGTATCCATGATTACAATGGGTACCCCCTTGTCTGCCGGTTGTATTGTCAGTTCAGTGTTGTTTGCTATTGCCTGTATGGTGTGTCGATCGGATTTGGTAAGATGATGTCGTTTGACCTTCTAAAGATTTGATGTCTTTTTTAATCATGATCTCAAAAGTATCAAGCATTTTATGCGATACTGGCGGTTGGTGGGTACTCTTTGGTTTAAACCGTCCGTCCTTGGTGGGTTCCCTCTGTTGTGTGTGGTCAACCACGTTGGTGAAGAAGTGACGCAGACGTAAGGTTCTCATAAAGCGATATATAGCTACTTCCAATTCAATTTCATTTGGTGTATTAGTTGGCACGAATGAAAGTCCTTTGTTGAGTACTTTGAGTATTGGTTTGAGAGTTATATGGATGATATGTTTATGATTAAGCCACTGTTTTGCCGCTCCATAAGGACCTGCCTGCCTTTTTTATTGCGGCTTTCTTTTAGAGAGTATTGTTATGTAACCGGGGGTGCTTTGTTTGTTATGGCACATTAAAAAAACTAATTGGTGAACGAAGTAGCTGTAAGCGACATAAGCAGCAGCTTGCCTTTGGCGTCCTCCTATCTGTTTGTCAAAAACGTATGTGTCCATGCAAAACTTAAAACAGTTACCAAAAATTATACAATAGACTGTGTCCTGTAACTTAACAGGCATGTCCTTGACAGTTTTAGATCCTGCCTGGAAAAGGTACAAGATAATTGACAAGAAAAGATCTGGACCCACGCAGCCAATGTGTACTACGTGGCCGATAGAATTATATTCCAAAAGAATTTATTTTCATTTATACTTAAATTTCATTGATTTCAAAAACAATAGACATAAACGGAAAACTGTCAGCACAGTTAGTTCAGCAACATGCAATTGTGTGTACGATATATACAAAATATACAAATATACAGATATATAAACAGTTAAGGTGAAGAATCAGAAAAATGAACATGTTATCACACCAACAAAAGAATTAGGTACAACGCATAGCATTCCAAATCAATTGCAAAGTACAAAACACCTTTAGGAAAAGTGCATTATTTATGCATGGAAAGAAGACCAGTCCTTAGAACTAGAATCCAATGGACAGGCGGAGCTGAGATGGAATGAAGGTGCCTGCCTGTCTCACAAGACCTGTGATCGAATGTTTATAGGATTTTACAGCTAGGGCCCGCAGAGGTGGTATAATTTACACCCTAGCTGCACCCTTCGTTCTTGCCACAGGTTGGGGATGTCAACGCGTTTCGAACCTTGGGTGTTATAGGTTCTCCTCAGGACAGGGACTGGGTGGGGATTAATCTGCACAGCGGGCGCAGAGGCTGCCGGAGTGTAGGTGTACCGCAGTTCAAGATAAACGTCTGTGCTGGACAAGGTAATTGACTGAAGGCACGGTGCCCGCGAAGGGGTGCGAACTTGGTTATTGGAATTATCCATGTGGCCTAAAGTAGCTCCGTGAAAATTACCTAGTGTTAGGTTAATGGAGTTCTTTTGTTTATGAAAATGTCTTGCTGGTGTAATTTTTGGAACAACTGGTTGAATTTTGTATATTGTTTGTGTAAAATTGTCACATTGTATAAAATTGTCACATTGCATCATTATTTATTTTCACTTGATCAAAATATTTTCCTGGTGGATGTTAGTTGTATTGATTCTCAGACAAGAAATGAATGTGTACCTTTAGTATGTGTAAAAAAAATGTAAATTGCATACACTGAACATATGAACCCTTATGGTCGTTGTTTTTTATCCGCACAAGATAAATAGCGGTGAAATACATGAACCAGGTATTCTCTGTTTTGTAAAATATCTGAGGTGTCAATAGCACAGAATTTCTCTGTAATCCTCGGTCATGTATGTGTTGCTTCATTAATTTTGTTGTACCCTTTATATTCATATCATATATTTGATTTATGAAGAATTCACACCTGTGTTCATCAGTATCGTTTTTAGATCTTTTGTGAAGAATTGAAATCTAAATTAGCAATTATCTAACTACAGGTTACGGGCTGGAACCCTGATACATCACAGCATGAATAGTTTGACTGAGTGCTCCTAAATGAAACCCTTGTAGGCACTTTTACCTGTTAATAAAGACTCATAATAAATAAGGCATTTAGGCTCATCGGGAGACTGTTTTTTTTTGGGGGGGGGAGTGGAGACTACTTTTGCCACCTCCTTTGTCAGGGGTCGCTAAGGAAGTACCAGGGGTAGCAGCCAGAAAGCCAGGTGTTCACAGCTGCAAACCCTAGTGACCCTTAAATGACATATGTGACGGATAGCCTTTGGCACTTGTAATATGACGGATGGGATATCTGTCACGTTTGTGATGGAGTGACCTGACTGCCGAACTCTAAATCAGGCCAAATATCCTTGTCAGTGATCAGATGGTACTCATGGGGGTCAGTGATCCAGATGTTATGTCAGATCCAGGTTCATCTAGTTTCAGGATCCAACAGCCTAGTGTAAAAGTCGGTGGTCAGGCCTTCCTCTGCCAGGATGATGGAGTATTTACTCTGCTGCCCTGGCGGAAGCCCTGACTGCCAAACTTAGCAGGGGTGGCTCCGAGGAGCATCGCCCTACAAGAAAAAAAAATGATAAAGCCATGTTTGTTTAATTTTATTTTTCCCTAGCAACTCTATTGCGTCAGAGTACCCTCATGCCAATTTATAAATCATCACCCTAAATGTTTGAGAAAGAGCCCAGATCAAAGAATGGGAGGCATGCAATGACTGTATCATTGTTAGTAGTAAGGACAACATGCCTGAACAGAAGTATCCAGAACAACTCTGTAAGGTCCTGAGAACTACTGTGTTAATGTGCTCCAAATTGATTGTAATCAGGGGCCAGATGTGTCAAACGGTTTTGCCCATTCTGTGTCTATGGGGAAATGTGTTGATACATATGGCCCTAAATGTATTTGCTGTAATATATATCAAAACTCTGCGTCAATTGAGACGTATGGTGGAGCCAGTGAGACTTTTGATGATAAATCCTCAAATATACATTAAATATAGGCTCATATTTAGTTAAATAATGTGTCACTCTATGAAGATAATACTACAACAAACCTAAGTCACTGTCACTCCTCCTTGAATCCGCTACACTTCTATATTAGTGAAGTTTATGATGATCTATTCATTAAAGTACATCTAACGAAGTAGTGCGAGAATTTGTAATGTCCTCAAATGTTTTAGAAACATGCAACCTGCTATTATGGCCTGTCCTGAACCCTCAACTGCGTACAGTTTATAACACCCCACACTCTTTACCAGGAGATCAGAAGTCATATTACATACAGTGCCCTGGAGCTCAGCAGGCGTGTAAGCCTTACTTTTGTGCCTCAGACGTTCTGTGGAATTACAAAGGGGGTCGCAGACACTTGTGTGCATTATTTACAATAAGGTGCACCATTGCTGGTGCGCCCAGCGCACCTGTTTAAAGGTAGCGCAAACAGGTACAGTGCATCGATTCCATAACACGGTGCCAAGTGCACAGAGCAGGGTGGGTTTTGGCTCTATCTCGGGCAAAGTCTGCAGCATTCTTAAATCCGTATGCTGAACAGAAGAAAAGTTTTCCAAGCACGCCAAAAACGTGGGCATCGCTAAAACATTCACCCACTCCTAATCTAATGAACATCCCCACTTTTTACTTTACTGCTTGTTTTTTTACTCGCTGACACCACCTTTGCTTTTTAGACCCATGTTCTTGATGAACATGTAACAGTCAGGCGAGTCGACAGAGGAGAATCCGTCACCCTCATCCTCCTTGATCTCTCTGCAACTTTTGACACCATCTCCCACCACACACTCATCGATCAACTACGCCAGATTTGATTCACAGATGATGCACTCAGATGGATGGCATCCTTCCTTGTGGGACGCACCCAAATTGTCCACCTACCTCCCTTCATCTCGCAAACCAAGCACACCATCTGCAGAATCCCCAAGACTCATCACTCAGCCCTACCCTCTTGAACATCTACACAGCATAACTTGCACACATCGCCAGATCGAACAAAATCAACATCATCTCCAATGCCAATGATAGTCAGCTCATCCTCTCACTCTCATCCAACCCCACCTTGACAAAGGTCAACTTTCATAACGGCATGAAGAAAGTCACAACATGGATGAAAGACAGCTGCCTTAAACTCAGCACTGACAAAATGGAAGTTCTGATCTTCGGCAGACACAGTACCCTTTGGAACGGCTCCTGGTGGCCAGCGGAGCTCGGATTTACCCCCACACCGACATACCACGCCTGCAACCTCGGCATCATACTGGACAGTGAACTCTCCATGAAATATCATCCTGCTGCCACACAGTCTGCATGCTCTGCAAAAGTTTCAGATGGCTTCCCATCAGCACAAGGAAAACAGTCATGCAGTCCTCATCACCAGCTGGCTCGACTACGGCAACATACTCTATGCCGGCACCACCACCAAACTCATACACAGACTCCAGACAATCCCAGGACGCAGCAGTCAGACTCATCTTCAATCTGCCGAAGAGGATACACATCACCCATCACCTGAAAGACCTCCACTGGCTCCATGTCCAGAAGAGATGTCAGTTCAAGCTCCTGACCCACGCCTAAAAGCCCTCCACAACCCTGGACCAAACTACACAAACTACCATCAATCATCAACTACCTAAATCCTTGGTCAAAAACCTAGGCGTTTGGATGGACTCCTCACTCAGCTTTCAGACCCACACAAAAAAGTGGCAGCTACTTGTGTGGGCCTGCTGAGGAGTCTCAGCCCTATACTCGTTTTTTTTTACTCTAAGGTTCGCCAACTCATCGTCCAAGCCACAATTCTCTCCCGCTTGGACTACGCCAATGTTTTACTTCTGGGCGCCAATAAAGGGGAGATAGCGCGACTGCAACGCGTGCAGAACTCTGCGGCAAGAGCCTTGGTTGGTCTTCCCCGCAGATGCTCGGTCAGAGCCACTATCCGAAAGTTGCACTGGTTACCCATCGAATCCCGAATCCAGTTCAAAACCCTCATCACGACATTCAAAATCCTCAAATCCGGATGCCCAGAACTTCTGCGTCCACTCCTTACAGCGTATGTGCCTCGGCGCAACCTGCGCCCATTAGGCCAGCATCTATTGATTGTACCCCGTACATTTGCCGCACGGGTGGTCGCTCCTTTAGGGTTTTGGGAGCCAAGCTCTGGAACGCTCTTCCACTGAACATCCGTTCTTTGGAAAACTTGTCTACTTTCCGGAAGGCCATCAAGGCCCACCTGTTCCCCTCTCCTTAGGACTCCTGTCTATCCCACTCCTCTCTTCCTCAGTATAGTGTCTGTGGTTCCTTAGAGCCACTATCCGAAAGTTGCACTGGTTACCCATCGAATCCCGAATCCAGTTCAAAACCCTCATCACGACATTCAAAATCCTCAAATCCGGATGCCCAGAACTTCTGCGTCCACTCCTTACACCGTATGTGCCTCGGCGCAACCTGCGCCCATTAGGCCAGCATCTATTGATTATACCCCGTACATTTGCCGCACAGGTGGTCGCTCCTTTGGGGTTTTGGGAGCCAAGCTCTGGAACGCTCTTCCACTGAACATCCGTTCTTTGGAAAACTTGTCTACTTTCCGGAAGGCCATCAAGACCCACCTGTTCCCCTCTCCTTAGGACTCCTGTCTATCCCACTCCTCTCTTCCTCAGTATAGTGTCTGTGGTTCCTTAGCGCCGGGACGCCTCTTTGCTGGGGCAGCTGTTGCGCTCTACCAAAATGATAACATAACATAACATAACATCTTCCACATTGGTACAGCTGTTCTTTAAAAAAAATTTATATATTCTTAGGTGGGTGAGAGGAAGTTTATGGGATGTGAAAATCAGGGCTTCCCAGCAAAAGTTCATTACATGTATAGTATGCATGTAATCTCATCTATTGATAATATCCTAAAAACTTGGTCTGTGTTTGGTCCTTTGGATCTAAACTGGACACTTCTGTTTTTGATGTTTGTAGGGGATGTATGTTGTCTATAGCATTAAGTACCAAAAAGGTAAAATGGATGTGGTTTTACCATCAATAATGATAATCTTTCCAAAGCCACTGAGCGATTTCTGTAGACCTAGAACTAATGTGAGCATACAGACACATAGTTAATTTGGGGGTATCCATTGACATGGGTGGTAGAGCATGTCTACAAAATAGAACCACAACCTGTACATACATTTCAATGTGCACAATGAAGGCCTTATAACATACTTGCCAGGGGAAGATGCTGGACTCCATCTCGCTGCATTCTTCTGTGCTGCAGTTGAGAATATCATGCAGGGCGCGAGCTGCACTGTGCACTGCAGTGTAGACACTGTATGCAGGCTGAGCCAAACGTTTCCAGGACACACCTGCAGCAGAAAAGTTGTGCATGGTGTCATCTTTATATTCATTAATAGACGAGTGCACTGAGGAGGTAGAACTCACAGAAGAGAGAGTAATATCTCTTTGTCCCATTTCAGAGAAAACCCTAGCCAGGTATTCATGGAATCCGGGCACAATGCCCCCTCTGTGTGAGAAGCCAATCACTGGTCCAATTTTCTCTATTCCAGAAAGGGACAGAACAATGTCAGAAAGCACCCATGCAGAACTGGCAATCCACACCTTGGTAATGTTCATCTGTATAACCTCCTGGAAGAGTGTCACAGACATAGTGGCTGAGACAAAAACGATTATCACATTGACATTTTTCTGGTCAATTTGCCTTAGAATGTCTCTGATATTTGCAGCAGTCTCTGCAGCAGTGATGTAAGTTGGCACCAAGCCCTCATGTGCAATGCAGATCCCACTTTGCAAAGCAAGGTTGGACAGTTGACTTTGAGCCGCCCTTCCGTACTCATCATCGCTGGCTAGTGTGGCCACCCAGTTCCAATGGAAGTGAGCAACCAGCTCAATCATCCCTCGCACCTGACCCTTGTCGCTCGGCACTGTCCGTAGAAATGACTGGAAGATGCTTTTATCACTGAACTTGTCAGAAGTGATTGCATAGCTGATCTGAAAAACAAAATATGTCTTCATAAGTTTTCATGAATATACTAGGACTAGACTAACTGCCACACCTCATCAAGGATCTCAAATGTGCACCTGATCTTTTTGGTAACATGCTTTACAGCTGTGAATTGCAGGTATCATCGTACTTAGACTGATAACATAAAAATAATAATTTTGAGGAAGACTGCACTATTAGGGCATATCTGGTGATCTTAGCATAAAGTTTGTACCAGAGACACTGGTGGGCTGATTCCATGCTAGTCTCTTGTGCCTAGAAGTAAATCTGTCCCTCGAGCTGCACTGAAGATGTCAAGAAATAAGGATCTATGGAAGGTAGGAAAGAGGGAAAGAAAGGAATACCATTTATCAAACACAAATGTGACAGGTGGCCAGGCTACTTCTGGGTTAAATCCAGTCAATCCACATGTGTGTGGCAAAGCAATTCTGGGCATGCTTGTCTCAACGAAATGTTGTGAGGGTGCGAGACACGTTTTTTGTGTGTGAATGTAATACATCCATCAAGATCACAGCCATTACCAACATCACCTTCTGTAATACTCCTTTCCAAGATTTAATGACTCTGACGGTCAAGAATAATTCAGGTTGGGGATAAAACATTGTCAGATACACTTATAGTTAGTTATGACTATATTCCCAATAAAGCAAACTGAAAGGAACCTTATTTACGCACCCAACACAATACACGTGTTCCTTATACCCAGCTTTCACTTGCTCACAACACTTTCATTGATACACACCAGACACGAAAAATAAAAGAACACATTGGAGTGATCACCCCTCATAAATCTAAAAAAGCTTCCACTCTCTATGTAACTGGAAATCATCAAACTCAAAACGGCAGCTACCATCATGACACACATTAAAACCCAACAGAATACATCACGATTAGCTCCTGTCATCCTACAAAGTCCAGCAATACCATGCTATTGGCCTTCCCAGTACCTCAATTGCACTTTCCACCAAGAAATGGTGCACACAAACCTCCATAGACCAGTAACTGACATCTCTACTGACCCAGAGTAAGCTTAAATAGCAGGTGATTCAGTCAGCCATCAGCACTCATATACCAAATGATTTACCTGGTGCTCAAAAAACAAGGACATTAGCCAATATATAAACAGGAACAAAAAACCTGCAAAATGTCACCACATGCCAAATTGGACTCTGAAATTAGGTGGAAACTTTTGGAACCTAGTGGCAAGTCACCACAAGACTATTGAAAGCCCTACAACGCCAGACCAATGGCAAATTTTCACTATGCAAATTGCAAAAATGTAATATACGTATAAAATTGCCAAGCAGGACTTCTAGGGAAAGTACCAATGTCACTTCCAGGAGTATGTTTTTTAGTCAAGGTTAGCTTGGTTAGAACCTCATCTAACATGAAAAGGATATGTGGGGGCAGCCTGAATTAATTCTTGGCTGAACACTGCTAACACTTGACCTCTGGATCTTGCAGAATTCAGCGTGGGTTCGTAATTCAATTGCCTATCTCACTTTCTGACTTGTTAGTGCTTGGGTGGGAGCTTTGTTGAAACTGCTCATGTTACTTCCAGCAGAGTGGCTTCCAGCTGGTGGTTAAGCCATTGGCGCAAGGACTGTGGGTCTGTCTTACAACCTGTGTTGTCACTACCTGGGGTGCAGGACATTAATTTTTAAGTGATGATATCACCTGTTTGGATGAGATGTCTTGGTCAATCTTCAAGTGGGTAAGGACCATGTACCGAGCCACCCAATGCATTAAAGTGTGTCAAATGGCATCCCTACTTTCTGTTTGAAGAGGGAAGAGTAAAATAATACTTTAATCAGGAATAAAGAATAAAGGAGAAAGTTGCAAAAACACCTTATGCCACGCTCACTAAGCATACTTCCAAAAATGTGGTACTCTAATAAATTAAAAATAAAATGACTTGTACCTCATGGGAGAAAATAGAGAATAACTGGGGTAGCAGAGGTATATATTTTTTCTTTTCTCTTATACAGTGTCCCCTCTTTGGGGTCTCCTGGGCAGAGAAAGTAAGCCATGAAGTCTAACAATTGCCATATGAATTGTAGGAAAAATGTAAATTGCCCTCAAAAAAACATTTCATTAGTTAACAATTGTTTCTATTTGTTCTGGGTGGCAGCAAACTTGTTATTTCTAGATATACACTAAGAATGTTCCAGCTAAACACACATAAAACAACATTGGTTCAATTGGAAACCATTTGCAATTGGGCAACAGTAGTTTCAACCCATATTTAGCTACAAGCCACACTATCCTGAGATTCTCCAGAATTCAAAATGAATCCTTCTAAACACACCCTCTTAATAAATGTTTTTTAAAAATATTACGTTATTTTGCTCTTACAGGCAAGAGCAAAATTCATCAAATCTCTAACCTGTGGAATGAGGAAGGTGCTGAGCAGTTTCACTGTTGGCATGGCGACCTCAGAGGAGCCCGGCCCAATTACTGCCCAGATCCGGGTACTGTACGCTGTGAGGTTGCAGCTGGCTGAAATATCTTGGGTACGGCTCTTGGTGATGAACAGCATGGCGTTATGCATCATGACTCTGGGCTGCATGCAGGTGTCATAAATCTCATAACCCAAATGCCTTCCAGGGAGAAAAATCGATGAGTTGTTGATTTCCTCAATGGCAAACCTCATGGCCAGCGCCTGCACAAAACCTTCACGGTTCCAGCTGCAAAAAGTGCCATAAGCATTAAATAGGAACACATAATACAAAGGTAGGTACTTTCATCAGATATTTTGTCCCTCTATTTCGAGCCACTGCTCTGACATAGTCAGAAAAAAACCTAACTAATCATATCTATTTGAGGTCACCTTGAAGTGCTCAACCTGCTTATTTGTTCCTGGACGATCTGAAGCTGCATTTTGTGGACGATTCTCCTTGAGTAAAGATAAGATCCAATGTTTTATGATGCCCTTAAAAGGCACAAGAGCAGCAATTGAAATGTTGGCCCACTATGAATAGTAGCCTCCTGGGTACAAAAGATATATCAAAATACAGATACGTACAAGTTCCACTCTTCTCTAGGGCAAACGGGGACATTTTACCATTGCTGCTGGGGGTTGAGATTTTTTTTAGACTTTATCACCATTTGTAAATAGAACAAACATCCATACCTTGAGGTCTGCCTCTTGGCCTGTAACTGGCAACCAACAATAATCACATCCTGACTAACTGATATTCAGCTGACAGGTGCCACTTCCAGACGCTATTTCCGTACACCTTTTGAGGTGACCCAATCAACTTTCCCTTTCAAAAACACTGAATTTTCCACATGAAGTTCTTCTCTTGGTCTTTCTAAATCCTTGTAACTCTTCCTTCCTTATCCTAGGCCGCCTTCGTACAATCTGTACAAAAGCTAGGTTCACTTCAGAAAAAGGTGGGGAGGGTGTTTCTTCACAGAAGTACAAGGCAAACCTAGTAGATGCCAGCACTGCATTGCAGATCCATAAAGAGTGAACGGAAGTCCCTAACTGACTACAAAGCATCCATGAACAGGGCATAAACATTCTAACAGGACAATTGTTCCTGCCTGACCATGGAGCTGTACATCCTCACCATGTTGTCTTTGGTTCTTGAGATTCCCTGCACTTCTCAGTTTTGGCTGAGTTTTGGGGACCACCAAACGGCAGATTTATTGATTCACAGGGAGACTCTTGGTGTGAAATTGGATAGGGGAGATCCTGAATTGGTCTCCCCACCAAGTAGCCTAGAGGAGCCATTCGTCATTGAAACTTTTACCAAGGTCCTGACTATTAGGAACAATTGGAGATTTACGGATGCAGACGCTGCACTATGAAGAGATGCAGACCTATGGTAATCAATGCTCTTTATAATTTTTATAAATGAATGTGAATGTTTGCAAATATTAACTAGATTGCATTTGTAACAATGATTGAAGATACAGGAAAGACTGAAGATGGAAGGATGATCTCGATCATGATTTTTGCACCTGCCTTCATGATTACTGAATCACAAACATCTTTTTTTATATAAATAAATGGAGAACGTACGATGCTGGTTGATTGCTGCCCACGGAATGATGACAGGGCAGCCCATTCCCCAATTATGCTTCCACTCTATGCTTCTTTACATTGAGGATCTTTCTGAAGGAAACACAGGCTTTACTGGCAAAGCAGGCAACTGTGAAATGTAGCTCCTTGGTGTCACGTGGGAATCGGCTCCTACTCTATATATACACTAAAAATCATTTGACTTTAAGCGATTACTGGGAACTTAACTTTTCTCTGAGTACTAATTACGCTTGCCTAATTTTGCTTTGTGTGTGGGAGATCATTTAAACCATCAAGAGACTACCACAGCGGCAAATGCTTTACAGGTAACCTGAACAAGGACAGCATAGCACAGACGATTTATTATCACTATGATATAGAATATGCAGTAGTGCTGGAAGAAATTTCAAACCACAGAATGATCCAGGAGCTAAGGATCCCTCTAATTTTCCACCTAATAGTTTCTGATGTGGAATTTCAAAAAGTTAGAACAAATGAAGGATATGACGTGGCTCTTAATATATTTCATCTTACCTGGTTTCTGAGAGAAGTTTCACCCCATGCCTTTTGACCCAAAAGTGTATTTATTTATTTATATATTTGTTCGATTGCATACATAGAACAGAGTTTTGTCCAATTGTAGCATCACAGCATGATGACTGCTTTGTGTTTCAAGAGGTCTGCAGCTCCCTTATACAGCGGAACATGCTTTTTGGTGATGTTGCATGCTGAATAGCCAGGACTGTGATCCATTCTCTCATTCACATATCACTGAGTCCGCACCATTTTTTGAGAGAGGCAGATTTAAGGTTTCCCATAAAGAATATTTATGCTGCATATTCCAGTTGGACAAAAGACCTGTGGTGCACAGCAATCTCCTGTTGGAAATACGTATATGCTGGCTAAAAGGAGAAGCAGAGAAGGCACTCCCAAGTTGTCGAAGAAATTCTCTTGCTCAAAGTAGGTCTCTGAGAAACTGTCCAAGGCAATAAACACGCTAAGCCCTTGGACCACATGCCTTTCTGCAGTGTTCTCATATAGTGGCACGGGTTTCTAGCTCTACCACTATTTCATTTCAATCACTCCTATCGGCAGAGTCACTTGCCTATTTACGGCTGCATCACATACGAGTCCTTCAGGGGCAGCACCAGTGCAGCTGCTTTGCAACGTTTTTCCTCCACCCTATCTACAGCACAGTACACCAGAATGGGATTTGTTTCCTCTGTTGAGCTGGTGCCACCAAGTCTTTTTTCAATTTATCGAAGCTAGTCTGGAGGCACGTATAAAACGGCATCATAGTCCACTGAACAATGCTTTCGGTGGAAAGGAAATGAGTTTGAATAGCTCAAAATAATATCTGCCCTTCACTAGTCTTTTACATACTCTTAAAAACCATTACACATAACACAAGATGTTTAACTTAAATTGCACCTATTGAGCCTATAAAAAGTAAACACACAGGTCTATTTTTTGAGGTCTTTATCAATTAAGGCGCAGATAAATAACGAAAACCCTAGCCACAACCATGTGAGACATTTTGAAGAAACGCCATCTCTTACAAACGATGCTCAAGCAATAGTCATAGTGCATAACCCTTTTTATAGGTATCCTAAGAAGAACAAAACGCCTAAAAACAGCAAAACATTGTTGTAAGGATTATCGTATCAACTAGGCCACAGCAAAGCTTGCATAGATTCCTTTTTGGAAATTATACAAAGTGCCCAAAAACGTACATTCAGTTATGCGTTATTATGCAAAATGCTGCCCTGCATTTTGCACAATTTATTTTAGCCCAAAATGCAACTTAACGTCCGTTTTAGAAGCAAGGAAGCATTTCACACTAACATAAATTGTACAAAATCCGCCATGATGCATGCACCTTACATTATGCTTGTTCACGTTGTTCATGTGCTCCTGCAAAAGGAATTTTACCCTAACGAAATCTCCATTATGTGACTTGGCTTAATGGTGTCTGTCAGTCGGTCATACAAACTCTATTCGCATTCATTAAAACGCATAAAAGTACAATAAATACAGATAACTGTTTTGAAACTAGGAAAGTATTTCGAAAATACCAGTCATATTTGTACTATGTTCAATACTAAGATGCAGATAAAATCCATTACTTCAAATAATAATAGTTGAGAATCCCAAAACAATCTACATTTATTCCTTCCTTCTGGATCATCTAAATCTAAATAAAAATGCTTAGGTAAAGACGGGACTTAAAAAGATAATCTATGCCCCACAACTCCCCTGAAAAGTGTCATTATAAGCCAGCCTTTAAGATCTTGATATAATAACAAAGATTAAAAAGAAGAAACTCTGCCCTAACCACAGTTGCAATGGCTAAAAACCTCGGCGACGTTTTAAAAATGCCCAGAGAAAAGAGGCAATAGTATTACATACATAGATCTGCCAATATTTGAGTAAAATATAAAGCTGAAAAACACTGTCTAAAAGCATGTTTACGTAAAAGGGGAATAATACACTACTTTCTCTCCTGGCCTTTGTTCCTGTGCTCCCGCAAAAGGAATTTTACCCTAACAAAATCTCAACTATGGGACGTGGAGTAATGGTGGGCATTTGTGTACCAAGCATATCGCAAAATTCTGTCAACTGCACAAGATTACTTTGGCATAAATAAAGTTTCGCCAGGACTGAGTCTGTACCAAACAATGAGCTCATGTCCGCCCTATTGTTGGACAACTACACTGACGGGCGGTCCACGCCTTAGTGGAATCCAAGCTCCACTTGTCCACTAAAATGGTACTGCATGCCAATCTCCTCAACCATCACTCAACTCTGGAAAATACTTTTCCTCAAAGAATCTGTATTTCTCTACCAGGGTTTTTGGTTGCAAATCAAACATCCTCTGCTACTAGAGACAAGTCCCTTTCCTTTTGGTGGCACACTGAATAAACCACTTTCCCCAGCAGCTTGGTGATGAAGTGATCTTGAAAACTTTATGCACCTCAGATGCGCGTGTGAGCTGCTCCGCTCGGACCTCCCTAACGTTGGTAGCGGAGAGCGGGGGAGTGCGATTTATGTATATTGCGGCTAGTTGGAGTACCTGTCATTTGTCCCCCCCCCTCGCCTGTGATGGAGTTAACCCATTGCATAGATGAACCGAGCACCTCTTCTGTTGACCGTTCGGCGGGCTGGTTGACTCCGCTCCTCCCCCGGGGACGGGGCTGCACTTGGCTGACGCTGCATGGGATGGCGGATGGTAGACGCTGGCCGCTTGGAGCCGGTGGTTGAATAGCGGCGGCGTTTGCAACATAAAGAAATGTTGTGGCAGTGCGGGAAACATGGCTTTTGGGCTTAAATCCTCCTGTGGATTGGGAGAGTTGTTTTAAAAAATCTACCGAGCGCTGGAAAGAAGGAAAGAAGGAAAACTGGGGGGTACTAGCAGAGTGGATTGTCGACTTCTGTGCTCGTGAGTAATCCTTCCTAGAAAACGCTCTTCACTGCCACACTGATACACTGTAGCGCTGCAGCTACCACGAACAGTAACATTAACTTTGAAGTATTCTGTTGCTGAGAGCACCTCACCTCGGCAGTTCACCGGACTGGGCATTTTGTAAAATGGGCTTGCAGGTCCACCCTCCCGCCACTACTTCAATCCCGCGGCTGCCGAGTGGAGGTGGGGGATCACAGCCCCCAGACTTTCCAGCGCCTCCAGCTCCGTGCAACTACCGCCCGGAGGCGGACTTAAACCCTTGTCATCCCCGCGACGCGGGATCACCCCGGGACTAAGCCCGGGCAAAGGGCGGGCCGTCCGGGGCTGGACGTGGCAGGGCTGGGCCATACCCCTGACTCCTAATCCACCAGCCCCACTCTCCTGTAAATTACCCACCCCGAACTGCTGTACTGGTTTCTTTTGTTTTTTTCTTTTGTGTCCTTTTAATGCTATAGGTGTATTTTAGCATCCCAATCTTAGTCATAGCTTGTCCCTATTGGCCAATGTTTAACGGCTAGGGACTGTATGTGTTATTATCTTTTACCTTGACCGATGCAACGTGCACTTATTTTTAGCATTGTTGAGTTTCCCCTTTGTCCCTTTGCACCTAATTAATCAGGACCAATATGGGGAAAACTAATAATAGTACCTCCTCACGCCCTGGGACAAGGCATCTAGCTGCATCCACCCAACCCCTTCCTACCCTCACAGCGATAGACAAAATGTTCCAAAAAATGATAGGCGTCGTCTCTACTGCCATAGAGAATACCGAGAGGCGCCTTTCGTTAACCCCGGCGCTTATACCCCAGCGCTTATACCCAAACAGGTAGAATGTGATTTGCCCGAGGCCACATTAAATCCCTTTGAAAGTACCTTGATTCTTATGTCCTTTGCAGAACTACCCTGCGCGCAGAAGGTTCCAGTTGTTAGCATCCCTATCATTGACGAGTTGCTAGAACCTAACCCTGTGACGAGGAAAGTTACCAGGCAGACTAAGATATCCAGGACTCAGAAATCGGATCGCAGAAAGGCCGCCACAGTAGTTCCTACAACGGCTGCCCTGCTGTCGGACCCTGGTTTATCTTAATCTATCCCTGGGCCACTACTTTGGGCTACCCACCTGATCATAGACCTTCAGACCCATATGGAGCAGCTGATAACCTCGCACTTTAAGATACTGTCCTCTAGGATAGATCGGCTAGCGACTCTAATTAATAACAAGGGGTTGGGGAAAGCACAGGCCCTTAGTACCCCAGGGAGCTCGGATGCGAGTGTTGGCCCCGGTTTTGGTAAGGCACCCGTCTCAGATACTAGTCAGGGACACAGTATCCAGCTGGCCACTTCCCTAAACTCTCAGGCACAGGGCGTAGCTATGAAATCCACCAAAAACCTTGCTAACATTGGTTCATCGAGACGCACCAAGTTACCAACTGTGGCGCCGGGTAGGTCGACTGGCGCCCCTCCTTGCCCTCAGGTTTCTATTAGGCATCAATGCACCACTGGTAGCAGTCAACCCTCCCTCCCTACCAAACCTCAAGAACCTAGCCAAGTAAAAACCCCTCCCTGCCCTCAGCTACCCCCAGAAGCAGCACCCTTGGTGGTGGTGCTTACAGGTGTCCCACCGTTAGACAATGCCCAAGGGGAACCATACTCATCACTAAAAAACAGGGTCATTCATTGGCTAAATAGGCACCGACCATTGATGGGTCAGGGTCAGGGGGAGATTGTGTTTGTACGCAGGGTCATCTGGCTAGGAACTAGACCTAAAGATATTGAGGGGGACTGCAACCTCGTCAATTTTAGGGACCCAGCCGCAGTTAAACAAATTCTAGGGAGAAGTGACCAGGCCACACCGGGTCTGGTTAATACCCGCCACCTGAGCTACTTCTATAGCACAAACCAGGGGTTGGCTCAGCACGAACACCAACCCCTTTTACCCCATGGTAACTGTGCCCCTCAATTTAATATCCCTGTGGGCAATCGCTTTAGGGCCCTGAGCAGTCTGGACTGACTATCGCCAACTCAGGGAGCTCCGACTCTGACACTCACTCCTGAGGATAGCCGGGTGGCCGGAGGAGCGCATAGGGTTATAGAGTCCCCCTCCTGTCAAACTTCTATTTCCTCTGGATCCGCAAACTCTACCGCTTCAGCACCAGAGTTAGTAGTGGCCCTCTCATCAAAGATTGGGTCCTGGAATGTGGCAGGGCTGGGGAAAAAGCTACAAAATCCAGACTGGGGGGAGCTGGTGGACACTTTCGACATCTGTCTCCTTCAAGAGACCTGGCTACTGACTGCTCCTGCTAGGGTAGGCTTTGCATCATATTATGAAGCGGCATCCCAGGGACCAAGGGGAAGACCTTCGGGAGGGCTGTGCACGTGGGTGGTGGTGCACCTGGGGTGCATAGTTAAGGTAATTGATACCAAAAGCCTAGACATCCTGTGCATCACACTCACATTTGGTGAGGGGCTGGTCCTGGCGGTGCTAAATATCTATCTGCGCCCTGCCCCCATCCAGAAGGCCCTAGCTACCCTGGAGGCCCTGGAGGTGCTTTTATCTTCCTTTCCCCCTCCCATCACATCATTATTGGGGCAGATTTTAACTGTTGTTTCAAGCCATTAACCGGGATCCCTCCCGTTACCTTAGAAGAGGATGAGGCTTGCTCTATTCCGGAGTGCACTATGTATGCTGCAAAGCAACCGACGCCGCTGGCACTTGCCATTAACAAGCTGGTCGTTACTTTCTCCCTAAGGGCCTGCAATGGTAGACTTTCCCCCGATGTACCTGCTGCTTGCACTTATAATAGGCCGGGGAAAAGCACGACCATTGATTATATCCTCGTAGACGTGGGCTTCTGGGCACGTCTCAAGGAGTTTACTGTAGTACCCAGGGTGGATAGCGACCACAATCTACTTTCACTTGTATTAGTGAACCCCCTGGGGAACTACTCATTATCACAAGAAGCTGGGTCCTTACCTGCTCCTAATCTCATCCAGACCTCGGGTGGTAGGCGAGTCAGGTGGGAGAAGGTTGCCCAAGCCCCGGACAGGGTAGCGGAGATTTATAACCTCGTAGCAGGGGCACTTGATGCGGTTAGCAAGCTTGGGGGATGTGACCTCGAGCCTTCTTATTTTTTGGCTCTGCAGGACACCCATACCTCGCTATTTGATAATTTGGCTGACTTCTTTGTAATAACCCACTGTGGCAAGGGGAGGGCACCTAAGCAACCCAACTGGTTTAATCAAAGCTGTAGGGAGGCCAAATCCACCCTGATCAAGGAGGTGAAGCACGGCACTCAGCTGACCGTTAGAAACGCTCAGCTTGCCTATAAAAGACTAATCTGTGCGGCCAAGGCTGAATGGGAAGCTGACAATTGGGAGAAAATTAGAGAAGCTCTTGAGGTCCGGGACTTTAGGATATTTTGGAACTTGGTCCGTGGTGGCTCGGCCTCTGGTGTGTCTGCCATTGTCCCTAGCCTTAGCAAGGAGGTGTGGCTTGCTCATTTTAAGCCTCTTTATGCACTAAGCTCCGCGGAGGCCCTGGCGCCTCCCTGTGTGGCCACAATAAGAATTCCTGATACAGCCCCCATGATGGGTAGTGCCTACGATGGCTATCCTTTTACGATCTTGGAAATTAAAGCTGCAATGAGGAGTTCGATACCTGGAAAGGCCCCGTGGCTGGACAAAATTCCTGGGGATCTATATCGGACAGAGGACTGGGTATGGGCACCCTATATCTGCACTTTTTTTAAAGCCATCACGCAGGGCATGGCTATCCCTCTGACTTGGTTGGGCGCCAAAATTATTCCCATACACAAGAAAGCTTCTCCCCTGGACCCGGCCAACTACCGACCGATAAGTCTGATCGACGTCCTCCAGAAGCTTTTTTCTAGAGTCCTTCTGACCAGGTTGCAGAGCTGGATGGACGATAACAATGTCCTATCATCTCTGCAGGCTGGATTCAGGGCGGGGTGTCGACGATAGACCAGCTTTATAGACTCCAGCTGGTCTATTGGAAGACTGTTACTCTGGGGGGCGGCAGTCTGTATTTGATATTTGTGGACCTTCGGTCGGCTTTTGACCTGGTCCAGAGGGACAAGCTTTGGGTCATTTTAACTGAAATGGGTGCTCCGGCTGTTCTGACCGACTTTTTCGGCCCTCTTTGGAGGGAGAATGATGGAAGATGACTCCAGCCTATTACCCTTTTAGTACAGGGATTAGAACTATAAACAGGACTTATCCATAAGGCACAGTAGTGCATTTTCGTACCCTTTTCCTTAGATCAGGGCCTATAAACTTAAGTTAGGGGATAGATTCATTAGTATTAGTGATGATCCGTCCTTTTGCAAGAGTGTTAGTATACCTTCTATGGAGTTATGCTTATTTCGGGCCTTGTAGGCTTCAAACGGGAGAGACTCCATCTTGCTTTCTGCCCGGCAGCTTGAGAGGCTTTCTAGGTCAAGTGTAATGTTTTAGTTTCGAAGTGTTGTTCGCTTTGAGCGAACCGGCTCAGGCTGGCCCTTATCGAAAGACTGTATTTTTCTCCACTCCGAAGACACAACTTCAGGCCGGCCGGCTGGGAACGTGTCCTTGGTACGGGGAGGTACAAGAATTTGGTGGGCGGCAGGTTACTGGCCGTAACTTTCCATGAAGGGACAGGCTTCCATATTAGCGAAAGTGTTAGGCAGTGAGTCAGTCAGTCCGTAGGCGGCAGCTAGCCGTTAGCATCTATGCCATTAATTATTTCCAGGCAGACAGTCGCCATTTTGAAGTCGGAGAAAGATCATGAAACTGAGACTCTCTGAGAAAGACTGAAAGAGAAGGAGAAGTAGCGCAGAGCGATCAGAGACAGAGAGAGACAGCAGCTAATAAGGAGAGAGGTTCCAGTGACTTGGAGGGAAGCAGAGGAGATCGAGCATAGCGGTGCAGACGTGTACTCGTGACTGCTAAGGCGTGATTCCGAGACGAGCTAAGACACAGACGAGAAGGGAACCTAGATGATTGCCGAACCCCGACTTCACGTTAATAAGGTGACCTCCGCCCTTTCCCCTATAGTGTGCACATTCTAACCTTTCACTTTTCTTTGCAGAATATATGCTATCGTATAGTATTGTGTTTATAATCATTGTAATAAAAATACCCCAGTTGTTAGTGAACCGACATGTGCCTTGTATTCTTGTTCAATCGGGGTAACCTGGTCTTCTAGTCAGACATTGTTTGCATGAACGGATGAGAATACCGATCAGGTAAGAAGTGACTGAGCAATGAGGGAGAGAGGGAACGTTTGATGCCAAGAGCAGAAGGTACATATTTCAATTTGGAAAGTCGTACTAACTTATATTATTGTAGTATTATCCTGAGTAGACAATAAGAGATTTCTTCCATAGGTGTTCATAGGAAAGTGATCGTCGTTGGTACGCGGCGTTAATGAGAGCACCGAGGGGACACGGTGTGTAGGTCCGCCGGATTGTGGACCGTGTTGTAAGTGAGAGAGAGCACTGGGGGGACACGGTGTGTAGGTCCGCCGGATTGTGGACCGTGTTGTAAGTGAGTGAGAGCACCGGGGGGACACGGTGCGTAGGTTCGCAGGATTGTGGATCGGATAAGAGAGAGAGAGAGCACTGGGACTGCAGGCCCGTGTGTAGACACGCCGGATTGCGTGTCGAGTGAGCACTGAGGGAGATCAGTGTGTAAGGGTACATAATCAGACCTGCCCCAGGGTAGATTAGTCTGGGCCTAAGTGGCCGTGAGACTAGTTGGTATGAATAGGATATTGTAGAAAACCTATGCATGTTTATTGCTATTTTCCCCATCCTTAGGTACAAGATGTACATACATATATCTATACCCATTGTAAATATGTTCTAAGGAGGGAGGTGATTACGTTCCGACTGGGTTAGAGGGGCTCCTAGGAGCTGATTCCATCTGATCCGAAAATCCGGTTGTTACACCGGCTTACCTGTGTGAGCTTTTTAAACGGTTACACACGGGTACGTACGCATGGGTGAGGTTTGGGAGGGGGGGGCACTGACTTCCCCTTTCCCTGTGGAAAGGGGAGTCAGGCAAGGTTGTGTATTAGTGCCCACGCTCTTCTCCCTATTCCTCAATGGCCTCATAGCCCACCTACTGGGAGTGAACAATCTGGACTCCCCTACATTAGCTGGTAGGAAAATCCTGGCGCTAATGTTTGCCGACAACACCCTTCTACTGTTCAAAACACTGAGGGGTATCCAGCGCATTTTCCAGCTTTTGTAAATTGAGTAGCCTGGAAATCAATTTCGCCAAAACGAAATACATGGTGTACAATTCAACCCATCCGAACTGTCCCCACCTGCACTTGGATGGAACGGCTCTCGACCGAGTCTCTACCTTCAAGTATCTGGGGGTCACCCTTAATGATATAATGGACTGGGGCTCGCAGATCGCTAAAGCTAACCTGAGACTCGCCCAGTCATCGGGCGGCATCTTAAAAGTCCATAGTGAATCCTCCCTCAAACTTACGGGACCGCCTGTAGAAATCTTTAAGGCGCAGGCTAGAGGTGGTGCTTTATATGGAGCAGAACTCTGGGGGCATGTAAGTGCGGCCCCCCTTTCTCTTACTGAGAACAGTTTTATAAGACGCCTTTTGCGTCTTCCACAGAGTTCTCCCCTTGCTCCCCTGAGGTTGGACTTAGGCCTGGTGCCAATTTACGAGGTCGTTTCAAATCGTCCCTTGCTATATTGGAGACGGCTTTGGGCTACCCCGGAACTTGAGAGCTATAGGGAGGACCTGCGGGATTTGCTTACTAGAGGCGGTGTGGGCAGGATCCCTTGGTTGAAGTACATCCAACTCCTCGCACAGAGCTTGGGCAGGGGGAACTTGTGGTCCTCCCCAGAGGAGCCTTGCACCTCGCTCTCTAGAAAAGCCTTGAGTATCGCGCTGAAGGAACATGGTAGGGCTCTCCTATTATCAAACAAGTCCTTGGGCAGGCTCACTAACACCTTCCTAGAGATTAAGGCCCTCCCTGCCTTTGAGAGATTCTTAGACCAAATTCAGTCACCTTTGGCTAAGAAACTTTATCTCCAGTTTGGGTATGGCACACTCCCCCTAAGGGATACCACCGACAAGTGGTCAAAAACCCCATCCCCTACCAGTACTTGACCAGGATGTGAGGCTAGCAGAGAGACAGATCTCCACGTTCTGCTCTTCTGCCCCTCTTACTCCAGGGCAAGAACCAAATGGTTAATTCAGTGATGTCGGTCTAGGGGCAAAAGGGACTACAGAGAGGCCTTTAGACTCTTCAAATCAGATACGTCATTTATGTTTGTTTTTGCCACCTCAAAATTCCTTCTGTTAATGTGGTTCATTAGGTGTGCAATCCTAAAGGGTCTTAACATGGGTGGCCCCCTTTTTACTTACTCTGCGTGTTGGGCTAGACTGTAACTTGATGATTGAGGGACAACAATGTTTTTACTCTCTTTCCCTTCTGGTTTTAAACTAAAGTACGTTGCCTTTCAAGGTCCTTTTATGAACCATTTTTACAATTTTCACAATTATTTTATTTGTATATAGAACTGTGGTATATGCCGTGATATTCATGTCTTTTATATGGTTTTTTAACCGATAATAAAAGCTTATGACTGACTGTTAAAACTTTATTCAAATAACTTAAGACCTTTGTGGGTAAGTCCACTGGTAGAGCCTGTTTAATTGTTCATTCTTATGAACTGTTCTACGGTTCTAGACAAGTGGAGATAGTAAATTGTTACACTTATTTGGCAGTTGTAAAAAAGACTGTGTTCAAATAATTTACATTAACCATAATCGAATGGAATAAGACATACCACATTGTGAACCTTAAAGAATTCTATCCTGATGTTTTGTTTCCTCTAACAATGGTCAACAACTTCTTTGCCTTATTTTTAAAGCCTGCATTAAAAAGTCTATATAAATACTAAGGGGCCGATTACGATAAGCCTTTAGGGCCGCATCATAATGGGCAGGTCAGTTTCCTTTTGGACCACCTCATTATGGTCATTCCAGCTGGCTTCCGGCGGGTTTAGAGAGCTTGTTAGCTAGATGGAATCTGGCCTGTAATCTCAAGGATGGCTCTTTCTGCCCCTGAGATTACAATTACGTTTTCCGAAAAAATTTCCATGCTGGTCTGTCCGACATGGAAACCATGCCTGAAAGCGTGTATGGGGGCCCTCAGCAGGGGCCCCTTTGGTGCGCAGCCTCCGGTTGGAGGCCAAGGTGGCACCTATGGTGCCCCTGTTGATCCCTGCACCAAGGTGCCTGCCACAGGGCGCAGGGATGAACGACACCTCCCATTTCACTATGGGAGCATGATTTAAGGCCGGTTTATGGCCATAATGCATTCTCCCATGGTGAAATATAGGAATGCGACCGAACAGTGTTCTGTCGCATCTTAATGGGGCAGTCGGGGTCACTGACCAGGTGTTGGTCAGTCCCATTACTGACTGGGTGTCGGGCGAAAGTCCCCCAACATCATAATGAGCCCCTTAATGTATCGTTTAGAAGCTATAGAAACGTAAAAGCAGGTCCCATTATGAAACTCTTGATTTTAAAAACGCAATAGCACACTTCTGCAATGGATACTAGCATAGTTTACAAAATTAAATAATGTGCATTGGAGCATCACAAGAGGAACATTCAAGTCTACACAACTGGTCAGAAACGGAGGGCATGGAGTACCTTCCAATAGATCCTAATGGTTGTAGATCCAACTAAAGCCTTGTTAATGTTCCTCATGCATAAGCGTTTTGTACACACAATACCCTGCTCATTAGGACAATTAACAATAACGGTGCAATCAAATGATAGAAAAACTTGGTTATGTGCTGATAGAGATACCACACATTTATCAGCACATAATCAAGATTTTCTTTCTTTCCATTGCACCATTATTGTTAATTTTGAAGTTAGATAGACAGTGCCTGTTGTCCTGCCGTCACTGATTAATCGGCAGTAGTGAAATAAGTCTTTGGTTTAAAACGATAGGCAAAGAATGCATAATTGCTTGAACGCGAGCACAAGAAAAAAAGTGATGCAGGACTTAACAGATGTAACCCGTGAGCAAGGACTAGGTGACTGAAATACGTCAGGTGCGTTGTTGAATGCTGCACTGTTTCTGTGAATAATCATAATACTGAAATCACTTGTGGAGTGCAGCCATTTGTTCTTTCTAATGAGGGAACACTGTGGACATATACATGAGTTTAGGGGTTGGGGGTTAATAAAGGTGATTGATATAAAATATATATATATATATACATACATACACACATACATACATATATATACATTTAGAAATATATATATATAATGTATATATAATTCATATACATATATAGATATATACACATAACACCATGTTCCATAATGCATCTGATACGGACTCACCTGAGAGGCACAATCAAAGGGTAAGACACGTTTGAAATGCACGTAAAATCGAGGCTGCTAGCTACGTTCTCCGTGACTCCTGTGAACAAGGGCAATGAAGACCGAAACGCGTAAGGAAAAGGACAATAATATTTGAATGGCAAATGCTGGTATTTTGCTAATAAAGAACTTCGTTTTGTTCAGCTGTTACTGAGTGCATCTCTAAACCTCTAGGTAACTTTGGAAATAAATATATAACGGCAGCCCCGCCGTGGAGAATGCACCACCTTGACAAAAAGAGGTCCACAGAGGCTGGAACTGTTCTAAAACCTCACTTGTGGGATAACAAACTGCATTAATTTTGCCAGCAATTACATTTGGAAGCCCACTGAGGGAAACAATGAACTTAATAAAAAGAACTAAGCAAACCCATTAGAGGGTGTGTAATCGATGCCTGGGAACACCATGTTCCATAATGCATCTGGTACGGACTCACCTGAGAGGCCCAATCAAAGAGTAAGACACATTTGAAATGCACGTAAAATCGAGGCGGCTCGGGGCGTGGCCAACTGCCAAACATGGCGGCAGCTTGAAACGGGAGCTCCTCAAGGCTTACCGGCCCGCGCAATCATCCGTTCATTTATCCGTAATCTAGCCCGCCCGAAGGAGTGACATCGGCTTGGGGAAGCAAGCGGCGATCACTGATCTGCTCCCGGCGAGAATCCGACGTCGGAAAGTGCTCCATTCAGCAGCGGCATATTGGGGCCTCTCCCTGCCCGGCAGCACCGGCCTGGCGTGACTGGCGGACCCAAGCAGAGGTCCGCCCTGCTCGGCTGGGGAGCGCTGACTCCAACCGGCGCCTGCGAACCTCCGTGCACAAAAGCAAAAAAAAGACAGAAAGACCCCGGCGCTTCCTGTACCCAGTGCGGTCGCCAGCAAAACGGACTCGGCTGCCGCACCCGGGACTGAAGGAGCATTTCTCCCGAACACGGAGTGAGCGCCATAGCAGGCGAAGAAGTCCCTGACCCTTGACGGCGCCATTTTGGAAGTGCACAGACGATCGGACGTTCCGCTCCCATGGCGAGGTAAGGCGGAATGCGCCAGTAATCACGCAGCACACCCGCAATCCTATGCACCGGACCCTCGCCAGAGACTGCTTGGGGGGCGGACGTAGCTCCTAGTCTCGTGGCGCCTACACTCCATCCTGCTGCGACGTCCATAGTGACCCCGACCGACAGGGAGGGACCGTGCACACGTTGGAAATCCTGGCCTGACACTGCAGCTCTGTAGCAAGGGGACAATAACAGAGGGAGCAAACAAACACTGACTGCGGGGTGCCCCCTGCCCAGGGGCCGCTGGCGGAACACCACAGCGCCGCAGCGAAACATCTCACAAAGGCCACGGAGGGATAGAATACACACGTGGAGGGCCACACGACGATACCGCGGAGACTGGCCTCCTGGCAGTGAAGGGCCCCGACCGAGAAACTCGGGGCTACAGTGAGCTGCGGTTCGAGCCCCTGCTATCAATAAGACCAGCGCCCGAACACACGCAGCCTGGTGACCGGAGAACCGTGAGGCCTGTGGGAAGTTGATCCTAGAACTACTATGACGACAAAGTAATACAGTGGCAAGCGCAACGCTATGGCGGGCAAAGGCACGAGGAGTGCGACGACGCAAGCGAAACTTGATAAATTTGCGTATACTCAACATGGTCACTCACAGGGGAGCGGGCGCCAATCCAATGGTGCCAATACAGACACAAACGGGGCAGGGAAAGTTACCCTGGAAGACATTATGAAAACCCTCACTGAGGTCCAAGCGACAGTGGGCACCATTTCCTCCGAAGTCAACTTGCTGAGAGCGGACTTTAAGAAAATGTCAGAAAGGGTGTCACAAGTGGAGGTGGTAACAAAATCGCTTATCGAAGACACCTCAGATCTGCAAGTAGCGATGGAGAGGATGGAAAAGGTCACTAAGCAACTACAGGAAAAGCTGGATGATCAGGAGGGGCGCTCACGAAGAAACAACGTCCGCATCCTAGGCCTTCCGGAATCGGAGGGAAAAGGCGCCATGGACCTGTACGTCGAGGACCTTATCAAAACCAAGCTGCACCCTAAAGGCCTGTCGAACTTCTTCTCTGTTGAACGGGCGCACCGGGTCCCTGGAGGTGCGGCCAAGCCGGGAGCCGCGCCGCGGCCGGTGCTGGCTAGGCTATTTAACTTTAGAGACAGAGACGCCATTCTGCAGGCGGCGAGGGTCGCACCACCTGTGAAAGTTCAGAACTCAACCCTGGCCTTCTTCCCGGACTATACGGCTGAGGTGGCCAGACGCCGGAAGTCCTTCACTGAAGTGAAAAAGACGCTACGTGACAGGGGCCTGCCCTATTCGATGCTTTTCCCCGCCAAATTGCGGATTGTGGCAGAGGGAAAGACATGGTTTTTTGACACGCCTGAGGTGGCACGAGAATGGCTGGATGGATGGCGGCAGGTGGGCCAACCCCAACGCCCGCACAGGGACCGCCAGAGCTAACGCACCGCGAGGACAACGGAACACCAACCCAATAGCTCTGCAATTGAAGAAGGCGCCGCCGCAGGACTAGACTCTGATCTTGAGAGGTACCCATTTGACTCCGGGCAACCTGTCAGGGGTTGACTGACCGAGCAGTACTAGGGACAACATGATTACTGCCCTTGGGACTTCGAAGCTGATGGAGCTGAGTAGGGCGGGCATTGGCCGGTGCCTGTAGGGTACTCACCAACCCCACGAGCAAGTAAGAATAGATAGGGAGGGAACTAAGCACTCTGCCAAGTTGGGGATGCGGGCGGGACTTCGTCCGTGGAGCAGGGGAGCAGGGAGGGGGTGGGGGGAACGAGTTGTAATGTTATGGTTCTGGTTCTTGGTCATCACTACGTACGTAAGAAACACAGTTACATTGCTGGCCATCAGCACCCGGTGCCCCGGCACGCATCATGCCATACCGGTACCGCCACACTGTTACATATTGGCATCGCGGGCCATGAATCCAAATGGCACGACAAGAACAAGTTGCACCTGCTGAGGGCGCCCCACTGACGACACTGGTACCTCCACTGAGATTGCTAACATGGAATGTCAGAGGGCTGGGGGACAAAATTAAAAGAGGTTTGGTACTGCAAACCATCAAACGCCATAGGCCTGAGCTAGTATTGCTCCAAGAAACACACCTGGCGGGGACTACATGCAAAGCACTAGATAGACGTGGTTATACCATGGCAGTGCACGCTAAATTCACTACGGGATCCAGTGGCACTGGGATACTCCTTAAGAAAAACTCATCCTTCTTGGTTAATAGCCACAGGAAGGACGATCAGGGGCGCTTTGCGGCGCTCTCTGGCCAGTGGGAGTGGAGGGCCCTCAATGTGGTGTCCGTGTACATCCCCCCGGCGCTACACTCTACTGCACTACCGGCACTTGGGCAGTTTCTCATTGAGCTCCCGGAGGGTGATATAATCATTGGGGGGGACTTCAATGCTATAACAGACCCCTTGCTAGACACCTTTCCCATAAGAGACCGCCTGAGAGGGGCTGCCACGCTTCCTGGCTTCCTGAGCGCACTAGGCCTTACGGATGTGTGGCGTCAGCTGAACCCCACGGCAACGCAGTACACACACTACTCCTCCACACACAACAGCCTCTCACGTATTGATTTCTTCTTCTTTTTAGGGGTGGGACTGGGTTCCATAGACAAGCTGGAAATTCTGCCAAGGGGCATTTCTGATCACTCCCCCGTGTCCCTTCACCTTACTACCAAAGAAAAGAAACGCGCCAGAGTATATCCAATATATCCCAATTATTTGCAGGTCCCTGGAGTCAGGAAGAAACTTAAACTGGCTACAACACACTACTTTAACGAAAATGTGGGTACGGTCACCTCGCCCTCGGTGCTCTGGGAGGCGTACAAGACGGTCTTGCGCGGCGCAGCCATAGCGGCAATCACTGGGCATAAGAGAGACTCCAGAACTGAACTTGCAAATTTAGAATTGGCACTCCACACTGCGAATACCGCCCAGATGTCGGACCCCACCCCTGAAACCGCGCATGCTTTGCACCTCAGACAGCAGCAGCACCAAGCGCACCTCACCACGATCACTAAGGGGCACCTAGCCAACACCGCACACCGCATATACGATGTGGGAGACAAAGCTGGGAAGATGCTAGCGTGGTTGGACAAGCGGGGCGACAGTAACAAGGGGATACAACGCTTATATGATCATGAGGGCCAGCTGCAGACTCGCCCGGACCAAATAGTACGCACCCTGGCACGCCACTTTCAGGGGATATACACGCCGGCACGATCCGTCTCGGAGCAGGAGGCAATGGCCTCGCTCGGGAACATCACTATCCCTGTGCTTTCACAAGATGCGCAGCAAGAACTAGACATGGACTTAACAGAGGGCGAGATCCAATTAGCGATACAAGCATTACAATCAGGCAAGGCACTGGGACCCAACGGGATACCCGTGGAATGGTATAAGGCGACAGCCTCGGTGCTGGCCAAACCCCTCTTGGATATGTACACTGAAAGTGTAGGTAAGGCGCTGCTCCCACTCGACCAGCGCACAGCCACAATCGTGGCCATTCCCAAACCAGCCAAACCGCCAACTGACTGCGCCTCATACCGGCCCATTTCCTTGCTCAACACAGAAGCGAAGATCTTGGCGAAACTCCTGGCCAGTCGTCTGACCCAGCACCTACACACACTGATACACCCCGATCAATCGGGCTTCATGCCTCACAGGAGTACAGCGCTGAACTTAAGGAGGGTGCATGGGGTACTGGCGCGGGCGCATCTTCTTTCGGACCAAGCTGCGATACTATCTCTAGACGCCAAAATGGCGTTCGACCTGGTGGAATGGGAGTACTTATTTGCTGTCCTGACCCGAATGGGATTCGGCCCCAAGTATCTTGCGTGGGTGCGGTTGTTTTACGCATCACCGGTTGCGCAGGTAGTTGCGAATGGTCACATTTCGCCATCCTTCCCACTGGGGCGAGGAACTAGACAAGGGTGCCCGCTATCGCCCCTTCTATTTGCATTAGTGCTGGAACCATTGGCAATCCTGCTCAGAGCAACGCCACTGTTCCGAGGCATCGCCTGGGAAGAAGGATGGGAGGACAAAGTCTCCTTATATGCAGATGATATGCTGATCTACATGATCAATCCCAATGAGGGGGTCCCTGCCCTATTGGCTCTGTGCGATGAGCACGGCAAGGCATCGGGTTATACCCTAAATTGGTCCAAATCCATACTGTATGTACTCAAGGGCCCGGGCCCAGTGCTGCAAACCGACTGTCCCCTAAAGATAACAACTACCTCCTTTAAGTATCTGGGAATCTTTATTACTGCCGATGCCGCGAAGTTTTATACCGAGAACTTGCTGCCACCTCTGGCACACCTTCGTGCAGACGTCAAATACTGGGCTACGCTACCGCTGACCCTCCTAGGGCGGGCGGCGCTCTATAAGATGATGGCTCTCCCACGGTTTCTCTATGTGCTCGAAAACTCCCCCTATATGGTGAGCCCGCGATACTTCAAACAGGTCGCTGCACTAGTATCCAGCTTACTGTGGAGCAATGGCCCAGCGCGAATAGCACAGGATAAATTGGTGAATGGCTGGTATGAGGGAGGGATTGCATTGCCCAATCTCCAATTATATTACTGGGCATCCCAACTTAAAATAGTTAATCACTGGATCCACATCTCGCGAGACGACCCCGCGTACAAGGCGGATAGGTCACAGTTGGGAACTGCCGGCATGCTTTCTGTGTTATACAACTACTCGCAAGTAAAGACCCTACTAGGCCCAACATTTCATACGGCGGCGTTATGGCATACAGCACAATCACGTCTGGGGTGGAAGGGGAAAATCACCAGGTTAACGCCATTGTGGGACACTAAAGCGCTAGGAAACTTGCGGTCGTGTAAGGGATTCGCACAATGGGACATCATAGGGATCTCAGTGGTGGGAGACCTTTGGGACAAGGGCACGGTTCTTGCATTTCCGCAACTCCAACAGCAATACGGTTTGGGCCCCACTGAAACATTCCGATATGTACAGATCAGGCACGCCCTGCTACAGGCGATTCCACCTGACACCACACTCCCTGACTCGTCACCACTGGAGGACAGGCTGCTGACTGAATTTATGGAACACAAAGCGACCTCTCTCACGTATGAAAAACTGATGAACAACCTGCCAGACCCCACACAGAAACTTAAAGAGAAATGGGTGGGAGAACTAGGTGAAATGGATGATACAGAATGGAACGAGGCGCTTGCGTCGCCACGAGAGGTAGGCATATCGGCCAGGTTCCGCTTAGTGCAGCTCAAGATTTTACATCGCACTTACTACACCCGAACGCTACTTCACAGAATACAGAGGGCACCACACCCATTCTGCCTCAGGGGCTGCGGGGAGGAGGGGACTTTGCTACAGACGTTGTGGGACTGCCCTCAGGTCCGGGAAGTCTGGAAGCAGATTATGCGCACAGTCTCCCAGGCCATCGAAATATCAGTCCTGCCAGAGCCCCGTAAGTGCCTGTTGAACATTTGGGATCCCACTGACCTGGGCAGGTATGGACAACTATGGGTTACGCTGGCGGTGACAGTGGCCAAACGAGACATTGCACAGAGGTGGGGTGTTCCGGAGTTACCCACGGTAGCAGGATGGATCAGGAATATGGACCTCCTAATGGTAAAAGAGAGGGCAGTCTATGTGCTGCGGGCATGCCCCCGCAAATGGAATAAGGTGTGGGCGCCATGGAACAAATATAGGGGAGAACCATGTGCACCCCTGCCAGAGGGTGAAGACTCGGACTCAGAGGAGGATGAGGACTAGACGGAATGGGTTTACATGCAAAGTGCTGGTGGGTGCCGGGAGGGTGCGGGATTGATACATTACCTCGGACATAGTGCTGAACATGTGTACTGGCCGAAGATTAACTGTGGACAGAAACGCTCAATTACCAAGTGATGACCTTAGTTGGGTTTTATTGTTTTTGCTGTTTATAAACGTTAATTTTGTTAGAAACGGATAAATGTACCAGGAATGTACTGTCAGGGAATGACATATGGTTATGATGCGAAGATATGCCACAACCTGTGTATATTGGTCACTCCTGACTGCTCAGTGCAGAGAACAAGGTAGCGAATGATACTTATGAAAACACGATCTGTTATGTTCATTTTTCCTGCTTACACATACTACTGATATGCGAATGCGAACTACGTGTATCACTGTGAATATAACTTCTGCCTTCATGACAATAAAGATTTAAAAAAAAAAAAAAAAAACGAGGCGGCTTGCTACGTTCTTCGTAACTCATAAAAAAAAATATATATATATATATATATATATATATATATATATATATATATATATATATATATATATATATATATATCAGTGAAATTGCTCTCCCACCCTCGCAGTTCCACTATCAAGTGAAGCCCTCCTGAGCCCCTGCACTCTGTGTTGGTGTTCAAGGACCTCCTCCTCCCGCAGGCTATACCTGCGCCCAGCCGCGGTCGGTAGTGAGAGTACCTGCCGGGCGGTGACGTGGGGAGGGGGAGGGACAGGGTGGGGGTAGTAAACTATGGATTACGGAGGTTTACAGGTAAGTAAACATGTAAATAAATAAAACAAACTTTGTTGCGTGCACTGCATCCCCAAGTGCGATGCAGTGCACACAACGAAATTCGTTTTATTTATTTATATGTTTACTTACCAGTAAACCTCCGTAACCCATAGTTTACTACCCCCCACCCTGCCCCTCGCCCTCCCCAGGTCACCGCCCGGCAGGTGCTCCCACTACCGACCGCGGCTGCCTGCGCCTCATCCCTGGTGGTCTAGTGGACCTCTCACTCTCTCTCTTGCTTCATTTTACGGGGCGCTTTTCCTTTTCCTTTCACCTTTGTTTTTTCACCCTTTTACTGTCACTCTGTATAATTTTTCATCCTCCTTTGTTTCCCTTCCCGCTCCCACCTCCAGGCTGTCCAGCCCTCCCCGACCCCTACTTAATGGTGGGCGCACCACTGGCAAGCCCGTCTGCACACGTCCGCAACCCGACTGCGACCAGCGCCAGGAACCCTGGACCGCCGAACCGCCAACGCTACAACCCAGCGGCACTATACACACTCAATCCAGGTCGCAACAACAACTGCACGCTAGCTTCACCAGCCAACACCAACGGACCCTCCAGCTGTCACCGCTGCTGCCACTCCTGCAGCACCGCCAAGACCACGGATTCAGCACAACCCGCCCGTAACAACGCAACTGCACTAAAGACCCTGCAATGCATCCTCCTCAACGTCCGATCCCTCCACAAACACGCCACCAAAATATGTGAACTCCTCGACAGCACACACAGAAAAGGGCAAGAAGGACACAGCCCTACCTCATCCTCTTCAAGCACGATAGAAAGCACAAAAGGAGGTAAAGCGAATATTAGTCGTCCTATTTATGTTTATGATATGTCGTTTTGGAAAGAGCAAAAAAACTTTGTGAAAACTGCCCTCACCCACAACGAGTTGTGGCATGCTTCATCATAGGGCTGCTACTAATGCCTCTGTGCAACCCAATGCTAGAGGCAAAACAATAGGGAGGGGTAGACAATACAAACAAGCAAAAAGGAAAAGACAAGGATCCTAAAAGAGTGCAGACATATAACGGATTAAAACTGACTATGAGATATCTTCATAATAATTGTATTCCTCGATTTCCTAGTCAGATATAAAAAGGGTATAGAAATACCCTCGGATAGTGGTGGTGTGAGTAAGTTAGGTACTCACCACCCCTCCGTTCTGCATAGAGTTCAACATGTTTCTGTCGGGTTTTGGTTCTTTTTCCGGCATTTGTTAGAACAAAACAGGATCTCTTTGCTGCTTTTCCAATCCAAACCCCTCTAGTAAACTCACTATACTAGGAATTACTCCACCTGTAAGTCTGGAGCATTTGGTAACGCTAGTCATCCAATGTAACCGTGAATGAAAAAGATAAAGACAGTGAAAGCAATCTGTCCAATGCACAGACAACATAAACATAAAGTAAGGTGAAAGTTTTTGTGCTCCTAGTGCTCCACTACATTAAAGACAACCCATTCGGTGCGACTAGGGTGTTTAAGAAGTAGCGAATATCACACCCTCAAAAAGCAACATCGGGCAATCAATGGCCCTAACGATCTTGTATATCACACACACAATTTGTGGGTAACAAACATTCATAAAATAGCGTTCAACACACAGTCATGCTGATGATGAACACCTGCACTCAGCAGGACACACCCTCGACCTCATCTTCACAACAGGAAACTCCATCACTTTCAGCCACAACACGAACTCCTGTGGACAGACCATCGCTGCATCCATTTCGCCTTCAGTACACCCACCATCCACAGAACCCAGCACCTGCTCCCACAAAGAAATTGGACCAAAATCACTGACGACCAGCTCACCACCACGCTCGGCAACTCCACACTAACCATAATGGACAACAACGAGCCCGACACCGCAGTCCGAACCCTGCACAGATGGATGGAACTGTGCTAACACCTTTGCGCCCCTCAAGAAGAAGACCAACAAACATGCCAGGAAAGTCAGCTGGTTCACCACCGAACTCCGAGAGTCGAAACACACATGCCGCCGCCTCGAAAAGGCCTTGAGAAACTCCAAATCTACAGAAGCCCACAACAACTTCAGAGCTGCCACCAACGCCCACCACCAAATCATCAGAAATACAAGAAAGTAAGCGATCGAAGATAGAATCTCCATGCACGCACACAACAGCAAAGAACTCTTCAGCATCACCAAGGAGCTCACCTAACCCATCAGCAAGCTTACAGACATCCCTTCCTCACAAGACCTCTGCGACAAACTCAGCACCATCTTACACCACAAAATCAAGAACATTTCAGACAATTTCAATGAAGATAACCCACACCCACCACTCCTGACGCCTTGAAGCTAACAATTGACAACTGGGCAACCCTCACCACCGAAGACAAACTGAAGACGATGATGTCAATCCATTCCGGGGCTCCCACGGACCTCTACCCCCTCCACATCTTCAACAGAACCTCCAACAACATCGCCCCCATGCTTCACCACACCATTAACCGCTCCATCGCGAACGCCTCCTTCCCCTATGACTGGAAGCACGCTGAGATCAACCCCCTCTCGAAGAAACCCTAGGCGGAGCCCACCAACCTCAAAAACTAGAGGCCCATCTCCCTGCTCCCGTTCCCAGCGAAAGTCATCGAGAAAGCCACCAACAGCCAACTCGCCAACTTCATCGAAGAGCACAACATCCTTGACTCCTCCCAATCTGACTTCAGAAAGAACCACAGCACGGAAACCGCCCTACTTGCCCAAACAGACAACTTCCGCTCCCTCCTGGAGAGAGGAGAGACAGTAGCCCTCATCTTCCTTTCAGGGGCCTTTGACACAGTCTCTCACCGCATCCTAACACGCAGACTTCACAGCGCAGGGATCCGAGACAAGACCCTCGAGTGGACCCGCTCATTCCTCTCTGGCAGAACGCAACGGGTCATACTCCCTCCCGTCCTTTTGGACCCCACACCGACCAGTTGCAGAGTCCCCCAAGGATCCTCCTTCTGCCCACGTTGTTCAACATCTACATGGCTCCGCTCACCACTCATCCTCAGCCTATCCAACAAACCCAACGCAGCCAAACACAACTTTCAAGAAGGCATGGAAGCAGTCGCCAAATGGATGAAGAGCAGCTGTCTACAACTCAACACAGACAAAATGGAAGTACTCATCACCCCGATGCATGGAACGACACCTGGTGGCCACCCGCCCTCGGAAGTCTGCCCACCCCCACAAACCATGCACGGAACCTCAGAATCATCCTGGACTCTGAACTCAAAATGGTCCTCCAGATCAACTCCGTTGCATCCTCCTGCTTCCACACCTTCCGCCTCCTACACAAGACCTTCGAAAGGATCTGCCTTGAACAAAGAAAGACCATCACACACGCCCTCTACACCAGCATACCCGACTATGGCAACACACTATACGCCTGAATCAACAAAAACCTCACCCGCAAACTTCAAAACATCCAGAACGTCGCCGCCAGACTAGTCCTCAACCTGCCACGACACTGCCACATAACCCAGCATCTGCTCACACTCCACTGGCTCCCCATCGAGGCAAGAATCACCTTTAAGATTCTCACGCACACACACAAAGCCCTCCATAACACCAGACCAGCATACCTGAACAGCTGACTCACATTCCACACATTCCACGCACTCCAAAGGACCCTACGATCAGCCCAGCTCTCCAACGCCGTAGTTTCTCGCACCAGGAAGTCCAGAACGGGAGGCCGCTCTTTCGACTGCCTCGCGGCCAGAGTCTGGAATGCCGTCCCGCTCCACATTAGACAGACGAACTCACTCCCCAACTTATGAGGGACCTCATGACATGGCTCTTCGATAGACCCCCTCCTTGATGGACAGGACCCTTCGTCTCCCAGCCCCCCTTCCCCCTGGTGCCTTGAGACCCTTACGGGAAGGTAGTCGCGCTCAACAAACCCATGATTGATAAAAGTAACATATGTATATGTATATGTATATGTGTATATATATATATATATATATATATATATATATATATTACCTTATTAACCCTAGGACAGTTGCAGCAGAAGGACATAGGCTATGCAGACTCCCGCCATATACATTTAAAAGGTAAAAGAACCGTGCGAGCAAAGTAGTCCCTTGTGGGCATGTCTGCGTTGTGCTGTGGGCGTGTGCTGGGGGCGTGACAAACGCTGGGGGCGTGTGGTACGTTCCGCCCTTCATGCCATGTCTCATATCCTGTGCTAATCCCACCCTGCTCCCTTTAAATACCCCTGCACCCCATAATCATAACCCACCCTTACTCCTTAAAATACCCCAACACCCTTAAACACTAACCCATCTTAACCATATAAATATACCCTGTACCCCAAAACCCAAACCTATCCCTAAACCCTAAAAATACCCCTGTACCCCAAAACCCAAACCTAGCCCTGAACCCTATAAATACCCCTGTACCTCAAAACCCAGACCTACCCCTGAACCCTAAAAATACCCCTGTACCCCAAAACCCAAACCTAGCCCTGAACCCTAAAAATACCACTGTACCCCAAAACCCAAACCTACCACTGAACCCTAAAATACCACTGTACCCCAAAACCGAAACGTAGCCCTGAACCCTTAAAATACCCCTGTACCCAAAAACCCAAACCTACCCCTGAACCCTAAAAATAACCCTGTATCCCAAAAACCCAAACCTAGCACTGAACCCTAAAAATAACCATGTATCCCAAAACCCAAACCTACCCCTGAACCCTAAAATACCCCTGTACCCCAAAACCCAAACCTAGCCCTGAACCCTTAAAATACCCTGGTACCCCAAAACCCAAACCTACCCCTGAACCCTAAAAATACCCATATACCCCAAAACCCAAACCTAGCCCTGAACCCTAAAAATACCCCTGTACCCCAAAACCCATACCTATCCCTAAACCCTAAAACTACCCCTGTACCCCATAACCCAAAACTATATCTGAACCCTTAAAATACCCAAACACCCTAAAACATATACCTCAGTACCCCAAAACATATACCCCTATACCCATACTTACCTAATCCAAACATTTAAAAAAACATGCTTTTACCATTCATGCATTTACAACGGATTTTGTTGTAAATGTATGCGTGATAAAAGCATATAAAATGTAATGCCATGCGTTATAATGGCATTGCGGAGTGATGGTACTTTCGTAATGAAAGTATGCAGAGTGATGGTATGCGGAAAGAAAGTTGCGAAATAATGGGTGTTTACCCTCCCCCGGTAAGTACATTGGTGGCACGGCGCCCCACATCTCCAGCAGCATACTCATATATTTTCACCACCCATTTGAAAAATGCCCAAGTCTCTCTCATTGATGGCCAGCACAGACATACACTTTTAGACACACCTCCCACCACAAGTTCTAGAATTGCGAACTTTAGAGCTGGGGAGCTACGTTCGAATCTCGGCATCAGCTCAACATCCTGTGATTCCAGGCAAATCGCTTTGTCTCCCCGTGCCTACCACAAATGAATGTGTTCTTCTGTAATGTAAATTGTGCTCACGCCGTGTTGTTGAGTTCGCTCTATATAATATTGCAAGGAAAAATAAAGTAATAATATACTACTGGCCGGCAGCAATTCATACCCGGACAACGTCGGGACGGGCTGCTAGAACCCTATAAAACACACATGCCCTAATATACATATATATATATATTTATGAAATACGTTGTCACCACCAGCTGCTCTCCACACAGAAAATGACGAAGAGCAGACCTAAATCTTAGTGCAATTGAAAGTGCTTTATTCGTGCCCAGCCTGTCCGCCATTATAGTTAAGCAGACATTTCACTCGTACAAAATCAGAGAAATTCAGCAGTTATGGTTAGCTGAGCTATCTATAGCTTACGCCCTCGTAATGTACTGCATTTGACTTCCCAAAGTACATCAGTCATGAGATGGTCAATGACATCACAAATGCCTTTACTGATCACATCACTGATCACATCATCCAGTGACTGTGATTGGTTTTAACAAGTTGATGAGTGTTAAAAATATATACTGTGGTGTACTGGTTAATCAGTGGATGTATGAGTGCCTGTATGGATGATTCAGTGGGTGCATGACTGACTGTATAAGTGAGTGATTAGTTGTCTCAGTGAATGTATGGGTAAGTGACTAGGTTGTGTGAATGTCTGTATCAGTCTGTCATCTAGTGTCTAAGTGGCTGCATGGGTTGATGAGTTGATACGTGGGTGGGTATGTGAGTGGCTGTATAGGTGGTTGATTGGTTGTCTGAGTACCTGTATGGTTTATGAGTGTCTGTGTGGGTGGGTGAGGGTGTGTGTGTGTCACTGCCTGCATGAATGGGTGAGTCAGTGGCTGTATGGGTTAGTGAGTGCATCTGTGAGGGGCTCTATGGGTGATTGAATGGGTGTATGACTTTGTCAGTGAGTGAATGGATGTGTCAGTGGTATATGGGTGAGTAACTGCATATGTGAAAGGCAGTATAATTGAGTGTTGGGGTATATGAGTGACTGAATGTATGAGTGATTGTGTGAGTGGCTGTATGGGTGAGTGTGTGCTTGAGTCACTGACTATATAGGTGAGTGAGTATGTGTTAGTATCTATGAATAAGTGAGTGGGTGTGTGTATCACTGTATAGGTGAGTAAGTGACTCTGTGATTGACTCTATGGGTGAGTGAGTCAGGGGTGGCTCCTCTGATAAGGCAGAGGAGGGTCACCCCACTGCTCTCAAAGCAGGAGAAAGGACAAATAAAATGATAATAACCCTGTTATTATTACTTTATTTTTCACTAATGGGCTGGTTTAGGGCGGGGCTAGGCTGATGGTACGGGGAGGAGTGGTTTGCACACTTCAAGTGGGCATAAATGCTTGGCCGACCATCTTAGGCTGGCCAAACAGTCATGCACACTTTTCATGTTCCCCACCAGGCTGCAAAGCCCAGCCTGGTGAGGAACATGCACAGCCTCCCACTGCCTATCTGAGTGCCGAACCACGGTGCTCAGACAATCCCAACACTGCAATGCAGTGTTGTGATTGGCTTAGGGGAGGGAGCCTGGGTGCTTCCTGTTTGCAACGGAAGCTGAAGAGAGATGGCAGCGGTGGAAGAGACCAGAGCTGAGGAGAGACAGCGGGTGGCAAAAGGTAAGTGTTCTTTATCTTTTTGTCCCCCACCCCGCCACCCCTGTTTTCTGTCAGCCACCACTGGAGTGGGTAGGTATGTGAGTAGACCTATGGGTGACTGACAGTGTATGAGTAGCTGTATGGGTATTTGGGTGGATATATTAGTAACTGTATTACTGAGTGAGTTGGTGTATGAATGGCTGTATGAGCGACTGAGTGAATGTGTGTGTAGACCTATGAATCAGCGAGTGGGTGTGTAAGAACTGGTATGGTTGTGTCAATGGTTTTGAGAATGGTAGTGTTGAAGTTGGAGTGGGTGTATGAAAGGTTATATTGGGATGTGTGGGTGAGTCAGAGATTCTGTGTATGATGTCATCAGTGATGTCATTTGAGATGTCATCAGTGATGTCACTGACCAGGTCATGAGTAATGTAATATGTGAGGTCATAAGCAGAGCATTGCGGGGGCTTGCTTTATAGTTAGGTCAGCTAACTATAACTGCTGAATTTCTCTGGTTTTGTAAAAGTGAAACCTGAGCCTAACTATACCATCACTGTAACCTTTGGTTTTTTCAGTAAATTTCTCTAGTGGAGAAGTGTGGCTCACTGGTTAGAGGAGGCAGTCCTGGTAGCAGAGGTCAGCCCGGGACCAGGGTTCAAATCCCGCCTCAGCGGGGTCTTGAGTCCTAAAATGTCCATGGACTCGACAATTCTCGCTCCGGTGCCTACTCGATTCACGGGTTCACACTCTGCGACTCTGGGCAATAGCTTGCTTAATCTCCACAACGGCCCCTCGCGGCGGGATGCCTGGCTTTCACCTTGTGGATACCCTGCTGGGGTTATCTCACAGGAGAATACCAGGACGGGTTCCCTAAGCAAGCGCTTACAAACCGCTCGGTGATTTGCGCTATATAAATTCCTGTACATTTACATTTACATGTTTTTTTATCTAGTAGTCATGTTTGCAGAGTGGTGGCGAAAGGGGGATGGACCTCGGACCAGCTCTCATGAATCTCGCTTTGTAGGACTTACAGGAGGTACCAGGAGTGCTTCTTGACCCCTAAGGTTCCTCAGAATTAAAGTGGACTTCATCCCCAACCAGTAGTACACCACAAGCCATATTTGCAGAGTGGTGGAGAAAGGGGGCGTGGCCTACGAAGACCTCTTAACAATTCCTCTCTGTGGGACTTCTTGGAGATAACAGCAGGGGTAGTTGGCTCCCAAGGATGTCCTTGGGGACCAACTACCCCTTCTATTAACCCGGGCTTTAAATAGCCCAAGGATGGAGGCCTCATGCACCCCCTCGTATATTTAGCATATGCCCCCAGGACCTGGTCACCTAGGGGTTATTCCAACGCAAGCACAGGAGCCCGCGCGTACTTTTTTTTTTGTTGCTGCGGATCCACCAGCAGGTTTGCAGTAAAATTTAAAAATAAATGCTTTTTACCTCTGACAGGGTCACTCTGGAGGGTCAGGGTATTCCTACCTGTTATGCTGTGTTTGTAATCCTTATTATTGTGCACACATGTCATGTTCCTGACACGCTATTGCTTCCACTTCGAGAACTCATGTGGCATTCTAGAAGTTGGGAGCAGCAGTGACTGTTGGGGAAAGCTGCTGGCCAGGGGCCATTCCTGTTAGCCTAATAAAGATAATTTCTATCATTCCACGGCTTCGTCGTCTTTCTAAGACTGGCAACGAGCTGGGATTTCAGGATGCAGGGCGCGAATCTACAGGCTATGAAGCTGTGAGGCAATCTAGCACCCAATTTTCTACGTGCTCTCGATGAGCTGGGCCCCCGGGTCGTTCGGAAAAGGATTTATGAGGAGATGATCTCCTTGCCCACAGTCAGGACTTTCAGGCTAGTGATTGCGGTGAGCAACTGGGGTGAAAGCATAAAAACTAGAAAATTGCGAAGCAAACGTTATTATGGCACAGCTTAAACTAGCCGTTACCTGGCAACTGCGGGGACCGCTGTTCCACCGTGGAGTGTCTTCCGCAAGGAGATTCCTGCGTGGCGTCTTTACTCTGCGTCCTGCCTCTCTCGGACGCATGACACACTCTGTGCCTGAAGCACGGAAGGACACTGCATGTTGCATGGCAACCTGTCAACGCTACCAGCATGCTCCCTTACTTATTTCAGAGTCACCTGCCAGTTTTGACAAAGGCTGACAGATACAGCCTTTACCATCCACTTTGTTTCCAAGTTAGTTAAAAACGCTTGTCAGTGTTTTTTTCAGTTACGCTGACAAGCACAGCTAGGTACATTGTTTTCTCTGCTGAGGTTCTACGATTTCAGTTTCGTCCCGTATCTAGCTGCCATTTTGTGTCCTGTCGCCATTTTGTGCTGCCCTCACTCAGGCAGCACGGCGAACGATGTGCTTTTGCTTTTTCCAGCTGCTACGTGTCCTTTCAGTTAAAAAGTAACTCCATTGTCCTTGTTCATGAAACCCGATGTCAGGGTTTGGCTGAGTTCGTTAATCCATGTCTGGTTCGATTGATCCCTGTCTCGGCCGACTATTTGCCCACTCCCATTCTTCCCTTATACTATCTTATCCGACTGGCCTTCGCTATTCTCTCCTTGTATGCTCCTATTACACAACTATCCTTTGAGACACACAAGCATGTCCTGCGAGAGGGGATTGTGAACACCATCACTGATTAATTTGTTGGGAGGGGTAGCACACGGGGTCCGAGAAAGGGGCGTATTTTGAGACACCTGATAGCTTGTTTTTCAACTTTTCTCATTGGTTCGTTTTGTAGGTGTAAGAAGTGGGATATTGTAAATGTGTTTGCTATAAAAGATTGTGCGCCACGGATTGAAGTGACAGTCTCCTTAGAATCCACCCAGCGTGTAACTTCTAGGACAACTGTGCTTAGCTGCAGCTAATAAACCTGGCTTCCACGCTCAACGGAGTGTCTTGTGTCTCTGTTAGTTACAAGGCAGGTGAATCCGGGGATTTAGGCGTGCCCTGCGCCGCCCGGCCCATAAGGCCCGGTTCTCCAACTGGCGCCCAACGTGGGGCGGTTTCAGTGGTAGTGGCTCAGCCCGAGGGTCGTGAGAAGCCCCGCAAGAAAATTCCGGAGGAATCGCGAGCCACGCCAAGCGACCCCTGTATGTAGAAGTGGACCGAAGGTCTTTTACAGAGCGGCTACTCCTTTCCGACGGCTGCTGATGACTGCTGCCCTGACTACCACCCTGCCTTGGACCCTCTGGTGATGATTGGTATCGCGAGACGTTAGACGGACCTCCGTTGGCGTGAGAAGACCATTTAGTTAAGTATTTGTGGGTAGCGCCCACTTCTTTGTTTTGTTTTTGATTTTTGTTATTCGCCTATTGCAATAGTCAAAGCCGAGGGGTGAGTACTTTTGTACTGTGTTCTTTGCTTTCACTTCTCGAAGTTATTAAACGGATCAGTGAGCTTAAAATGCCTGGTCTGAGCGGATTTAGGAAATTCTATTGTTTTTGCTGTACTAGGGATTCCCGGCTTGAGGAGTCATGTCCGATTCCTCCGGTTGGAACTCCCACTTATGAGCTCTATTCTAAGCATGGTGTTGGTCCCATTTCTTTTAACGATGCATGGATCGATACACAAAGAAAGATGGTGTCTTACGGTGGCCACAAAATGGTAGCTTTGAGTCTGACATATTAGATAATTTGGAATCAATTCTGTTCAAAAGAAAAGCCCGGCCGTCAATGTTTGACTCTTTCCGCGTTTGGCGTAAGGAAGCCAAACAGAGAGAAATTAAACAAGCAAAAAGAGATAGGAAAATGAAAGATATGACGGTTATACAGGCTGCCCAGCAATTTAAAGACGATGAGACTGATCGAGCGATTGAGGTCTCGGATAGACAGCATCGGATGGCAATCGATAGGTGCTATCCTGTGTTACCTCCACAACGCAAAGATCTTGATGAAGATCCCTTAATGTCACATTTGTTGAAATTACCTCCGCCTTATGCGCCAGGTGCTAATGCACCTGTATTATTGCCACCTGTGCAGCAACCTGTTTTTCAGCCAGGAGCTCCGGCTCCCGCACCCACGCCTCTTCCAGTAATACCCCCTGCACCTCCTTTGCCACAAACTTCTGTACCTCAGTCTCCTTTGCCTTTTGTGTCTCTTGCAACGAGTAGTCCTTCTCTTCCTTTGCTCAATACTTCGTCTCCAGTTTTACTCCCTACTTCTTCTCCGATTCGTAATCGGTTGGTTGATACTGTCTCTGGTCTTTTCTCCCCCCTTTTTGGCCCGTTCAACAGATCTCCTGCTTTTTCTCGAAGGCAATCCCATAGTTAACTCCCAGATTCCGAGGAACGAGTTGTATTTGACTCGCTTGGATGATGAATGGTCCATTATATAGTGCACCCGATATACTGAGTACCTTTCTCCAGTGGAATGTGCTTACACAGAGATACGTTTTTAATGTTATGTGTGACGCACTAACTAAAGGATGGGAGGATATGGAATTGGATCTAACTCCTCAGGGTCTATTGGAGATACAGGATAGGTTTGATAAAGGACTTATTGTGGGTCCTGACATTAAGGATGCTATACAGACACTTGTTACTTTTAGGTCCTTATATTCTTCCCGGACTATTCCCAAACCTGATCCTGCAGTTAGACAGAAAACGAAGAATTATCCTATGAGAGAAGTTCCTCCAGTATGGAGGGAAGCGGTTCCGCAAGCAGGCAATGTTGCGGGTGTCCCTGCCCATTTTCAGCGCATTTGGGTACATGTTCCTTGGAAACGAGCTGAAGTTTTTGCCGGACCCTCGTAAAAATCCTGCTGGTTATTATAAAGAGTTGTCCCTGACTGTTGGTGCATGTATTATGAATTTGGCTGATGTTGATATGCTGATGGGGAATGTAGTTCCACAAGCATTGTGGGCTCGGATTCGTAGAGAGGACCACGACCAAGCTTTAGGTGGTAGTTGGGCCGATATAGTTGCTGCAGATGCAGCACAAGTGGGTGGTGCTAAGCCAGATGATTTGATTACACAGTTGCCTGGTCGAATCATAACTTTAATGAAGACGATGATGCCTGCCTTACGCCTTTACTGGGATAAGTTAGCTGCGTGTAAGCAGAAGAAAGATGAGTGTCTCTGATTTCTTTACTCGGTTTGAGGAGACATTTATTGACCATAGTGGTCAGGATTTGAGTACTGAAGGGGGACAGCGGTTATTTGTGGATAAATTTGTCTTCAATCTGCTTCCTGCATTGTCTCATAAGTTGAAAGATTCGGGAAGTTCTTGAGCTGTTTCTTCGTCTGCCCAAATATTAGCTACTGCTCAATATTATGAGAATAGGGACAAGGAGGAAAAAGATAAGGCTGAGAAGAAGGCTTAACAAACGTTTCTGTAGGATTTTATGGCGCCCCAGTTGCTAACCCAGTTTCTTGTCCTTTGCCTCTTTCGATTGGTCCTTACGATCTGGAAGCTCCACTTATTTTAAGGACTGGTTGCGGAGAGAATTTGTTGGGTCTGGATCTGTTGAAATGTCTTCATGCAATGTTGTATTGTTCTCCCTCTGGTGTGCGTCTTACTTTGGGTAAGAAATTGGTTTCTCCTATATATCTATCGAAGGATAGTTTTCCGCCTGAGTTGCAATCTCTTCCTGCTACGCTTTGGGCTACAGGTCCGAACGATGTTGGTTTGTTACAGATTCCTCCTTATGTGGTTACTATCAAGCCTAATGTTAAGTTGCCACGTATTCCACAGTACAAGATTTCTAATGATGGTGAGCGAGCCTTGATGGCTATTATCTATGATCTGGTCCAGAAGGGTGTGGTTGAAGAAACGAGAGGCAATGTTTGCAATAGTCCTGTTCTTCCTGTTCTTAAATGCAGCGATCCTTCTCAACCACCTGTGTATCGCTTTGTGATTGATCTTCGGGAGGTCAACAAGATTGTTATCCCCCAGTTTCCTGTTGTTCCAGATATCACTGCTTTGCTTACTATGATACCCTCCTCGGCGGCATGGTTTTATGTTATTGATCTGAAGAATGCTTTCTGTAGTATTCCTATTGCTGAGGAAAGTAGAGATATTTTTGGCTTCTCTCTTGGGGGCCGAAGTTTCCAGTTCAAGCGTGCTCCTCAAGGTTATTGTGAAAGTCCCTCTATCTACAGTCAGGCTTTGAAATCTCAGCTTGACGCGTTCATTTTGTCTCCAGGTGCTACTTTGATCCAATATGTTGACGATTTGCTGATAGCTGCTGATTCGGAGGATGTTTGTAAAGATGTGACGGTTTCTTTGTTGCGTCATTTGTCTGATCTACATCATAAAGTGTCCCCTTCTAAGTTGCAATATTGTCGCCAAGAGGTTACCTACTTAGGTCATCTCTTGTCGAAGGAGGGAAGACGATTGACCCCAGAACGAATTCAAGCGATTGCACAAATGTCTGAGCCAACCACACAGAGAGAGGTATGTGCCTTTTTGGGCATTACCTCAAATTGTAGACAATGGATACCGAATTTTTCTTTGTTAGCTAAGCCTTTGCTGGTGCTTACGTTGAAAGAAACGCCACAACCTCTCCTTTGGACCGATGAATGCCAAAAGACTTTTTCTGATTTACATAATGCTCTGTGTTCTGCACCTGTGCTAGGTACTCCGGATTACAGTAAGCCTTTTACACTCTATGTGCATGAAAGAGAAGGTTGTGCATTGTCAGTTTTAACACAACAATTTGGAGACAAACAACGGCCATGTGGCTATTTTTCGGCTACGTTGGATCCAGTAGCCAAGGCATTGCCTAGTTGTCTCAAAGCTACAGCAGCAGCAGCAATTTCTATTCGTCAGTCTGCTGGATTGGTATTGGACAACACCCTCGTTGTTACATACATACAGTAGATACTCTTTTGAATAGGACTAAGACACAACATCTCACGAGTGCTCGCTTGTCTGGATATGAGCTAACGCTTTTGTCTAGCCATATACATATCAAGTGGTGTAATACTCTGAACCCAGCAACATTGTTGCCCATACCAGATGAGCAAGGCATTCAAGAACAGCATGATTGTTTTCTTCGAACAGAGTAGGAAACGAAAGGCAGAATAGATCTGAAAGATACACCACTTGTGGATCCGGACGGGATCCTATGGGTAGATGGATCTTGTTTTAAGCTTCCAAATGGTGAGACCACTGCAGCTTATGCTGTTACTACTTTGCATACTGTAGTGGAGACAGCACGTATTGCACAGAATTCAGCCCAAGTGTCGTAATTTGACAATGGCCGGGTTAGCGCTTAGCTTTGCTACACGTTATTTTCCTTTACTTGGCCTTACTCGAAAACACCATTTTGTATATCACGGCGGCCATTTTAGGGAATGAGCGGCCTCGTGGTCAGCATGCCCCTTAGTCCGTTGTACGTACCACTGACCACTTGAGTTTGCCCAGCAACAGGCTATTTTTAGTAACGGTCAAGCCTGTACATGCGCAGTTCCAACTGACCAGTCACCCCTCAGGAATGTTCCGCCAAACTGACCAGTGGGATTGTAACCCCTCCCATGAGTTGGCTGTGCTCCAAAAATGACCATATATGTACATAAACTTTGTAACCTTGTACCGCCTATCTTTTTATTACCTGTAAAGTGTATAAAAGAAGGACTCGCACCAACGTTCGGTGTGATACTTCTTGCATTGCCGAAGGGTGCTGTAGGAATGTACCACCACCCCATGGGGTCTTAATAAACTTGTCCTTTGTACTTTTCAGTTTCCGTGCCAACAGTTCTTTCGGTGTAAGTGGGTTATCTGCGGAGCATGTAGGCCTTGGGAACCCGATACCACAAATTGGCGACCACGAAGGGACTCATCGGCGACTCGGATGCCCGAAGGAGAGGTCGTGACGAAGGATTGGAAACTCGCCATGGACGCGTACGCTGCCACTGAGTGACCCGAGTCTTGGCACCCACGGTGTTTTCTTCCTTTCCTCTGATCTGACCTTCCAGGTGGCGCCGGTCTCCGACTGAGATCCTGATCGTCTGCGTTGCTGTACAGTGCCTGTTTGGCTGATTCGATTAAAGACCTTGGCAGTTGGAATCTGGATATTTGAGATTGGGTAAGATTTGTGATCAGTAAGATAGTCTACGGACGCTTACTGAAGTTCTATGATTGTGACTATGATTTGAGTTAGCTAACATTTTGACTTTGTGAACTTTGAATATATGTGTAGTGCACTTCACATAGGCAGGCATGTAGAGATGTTTCTCTAACTTTGTTTTGTATTCTGAGCGGCACATTTGTGTGAAGTACTGTAAGTGCCATTTGTATGGTATCACGCTTTCGTGGTACTTTTCGAACATGCCTGTTTTAAGCACACTCCGAGGGATGTGCTGTTTTGGAAATGGTACCACAATTAGGTTAGCGGAATCTCAGCCGGCTCCCCCAGAAGGAACTCCAAACCGTGAGATGTATGTCAAGTTTGGCCTTCCCCCTATACTGTACAGTAAATTATGGCATAAATACACTAGAACTGATCCCGAGTTGCAATGGCCACTACATGGGTCGTTTGATTTGCGAAAGGTTCAATTTGTGGAGCAATGTTTGTTTCAGCGCAGGTCTAGACAGAATATGTTTGATTGTGTGCGAATGTGGGAGAAAGCGGTGCGTGAACGTATGAAGCGTGAAGTTGCCTTGGCGGACAAAGAGCAGCGCAAGGCTGCTCGAGATAAGGCTTTACAGCTTGAGGAAAAGGAAGCGCAGGAAAAGAAAGAGAGGGAGGAACGGGAACGTAATTTGCAAACGACCGGTCAATTTCCTATTCGACGACCACTTTATCCTGTCCTTAATAATGAAACTGATGATTTTTCGTTACTAGATCGATCTCCGCCTCCGTACGTTTCTCCTACGGCTCCGACTGAGGATTCCGGTGATGAAGAGCAGGATAAGTCGGGGAAGGCGGATAAGTCGAGTGTCAGGTTATCGGCGGAGAGAGCCGCGGAGTTGCGTAGTCGTGCTCGGAAATTAAATTTAAATCATATAACTGTGGCAGATGTTGTTTCTGAAAGGAGTAATTGGACAGAACGAGAATTGATGTGTTTTTTGAATACTTTTGCAGATGAAGTTGTTACTCGGTTTCGTAAATATTCAGAGACTTTAGAACCTAAGGCTGTGTCGGTTCATCGTGAGAATTTGGATAAAGGTTTATTTGCCCTTTCAGATGTCGACACCTTTTTCAAGCAACTGATCCAGCTACGGGATGAGACGTCCAGATTGCGGGAAGAACAGAAAAAGAATAAGGAGTCTGTGCCGGGGTCCACTGAGCAGTCTAAGGAGTGTTCTCTCCGGGGTTCAGATAAGAATTCTAAAGTGCATGTTCAGGGCTCGACAAATCCGAAAAATAGTACTAGTCCTGCTGGTCTAGTACCATGGAAAATCCCCTCGACCTGACTGCAACCCACTTGACCTCCGTCTCTGAAAACGGAGCAAAAGTGACAAGTTAACAAGATTTAAAGGCATCTTTATTGCTCATTCCCTTAATGAGCAATAAAAATGCCTTTAAATCATGTTATCTTGTCACTTTTGCTCTGTTTTCAAAGACGGAGGACAAAAGTTAGTATGACTTCCTACTCGCCAGAAAGGGCGAGTAGGACCTAAAAATAGCTCGTCCTCATCCATTCTCCCTCGCAAATGCGAGCGGGCGAGTGGATTTGTCGAGCCCTGATGTTATGCCTATGCGTGAAGCTGCACCTTTGTATGTTCCCCCTAAGGGGGATGGCACAGATGAGGATAAAATGTCGAAGGATGCGAAGGGGTACTTTATATATAATTGGGTGTATACGCCTTGGAATAGAGCAGATGTTATGGCATTTAAAAATTCTTTGCCTGATCTTCGGAAAAATCCAGCTGCATTCTATGAAGGGGTGGAGGGGGCCATTTCCTCTTGTGTTATGACTCTTGTTGATATTGATCTCTTCTTTGGGTTAATTCTTCCGCCTGATATGTGGAGGTCGATTCGGAAAACTAATGATCAAACGATGTTTGGAGGAACTTGGAAAGAGATAAATCAGGCTGACTTAGATAGGGAGCCTGCATGCAAACCGTGTGACATGATTTTAGACCTCCCAGCGGCTATTTTGACTAAACTAAAAACGCGTGTTCCTTCTAAAAAGATCGATTGGACTATGTTAGCGTCGTGCAAACAAAAGTTAGACGAATCGGTATCAGATTTCTTTACACGTTTCGAGGAAGCGTTTCATGATTATAGTGGTCAATCATTAACAGATGATACGGGTAGGCATCTGTTTGTTGATAAGTACGTGGCTAATCTCCTACCGGAGATCGCGAAGCGGCTAAAAACAAGTGAAAGTTCCTGGACCATGGCGACCCCTGCGTCTTTGTTAACGATGGCTCAGTATTACGAGCGGCAGGAATTAGAGGCTAAAGAAAGTGCAGATAAGAAAACGAAGGACTTGAAAACAAAGGTGATGTTGGCGCAGGTTCGCGGGACGCAGTCTAGAGGGAATGAGAGAGGTAGACGAGGAGGGAGTAATGCGTCGTACGGTCGTACTGATATAGCGGAGGACCAATGTGCATATTGTAAAGAGTTTGGGCATTGGGCTAACGATTGTCCGGTACTTCGTGAACAGCGTAGTCAGCGTGGTCGAGGAGGTGGTAGGGCGAGGAATAATTATTCAGGAGCAAGAGGTGGCGGAAGTGATCATGGTGGGTTTGAGACGAGGGGCCGTGGTCAGGATGAACGAAATACTTTTGATAGACGAAACCAATATCAGATCTCGGAGGGTGAGAGTGTGGAGCATCAGGATTATGTGCACGCATAGGATTGCGTAGGATGGGGTACGGAATCAGTTGAACTGCCAGTAGATCAAAGAGGTCCATATGTATCAGCGGGCATTTTGGGTTCTACTGATCAGTTTTTAGTTGACACAGGAGCTACTCGTAGTGCTTTGTCCAAAAACTTGGTTCCAAGGGCTCCCCTGTCTGGCGAAACGATAACATGTATAGGGTTTGATGGCACACCCTCTCCTAGCCCATTATCACAACCTCTTGCACTTTGCATAGACAAATTTTTTAGTTTTGGTCCATTTTTGTTGTCACCTCACACCCCAGATAACATTATGGGCATTGATTTGCTTAAATACTTTCGAGCAACGATACGCTGCGCTCCCGAAGGAGTGCGAGTTATTTTAAATGACAATTACCCGGATCCAGATAGATTTTGTACCATACAGGAAATAGAAGCATTAGCCTCTCTCCCTCACACGTTGTGGGCGACCTCAGATACGGATGTGGGACAGATGCTTATTCCACCTATTTGAATTACCGTCAAGGAGGGAGTACTTTTGCCACGTGTACCACAGTATAAGATTTCTAGGGAAGGTGAAATTGCCCTGACACACATCGTTCAGGATTTGATCGTTGCAGGAGTAGTGGAGGAAGTTCCTTACAATGTTTGTAACAGCCCTATTCTTCCGATCCTTAAGAAAGACACTGACGACAAAGTCTATCGATTTATTATTGATTTGAGAGAAATTAATAAAATTGTCGTTCCCCAATATCCGGTGGTGTCTGATATCACGACATTGCTTACATTGGTCCCCCCAACAGCGACGACCTTCACTGTAATTGACTTAAAAAATGCATTCTTTTCCATTCCCATCCATCCTGACAGTAGATATTTATTTGGCTTTACGTTAAATAATAAATCGTATAGATTTTGTTGTGTTCCTCAAGGTTACACAGAAAGTCCTAGCATCTATAGTCAGGCTTTAAAAAGACAGCTTGATTCTTTCGAATTGCAATCTGGTGTAGCCCTTATACAGTATGTTGATGACCTCCTGTTGGCTGCAGACACTTATGCACAATGTGAGGAGAGTACACTGGCTTTACTTTCCTTTCTCGCTCAGAACAACCATAAAGTCTCTAGGAAAAAGCTTCAATATTGTAGACCCAAGGTGACCTACCTCGGTCATCTTTTGTCTAAGGAGGGGCGTGCATTAACATCAGATCAAATTCAGGCAATTCTAGACACACCAGTCCCCCGTACTCAGAGAGATGTACGCGCCTTCATAGGATTAACGTCCTTTTGTAGACAGTGGATCATGGGATTTTCGCACATTATAAAACCTTTGTTAGCGTTACTGTCCAAAACTACACCAATGCCTCTCGAATGGACAGATGAATGTCAAAATGCTTTTGAACAATTGAGACAGGCCCTTTGCTCTGCACCCGTGTTAGGTACACCAGATTACACAAAGATTTTCACATTGTACGTGCACGAGAAAGATGGGTGCGCGTTATCAGTGTTAGTGCAAGCACACGGGGACAAGCAGAGGCCATGCACGTATTTTTCAGCCATTCTTGATCCTGTAGCACGAGGATTACCTGGGTGTTTTCGAGCAGTTGCAGCAACAGCAGTAGCTATACGGCAGAGTGAAGGAATAGTGTTATCGCATAAATTGTTGGTGCTAGTTCCCCATGCAGTGGATGCTCTGCTAAATCAGACAAAGACTCAATATCTTACCAGCGCACGTTTAACAGGATATGAGCTCACACTTTTGGCGCCACATATCACACTGAAAAGATGTGCTACCCTGAACCCTGCCACTTTATTGCCCTATCCGGTTGAGGAGGGTCAGGAAGAAAAACATCACGATTGTGTTTTCCTGACTGAGGAACAGACAAAGGGTCGTGTCGACTTACAGGATATGCCACTTCCAGATGTGGATGGGGAACTGTGGGTTGATGGATCGTGTTTGAGGCTGCCAGATGGCACGACTTCCGCAGCATATGCGATCACGACACTTAAGACAGTGGTAGAAACAGCACGAATACCACAGAAATCGGCTCAAGCAGCAGAGCTGATTGCCTTGACAAGAGCCTGCGAACTGAGTGCTGGCTTATGTGTGAACATCTACACAGACAGCCGGTATGCCTTCGGAGTAGCACATGACTTCGGGCTACTCTGGAGAGAACGTGGGTTTTTGACCTCTCATGGAGTACACATTATGCACGGAGAACTGGTGCGTGATCTCCTAAATGCGTTGCTTTGCCCAAAGAAAGTAGCGATAATTAAATGCAGTGCACATAAAAAGATCACTGATGAAGTGGGACAAGGTAATGCTTTTGCAGACAGTATAGCAAGACAAACAGCAATGTCTCGAAATGACTCCCCCATGTATGTAGTGAAGTCGCAGGCCGAGCGATGGCATGATGCTAGAGCAGAGATACTAGACATCCAAAAATCAGCGACTGAAGCAGAACTTGTAACATGGGCAGCCGAAGGGATACTGGATGATGAGGGTTGTTGAAGAAGTAAGGACATGGAGAGATGGAAATTGCCGGCAGCTTACTTGCAGGCGATGGTCCAGATGACACACGGGTTAGGGCATGTGGGAGCTCTCGCAATCACTCGATTGTTAACGCGAGTTTGGGAGCATCCTGAGATTGCTAATACTGCTAAGAGAGTAGTGCAGACCTGTTTGATATGTTTACAGCACAATCCTGCGAAAGGGACGCATACTCCGAAAGGAGGTTTCGTTACACCTTCTGCACCATTCGAGGTACTTCAAATGGATTATATCCAGCTTGAGCGCTGCAATAACCTTAAGTATGTCTTAGTGGTGGTGTGTGCCTTTAGCAAATGGGTCGAGGCCTTCCCCACGAAAGATAATACAGCTTTGACAACAGCTAAGGTTTTGCTCAAAGAGTATTTCCCTCGATTTGGAGTTTGCAAATTTTTGTGGAGCGATAATGGTCCTCATTTTGTTGGGAAAATTGTGGAGTATGTACTAAAGGGGCTGGGGATCCAGCAGAAGTTTCATGCTGTGTTCCACCCTCAGTCAGCAGGTCTTGTCGAGCGGTACAATGCCACGTTGAAGTTGAAACTGGCTAAGATTGTGGCGTCCACGTCATTGAAGTGGCCGGATGCCTTGCCGCTAGCATTGCTTTCTCTTAGATCAGTGCCCCATTCTCGAACTGGCCTCACACCGTATGAAGTGGTGTTTGGAAGGCCTATGAACATATGGGGAGTTCCTAAGCCGCGATTGATACATGATGTGCCTTGTATAATGATGAACGATTATTTGGCACGATTAACAAATGATTTGCTTTCTATCCATCAACAGGTTCGAGAAGCGCTCCCTGACAATTCCATTGGAGAGGCTCACAATCTTCGTCCTGGCGATTTTGTAATGATCAAGTCGTTTGAGAGAGCGAACAGCTTGGAACCGAGGTGGCGTGGCCCCGAGCAAGTCCTCCTGGCAACTCGAACGGCTGTGCGAGTGACCAACAGAAAGCGGTGGGTGCATTCAACTCACTGCCGTCGCGTCTCTCCGGACCTGGTGAATCCTACCGTGCTGTCCGACTACAAAGAAATTTTGGATAAAGAAAAGAGCCCAGCTGTGACATCGGCCGAATCTGAGGGAGCCTTCCCGGACCACACTGTTTCTGGACGACAGCGTTACGATCTGCGGCCAAGATAGGAAGAAGATTTTTGTGCGAGACTGGTTGGTTACCGCTCTGGAGTTTGTGAAACGGAAGCCGGGAATCTCAAGGGGGGGGATCAGTTCTGCCAAGAGTAGCGACACCCGTCTTGACCCCGGAGAAGAAAACAACGGCTACCTCGGAGCTCAGCACCACTGTTTTGTTTTTAATTTTTGTAGTTGTATATTCGAGACTATTTGAGACATTGTGAACTTTGCACTATGGCTTCTTCTACATCACGAGACAAGAGAATTCTTGGTGCCATTTTGTTCGTATTGACAATTGTGGTGATAGCAGTAATAGCCTGGGTAGTAGAACTTGTGGTGCCTGTACGAGAACATTTGCTGCGGACTACCCCGGCTCCATCTGAACATTTTCACTTCACTTTACCCTACCATGAAGAACGGCACCGACAGACTTACTTGAACAATAGCTTCATTCAAATCTTGCATCATACTCACAATATGACGAACACTTCTAACTGTTGGGTGTGTGGGATGTTGCCTGGTCATCAGAAAAAAGGGGGCACCCCGCTCATCCCACTCCCATTCTCACACAATGGTTCCTGCAACGCTTTGTATACTCTTCTATTCACTTTACGATGGCCAACGAAAGGGGGGGTTCTTTTCCGTTTAAACAAGATATGTTATCATGACCGGGATGGGTATCCACGAGCTGAGGGTACTCGATTTGAATGGGAAGAGTACCGCCCCGATAATGTGTCTGTACCCCGTGTTTACAGTAATCAAAGGAATATTAATATGTCCAGTTCACATGTTATTAATGTCATCAATACTAAGGCTGATCTCTGCATACGTAATAAAGGTACAATCCCGGTTGGAAAAAGTGAATGTAACACCACACTTACATTTGACAGTCCGAATGGCATATCATTTGTGGCATCTCGAAATACCTACTTTATCTGCGGTAATAAAGGTTATCATCAGCTCCCTCTAGGATGGTTAGGCACATGTTATGTATCTTTTGTATTGCCCCCTGTATTCATTGCCCCACCAATGTACCATAATGATTATGTGCTCTACCATGACTTTGTGCTAAACCGAGTTAAACGGGCTGTGGTCTTGGACGACATTGACCAGACCGATACTGCCTTACAACAGTATGTAGACTTTAATTTGGGATTGTTTTCTTTTGTTGGGGCTGCTTTGAATAGTCGGAAAATACGACGACTGACTCGTGTAGTTGAGGCTGTAGCTAATGACACTGCTATTGCTCTAGGGAATATCACAGAAGAACTGCAAATTTCTAGAATTGTTACGCTCCAAAATCGTATGGTTCTTGATGTGGTTCTAGCTGATCGTGGGGGGGCATGTAGAATTATCGGAAGTAGCTGTTGCGTATACGTGCCAGATAATTCGCCATCTGTTTATGATGCAATTTCAAAACTTCACAAAATCGCTGCTGAAATACACCCGGACAATGGCACTTGGACTCTTTCGGGGTGGTTCTGGTCAATGCTTAGCACATGGGGTTGGAAGCTGCTGACAATTTTATGTATTGTAGTTGGGATACTATTCTTTGTCCGTTTATGTATACAATGTGGCCCTGCCTTATGTTCTATGTGTTTATCAGCATGTATTCCATCTAGACGAGCTCTTGCCCAAAAAGAAATGATGCTTCATACAGAAGTAGCTCAAATAATGCTAATTGATATTGAAGATGAGTATCCCGACTACGTCCACTATGAGGTAGCTTCAGCTAAACGCTAAAAGGGTCGTCTGTCGTAATTTGACAATGGCCGGGTTAGCGCTTAGCTTTGCTACACGTTATTTTCCTTTACTTGGCCTTACTCGAAAACGCCATTTTGTATATCACGGCGGCCATTTTAGGGAATGAGCGGCCTCGTGGTCAGCATGCCCCTTAGTCCGTTGTCCGTACCACTGACCACTCGAGTTTGCCCAGCAACAGGCTATTTTTAGTAACGGTCAAGCCTGTACATGCGCAGTTCCAACTGACCAGTCACCCCTCAGGAATGTTCCGCCAAACTGACCAGTGGGATTGTAACCCCTCCCATGAGTTGGCTGTGCTCCAAAAATGACCATATATGTACATAAACTTTGTAACCTTGTACCGCCTATCTTTTTATTACCTGTAAAGTGTATAAAAGAAGGACTCGCACCAACGTTCGGTGTGATACTTCTTGCATTGCCGAAGGGTGCTGTAGGAATGTACCACCACCCCATGGGGTCTTAATAAACTTGTCCTTTGTACTTTTCAGTTTCCGTGCCAACAGTTCTTTCGGTGTAAGTGGGTTATCTGCGGAGCATGTAGGCCTTATACCCGATACCACAAATGCAGCTGAATTAATTGCTTTAACGAGAGCATGTGTTTTGGCGAAAGGAAGGAGAGTAAACGTCTACACTGATAGCCAATATGCTTTTGGTGTGGCTCATAGTTTTGGTCGCTTGTGGAAAGAAAGAGGATTCTTTACTTCCCATGGGACTAAAATACAGCATGGCCAGTTGGTGACTGATCTTCTAGACTCACTTGCCTTGCCTACACAAATAGCAATAATCAAGTGTAGTGCTCACAAAAAGATTACTGATGATGTGGGAATACTTTTGCAGACGAGGTAGCAAAAGAGACAGCGAGGAACATTATGAGTCGTATGTATGTTGCTGGCCCTGCAAGATGGGTCAGAGAAGGAGGAATGTGTGAGGACACGATAGAAAGTGTAAGAATGATTCAAGAAGAGGCTACTGAGAAAGAGCTGAGTAAGTGGAGAGAGAGTACGGGAATGTTGGACGCGACTGGGTGTTGGACGGAATAGTCAGAGCATCAACAATGGCTGTTACCAGACGCCTATGTACTACCTGTAGTTACTATGGCGCATGGTCCAGCCCATATTAGTGCAAAGGGCATTTGTAAAATCGTGGCTCCAGTATGGCAGAATGAAGGAATTCCTAAATGTGCAGAAAATGTGGTGAAGCACTACATTGTTTGTCTAATGCATAATCCAGGAAAGGGAACCCCAACTCCAGCAGGTCATTTTGCTCCCCCTACGTATCCTTTTGAGGTATTGCAAATCGATTACATTCATATGGATCGTTGCAATAACCTCAAGTATGTTCTGGTGCTGGTTTGTGCCTTTTCCAGATGGATAGAGGCCTACCCCCTAAAGGACAATACTGCCTTATCCACTGCTAAAGTTCTTTTGAAGGAGTTTTTCCCGAGGTTTGGTTTGCCGCGCATTGTCTGGTCTGACAATGGGAGAGAATTGGTAGGCCAGATCATGCAGAAAATATGTGCAGGTCTTGGTATCAAACAGAAATTCCATGCGGCAAACCACCCTCAGTCAGCAGGATTGGTAGAGTGTTATAATGGTACTCTCAAGCTCAAATTGGCAAAGATTCAGGAGACCACAGGTCTCGCCTGGCCTGATGCCTTACCATTAGCACTCCTGTCTACAAGAACTACTGTACATTCCCGTTTAGGTCTGAGTCCGTATGAGGTCGTTTTTGGGCGACCAGCAAATGTCTGGGGAGTTCCTCGACCTAAAAAGTATTCTGATATTCCATACCCAATGCTGATTGACTACTTGCATGACCTCACCACTAAATTACGTGTTCTTCATCAACAGGTTCAAAACGCTTTGCCAGAGGCCTCCGCAGACCCAAGTCATTCCATCCAACCTGGCGACTGGGTCTGCGTGAATAACTTTCAGCGGAAGCGGAATCTGGAACCTCGTTGGGGCCCACCGCGTCAAGTGCTACTAACTACACGGACGGCAGTAAAGGTTGTTGGGAAAAAGAACTGGGTCCATGGCGTGCACTGTAAAAAGATACCCGTGCCCTTGCCTTTTGATCAGTGGGTTCGTGAGGGCATAGGTGATAACGAAAGTGAAAAAGTGCCTAGATTTGTACCGTTTAGTAGTGCACGCCTGGACCACACAAACTCTGAGAAAGAAGACAACGGCGTGTTACAGGAGGCCGTCCCAACACACTTGCGTTTGAACACGGTTAATCCAGAAGCCTTGTTTAAGGACCGGACGATCCCTAATAAGACTCGATATAACTTACGACCAAGAACGGTCAAAAACAATTGAATTTTTCCTTTTTACGATTTTTCTGATTATACCTTTTTGTTTTTTGAAAAACATTTTATTGTGTTTTCTTCCACTATCCATCAAGTTGAAGGGTCACGGTAGGCATCTTAAGCTGTGACCTGAGTAGTGACCTAGGGTCTGCAGGACTTGCAGTGTCATAGGACGGCTAACAATCACCGCTGAAATGATTTAGGAAGATTATCGTTAGCAACGCCTTTAGAGTAATGGATACTAAAGTGGAAATTAATGATCAGACTGTAAATATGAAAGAACGATTTAAGAAATTGATGGTTAGTCCATGTGGGATAACCTTATGTATTCTGATATGTTTATGTACTTTATTTGCGTGTGGAAGTTGGGTTGTTTATGTTCTGCAGCCGTTACCTGTCCCTACCTCTGTCCTCGTATCTTTTCCAACTACTGACTCCCCACATCGGTTTAATACGTTTTCAGGACACGAACAGATTAGGAGGACCGAATACTTCAACAATTCGTTTATTCAACTATTACATCAACACCAATTAGTAATGAATACTACTGATTGTTGGGTTTGTGGGCTCATGCCTCATAATACAGAGAGAGGCATGCCGTATTTGGTTTTTCCATTCTCCTATGAAGGTTCCGCCTGGGCTTATTTGGCTATGTTCTCTAACCTTCATCAAAATCAGCTGCGATATCCTCCTGGCAGTCCATAAGATGGTGGAGCAGACTTTAGTCATACTACTTTGATTAAGGAAATAGTGACTATGGCTAAGATCAAACAGATTAGTAAGATTCCTGTAGATGAGAAGAGAGCATATGATGGATGGAACATAACGCAATATGTTACTAGCCGTACAGAAAAGGCTAAATTAAGGAGCTCTCCGCCAATTTGGACTATACCTCATCGAGGTAATTTCTGTTTACAAATTAATGGTCAGAATGTCAAGAATCAGCAAGAGAGGAGTATCTGTTCTCATACTCATTTCTATACACCTCAGATTCCCTCACCGCTAGTGCCATCACAAGGCACATATTTTATCTGTCACGATAGAGCCTATACATGGCTTCCTACTTATTTTTCAGGAACATGTTATGTGGCTTTTCTTCTTCCCCCAACGTACACTGCTCCTTCAAGTCATTACAAGAAGAGACATGGTAGGGGAGTCTTTGATCAGAAAGACACGGCAGGACAGGAGGCAGCTGACTTCATTAAAGGGTTGCTTCCTTTCTGGGGCCCAATGGCCAATAGCAGAGACATCAGGCACCTAGCTCGTGTTGTTGAGGCTACCATAAATGAAACTTTTGGAGCCTTAAGTAATGTGACAGCCGAGCTTCAGGCGGATCGTCTTATGACTTTACAAAATCGGATTGTTTTAGATATTATCCTTGCAGGTAGGGGTGGAGTCTGTAAATCGATCGGGTCTAGTTGCTGTGTTTCCATTCCTGCTAATGCCCCTACAGTATACCAAGCTATCTCTAAGTTACATACCATCTCCGAGTCTATACATCAGGACACGGGAGATTGGTCTGTGATGGGATGGTTTTGGGGACTACTGTCCACATGGGGATGGAAGATACTAACTTTCCTTGGAATGGTCTTGGCCATTATCTTCTCTTGTTGCCTTTGTGTGCAGTGTGGACCTGCAATATGTGGTCTTTGTGCCGCTATGTCTGTCCCGAAGCCTGCGTCACTGAAAACAGAGAACATTAGAAAGATGCTACAGCAACAGCTTGATAACCTCATGGCCATTGACATCGACTCAGATTGACTTGAGTCCCTGGTGTATTGCCTGAGTAATGGCAAAAGGAGGGTCTGAGGTACTACGATTTCAGATTTTGTCCCGTATCTAGCCGCCATTTTGTGTCCTGTCGCCATTTTGTGTTGCCCTCACTCAGGCAGCACGGCGAACTATGTGCTTTTGCTTTTTCCAGCTGCTACGTGTCCTTTCAGTTAAAAAGTAACTCCATTGTCCTTGTTCATGAAACCGATGTCAGGGTTTGGCTGAGTTTGTTAATCCATGTCTGGTTCGATTGATCCCTGTCTCGGCCGACTATTTGCCCACTCCCATTCTTCCCTTATACTATCTTATCCGACTGGCCTTCGCTATTCTCTCCTTGTATGCTCCTATTACACAACTATCCTTTGAGACACACAAGCATGTCCTGCCACCTGCGAGAGGGGATTGTGAACACCATCACTGATTAATTTGTTGGGAGGGGTAGCACACGGGGTCCGAGAAAGGGGCGTATTTTGAGACACCTGATAGCTTGTTTTTCAACTTTTCTCATTGGTTCGTTTTGTATGTGTAAGGAGTGGGATATTGTAAATGTGTTTGCTATAAAAGATTGTGCGCCACGGATTGAAGTGGCAGTCTCCTTAGAATCCACCCAGCGTGTAACTTCTAGGACAACTGTGCTTAGCTGCAGCTAATAAACCTGGCTTCCACGCTCAATGGAGTGTCTCGTGTCTCTGTTAGTTACAACACAAGACAACTGGGCCGTATCTTCGGCCCAAACCAAATGCACTGCGACATATGCCATCTTCGGCGCTGCTTTTTCTCTTTTTTCATTCATTTAGACTTTTGTTCATTTTTATTCTATTCTGTTTATCGCCATTTTTCATTATAGTTCCCTTAAGACTGTTTTTTTTGCCTTTTTCCCAGGTTTCTAATGTTCTGCCTGTGCCACTCGGGGCCTCTTGAAAGAACACGATTAGTGCAGGGTTTCGTAAAAAGCAGTGTTTCATTAATACCCAATGCATTTTGGGCTGACATTGCCCTTCTTCGGGGGTCACTGTAGATAAACAACAAAATAATATGTATGAAATAACACCATCCCATCTATGTGTTTTGTTTTGCATCTTCAAGTTGCATCTGTCATCTGTTAGTTACAAGGCAGGTGAATCCAGGGATTTAGGCGTGCCCTGCGCCGCCCGGCCCATAAGGCCCGGTTCTCCACTGCTTTCTAAATTGTGGCATTGGATTACGGTTGGAAACACACCTTCCTCCTCAATATTTCCGTTTGCTCTCTGGTGGCAGTCGGTTTTAGCAACACTACAACAACAAGAATTTCAACTAGCCTTTCACAAGCAGCCCGGTGATAGGCACACCTTTTCTCTTAATATCCCGGTTGTCCTTCAGTGTCTGAATAACTTGGTCAACACTTGGCCTGTCTGCCTGTACCACATCATGTCTACCCATAACACTGCTGCTCCTCCTGCATTTTTGGAACAACCAGGCCAGACTTGCATGGAATGGGATGACTGGAAGGAGGCATTCACTATGGATTTGGAAGCAATTGGTGGTGATGACAACATATTGAAAAGGAAATTAGCTATATTGAAACATAGTTTGGGGGTAGAGGGTAGAAATGTATTGAAAATTCTACCTATAGAAGGTAGGAACTACGATGCTGAACCTGATGATGAAGACGATGTATTTGATAATACTTTGAAAGCGTTAGAAGAAAACTATGAGAAAAAGATTAGCATTGTTGCAGAGCGTCACCATTTTTTTCCCGGGCTCAATCCCAGGGTGAGTTGAAAGATCAGTTTGTGACTGCATTAAGGAGATTCGCTGTTTCTTGTAAATTTGGTGAGCTCAGAGATGAGATCATACGGGATCAGAAGATCAATAGGACATGCAATACTATAATACAGGAAAAACTATTCAGTCTTAAGGATCCCACTCTTGAAATAACATTGGAATTAGCCTAACGTATTGCAAACACATGCTTATATGTTAAGGAATTAAGTGGTAGAACCATCAAGGGGGAGGTCAGTGCAGAAAAGTCTTGCGATGTGTGTGCTATAAAAAAACATATACAAATCTAATGCAGAAACTAATGTGAGAACCAAACCTTTATCATAAACAAACCGTTAAGAGGGGGTCAAAGTTTAAAGACCCATACCTGGTTAATATCCCCAGCTACACTACATATACAACACAAGAACACAGGGGGTCTAACAGCCAAATAGTCTAGCTGGGCCGCCAATCTGAACTAACAGAATCTCGGGGTGCCTAAGTCACCAAAGGACAGCCTTTAGAACAAGGGTGAACAATATATGAAAGAAAAAAGACATTCTACAGGTCATTTTAAAGATTGGTTGGCAAAATCCATACCATTAAGCAATGGGTTACCATCAAAATGACTTGATGATCAGTCCTATCATCTGGCCATACCCAGGTGTGAGTTTGACTGGTCCCCTGATCATTGGGACATAAACGCCACACCATTCGTTGCTGGTCTTGGATTTGATCCTACCAACATAATGTGTAAAGTATTTGTACCATCACTCACAGTAACAGTGAAAACACCACAACCTGACTCCACAATAGTTTAGAAAAATAAAGGTATTTAATCTAAACCACACAAGACCAAAACGACGAAAATCCAACATACACAGTTCAAGAATATGGTTTCAAAAGAGTTCTTAAGGTTGCGTTAAAATAATCCACAGTTGCGTCACGTTTTGGCCAACAGTACCTTTAGATGAGACAAAAGTTCCAAATGAAAGCTGTAGCGTTGAAAAGCAAGCAATGCATCACTCCTGAGACCCTGGGGAGGCAATGCGACAACCCTGCTGGATGTAGCCGCGTGTTGCGGTGACTCCGGTCTGTATGGGGAGGGATGCGATACCTTGGTGGATTCCGGTGCACAGGTTCCAGTGGAAGCAGCTCACAAAAGGTACCATGTGACGATCTTCGGGGCGGCGACGATCTCCGGTACGAAGACGATGCGTGGCTGAGAGGCGATCTTCTCCTCTAGCTGCCCCTCGATGCGATGGCTCTGCTACGACTCTCGCAGCGACGTGACGCGGTCCGCAAGCAAGCTGTGCGACCATCTCACCCAGTGACGACAGGCTCTGCGACGATACTCGCAGCGATGGTAATCTTCCCGCACCGGCCTGGTGCATCCCGGAAACGAAGGATGCGACAACTCTGGCAGCAGCAACAGGCACTGCGACGATCTCTGCCTTCGTAGCGGCGGGAATTTCCTGCACTGACGGGGATGCGCTCTGCAAGCGTGCGATGCGATAAAACTTGCAGAAAGTCATTAAAATCTTGGTTTCCAGCTTCCCAACACAGGTACGACTTCCAGAGGCACCACAACTAGCCCAAGCACTCTAGGAAGGACAGAACTCTCTCAGTAGAGTTCAGGGAAGCTGGGGATGAAGTCCTTTTGTTACTGGGACTTCTAAACAGGGAGCCAGCTCTTTTCAGGCCCTTGGAGATTCCTTCAAGCAAGGGGACCAGCACAAAGCAAAGTCCTTCCCCTCTCCTTGGCAGCAAAGCAACTGCAGGTCAGTCCAGCAAAGCATCAGCAAGACAGTCTTCCTTCTTCAGTCTTCCAGCTTTCTCCTTGGCAGAGGTTCCTTCTTGATTCCAGGATGATCTAATTTTCTGCAGTCAGGGATCCTGTACATATACCCCTAAAAGTCTTTGTTCCCTTTGTGTAGGAGGGCTCTGAATCCGGTCTGAACCAGTTCTGGGTGTTCCTTGAGCACTTTGTTTTCCTGGCTTCTCCATTCCTTTCAAAGACAGGGGCAGGGTCATCAGCCGCCCAGCAGGAAGTGGAGCCAGCATTGTGGAAGGCAGGCACAGCCCTATTCAGGTACAGGTGCTATCCCCTCCCACCACTCAAGATGCAGATGCAGTCATTCAGCCTAGGACTGACCCAGCCAGCCTCCTGGGGGCTCCCCAGCCCCTGTCACTCTCAAACCAGACAGTCAATTCACAAAAAGGCCAAGGCACAGAGGAAGGTCAGACAAGAGAACAGTAACTTTCTAAAAGTGCTGTTCTCAAACACAGGATGTAAAAACCACTTTTCCTAAAAGATGTGTTATTAAATTCTGAATTCAGGGATACCAGACTTTTATGTCTTTCCTTGCTCCTATGGGAAGATATGTTGGTAGCAATGATAGACTATGGGCAAGGTAGCCTTACAATAGTGAAAAACGAAAATGACTGTCATTAACTACCAGAGCGTGTCACCTGCACTAGTACATGCTCTACCTTTCATATACACTGCACCCTGCCCAAGGGGGTATCTTGGGCCTTCCATAGGGGTGACTAATGTCCACAGAAAGGGAAGGGTTAGGCCTGGTCAGTGGGGACACTGACCAGGAGGACATGGCAGTTCACAGTCTGCATAAAGGCACTGCGGTGGCAGGCCTGAGAAACCATTTTAGGGCTACTCATGTGGGTGGCGCAATAAGTGCTGCAGGCCCCCTAGTAGCATTTGTATCACCAGCCCTGGCACACTCAGTGCACTTTACTAGGGACTTTTTGGTGATACAAATATGCCAATCATGGATAACCAATTACAATAACAATTTACACAGGAAGCACTTGCACTTTGACATTGATCAGGAGTGGCAAAGTGCCCAAAGCATCTAAACCAGCAAAAACGAAATCCAGCACAGCGTCAAAAATACAGGAGGCAGAGGCAAAAAGACAGGGGAAACCACGCCAAAGATGCCAGGTCTAACACATGTCCCCTCCAGAAGTGGGGAGAACTGCCCACCCTCTTGGAGTTCTATTCACTAAGGCGGAAGAATCTGGACAGACCATCAGCATTGGCGTGTTCTGTACCAGGGCGGTGTTCCACCGTAAACTCCATTCCCTGTAGGGAGATGGACCACCTCAACAGTTTTGGGTTCTCACCCCTCATCTGCATTAGCCATCTGAGGGGCCTGTGGTCTGTCTGAACCCGGAAGTGAGTTCCAAACAGGTAGGGCCTCAGCTTCTTCAGAGGCCAGACCACAGCAAAATCTTTCCTTTCAAATGCACTCCACCTCTGTTCCCTGGGTTGTAGCCTCCTACTAATGAAAGCTACAGGTTGGTCCCAGCCCTCGTCGTTGATCTGTGAGAGAACTGCTCCCACACCATGCTCTGAAGCATCTGTCTGCACTACAAACTCAAAATCAGGTGCCTTGAGCACCGGTGATGTACACATGGCAGTTTTCAGGGCATCAAAAGCAGTTTGGCAGGCTTCGGTCCAATTCAGTCTCCTGGGCTGCTTCTTTGAAGTCAGCTCTGTCAAGGGGGCAACGATGGTGCCATATCCCTTGACAAACCGTCGGTAATATCCGGTGAGACCTAAAAAGGCTCTCACCTCTGTCTGGGTCTTGGGGGGCTCCCAAGCCAGAATGGTATCAATCTTCGCCTGTAGGGGCGCCACCTGCCGCTCACCACCTGGTGTCCCAAATACACCACAGATCCCTGCCCTATCGGGCACTTGCTGGCCTTGATAGTGAGGCCTGCCCTTTGCAGAGCCTCCAACACTTCACAGAGGTGTTGCAAGTATTCCTCCCACGTGGAGCTGAACACAGCAATGTCATCCAGGCATGTGGCGCTGAATTCCTCCAGCCCGATCAGTACCTGGTTAACCAGTCTCTGGAATGTGGCAGAGGCATTCTTCAACCCAAAAGGGCCTGACTCGGAACTGGAAGTGCCCCTCAGGCGTTGAGAATGCAGACCTCTCTTTGGCCCCCTCAGTTAAGGCAATCTGCCAGTACCCAGACGTTAAATCAAACGTACTGAGGTACTGGGCAGCTCCCAACCGATCCACGAGCTCATCAGCTCTGGGGATGGGGTGTGCGTCAGTCTTCGTGATCGCACTGAGCCCACGGTAGTCCACACAGAACCGGAGTTCTGGGGTGGCACCAGGCGCAGCCGCTTTGGCACTAAGACCACTGGGCTAGCCCAGGGGCTGCTGGAGGGCTCAATCACCCCTAGCGCTAACATCTTGGAAACATCTTCCTTGATGCTGACCCTGACCTTGTCAGCTACCTTGTAAAATTTCAGTTTCACAGGTAAACTATCTCCAGTGTCACATCATGGACGCACCAATTGGTGACACCTGGGGTCAGGGAGAACAGGGAGGCAAACTGACCCAACACTTGGCGACAGTCCCTCTGCTGTTCTGGGATCAGGGTGGGTGAGAGGACCACACCATCCACTGACCAGTCTTGCTCCTTGGCTGCCAGGAGGTCAGGAAGGGGGTCACTTTCCTCTTCCATTCCAGCATCTGCAGCCAGGAACACTGTCACTTCAGACCTCTCAAAGTGTGGTTTGAGGCAGTTCACATGCAAGACTCTCAGGGGCTGCCTGGGAGTCTTCAAGTTAACCAGGTAGGTTACTTCACTCTTGTACTCCACCACCTCATATGGTCCAGTCCACTTGTCTTGGAGCGCACAAGTCTCCACTGGCGCCATCACCCACACTTTCTGCCCATGTTGAAATTCAACCAGAGTGGTATTCTGGTCGTACCATCTTTTCATTTCTTCCTGGCTAGCTTCTAGGTTCTCCTGAGCGAGCTTCCTGAAGCGTTGTCTGGTTGCGGCGGGCCAGCACATAGCTGAACACATCCTGGGGGGTTTTCCCACTGGATTTCTCCCACCCCTCCTTCACTAGTGTGAGAGGTCCTCGAACAGGGTGGCCATACAGAAGTTCAAAGGGACTGAACCCTAAGGATTTCTGAGGCACCTCCCTGTAGAGAATCAACAGGCATGGTAGAAAGATGTCCCACTTCTGTCTCATGGGCTCCGCTAGGCCCATAATCATACCTTTCAGGGTGCGGTTGAACCTTTCAACCAACCCATTTCCTTGATGGTGGTAAGGAGTGGTGAACTTATAAGTTACCCCACACTCCTCCCACAGAGACTTCATGTACCTAGAGATGAAGTTGGTACCCCGGTCGGAGACCACCTCTCTGGGGAACCCCACACGGGAACAGATCCCGATCAATGCACGGCCCACCACGGGGGCTGTGATTGTCCTGAAAGGGACAGCTTCTGGGTACCGGGTGGCATGGTCCACCAAGACCAGGATGAACCTGTTCCCTAAGGCTGTCTTGGGGTCCAGGGGCCCCACTATGTCGATGCCCACCCACTCGAAAGGGGTGCTCACCACAGGAAAGGGTTGGAGGGGTACCTTGCACTTCCCTCCGCTCTTGCCACTGGCCTGACATGTTTGACAAGAACTACAAAAGGTACCAATGTGCTTCTTCATCTGGGGCCAGTAGAAGTGGGTGACAAGCCTTTGGAATGTCTTGTCTTGCTCCAGATGTCCTGTGAGAGGCACGTCATGAGTCAGACCCATTAGGAAGTTCCTGAAGCGCTCGGGTACCACCAGCACACTGGCTGCACCGGGCTCAGCTAACTTAGGCTCCCTATACAACAACTCATCTTCCCAGTAAATGAGAGGATCCTTGGACGCTCCATCTGCTGCCTGGTCTGCAGCCTGCTGCCGCACACCAATGAGGGAAGGGCACTCTTTCTGCGCCTTGAAGAATTCCTCCGTGGAGGGCCCACCTTCTTGCTGCCAATGGGCCAGCTCGGGTAGCTCCCCCAGTTTGGCCACCTGTTCCCCGGCAGGCTCCAGGGCATCCCCCTCAGGTTCTGCTCCTTCCTGGGCAGTGGGAACAGCTGGGACGGGTTTCCCTCGCCCCCTGCTTCTTCCTCTCCTGGCAGGTCTCCGGGCCAGTGTTTCAGGCTCCAGTTCTGCTGAATCACCCTTACTGACTGCCATAGCCAGCGTGGTCACGCAGATCCACGCGGGCAAACCCAACATCTCCAGATAAGCTTGGTGCTCCACATCCTTTCATGGAGAACTCTCCAGGTCGTTACCTAGCAGACACTCTACAGGCAAGGCTTCACTGACAACAACATCTAAGAGATCAGAGACCCCCCTCCACTCAAAGGGAACACGTGCCACTTTGCAGGGGCGCACTGAGCTGTCAGCTGCAACTACTGGGCGGAGTACATTGGGAATGACCTGCTCTTCAGACATCCACTGACACCTCACGGATGTCACGCTGGCACCTGTGTCTCTCAGAGCCTCTATCTCCCTCCCATTGATGATCACCTTCTGCCCGTATTTGTTAGTGTTAGGGGGCAGGAAGGTTTCCTGGACCATCTCTTGGTCTCTTAAAGAGACACGGGTCATAACTGCTAGTCCCTCCTCCCCACTAGAAACCAAATCCCCTCCCAAAGCTACACTTGCTAACCCTGGGGCTGGAGTACCAGTTGGTGCTGGGGTTTCTTGGGGGCATTTAGGAGCAAAGTGGCCCACCTCATTGCAGTGAAAACAGGTAGGGGGACCCCTGTTGTCCATGTTCTCCCACCTGCCCCTAGGGGGCCATGGCTGTCTAGGTCTGGGGGTTTGGGACTCCATTCCCTGGGAACTATTTTGGGGCCCTTGAGAGAACTCCTTCTGGTTACCCTTGTACCCCCACTCTTTTTCTGGGGACCCTACCCACCTTTGGCTGTGGTACCCACAATTCCTCTGTGGACCCTGGTACTGGTCCAGCGGTCCGCCTCCTTAGCAAGCTCAATGGGATCGGTCAGCTTGCTGTCTAAAAGATGCTGGCAAAGTTCTGGAACACAAAGACTACTCAAGTGCTCCCAACTAATTAGATGCAACAACCCCTTGTAATCAGTTACTTTGCTGCCCTTCATCCAACCTTCCTGTGCACACAAGTACAAATTCATACACTCCATCCAAGTCTCAGACTCTTTCTTCCTAGAGTTTCTAAACTGCAGTCTGTACTGCTCTGGAGTAAATCCATACCTGAGACATAGGGCCTCCTTCATATTGGGGTAGGTCATGGTACCTGCTAACTCTAAGGGCTCTAGGGCACTCCTCCCAGAAGCCTCAAAATGTTTCCACAGGCCCGCCCCCCAATGCTGTTCAGGCACACCATTCATTCTTAATGCAATCTCACAAGAAGTAAACCAGGCATAGATATCCACTCTCCTATGGTAATTCTGTACCAGATCCTTGGGAATATATACTTTACCCCCCTGCACGGTCTGTGCGCTGCCACCATTTGAATTGGAATCCACCTGCTTGGCCTTGATATCCAGTTCCCTCATGCTGAACTCATGAGCCAAAAGCAATTTCTTCTCCTCCAAGGCACAGGCATTTTTAATCTCCTCCGCCGCCTTTTCTCTCTCTTTTTCCATTTCCAATTGCTTCATCTTTAACCTCATGACTTCCAAGTCATAGTCTCTTACTCTCTGATTCTCTTCTAACTCTTCTGGGGTAAGACCCCGGCTGGAGTGGTGACTGTCAGCCCTTGAGTTTGGTCTGCCCACTGGCAAATCCTGGGGTTGAAACCCCCCCTTCCACTTGCATAATTTCCTTCTTGGGCCTCCCACCAGGACTTCAAGCCGCTTTGCAGCTCGTCCTTGCTCTTTATGGGGCACTCAAACTTGTTGCAGAATTGTCTAAGCTGTGTAACTTTGTAGGAATACAAATCTTCAATGACCACTCCAATTCTGCCTCCACATTGGGTGCCTTTCCACTCACAGACATGATGCTTTGAAGAGTTACTCAAAAATAGAACCAACCAAAAATAAACTCAACCTTAGTATGCAGTGGCGTAGTGGTCTGCACACACTAGTGATGTACACCAGTCACTGTGGGTCTAGTACAAATACAAGTTCAAATCCCACCGCTGACCAACAATGTCAGAACTGGGGGTCTCTAGTTGTCAGAGGTAGGTACCACTGTCCAAATAGGGACCCTTGCTTCTAGTCAGGGTAAGGAGGATACACTCTGTAGATAACCCCTGCTCACCCCCTTGGTAGCTTGGCACGAGCAGTCAGGCTTATCAAAGGCAATGTGTAAAGTATTTGTACTAACACTCACAGTACCACAGTGAAAACACCACAACCTGACTCCACAATAGTTTAGAAAAATAAGGGTATTTAATCTAAACTACACAAGACCAAAACGTCAAAAATCCAAAATACACAGTTCAAGAATATGGTTTCAAAAGAGTTCATAAGGTTGCATTAAAATAATCCACAGTTGCGTCACGTTTTAGCCAACAGTACCTTTAGATGCGACAAAAGTTCCAAATGAAAGCTGCAGCGTTGAAAAGTAAGTGATGCATCACTCCTGAGACCCTGAGGAGGCGATGTGACAACCCCGCTCGATGCAGCGTGGAGAAAAACGCACTCTGAGGAAACTAAAAAAATGACATTTTGATGCTTTGTCAATATATCATGAAAATATTAGGTTGGCTCGAAAAACTCATCTCGTCTCTCAGTTGACGGAAGCTGATAATTCTTCCAAGGCACTTTATCGGATTTTAGATGCCTTTATTAAACCTGTGGCCTGTGAAAGTACGGATGCTTCCTCTCAATCACTGTGTGACGACATCTCTATCTTTTTTTAAAATAAGATAGAGATGATATATGACAACATCATCAAGGTTACAAATTTATAGGGTAGCTCCCCCACAACACCCCCACCCTCCAACTTCTGCCCCTGAACGCTTACTGCCTTTCCTGAAGTCAGTCAGTGTGATATCCATACTTTGATGGGTCAAATCAAAACAGGATCTCCCCTTGACTTGATGCCTGCCAAAGTTGTTACCTCTCTGGGCAACCTACTCTGTCCCATGATCGAGACCCTGATGAATTTCTCTCTCAAGGAGGGTCAGGTACCACAGGAATGGAAGAAAGCTCTAGTAAATCCTATCCGTAAGAACTCGGCTCTCCCATGGACAGACCTTTCCAACCTCCGCCCAATATCTCTACTACCCTACCTAAGCAAGATGATGGAGAAGCATATCAATACCCATCTGTCGAATTTCATCGAGCGGTCCGGAGGTTTAGACCACTCCCAATCTGGATTCAGGCCCAACTATAGCACAGAATCGGCGCTCCTCTATGTGACCGACACCATCAGAATGGCACAAGATAAAGGGAGCTCTATGATTCTGGTGCTGTTGGACCTGTCCGCAGCATTCGACACGATATCGCATGAAATCTTGCTCAGTCGTGTGCAGGAGGTTGGGGTGGGAGGGTTGGCTCTGCCCTGGTTGAAGAGTTTTCTATCAGATCGCTCACAAAGTGTCAGCTTAGGTTCCTTTCGTTCTATGCCCATGATGATCACCAAGGGGGTGCCACAGGGCTCGTGTTTAAGCCCCACTCTTTTTAACATATATGTGGCCCCCCTAGCTGACCTTATGAGAACCTATGGATTTATCCCAGTATCATACGCTGACGATACTCAGCTGTTAATCCCTTTTCAGACCCTAACTCCTGCAGTTAAGCATTCTTTCTCGGAGGGCATGAGGGCGGTTTCTTGTTGGATGGCCTCAAATTTCCTGCAATGCAATGTAGGGAAGACCGAGGTCATGTTATTCGGAGAGGCCCAACTACTGTGGTCGCCAGATTGGTGACCATTAGACCTGGACCCCGTTCCCAGTCCTAAGCAGACAGTGAAGAACCTAGGGGTCCGGCTGGACCAAGGACTGTCTCTAAAGGAACATGTCAACCAAACTACTGGTTCATGCTTTCGGGTGATTGGACTTCTAAGACGTGTGTTTCCTTTTCTACCTGACACCCCCAGAAAAACCCTTGTCCAGGCCCTAGTCCTTAGCCGCCTAGATTACTGTAATGGACTCCTCATATCAGCAACTGACAACCTGCTGAGTAGGCTACAGGTGGCTCAGAACACCGCGGCAAGGTTGGTTCTCAATGCCCCGCCTAGAACCCCCTCCTGTCCTCTCTTAGAAAAACTTCACTGGCTGCCAATCCGACAACGGATAAAATTCAAAACTTGTTGTGTCATCCATAAAAGCATTTTTGGTTCAGGCCCCTTGTATTTGGCTGAAAAAGTTCATCCCCTACAAACCAGTACGCACTCTTTGTTCTAGCAATCAGTTTCTGCTACAGGTTCCTCCCTTCAGAAAGGCTAGACTGGGAGGCAGAGCCCTTTCGTATCTTGGCCCCAGTCTCTGGAACAAACTTCCATTTGACCTGAGATGCTGCACCAACTATTTAATTTTCAGGAAACAGCTGAAGACATTCCTGTTTTAATTATCCCTCCCCCTCTCTAGCGCACTCATGAGAGCCACTTTCCTTCCAAACCTGTTGGGCGAACCAAGCGCAGAGTTACACCTCCAGGAGTCGAGTCTAGCGCTATACAAGCCATTAAATAAATAAATAAATAAATGCGACAACCCCGATCGATGTAGCGGGTGTGTTGCGGTGACTCCGGTCTGTATGGGGAGGGATGCGATACCTTGCATGGATTCCGGTGCAACAGGTTCTGGTGGAAGCGGCTCGCAAAAGGTACGATGCGACGATCTTCGGGGCGGCGACGCTCTCCGGTACGAAGACAATGCGTGGCTCAGCGACGATCTTCTCCTCTCGTGGCCCCTCGATGCGATGGCTCTGCGACGACTCTCGCAGCGACAACATGCGGTCCGCAAGCAAGCGGTGTGACGATCTCACCCAGTGACGACAGGCTCTGCGACGATACTCGCAGCGATGGTAATCTTCCCGCACCGGCCTGGTGCGTCCCGCAAATGAAGTATGCGACGACTCTGGCAGCAGCAACAGGCGCTGCGAAGATCTCTGCCTTCGTAGCGGCGGGAATTTCATGCACTGACTGGGATGCGCTCCGCAAGCGAGCGATGCGATAAAACTTGCAGAAAGTCTTTAAAATCTTGGTTTCCAGCTTCCCAACACAGGTACAACTTCCAGAGGCACCATAACTGGCCCAAGCACTCTAGGAAGGACAGAACTCTCTCAGTAGAGTTCAGGGAAGCTGGGGGTGAAGTCCTTTTGTTCCTGGGACTTCTTAACAGGGAGCCAGCTCTTCTCAGGCCCTTGGAGATTCCTTCAAGCAAGGGGACACAGCACAAAGCAAAGTCCTTTCCCTCTCCTTGGCAGCAAAGCAACTGCAGGTTCAGTCCAGCCAAGCAAAAGCAGGAAAGTCTTCCTTCTTCAGTCTTCCAGCTTTCTCCTTGGCAGAGGTTCCTTCTTGATTCCAGGATGATCTAATTTTCTGTAGCCAGGGGTCCTGTACTTATACCCCTAAAAATGTTTGTTCCCTTTGTGCAGGAGGGCTTTGAGCCCGGTCTGAACCAGTTCTGGGTGTTCCTTGAACACTTTGTTTTCCTTGCTTCTCCTCTCCTTACAGAGAGAGGGACAGGGTCGTCCGCAGCCCAGCAGGAGGTAGAGCCAGCATTGAGGAAGGCAGGCACAGCCTCATTCAGGCCCAGGTGCTATCCCCTCCCACCACTCAAGATGCAGATGCAGTCATTCAGCCTAGGGCTGACCCAGCCAGCCTCCTGGGGGCTCCCCAGCCTCTGTCACTCTCAAACCAGACAGTCAATTCACAAACATGCCAAGGCACACAGAAAGGTCAGACAAGAGAACAGCAACTTTCTAAAAGTGCCGTTCTCAAACACAGGATTTAAAAACCACCTTTCCTAAAATATGTGTTATTAAATTCTGAGTTCAGGGATACCAGACTTTTATGTCCTACCTCGCTCCTATGGGAAGATATGCTGGTAGCCACTGTAGCCAGCATCCCCCATGATAGCCTATGGGCAAGGTAGTCTTACAACAGTGAAAAATGAAAATGGCTGTCATTCACTACCAAAGCATGTCACCTGCACTAGTACATGCCCTACCTTTCACATACACTGCACCCTGCCCAAGGGGGTACCTTGGGCCTTCCATAGGTGTGACTAATATGCACAGAAAGGGAAGAGTTAGGCCTGGTCAGTGGGGGCACTGACCAGGAGGACATGGCAGTTCACAGACTGCACACAGGCACTGCGTTGGCAGGCCTGAGACACCATTTTAGATCTACTCATGTGGGTGCCACAATCAGTGCTGCAGGCCCACTAGTAGCATTTGTGTCACCAGCCCTGGCATACTCAGCGCACTTTACTAGGGACTTCTTGGTGATACAAAGATGCCAATCATGGATAACCAATTACAATAACAATTTACACAAGGAGCACTTGCACTTTGACACTGATCAGCAGTAGCAAAGTGCCCAAAGCATCTAAACCAGCAAAAACAAAATCCAGCACAGCGTCAAAAATACAGGAGGCAGAGACAAAAAGACAGGGGAAACCACGCCAAAGATGCCAGGTCTAACAGTCTTACTAATTTTATTGCGCCTGGTTAATAAGACAGTGTGAGATTTATGGCATTATATGGGTTCAGTCGAGTTAGCTAATATGGATGTGGGAGGTGTAATTGCGTACTGAGATGTTGGAGTGGCCAATAGATCTATAGTTTTCAAAGCTTCTAGCATATGATCCCATTCCATAAAGATGTGTATTTTACATAAGCCACAAAATTCTTCTTGTCTAATAATCACACTCTCTGTGGTGCCCCAGCGAGTCGTTTCTGCATTCCATGAAAGTGGTGTGGGGGGGAGGCAGATTTTCATCTCATGATGATGGCACGTTTTGCTATTAAAACAGCCATGTCCACAAATTTGTAACGGATTTTCTGCGCTTTGGGACACCTGTGCAGATCCAAAAAACAACTCTCTGCTGTCAACCAGACATCAGTAAAAGGGATCTCTTGCACCCTATATCTAATCGTGTGCCAAAAACCTCGTAACCGCAAACAATCCCACAACATGTGGAGTAGGTCAGCATCAGCTTCCTGACATCGAGGACAAGGGAGTTGTGCATTCGGGTATATACTATTAAGGCGGTGTGGTGTGAGATATGCCCTGTGTAAAATCATGTATTGTATATATTTAAATTTAGCGTTCCTAGACAGTTTCTTAGGGAATTCCAATATGGAAACCCATTCTTTATCCGTTAGGTTCTTGCCCAACTCCATGGTCCACTTAGCTCGGAGTAGAGTTAGTGGTATTCCTGAGTGTGCCCTAATGCCCTTGTATAACCAATGGATAAGGTGACGTCCCTCTCCCATGAGATGCATCGCATGGACTAGCTCGTGGGTAGGGGGTTCAATCCCTTCAGAGAACCAGCAGCATTTAATATAATGGGAGATAGTGGCATGGAGGAGAAACAGTGTCAGAGGGACCGCTTGAGTGTGAATGAAATTATCGTGGTCTGTCAGTGTTCTGAACGATGTCACACCTTCTTGTACTCATTGGAACACAACACGTTTAGAAATTAGCCCCGTCCCGGTAGGTATCCCAAGTAAGGGAATATTGGGGGAGTATGGGGAGACTCTTTTACTGTATTGCAGTGTTCCCCTCCAGTACCATAGAGCTGTTTTAAGCAAGTGGGGAACAGCAGGCGGGATCCTACTGTTCAGCAATAATAATGTATGAAGAGTACCCTGTTTAAGGAGCTGTGGTGTATAACCTATTTCATGGATATGAAGCCCTGCTGGGGTGACACAGATGTAGGGTTGGTAATAAAGCCGAACCTTGTGGCACCCCACATGGGAGGTAGAATTTCTCAGAATTGAGATTGTCCCAAAACCCCCTCTGCTCTCTGGCTTCTAGAAAGGAGGAGGGTAGGGTTAGAGCCATCTCTTTAATTCCTATTGCCTCCAGCTGCCGCACTAACACCATATGATTAACGGTGCCAAATGCTGCTGATAGGTCAAGTAGGATAAGGACGGCTCTTCCCGCCCCCATCCAGTTGTTTACGAATCTCCTCTGTAGCCATAATCAGGGCAGACTCTGTGGGGTGGCATGGTCTAAAGCCATGTTGGGTGTGATACTGAGGGGTTTGAGGGAGAGAGTTGTGAGTTTGCTTCATGAGGGGCTTGGTGGCATGATGGGCATGAAGAAAAGAGCTTGTGTAGAGTTTTGTTGGCCAGGGATGGATAAGCAAGTAGAAAGATGGGTATGTGATTGCATTCCCTGTGCTTGGAGCGATAAATCTCACAAGGTTCTGGAGACGTCAATATGCCCAATATCGTTACTCAGACAACCATGGCAAAGGTTAGCCATGGACATTTGTGGCCCTTTTGAAAGTTCAGGTGCTAATGAAAATATTCCATTGTTTTGATGGATAATTATTTTGAAAATAGCCGGAAGTGGGATTTGTGTAGGAGGTGAAAACAAAAAATGTGATGGCATTCTGTGAGGACATATATCAGCGTGAGGGGCGTCCGGCAAAAGTGTTAACCGACAACGGTCCTCAATTTGTGTCAGAAGAATTCAGCAGTTTTCTGAACAAAAGGGGCATTAAACATTGCAAAACCCCTGTTTATCATCTAATTGGGAATGGTATGATTGAACGATTTAACTGTGTTTTGGGAGAGAGCATTTAGTTGGCAAGGCATACCAATCTATGTTAGAAGGATCAGGTGAAAGATGTTATGGAATTATCGTGCCACACCTTATTCAGCAACAGGTGTCACACCGTTTAGTCTGCTGAAGGGTAGGGTGCCTTGTAAGGGAGCATGGCTGGCTAGAGAAGGTACAGTTAAAGTGAATTATAAAGAATTATGTGAGAATGTGGACAAGTATCAAACAAGGTACAGACTGTGTCACAATAATAGATTGAGGAAAGAAAGCACAGTATTTAACAAAGGCATGATAGTCAGAGTGCACAGTGATCATCTCCATAAGAAAGGATGTTCCAAGCTATTAACACCTAAGGTGATTGTTGAAGTAAGGGGGAATGTTGTCAAGTTGGATGATGGAAAATGGTGGAACACCAGGAAAGTGGCCATATACAGTCAGTCAGAAGAGAGTGGGTGAGGAGAAGTGGGTTTGAGAATGGAGGGTCTTTGGAAATTCGGAAGGGAACCTAGTGCGTGATGCAAATCAGGCCCAGATATTTGGAAGTGTATGATTGCAATTCAGTTTTGCTGTCTGCTTATGTTATATTCTATATGCTGGAGTGCAACATGTTGCCTGGCACTCCAGTGTGTTAGCTTTGTATTCATAGTTTGCATTGCGCACATAGGTTTTATTATCAGCATATAAGCTGTACATTTTCCATTTAGGAGGGGAGATGTGTTATGTTGTGTTTGTAATCCTTATTACTGCGCTCACATGTCATGTTACTGACGCGCTGTTGCCCCCACTTCAAGAACCTGTGTGGCGCTATAGAAGTTGGGAGCTGCAGTGACTGTTGGGGCTGACCGGGGGCCATTCCTGTTAGCTTAATAAAGATCATTTTTATCAACCCACGGCTTCATCGTCTTTTCAAGACTACCCTCTCCCCTTTTTACTTTATTTCTGGGAGATTGCTTCAAGCCGAGTCCCAAGATGGCTGTCAACACTTCCTGGTTGAAGTATTTGTAGGAGAGTAGGATCTGCTTACCATGGTTACCCACACTTTTTGCTGGTGTTTCACTGTTTTTTTACTTTAGTCTGGCTGGGGCCCTGCTATTCAGGACACCAGCCTAGCTGCTTCCTCTCTAAAAAGATTGCATGTACTTTAGGGACACTCCAGATTGGTTACTGGGTTACCCTTGTGAGTCCCTAGTATATGGTACATTAGGTACCAAATAATTCTGCATTTGGAACCCTTCAGGTAATCCTCACAATGGGAAACTTCTCTCAGAACCTTGATTAAGTTCGCTATTGCAGTATATTTGGTAAACTTAATTTCTGGACATTTTGGCTAAAAATATTGTGGCGCTTCCTTAAATGCAATCAGATAATATAGGTCCTGAAAAGTTCCATATTATCGAAAGCTAGTTTGAGTTATGCATTTTCTGTCCTGTCTGCCAGGAAAATTTAAGCATTTGCTGTTTTCCAGTTCTGATTCTACTACGCACAAAGGGGCTTCCATTACTTGCCACATTATCCAAACTAAATCCATCCGATCTGCTTCTTCTCAACATCAACATTATACTACTGCTGCAAACTAGGCAAAGTACCTTCTGGCGATTATAAATAGTACATTTAAGAAGACTAGTTTGTACTGTAGCTGTAAAATGCTAAAGGCTGATTTATTTTTACCAAAGACGAAATCATTTATAACAAGGGCTTGTAACCAGTTTTCACAAAACATGCACCTCCCACAAATCATGACAAGAATGTTCTCCTATCCAACTCGAACTAACAGAGAACCTCTGTTTCAAAGATAACAAAGTGGTAGAGGAAAGCCCCAACTTCCACTCTTCACTGTGTTCTATTAGGTACAACATTACTCTCGCAACATATGTGCAAGAATCTCTCATCACAACACACTTCTATTTTGATGGCAAAAGAATTGAAAGATAGGGAGTTAATATTGCCTTTTCAACACCCTTCAATGTTTAATTTGGTTGCTATAACACTCCGATAGAGTAAACGGGCCCATCACTTGTTTATCAAGAAATTAAGGCATATTTTATTACGACAAATTCATCTTGTTGTCCTCAAAGATATTGTCAGGTATCTTGCTTTGCAGACGTCACTACATTCAACTTAATTTGTTAGAAACGCAACTCTCAAAATTGACCATTATGCAATCTCTTATGCACCACCAATGGACACTTTTGAAAATAGTTAACCTATGGTAATCCTTAGGTTACCATTTAACAGAGTTCCAGCCCTTCGCAATCTAATTTTTTTATTGGATTTGTAGTCTAGGTATATTCAAGTCGATCCAACTGCACCAGTACACCTAAAAACAAACATTTGCACAAGAGAGGTGCATGACACTCTGGGTGACATGGAACAACAGAGCAACCTTACTCAAAGCTCAGCTTCCAGCTTCTATATCAACATTACCCATTTCTGCAGTGCACACCATACAGCAAATTGAAGGAAAGGCACCATTATTTCCCAGCTCAATAGTATTAACTGTAGCTCTCTCGTGGGAATATAAAACGGGGTCGTCCCAGTCTATAGTCAAACCTCTAACCTCAGGTTACATAGGTAACTTTGTACTACTGGCTCAAGTCTAATCTATTGAGCTACCTTTTTCAGTATGACCTCTGACCTCCCTTCTTACACCATGTAAATATCCGCCCTCCATTCCAAACCTGAAATTTCGGAAGGTTGCTACTGCCGGGCTTACTTCTTGCAGGTCAAAGGTTCCGGCCTCGAGGGGTCACCCACGTCACTCACGCTCGAGTGGATAGGAAACAATCCGCCGAGCATGATGTCACCGACTTCCTCGAAGACCTGATAGGTGACGGGCTCGTCGCCTCCTGTCAGCCTCGGTAGAATTCCTAGTCCCATTAAGAAAGCCAGAGCAAGGACACACCGCAGAGGCATATTTCACGAACAGCAGCACCAGTGGAGGTAGAAAGAACGTCGTTCCGGAAGCTGTGGGCTAGTATTGTACACGGACGGATCAGGACGTCGTCGAAAATTAAAAAGAAAATGGCGGCACTTCAGAGGGTCGACATACCGCTCCTGGGGGAGAAAGTTTTTTTTTTCTCAAAACGAGCCAATTTATTATTCCGAAGAGAAGAATCCTTCCATCTGTCTGAACCTGGAACTTCTTCGAAAATCTAATTGTAAAGGGAAAATAAGAGATTTGTATATTAGACTCCGTGCACAGGTGCACTCCTAACATCCACAACCAAAGGCAGCTGTTGCGCACGGACTAGTTAACATGCAGTAAAAGCACCCTTCGTGCCCCAGCCGGATGTGTGCATTCAAATCCGAGTTGTGTTTGCTGTGAACTCCACAGGAAAAAGAGGAGGAACTCGCACTTCGGGAAGTTTACGTTGGGTAAGGTTCCATGTGCCACAGTGTGGAAGGTACACTGGCTCAAGAGGCGAGCGAGTCCTCGAGTGAATCCACAGTGGTGAATCCACTCTGCGCATCTGCATATATGATTATTGCCCTGTGTTTTAATGTGCATTTGTTTTAAGAAAATATGTTTAACAAAAACTCGTGTGCAAGGAGTTAACTCCCCCCTGGTGAGAGTCCTCCCCCCTCATTTTCAGCGCCCTGCCCAAACCTGCGTCCCTTACCCATAAATCATTCGATTGACGACATGATATGGTGCATAGAAAGGTCGCAGTTTATTACAACATGGTTTGTACATCTCGCAACTGGTTGGTCATTCATAAACATCCATGTCATTCTACATCATTCATTGTCCTTTAATTTTCTTGTTGTTCCTTTTATGACGGCACTGCACTCCTGTTCGAGGTGCCCCTTTACTCAAGGCCTCTGTGTTTACGGTTGCAGGCTTCCCTTGCTACCAGATTTGTGGGCGTCTTTTAGGACCGTCCCAGGCAGGCTGCAAGTGCCATTCCGCTTGCCCAGTACCCTTGTTGGCCCCTCCCTTGTTCCTCAGTGCCCCTGCTGTGTGGCATCCCAAGGACCCTGTGCGAGCATCTCATCTACTCTGCCAGTGGCTGTGTGCTGCCATTCGCTCCCTCAGTGTCCCTGTCGTGTGGCATCCCAAGGGCCCTTGTGTGAGCAGCTCATCTACCTATAGTAATTTCCTCATTTGGACATTTTCTGAGTTTCTTCCGCCCTTTCCTCTGTCCTAAGCCTGTGATGCCCACTTCTTTTTGGCATGGATGGGTGGGATTCCGCTTCGACTGGTGGGGGGGGAGGTTGTGTGTCCAGTTTGGGATCTACACCACCTTTTGAACCCCCTGACCGCTTACAGCCTCATCCCGTGATTGAGGGGCTAGCAGCGGGACTGGGGGGCGACCAATCAGGTGCCCCCTGTTTTCGCAAGCTTGTTGTGGGGGGCATGTTCCCTTCACCGGGTGACATTTGACCTGGGCCCCTATCATGGCTGGCTCCGCCTCCGCCTCCCCCGTGCCATGTTTTAAGTATGTGCAGGGGGCAGATAAAAGCACACTGAAGACACCCTGTGATGATTAGCAGAGTTATTTCCCTTACAAGTTATTGTAGCATGCAATCCTTGAGGCAGGAAAGTTTTTTTTTGCGTGTTAAATTTTCTGTTTTGTTGAAATGAATTGGAATATGGCCTTGTTCTCTAATAATAATCATATAAATGTGCACTAACTATTACGGTTTTAGGATTCATGGTGCTTTGACATTTGTAATGGCACATTGGGTCTGTAGTACCAAAGACTCATGGAGCCATTTTTTATGCGAATATACCGGGACCGGGCCGTGGGACACATTTTAGATTTTTTTTTTAATAAAACCATGATTGGCTCCTTTGAGGGTCCCTGCAACTAAGGCTTGAGGACTGGCTGTGCACCCCTTTTTTTACTTTGAAATTTTTTAAGACGTCAACATATATTTGTCATGCCAGTAACAATGAATGTGTCTCGATAACATAGCTTGTTTGGAATAGGTGAACTAATAAACACAGATGAATACATTTATTGCTACAGAGCAAATGTCAAACTCAATATTCCATGTTCCAAATAGAGCTTAACTGACTAGTGCAAACATGGATTAATGCCACAAATATTCCATTCTGCGCTTCTACTCATGAGAATACAGCATGGCATAAATATTCTCTAAGATTTTGGTGAACAGATTGGACTTCCTTGTGCCATCCTTGAATCAGGGATGACATATAACTCCTTCAAAGTAAAATGCTTTTCCTCCTACTGCTTAGATATGGTGTGGGAATAGTAAATCGAATTCCTACAAAATCCAACACTTTTTCTAGTGTTGTTTATTTTGGATTGTTATTATGTTTTAATTATTTTATGCTTCTAATGGGCCTGCAACATACAACGTCTCATAGGGTATTATTTTTCAGACAATTTTTAAGGAAGCACAAGGAGTTGCTATGAGCACAGAAGTAGAGGAGGGAGACGATAATTTGCAGAGACAAATACCTTTTTGTGTAAGATACCATATATTGAAAGGCAAAGAAAGCACTGTGTTACATTAAATGACATGTAACCTGTGTTTATACTGTGCACAAGTGCTTGCAAAATGGGGAACGGTGCAAGTGACAAGTGAGGAAGTATGTACAGCGGGCAGGGCGCGCACAACAAACAAATTATGTACAAAGTGTATTCACAGTAATACCCATACAGTGAATACAAATGAATACAGAGTGATTTGACTGGTTAAATACGAAAGAGGTGCCTTACAAATTGTCTGACAAATAATACCCTATGAGACATTGTTGTATGTTACACACCTTTGCCCTGGTCTCTACAGGGTTTACGGGCTACCCCCTGTAGTTTGTTATTGTATACTAATGGGCCTGCAGCACTGATTGTGCCACCCACTTAGGTAGCCCTTTAAATATGTCTCGGCCCACCATTGCAGCCTTTGTGTGCTGTTTTAAACTGCCATTTGGACCTGGTAAAATAAACCTCTTGCAAGGCCCAAAACTTCCGTTAGAACAGTGCTTAGTTTGAGGTGGTGGTTTCTGGTGCTCAGCACCAGCACTTAATTGTCCGCACTTGCGCTTGTGACAGTCTGCAAAAAGGTGGCAATGTCTGGCTAATATAGAGGTGACCACAACAATAGTTGATTATTAATTCCATTTGCATTCAAAAGAATATTACCTGTTGCCAAGGCCTTTCTTATAGCTTTGGGGGCCTGAAATAGTCAGAAGAGCCACACTTGTAGAAGTGTGATGGTTAGTAGTTGTGTTGGAACTGGTATTGGCAGCATGGCAAGAGCCCTGACACTTATTGTTTTACAAATTAATCACAACATCATAATACAAATCAGAACATTTGAATGCTGAGAGCTCTATTGAAGACAATGGAACAGCAGCGGCCTATATAAACTGGTATAGGCCCCCTGCTCTCAACATTACAATTAAGGCTCCCGGTTTTCCGTTTAAACTGATTTTTACATATAAATACAGACGGAAAAATATTTTTCTTCAGTCTGTATTTATAAATAGAAAGGGAATAATATGACCTTCTTGGATTCTGAGAATTGTTCGACAATCCGTGCTCCAGCCCAGGGTTGCCTCGCCATGCATCTCTTGCTTATTGCCCTGTATGCCTGCCAACATTAACACCTGCTGGGCCATTAATCTTTGGTAGGTGCAGGATAATATTTCCTAGGAGCGTTTTGCATTGACCTTTAACCTGCCCACCATAGGCCTGATGACGTGCCTGTTGCATCCTTTTAGCCAATCAGCTGATCATTCAATAACTCCGGAGCTCTGGCTCTGTAGTGAGCGCTGCGCCAGCACAGCATTCAGTTTTAGGTCACAGTTAAGTGAAAAGGTGGGGGTGGGGGTGGACTTGTATTTCACTGTTTACACCACAGTTCAAGTTTGAGGAGGCGGGGGAGTTAGTAGCTCGAGTACTTGGCGCTAATGTAGGACAAGCAGAAATGAGTGTGACCCAAAAAGGTCAAAAAGACCAGCGGCATAAACACATTTAGGGAAATTAGGTTGCATTAGCTTTGGGATGCTTTCAGGCCTTAAATTGAAACTTTCCTCAGTGACTTGGCACTGCACGAAGAAACACGAACATAACTGAGAGACAGAGACAGCCCCGGCATATCTGTAAGCCCTTTTTCAAGTTAAATAATTTTTTTCTCCACTTTGCGAGGAAGAACTGTGGCAGCTGTCCTGTGTGGGATTACAGTATTACAATTGTTTATTGTATTTCTGAAAAGAGAGCTCCCTGGTTCAGAGGACGTTGTTTGCTCCCTCAGCTGTGGATAGTCAGCGTGATCCACAGAGAGGAGCATGGAACTGGCAATGAAGAGAACGAGGCATCCAATATCTGTAATTTATCACAAAAGTAGACAGCTCTTTCATGCCATCTTTGGCCAGTGCACAGGTGCACTCATCTAAATTCTAAATGTGTTTATCATGGCTAGTGACTGTGTTTTCAAAATTGTAACACAGCAGCAGCTCACTAATATTACTGCAAGTAATCTCTCTGACACCACTCCCATTTCTAATATGTGAGGTCCACTTTTGATCTAACAGAAAAGTTTTTTGTGGATGTTGCATGAAACATACACAACATTTGTCTTCCAAATGTCTGTAATAGACTCTCACGCATTGTATTGTGTTTACTTAATTTGGCACATATATACATATAGCTAAACCTATATCAACCGTGTGCACTGTCTATATAAATAAATGTGGAAAAATACTAGTTGCAGCGTTGCGACAAAAATAAATGCAGTTATATACAGATAAATTGACATAAAAATAAATATGGATAAATTCATACGGAATTGTTAAAAAAAAATACCATGAAACCGGGAGCCCTAATTATAATGTACTAATAAACAGCCTCTGCCTTCGTCTTTCCCCTGCATTTTCAAAATACATCGAGCATGGGGGCTAGGACCTTTAACACTGGAGCGGGTCTTTAATGCCCGGTAAAACCTGCTATGGCAGGTCATAAGGCTATATAAGTTACCCGAGAGTAGGCTCTAAACAGCCATCAGGGAAGGGTACAATGTATTCAAAAAGTAGGATTTGCAATTCTAAGTTTTACATGTCCTGTTAGTGAAAAACTCTTAAATTCATTTTTCACTACTGCCAGACCTAGCTCTCCCATAGACTAACATTGGAGTGACGTTATTACATTTAATACAATGTAATTTCCAAATGGGAACAGGTACGAGTCCATGTTTGGTGCCTTTTCAATTGTAATGAAATATCATAACTTTGGGAAGTCTGATTTTAAATTACAAGTTTGAAAATGCCACTTTTAGAAAGTTAACATTTTCCTGCTCTAGTCATTTAGTGTTTGTAGCCTGTACCTGGATCACATGACTGGGTGTAGCTGACAGTTGTATTTCTCTTACACAGCCACACACAATAGCGAGTTTTTGTGTGCCTGGTTGGGCCATCACTGGCACAATGGGAGGGATGATCTTGGCATAGCACCACTTGCACTTGAAAAGGCTGTGTCCTGCCTCCACATAAAGGGCATATCAAGCTAGCAATGGGGTGACCAGGCCAGACAGAGGGCAATGACTCTGCTGCTAATCCAAATTTATTTCACACGCAGAGCCTTGAACTGGACCAAGAAGTTGCGTTGACGTTTCAACCCAATATAAGCACTATTGAGTGGTCATTGCCGGTCTTCATCAGGACATTGAGGGGGGAGGGAGGGTTGACAGCCTGCAAATTTAGACAGAGTGCGAGTTAGGCATATTTCTTTTACGTGTGTTCCAAAAACAACCAAACCGCATTTGGTTGTGACTCACCTAGTACAACCAGAGTGAATCCTGTATAGTTGAACAGTTGGGCTCAGGTCTGCGCATTCATGGCCCCATCGCATTAATTCTACAGAATAAGAAACCCTCTTTACCTCGAAATGTGAGGTCCAGGAAGTCAATGGATTAATTGTTGCTGGTCATGGTGAACTGGATGTCTCTTGTTCTGGTGTTTAGCCAATCATGGAATTTCTTGAGGTCATTTTCAATGCCCGACCAGATCATTATGACGTCATCAATGTTCCACTAGTTGATCACTTTGTTACACACAACCATCCCCCAGAGAGTATGAAATGGTAAGTTATTGAGAAAATATGTCCCCATCCTAGAGGGGGCTCGCTATGAATGGCCCTTAACCCCAAGGAATGTAGGTGGATCCATTCCCTCAATACTGTAAGGGTGGGACTGAACAAGCTTGAGGAGACCTCAAGACAAATGGGCCAACTCTAGTAAGGATATGTGCACAGCATGCACATAACCTACTAGATCTGTACTAATGAGGAGACACTGCTCGTTTGCCCCTTAGAGCAACAGGTAGGAACACCGTTGCCAGTACTTTTGGTGAACTATCAACGGTGCGGTAGAAAACCATTGCATGTGCTGTTTCCCCAATTGTTTTGATCTGTTCTTTTAGGAATACATATTGTCCGATGTACATATTAGTTGCACATGTAACATGCAGATTTTAACCATAAATTGCGATGATGACATTGCGTCACGGATGCGCATTTCTTACAATGCAAATAGTTATCAATGTAACAGTGTATAATGTTTGTGATCCGTGAGATATCCCCTAATTAACAACGGGGTGTTATCGCTGGCTGCCTTTAAATCTCAAAGTTGTCAAGTGTAAAAATTAACTATAACTTGTGATGATGGCGACGCGCATGACACACTTTTTCACTAACTAAGATGCTGTATATCTTATCATGCATATATGTAATGGCAGTCAAAGAGACTACGTATTATGATCATGGTAACTATCACTTTTGTGCGTGAGATGCATGAGTTGCCTTGTAATGAATAATAGAATGGTATCTCTGGCTGTGAGTCTCTATGAATCGCATTACCACCTGATTTGTGTTTTCTGTTCACATTATGGTCAACAACCATGTGGTATCTTTTCCTTTAAAACCCTTTGAGTATATTGCAATGCCACCCGAATTAAATTGTGGTGATTGTTCCCTTAAAACCTTTTAGTAGTTCGTAATGTCACCCGATTTACCCTGTGTTGATTGTTCATACCAGCGATTGATGGATACGTTTGTGCGGAATGTTACATGTTATGAAGCACAGGAATTGAAGTATAGTGTATCTAAACCCGCAATACATCAGTGTGCGGGGGTGTTTTCTTAAATTTTGCATTCACAATGAGGCAGATGCATTTAACCCATTCTCCCCCCTCCAGCACCACGTCATCAGCCACCACGCTTGGTTGCTTGGCAACATGACCGGCTAGCATCCCGCTGCTGCACCCACGAGCGGCATGCACGCTCACGCCGGCTCACACAGGGTTTAAGTGCCAACCACTTACTGAGATACTTGCTGACAGATCACAGCGGCACGCCAGGACGCTTGACTGCCGTCGGCACGTGTGACAGAAACCTGCTGTATCTTATTAGGTAAGCACTGCCCTGAGCACACATACCCTTCTGATTATGAGTAGCATGCACTGGATGTCTACTAATCCTGTCCTCTTGTTCTGGCTTTCCCGCAGGAGTATTTCAACTCCACCTCCAGCCCGACATTGTTTGCAGCAGGATAGCGAAATTAACTCCTCGCTTTCCGTTTTCGTCTGGGTGAGTGTGGCATGATAGGACGCTTGCCCGCCGTCGCCCTCCCTTTGCAAGGAACTTGACCCAATTGTTGAGGACCATTATCACTAGGTAAGCACTTCCTTGAGCACATGGACACTTCCAAGTATGAGTAACATACATGGGATGTCAACTAATCTTGTCCCTTTGGCTGGCCTTCCCACAGGATTATCTCAACCATACCTCCAGCCCGCCATTGTGTGCTTCGCGATAGCGGAATTAACCCATCGCTTCGCGGTTTCTTGTTAATCATCTGGATAAGTGTTTACCCCATTATTTACCACCATGGGTCCATTTGTATTACCATACTTCATGAGTAGTAGTTTCAAATATATTTCTATCCGTTTCTCTTAGAACTAATGCGATGGGGTCATGAATGCGCAAACCTGAGCCCAACTGTTCAATTATTCAGGATTCACTCTGGTTGTACTAGGTGAGTCACAACCAAATGCGGTTTGGTTGTTATTGTAACACACGTAAAAGGAATATGCCTAACTCGTCCTCTGTCTAAATTTGCAGGCTGTCAACGATCCCTCCCCTTCAATGTCCTGATGAAGACCGGTAATGACGACTCAATAGTGCTTATATTGGGTTGAATCGTCAACGCTACTTCTCGGTCCAGTTCAAGGTTCTGCGTGTGAATTTGTTTTTGGATTAGCAGCAGAGTAATTGCCCTCAGTCTGGCCTTCCCTTCCTTTGTACATATTGTAATCACTTTGTACATAATACGCACTCAACTGTATCACCGAGCACTGATGTCACTTGATCACCTTTCACCTTGAACCTTCACTTTGTTGACAGCTCTCTATTTAAAGTATGGGTAACTGATAAATGATGTAATTTATATAAAATACCTGATTACCCATTGATAAAAGCACTCAATCCAGAAGAAGTAGAAGTTGTAGAGTAGCTTTAATGTACAACCATCAACAAGCAAAAGTAACAGCAAACTGAATTCTCAGCAATTGGAATGTAATCATTCCATTAATGATGTAATCAACCAAGACACTCTTAAAGTGACAGCAACCATAACACATCCCCTATACACAGTAAAAGAAATAAAAATAAAACTTGAAGAGAGAATGCAAAACATCAAACTAGAAAAGAGAATGAATAACAATAAAATAAATTAACGCATTACATAATCATTGAATTTCCTAGGAAGCTGTAAAGACCTTCTAGAAGTTTCTCTCTGACCACTTGTAGGAGAAGCAACACTAGGATTGCTGGGAAATCTGGAAGCACTATTGAAGTGATTCCTGACATCATTGCACTTAGCTAATTTAGACATATTCCAAGTGCAACCATTATCCAAAGTGACAACATTTTTCCTTATAGAAACAATGGTGAAAGGACCAGTGAAATTCGAAACACCTTTGTGACCAAATTTCTTTTTTTCACCAGAACACTTATTATTATTTAAAATCTTATATAGCGCGCAGCAACCCTTGGGCATCCCGGCGCTTCCAGACAACATCAGATGGTAGAGGGGACAGCATAGAGGCGTTATGCCGGAAACAGAAAGGTTTTAAGACCTTTGCGGAAATGCAGTGTACAGGGCTCAGCTCGAAGTTTTAGGGGGAGCGAGTTCCAGAGCTTTGCCGTGTTAAATGAGAATCTTCTCCCACCAGTGCGGGCCTTTTTGACTCTAGGCACCATCAAGAGATGTTTCGTCTCTGATCGCAGCGTTCTGCCAGCTTTGTAGGGAGTCACTAGATTTTTTAAAATAAGGGGACCTTTACCTGCGAGAATTTTATGAGCGGTACAAAGTGCCTTAAAGGTCACTCTCTCCCGCACGGGGAGCCAATGCAATGCCTTCAACGCCGGTTTCGCTGATTGCGTCCTCGGAATGTCCATGAGCAGCCTTGCCGCTGCATTTTGGACCTGTTGAAGGGTCTTAAAGGTTGATTCAGGGGCGCCCAAAAAGATGGCGTTACTATAATCGAGTCTAGATATTATAAGACCCTGAATCAGCAGCTTCCTCGATGTTACCGGTAGTAGAGGGAAGATTTTCCGAGCCGACCTGAGCAGGGCATAACATACTCCTGCTGTTTTCTTGGCTTGGGTGCGGAAAGACAAGTCTGGTTCTAGCCAGACTCCAAGGCTTTTGATCGCATCTTTGGGGGCCGGGGGATCGCCCATACATCCCGGCCAACTGAACGGCGGGAGAAGGGTAGTTTTACTCCCCAGCAGCAGTATTTCCGTCTTTGAGCCGTTTAACTTAAGGGAGGAATCTCCCATCCAAGTGTGAACATCTGCCAGGCAGGAGTTCAAGATGTCAGGATTGTCGGCCAGATGTGATAAGGAAACCACTAGCTGCGTATCGTCAGCGTAGCTGACGATTTTGATGTCATATGGGGATACTACGTCCTCCAGGGGGGCCATATATACATTAAATAATGTGGGGCTCAATGACGAGCCCTGTGGCACTCCACACTGGAGGGGAATGGATTTGGATCTCTCAGGGCCATCCCACACCTGGTAGGAACGATTCGAGAGAAAAGATCTCAGCCACTGCAGGGCCGCTCCGGAGACCTGCAGTGGCTGTCACCCACATTCCATTTCCTAAGTTTGACAACCATTTTAGCATCATAACGTTGTTTATATTTCTGCTGATAATTTGTCAACACTTCTCTCCTCCTCACTTCCTCCTCAACACTGTCACCACAAACCCTCTCAGGAAGCCAAGTAGGGTTGAGCTTAGAACTAGCTAATCTCCCCCTCAAAGCCTCAAAAGGAGATATCTGCATGACAGCATTAGGAGTCGTGCGATGTGCCCACCACGTCTCCATCAAAACACTGCTAAAAGAGACTTTGGACTCCAAGGGCCTCAGTGCACAACTCTTCACAACTCTATTCATCCTCTCCGTGAGACCATTCGCTTGTGGAGAGTAAAGAGCTGTTTTCTGATGAATAATTCCAAGACTTCTCAAGAAACTATCCATCTCACCGGAGGTGAATTGCACCCCGTTATCAGTGAGCAAATACTTCGGCACTCCTTCCGACACAAACACATCCCTCAAGAACTCAATCACAGTTCTAGAATTGACAACCCTCATGCATTTGGAAACCACCCAATTAGAGGTATAATCCACCAACAGTACAACAAATCTCTCATGTGAGGGCATAAGCTCAAACGGACCTGCAATGTCCAACCCTAACTTAGTCCAGACAGCAACAGGAACCTCAACAGGTGAAAGAGGAGACTGACTAGTGGTACGTGATTTGTCATTGACTGCACACAAATGACAATCTTTGACAACAACTTCCACCATACGATCCATACCAGGCCACCAGTATCTCTCTCTAATCCGAGCCTTCGTGAGATTTCTACCCAAATGCCCTTCATGAGCGAGATTAACAACTCTTTCTCTTAAATCACCTGGGGGCACAACTCTGTCACCTCTCATCAAATTATCTTGGAAGAAAGTTAAATCATCCCTCACCGTCCAAAAAGGCTTCAATTCACACTCAAGAACATCATAGTTTGGCCACCCGTTCCTGATGACATTCCTTAACAATTGAAAAATGACGTCATCCTTAACACACTGTAACCATTCCTCCTTGGATATGCTAGACTCCAATACCCAATTTATACATGAAGCGACACCATCTGCAACACAATCTCTTTCGATAGGAAGACATGATAAACAATCAGCAGGCTTATTGTTCTGTCCTGGAATATACTGTACTATAAAGTTAAACTCTTGCAAACCTTCACTCCATCTTTTCAACCTAGGCGTCATATGATCACTCTGATGACAAGAAAAAATTTGAACCAGGGGACGATGATCAGATTTAACAACGAACGGAATGCCCCACAAGTAAAATTTAAAGTGAAGTACAGACCAAAATACTGCCAACGCCTCTCTCTCAATACAAGAATAATTAAACTCAGCTTCCTTTAAGGCTCTTGAAGCGAAAGCAACAACAACTTCTTCTCCATTCACAACTTGGGAAAGTACAGCACCTAAACCCTTAAGACTGGCATCAGTTGTCAGGATGGTCTTAAGTTTGGAGTCAAAATGACCCAGAGTTGGCATTTTACCTATCTCCATTTTGATCAATTCGAAAGCTTTCTCACAATCAACAGACCAAGAAAAGTGTACACCCTTCTTTAAAAGAGATCTTATAGGCTCAACAAGACTGGCAAAACCCCTAACAAACTTGGAATAAAATTCCGCCATTCCTAAAAATGGCTTGACCTGGTCCTTATCTACAGGAGTCGGTGCGTTTACAATGCTCTCAGCCAATTCCAATTTGGGCTGAATTCCACTCCCAGAAATAAAATGTCCTAAATATGTGACAGACTCTAAACCAATACGACATTTTTCCTTCTTAACTGTAAGTCCACTATGATTTAACTTGTCCAAAACTGATCTCAATACTTTGTCATGTTCACACACATCCACACCATGAACTAAAATATCGTCTTGAAAGAACATCACATTGGAAAGGCTGCCAAGGACCATCTTCATCACTCTTTGAAAGCACGCAGCAGCCGAAGCTAAACTAAATGGCATTCTTAGAAACTGATAAGCACCCAAAGGTGTAACAAAATATGTTAGATGTCTGGAATCCTTATGTAACACAATTTGGTGGTAAGCTGAAGAAAGATCAAGCACACTGAAAATCCTTGCGCCTTTCAAAGTACTAATACTCTCAGCTATGTTGGGCAATGGCTGTCGATCTACCCAGATCCACGCATTCAATCCGCGCAGATCCACACACATCCTAATCGATTTCCCACCATCCTTGGGTGCTAAAACCACTGGACTTAACCATTCAGAAGATTCAATCTCTTCAATCACACCCAAATTCAACAATCTTTCAATCTCATGCTTCAGTGGTTCAAGCATCATGTTAGGTACCTTCCTAACTTTGTGCACACATGGTTTGGCAGATTTCTTAAGAATAATTCTGTGTTCAAATCCCTTTAAGCACCCTAAGGTATCCGAAAAAACTTTAGGATAATCAACAAAATATTTGTCGGACTCACACACGAAATCTACCTGAGAAATAGGAAGAGAAATAGAAAGAAAGTCTTCCATCAGCATGACTTGGTTCTTAGGATCTTTGGCTCCAGGATTAAGAATAATGCCCAAATCATGCTGATGTCGCCATCCAAGAAGGTTGTCTCCTCTGACAGCAACATAAACCTTGCCGCAAATATTCTTACCTCTAAAAGAGATATTGGCTACAGTGTATCCCCAAATCTCTATTTTTGACTTAGTATAACTCCGAGGAGAAATGTCAGAAGGTAAAAGTTGAACATTTTCTAAACCTACAACTTCATCCCAAATCTTGTTCCCAATTAAGGTAAAAGGAGACCCAGAGTCTGCCATAAGCTTAAATACAAATTTGTCAATTTCTATATCACAGTATGGCATGAAAATATGTTCTGTGTCAACCATTTAACCCTTAACATTGGAAACCACAACTGTACGTACAATGTCAGAAATAGTTTCATTAGTATCCCTTTTCTTACCAGACCTACACACACGTGCATAATGTCCTTTGAGTCCGCAATTATTACAAATACTGTCTTTTGCAAAACAATCAGGAAAATTAGAAGTGTGGGAGAAACTTCCACACCTAAAACAACGTATTTTCTGGTTGCTAAATGGACGTTGTTGTCGAAAATCACGTTCTTTAGTCAAAAGAGACTCTTTAGAAGAAGAAGGATGATTTTCAAAGGTGCTTTTCTGAGAAAATCAAGTCTTTTGAATAGGTTTGTTCTTCTTTGAACCTACACTGACTTTAGCAACTTCTTCATGGCACTCACCAACAAGTTCATCTTCTTCTAACATGTGTACTGAGTCAAGGGCTTTCTTTTTATTATCATTAACAGTATGACTTTCATCCTCTTTATTTTTCCTAATTTCTTTGACCCATGTAGAGGTATTTTCCATGCCCTCTACAATAGCTACAGCTTCTTTTAATGTAGGGTTCTTAGACACTAACTTCTCTTGGACCCTAGAACTATTTGTACATCGAACAAGTTGATCTCTGACAAGAGATTCAGATAAATCTCCAAAATCACATGTACGCGAAAGAGTTTTCAAAGCAGCAACATATGTCCCAACACGTTCACGTGAACCTTGAACACGAGTAAAAAATCTATGTCGTTCTAAAACAACATTAATTCTTGGACCAAAATACTGTTCTAACATAGTCATTGACATTTCAAAAACGTCTGCAGGTTCACCAGCAGCTCAACCAACAGGTATACTGTCCATACTGTCATAAGTGTGTCTGCCTTCAACTCCTAAATTGTGTAACAAAATGGCTTGTTTCCTAAAAGCCGAAAATTTCTCTCCACCAATTGCAACCAAATATGAATCAAACAAGTTCCTCCATCTCTTCCAAGGAAGAATGGGTTCACCTTCCTCTGAAAGAAATGGTGGTGGTTGTGACATGCTAGATGTTGTAGCCATAATGAAGTAGTAAATGAATAAGAAAATAAACACTAAAACAACGAGTTTCTTGTAATATGCAATAACTCAGAATAAGAAAAGAAAATTATTGAGCTGTGGCAAATATAAAGAAATACTGGTAAAAGCTTTAAAATACCCAATTTTCCAATGTACAGCTGTGCACAACAGTGTAAAAATACCGATGAAAAATTACAATATAGGAATTAAAATGATGCGCAGCTGTGCGCATCAGCGTTGAATGAGTAGTCCAAATGTTTAAATGAATCGATGTGCAGCCGTGCACATCGGCGTGGAAACGATAATCCAATTAAGTAAATAATTGATGCACAGCCGTGTGCATCGGCGTTTATATGAAAAATCGATGCGCAGCCGTGCGCATCGGCGTGGAAGCAATAATCCAATTAAGTAAATAATTGATGCACAGCCGTGTGCATCGGCGTTGAAAGCGTAGTCATAGAAACAGGAAGATGGCCGCTTACGCGATGACGCGGGACGTTGCGTGAGGACGTGGACGTCAGGCGTCAGGTCAAGGTTCTCAGAGTCGCGCTGGAACAAAGAAGCTGCCGAGTGGAGTCATGAAGACAAGAATCTGAAAGGTTGCACGCGAGGTGAAACGTGAGGCAACTCCACCGATGTAATTTTAAATGTAAACAAGGTCAGTGTGAAGATCGGTGAATCCGATTATGGAATTTAGAAAGGCTTTCTAAATGTCGGAATTTTTGTACACCAATATAAAGTACACGGCAATAACACGGCAATTACTTCTTGTTCGGGCAATCCAAATCCAAATCCAGATCCAAAGTAAATAATCCAAAATAGTTTAACTGTGTAACGAATTTTCAGAGATAGTCAATCCAAGGAAAATAAAATCCAAGTTGTAGTTCAAATTCAATTAATTAATAGCAATAATGGAAAAAAGATGCTATAATAAATTCAAGAATGCAGTACCTGTAGGGTGTCCAAGTGAAGTAGAAAGTTCAAAGTTTGTCCAAACCAAGTCCAAAATAGAATTTTCAAATCTAGGGGAATTGATGGTGTAAGTGCCCGTCCCCAATCAAGCCTTGACCCTCGTCGCCAGTGATAAAAGCACGCAATCCAGAAGAAGTAGAAGTTGTAGAGTAGCTTTAATGTACAACCATCAACAAGCAAAAGTAACAGCAAACTGAATTCTCAGCAATTGGAATGTAATCATTCCATTAATGATGTAATCAACCAAGACACTCTTGAAGAGACAGCAACATAACACCCATCCAACTGTTTCCACACAAAGGGCTGCATACCCTCTTTATTTAGTCTGGAGCCACAACAGAGAAGGCAGGATGCCTGGGGACCCAAAGGGAAACCTCTAGAAGCTTCTCCCCACTTTAAAGCACAACTGAATATAAATAATGCATCTCTAAAGCCAACTCTTCAGTACACTTCTGGACCTGTAGATACTCTGCCAGGTAGAAGGAATGCTGTGCTGCTGAAAGACTGCCAGCTGCCCTCTTGCCTGGGTGAGAAGGACTGGACCTACATCTCTTGAACCCAGAACCCCAGAGTGACTACAAGGGCTAGCTGACTGACCTCCTGATCTGATGTTTTAGACACACAACCGGCTCCCAACAACCTTACACCTGCACCTAGACTCTGCCATCTGTGAGTCCACTCGGTCAAGTCGTGCCACCCCAGTCCTGGACCCTTGGGCTTAAGGTGCTCTTGCAGCCTCTGTGTATCCCGTGAAACCAACGCATCTACTCCCTGCACGGCACAAACTTGAGCAGAAATGAGGCATTGCCGCTACTGAGCAGTTTGGAACTGCTGCAAAGATCCGCATCGCAGCCTGTCAACGCATCAGAACTGTGCTGCTTGATGCATCCTCGGCACAGGCCCTCGCATATCTCATCGACAGCAGCCTTGACGACAAATTCCACATCGCAGCCTCGCAGCTGCTCAGAATCGCCACATCGCCTCAACTACTTAATGCATCCTCAACACCTGACTTCGCATTGCCAGTCCTCATTGACTGGATCCTTGACGACAAGCAGGACCCTGCATCTTGGAACCGATTTATTGCTTCAGCAGCGCAATGCATCTTCAAAGCAGATCCTGGCATAGCTCAGAAAACCAGGATTTAAGATACTCTGTTCAATGGGCCTAACTGAGTCCCTGTTGCTGGACCGTGCTCCATCTCAGATGGCCTGAACTTGTGACTTTGTCCCAGCCCGGCACGACCAGATGTCCACAGTTGGCTCTTAATAACTTTTGCTGCTATTTTTGCTAAAATCTTTTGCTAAAATCTTTTACATGTAATACCTCCAGTTCTGCTGACTAGATTTTTGTCACTTTGGTCTTGCTTTATTTATTAAAACGTACTCTGTTGTTCTAAATCTGTTGTAGACTCCTTTTCTGGTGTGTTTTCACTGTGTTAATCTTTGAAGTATTGCACAAATACTTTACACATTGCCTCTGAGTTAAACCTGACGGCTCTGTGCCAAGCTACCCAAGGGAAGAGCACAGGTTAATTTAGGGTTTGGTTATGGCTTCACCCTGAGAAAAAGTGTGATTGTTGCTTGAGAAGGGTTTCACCCCTCTCACCCAGTAACCCAATTTCTTACACTACACTTATTTTGGAGTTTAATGTAAATTACGTATAATTCCAAATATATGTAGATTTAAATATAGTTACCTTTTTGACAATATTTTGTTCCACATTGTTTTTGACTCAATATTTTGGTAGTTTACGTGCAAAGTATGTAAAGGTGATATTTTTATGGACAATATTTTTGTCAGAATATTTGTGTGTCATTATATTTTTGTTCGCAATATTTTGTCATGCATTTGATCATCTCTTTGACTTCCTCTACCGTTATCAATTTATCCATGGGTGCAAGTGCCATTAGATATTCTGCCTAATGTCTCCCACTCACCTCTTGCCACATTCTTAACTATAAAAGCTTTTTGTTTTTTACTCCTGTGCCTACATATGCTCATCTTTTATGTTCTTCAAACGTTTAATGGAAGTTTGTGCTACTTGCACCCTCAATCTTGCAGCCAAAGTTTTGTTGTATTGTTACCCTTCTCCTTCCATCTTTCACATTCTCTGCTTACTCAGTGATTACAATGTTTAGGCATCCTCAACATCTTGTGCAATTCTCAATGTGTCATTCAGTCCAATTTTTTGTTTGGCTGTTATACTGCCTGTTGCAATTTTTTACCTAGTTTTGTTCACAATTGTCTATATACCATATTCCTGTCCACCTGAAAAGCTACACATTGAAGTGGCATGGCAGATGTTAGGTGACTCCAAGATCGCCACACAGAGCTCCAATATGTAGTGGTCAAATCAAAATGCTCAGATATTTGGCCTCAATTCCTAACTACAGGCCAGATCACTTAACGTATCCAAGTTAAATCTCCATGAGATCCTGTGCTGCAATGTATCATTCATCTTCACATTTTAAATTAGAGTACATGATCGGAGATAGCAATGTGGTATATTTCTATGTTGTGAGAGTTCAGTAGGAGTGAATTTTGAGTTAATATTAGGTCAATGTGTGCCGACACCGATTTGTTTAGATATCTGCAGGTCCGGCATGCACTCAAGGCGAACCTGACAGGAGGCACTTCCCCCCCAGACTCCTCTCCATTGGAAGACAGACTACTTGACGGCTACCTACCAGAAAAAGCGATCTCACTGACCTATAAAAAGTTAATAAATAACACTGTTGATCCCCTCGGGCAGCTACGAGAATGTAAATGTATGTAAATTTATAGGCATTTATATAGCGCACTACTTACCCGGAGGGTCCCAAGGCGCTTCGACCGCTGCGAAACCCTTCCTGGCTTCCCTGAGAGATGGTCCCTTAATGGGTATCTCCAGGGTGAGACCAGGCATCCCCGGCGGTCTGGTGGGGCCGTTAGTGAAGATGAGGCAAGCTAATGCCCAGAGTTGCCGAGTGTGATCGCTGATCAGAGTGGGCACCGAGGCGAGAGAATTATCGAGTCCGCTGACCCTGGTCCAGAAACCTGCCGCGCCGGGAATCGAACCCTGGTCCCGGGCCGCCCTCTGCTCTCTGGTCTGCCGCCTCTAACCAGTGAGCCACACTACTTCACGAGAGCCTTGGGTGGGAGATGGACTTGAGCTTGTTGACGAGGAGTGGCAAAAGGCAGTGGCCTCCCCGCTGGAAGTGGTGATCTCCTCCAGACTGCGCCTCGTCCAACTAAAAATTTTGCACAGAGATTACGTCTTTGGACCCAGGCTAGTGCGAATGGGGAGGGTGACTGACGAGCGCTGCAGGAGACTGTGTGGACAGGTAGGCACTATTATGCACACTATATGGGAATGTGGGGGCGTCTAGAAGTATTGGAAGAAGATTCACAATTGTATGGGAGATGCCTGTTAAACGTGTGGGAACCCACTGACCTACACAATAAAGATAAACTATGGGTCACTCTGGATTTAATGGTGGCCAAAAGAAATATCGAACAGTTGTGGGGAGAAGAAGTGTCACCAAAACTTAATACCTGGCAGGCGGACATGGACTTGTGTATGCTCAGAAAAAACAGTATATGTTGCGAGAGGCTGCCCCAAAAAATGGTCTGCTGTATGGGGAAAGTGGAATGCCTATCGAGGGAATATTTGTGTCCCACCTGTTCTCCCCTCCTTTGACGCACCACCAAAAGTTGTTATTGTTATACTTTATTGTATCCCATTGGCATGTACACTGTAATGCACTATTGTCTGATCTTTGTGTTCGCACCACTATTTTGTATGTAACTTATAATTTTGATCACTCCACTGGTTAATAAAAAGCACAGTTAAAAAAAAATATTAGGTCAATGTGGGAAGAAAGGTGACAACATTAGCATTTGGTTGGATTTCCATGCAGATATCTTTAAGGGCCATGTCTTTGAATCCTTGTCACAGCCTCCTGGGCATTGGCTCCGCTTCTGAGTGATGATCATTTGAGGTTTTTTTTTGCACTTTTTCCCTCAACTAAATTGCATTATTTTGCCTGGATCACATATCCCTTGCCAAATCCTTCAGTGGAGTTTAGCAGTCTTTAAAAAAGTGTATTTAAGTGTTACATTTCAGATCTTTAGTACCACCTCAGATCCTAGCTTTGATAGCTTGGATAGTTATGCTGCTTTCCTACTTGCTTTTAAGAAGATGTTTGAATGTCCTCATTTTGAGAACTCCACTAAGGAGACTTTTTGTGATATTCAGTTGGGGAGTATAGAGGTTTTGACTTAGGGGGCGCTTTATCGTCAAAGGGCAGCTGAAACGACTTGGGTTGTGAGGACCCAGATGGCATTATTATGGCATGGATTAACTTATAGATGTAAACCCTAATTTTCTGATTCACCTTTTATGATTAGGCAAGACCAACCTGAATATGAGTTTCAAGAAATTTGTGGGTTCTTTCTCAACCATGTCTCATGGGAATTTTGGTGCCTTGCTTAACTACTTGTGCATCATTTATCATCTTCAGCATAGAATAACCAATATTGCCCAGGAGGTTTTTCTTCCCTTTAAAGGCAGCTCTTTCCTCCTACCTGGGACCCTCTTATGGTGACACTTGTCTCCTTCAGTGCTGGTTGGCACCCTGGTGCTGGGATGAGATACCGTTCACTCGGGCACCCAAGAATGAAACCAGAGAGACTTTGGGGGTATATCACCCTAATAGTAATAGCTTACCCGTAGAAAAATGATTCTGCCTTAAACGTTATCACACTTAACCTCCGTCACTTGAAGCAGAATATCTTTCTGTAAAGCAATGTAAGTTTAAATAATGTTTTTGCATTGTGTTTGTGGTAAAACAGTTGTTTGTTTTGACATAATAAATGCGTTTTCTGCATGTACACTCTAACAGATATCCACCACATAAAAAGTGATGGGAGGAATGCTTGCAATAAGTCTACCACTGGCAGAGCCCCAATTAGGGTGAAAGCAGTCAATCGGGTTCCTTGCTTTCCAGTTCAGGGAGGACCTGACCTTGCAGTTCAGGCTGGACTGTTCTGACTGGGTTGAGACTGATTTGCATAAGACTGGGTCAAAACTGTGGTGGCAGAGGGGGCATAAATAGAATGGGTTGGAATGTTCCCCATAGCAGTTGTCAGTAGTTATACTTAATGCAAGCATTCTTCCCTTCCCCTTTTGTGGGTCCATTTTACAAGGTTATGTCCAGATGTGAATCCTGTGCTCAATGTGCCACTGGAACCAAGCTACACCCAACTGAAGAGCCTCAATCTGGACAAAAACGGTTTTGGGTTGCTTGTGTTCCAGTTCACGGAAGACCTGGCCTGGCAGTTAGGCTGGGTTGCTCCAATTGGAGCAGGGTCAGGACTGATTTGCATATGGCTGGCTCTAAACTGAGGTGGTTTGGTGTTCAAAAGATCAATAGGTTGGAATGCTACCCTGCGCGATTCCCAGTGGTTCGACTTAATGAAAGCATTCCTCCCATCACCCTTTGTGTGTATATTATAACAGACATCTTCTCTAATATTCATCTAAAACCCTTTAAGATTACAAGATGAATATTTAACCATGTAGGCAGGGAAACAAGGAATGTGTTATTAAGCCAAAAGTAAGATATATTCTATTGGTATTGTTCAATCTCAAATCAAGCATGGATTACACTGTGTGGTGACCCTCTCTCCCTTTCCATAAGTTTTTAGTTACAAGCATATTGATTCACTGTACAACCCTTTTACTCATAATAGTTTTGAGTAGGCAAATCCTTCTGGGTGTGTGGCATGTCCATATCCAGCACTCCAAATACCTGCATTCCAGCAGTACAAATTCACAAGAGGTAAGCAACATAGTTTGACCTTGTACTAGGGAATACGGAGCATTTACGTATCTCACAACATTACCGGAGGAAGAGTGAGACCCGGCCAGGTTACTAAATATATCCATTCATGACCTGATGTGCCTATTCATAGGTTCAACGTTCTCTTAGCTTAGTTCACTACCTTCTGTAATGCACAGGATACCATTGTTTTACTATTATTTGGTATTGTGAAGGTCCATTTCAAAATAAATCTTTGGGTTGTGTAGACTTCATGATCTGCCTCTGACAGATCACTTTCACGTCCACAGAGTTCTATTATTGGGGAGCATAGAGAAATTGCTTTCACTGCACACTACTTTTTGTGGCTAATGCGTTCTACTGGAGATCTGATCCTTTACTTCAGGTTAAAAGGCGCTAGAGGGAGGAACCATAGGTTTCTTGTTAGATACTTTTTGAGCTCATTCATGATTTCATGCATAGTTCTCCTTCTGACTTATGCATGTTTTTGCAAGTTTTGCGGACCTATAACCTCACTATCTTAGTAGAATGTGGGTTCCTGGTCCCTTCTTACATCCATAGTTTGGTCCTTGAGCGTTGAGGAGAGTAGTTTCACTAGAATGTCCCTACTTCTTAAATCTATGTGTTCTTACGACATTTATTGAAATGGACTTTGACTCATTGAGCGTCTCCTGGAATGGTCCAGACAAAAACTCAATAACATTGTAGACCTTATTTGATATTTTTCAGGTAAACAATCTTCTCAGTCACCAGATTTCACTTGCATTACCCACGGCTGGGTTTCCATAAACGTTAGTTCTCTTGTTGTCTCATTAAGTTTACCTGCCAGTTCTGGAAGACAGTTTTTCTCTTTGTTGGGCTTCTTTCGTTAACACGGACAGTGATTTTACCATATCGTTTTACATGATTTAGAATTGATATGTAAAAGGTTCCTTACAGGTCACTGAGGCAACTCATAAGGTCTTCTGCAGTGAGAGGAATCATCTTTAATGTCATCGCTGTCGCACAGGACCTCTTGGTTTCTTGAAGTAAATTTCCAACCTGTGCAGCCGACGTTCTCTCCCAAGATATCTTCAACTTCTTTTGAGACAGCATTGACAATTTGTTACTCATGGTCTAAGACCCTCATTGAACAAACACCTGGGTGCATGCAACCAGCATTCAGAGCTCTATCAGATATCTATTATATTGCTGCCTGCATCCCTTTTGTATCCATTATTATTCACTGTAAGGTATGGGTGGCACTTTGACCAATATTGAGTGATTCATTACTGATATCCTAAATCACAGTGCTGAAGAAGTTGAGTGAGAGCTCCACTTTAGATATCTAGCCGGTAATGGATCATAAGAATTGATCTGCACACTACATACAGCACACCGAAAGATAAATCCGTAAGCAGTAAATCATTTTCCAATTGTTTAATGACATACAGCTTGTGAATTGATCAGAAGTTTAGCTAAATAATATACAGCTTAATGTAATAGCAAGGTTCTAGCCTTGTCATTTATCAAGTGACAATAGAAGTGCACATTAGGGTTTTGCAGCGAACTCTGCACTTTGGTTTAGGGTAAAGGTACACTGTCAGGGCCCTGTGGATGAGTCAGTGCTCTATTATACATGACTGCAGACCATGGAACCATGGTACTTGTTGATTGGTGTATAAGAAAATTAAGACGTGTTATAGGCAACTCTGTCAATGTCTCAGTGCTAGTACAATCACAACAGGAATCTGGTGGTCATAAAAATTCCAGTAAGAAATGCAATTACTGATCAAACAGCCCCCAAACCGTATGTGACACCATACACCTTCTCATTAGTGTGATCTTCCTACAACATAGGAAAGGAGCTATAGGATTTCCATCAACTGCCCTTCGTGGCCAGTGTCATTATCTGGAACTCCTGCTTTCCTACCACAACACCTCATAGTTAAGGAAGGTGCCTCTGTGGATGGGATGACCTACTAGTCATTGGCAATTCCTCAAGAAAGGAAAGCCCTAGGAAAAGCATTAACCAACTTGGTCGCCAGTATAGACAATATATGCCTACGTTCCTAAGTAAGAACAGTCAATGAGAAGTGGGTGCAGTGCAAATAGTGTGAAAGTTTTAAAAAGGATATGGAAGCAAACAAACACTTTTATTCCAGTATTGCTTTCAAACCTATTAAAAATAGTGCAGGAGCGGCTTGTATTAAATATGCCGCTGTTCTAATCGGTCTACTAGTTTCAGCTAAAAAAGGGCCTCTTGCCCTGGTTTTCTTCAGGACCCTATCTTTGTTGAGCTACTGCAATCGTTAACAGACATACTTATACTAAATGTGATTTATCAAATTAATACCTCCATACAGGCAGGGTGATCTTCACTCCTGTAAGAGATGGTGACACAAAAAAATACAGTGAACAGTAAAACCCGTAATTACATTTCCTTTACTTCATTTTGTTGAAAAATGCTGGGACAGATACACTCACCTGTCCTGTGCGAGGTATTGGTCTCACCTCACCTGGTAACCACTCAGGTTTCAGAGACCCTGCCCTGTAAGAAAATCAGTTTACTTCGGTCAGAGTCCCCCCAATCGTATTGCTGGTATGGTTCTATTCTTGTTTCCAATCCCTTCAATTCATTTTGAAAAATGTCCTTTTACAAGAAACATCTCTAAGCCTTTATACCCCGGCCTATCGGCTTCGATGACAGAGCTCAGATGTGCGCATTATGCTGTTTCTGTGCCTTATGTTGACAATGCGCAATCCTCTCAAAAAATGGCCAATATCTCTGACTGCTTATATGGTATTAGACATCTCAAATGGGTATGCCGTTAATAGGAGTCATCTCAACACTGCATACTGCATAGCCTGCTACATGAGTCATGAAAACCCCGCCCAGCTGTCGCCTAAGGGATCCTACATTGGCTATTCAGGCTTGTCAGGTAGAAACGGCTTCACATGAGCCCTTAATTCCTTATCGTAGCGACCTCGAGGTATGGCTCCCAGCCTCAAAATCGAGCTAACTCTAAAGTCGCTTTCCAACAACACGAGAAGTGTCATGTAATATATGACCTCCTTACTCGCCACATGGCCAATATCCTGGCAAGTCCAATCTTGCCACACGGTTACTTCTAAAAACTTCGTCTAAAACTTCTAAAACTGGGCCAGCTTGTCTTGATATTGGTCAAGCTCTAGTATACCAGATGATTTTTCATGGACAGTGTTGGAGAAACCATACATACCACCTCATGTTAATAACAAAGCCAAATTCCTTTTTAACCCCTTCCGTGCTTCGAACGTTCAACGGTCGTCGTGTGCACTACCTCGCTGGTGCTGCGCACGACCGTTGGACGTCCGAATCCCGTTAGCGCGATCGAACGTCCGCACTGGGGCGGAATGTTCGACGCGCTAAACGGGTTAACAGGGAACAGAAATGGGTGTTTAAATTGCATTGTGACACCCAGGGACTGAACGATGCAATCCCCTGGACGTTGCTATAAAGGCTTTATGCCCACACCCTTGTTCTATATGATGAGTAACAGACGACTCGAGTTGTTGCTGGTCGCCTCAACATAATAGTCATGAACCATCAGATTTCAACCCTGAATGAGGACTAACAATACTAACTGTATATAAACAAATGTTAGGTGTGGTTTTTAACAAGAGTTAATCTCACTTCTAATTATACTAGAGCTTGGCCATTATCAAGACAAGCTGACCCAGTTGTATTGTCTACTGACCAATAATTTGTCAGTTGGTATATCGGAATAGGGATTGTTAAAAAAAACTTTGGAAACTCCACGTTTAATAAATCACTGACATCTATGAGCATCCGGGCTATTTACTAGTTGTTTTCCTGTGTTAGCGATAAAGCATTGAATATCTCGGCAAGAATATAAGAACTACAAGTCGCTTTCAAATGATGTCATCTTGTAGTCCTTACATAGGGTACGACAACGTCATGTTTTCTAAACACGTGATGCAACGTCAACAATGGGACACGACATGCATCGGCTGGCCGCCTCGTAAATGCAGACTCTCCAGTGCCTCGATACCTCCCACGAACTCAGGTCAGGTCCGAGGCACCGACGGAGAGGTAAGTGCACGGAATAATAGACAGCTTGGCTTTTGGTTATCGTTGCTAGAGCGGCTATATTTTGTTGTTGTTGAGTATGGTATTTCTTACTAGTGTACGGTACAATAGACCTCTTTGCGCTTGACAATTGCTGCGACAGCGGCGATCTTGATGTTGAGTATGTTATCTCTTGCAACTGGATCTGCCTCTCGTTAGCAGCATACTTGTTGTTACACACACTTAAGAAGTAACCGTGTGGCAAGATTGGACTTGCCAGGATATTGGACATGTGGCGAGTAAGGAGGTCAAATATTACATGACACTGCTCGCGTAGTTGGAAAGCGTCTTTAGAGTTAGCTCCGTTTTGGGGCTGGGAGCCATACCTCGAGGTCGTTACGTAAAGGAATTAAGGGCTCATGTGGAGCCGTTTCTACCTGACAAGCCTGAATAGCCAATGTAGGATCCCTTAGGCGACAGGTGGGCGGGGTTTGCATGACTCATGTAGCAGGCTATGCAGTATGCAGTGTTGCGATGACTCCTATTGACGGCATACCCGTTTGAGATGTCTAATACCATATAACCAGTCAGAGAAATAGGGCCATTTTTTGAGAGGATTGCGCATTGTCAACATAAGGCACAGAAACAACGTAATGCGCACATCTGAGCTCTGTCATCGAGGCCGCTAGGCCGGGGTAGAAAGGCATAGAGATGTTTCTTGTAAGATTACATTTTTCTAAATGAATTGAAGGGACTGGGAACAAGAATAGAACCATCCCAGCAATACGATTGGGGGGACTTTAACTGAAGTAAACTGATTTTCTTACAGGGCGGGGTCTCTGAAACCTGAGTGGTTACCAGGTGATGTGAGGCCAATACCTCGCACAGGACAGGTGAGTGTATCTGTCTCAGCATTTTTCAACGATATGAAGTAAAGGAAATGTAATTACGGGTTTTACTGTTCACTGTATTTTTTGTGTCACCATCTCTTACAGGAGTGAAGATCACCCTGCCTGTATGGAGGTATTAATTTGATAAATCACATTTAGTATAAGTATGTCTGTTCACGGTTGCAGTAGCTCAACAAAGATAGGGTCCTGAAGAAAACCAGGGCAAGAGGCCCTTTTTTGGCTGAAACTAGTAGACCGATTAGAACACCGGCATATTTGGTACAAGCCGCTCCTGCACTATTTTTAATAGGTTTGAAAGCAATACTGGAATAAAAGTGTTTGTTTGCTTCCATATCCTTTTTAAAACTTTCACACTATTTGCACTGCACCCACACTTCTCATCGACTGCTCGTACATAGTAACGTAGGCGTATATTGTCTATACTGGCGACCAAGTTGGTTACGGCTTTTCCAAGGGCTTTCCTTTCTTGAGGAATTGCCAATGACTAGTAGGTCATCCCATCCACAGAGGCACCTTCCTTAACTATGAGGTGTTGTGGTAGGAAAGCAGGAGTTCCAGATGATGACACTGGCAACAAAGGGCAATTGATGGAAATCCTATAGCTCCTTTCCTATGTTGTAGGAAGATCACACTAATGAGAAGGTGTATGGTGTCACATACTGTTTGGGGGCTGTTTGATCAGTAATTGCATTTCTTACTGTAATTTTATGACCACCAGATTCCTGTTGTGATTGTACTAGTATGGAATTGGAGATTGAATCTGTATTTGGTCTGTAAATATTTTCCCTTGGACCCTTGTTCTCTTGTGGAACTATGTGGAGTAATGTTTCTGTAAAGCGCTCTGATATCTGCAAAGATCTTGTTCGCGCTATATAAAACTTTGAAAATAAATAAAAATAAATAAATAAATGTCTCAGTGCTGGCATATTGGGATTTGTGGCGTGATCCAGACCTCTGCTTTTGTTTTCCCCTAATAAATACAAATATGTAGGTATCAGAATGCAAAGAGAAAATGGTATCAGGAAAATGTACCCATCATCCACGGCATGGGTCATTCTAGCAGGGCATGGAGTTTCTGTTTAACAAAAGGGCAGAGGCCGCAGATGGAAAAATGGGAAATCCTCTAAGAGTTTCTCGCTGTGCAGAACATATCATATTAGGCAAGAGTTGCATCATCCATTTCTAGATTCCACTTAACTTTCTCATACCTGAAGTTTACTTTTTTGTCAGAACAATGAGGTCTATATGAGCTACCCGCACCTGGAAATGTCTGCAAGGTAGTAGGTCATGGGAGCAAGAAAATTCTGCATTGGGGAAGAGGGAGCTGGTGGATTTGGGATATAATAGCCACTTGGCTGAGAAAAAGGACAGATTGCGGGTGGAGACCAGCGACATTGCACTTAGGAAGGGAAGTGAAAGGTGAATATTAAATTCATTCTTTTGCACATGCACAACCAAAAAGAGATCATCATGTGCAATGGTAGTAAAAATGACCCTGTAGACCTATAAAATCTGATAATTCTGTTAAATCTATCATCTAATAGTTCCGTCCCTTATAAGCCACTGTCATTGCCACTCATTCTATAGTCCTGTTCATAAACACTGCCCCCATAAAAAAGAATGATAAGCTCCTACTCTTCTTTTTATGATTTAAATCCTTAGCAATACTTCCTGAGCAAGGCAAGTATTTATATAAACAGCTAAGTTAAAGGTATTAACATCGACTTAAGGATTTGTATATGTAGAGGTTTGGTTGTGTGCAAATTTTGGACAGTCCATCGTTTTATAGACCTTAGAGCAGAGGTCTTCAAACTTTTTAGGTTGAGCCCCCCCAGTTGAAATTTTTTTATGTCGGGCCCCCCCACCACCTGACAGAAACCTCTGGAATCAGGTACACTACTACTCCGCTATAGCTCATCTCAGCTGCACAAGTTACAAGGACACCAGACAGCGCTGCAATATCACTGACATCAGAGGAGCCTGGACGGGTGAGAGCTGAATTGCTACAGAGTGTCTGTGTGAGTTAGTTGACTGACATTTGGGTTTAGGCTGGTCTGGCTCCTGCTTCCTGTGGCAGGAGCTGGTGGGCCGCCTCACAGTTTAAAGTTGACTGCTGGCAGTCATGGTTTTATATATGGCAGGCAGTGCAGCTTGCACGCATGCTATGTTGGACCGGACTCCATGTTGGCTGGGGCACACCATTATTGCTTTCCTTTGGGAGAGCTTGTATCCGGCGGCTGCTACCGGGACCCGACCCCACCGGTGCCATCAGGGCCGCCTGAGACTGCTGCGGGAGACAGTCAACGATAGTGCTAGGCACAGTCGCTGCTTGCGGCCAGTGGGGAGTTGTTGCCCGTCGCCGTCTGTGTTCAGAGTCAGGTCAGTGAGATTTGTATTTCTATCACCTCATGGCCAATGGGAGAGAGAAATTGATGTGCGCCGAGTTGAGGTGCTGAGCCCCCATGTGCAGCTGTTCTGCTGCCTCGGGTATCTCTCTTCTCAGTGAAGCCATAGGAGAGCTGGTGATGGTCTGTGCTCTCGTCTGTTTATTTCCTGGTAAATGACCCCCCCCCCCCCTCATCGAAACTCCTTGCTTCTTCAGAGCTGCAGGTCTCCCCTCCTTTACCAGTGAACTGGCCAACTGACGGGGATCGGAAGCTCCCTGCAACAATCATGGCTCCCCTCACCACCAGGCCACTCAGAGTCTGGAGGAGTTGCTGTGCTATGAGAGGGGCTGATGCTAGCCAATTCACTCTTGCAGTAACTTCAACACTTTCATCAGACAATGCTGGCCCCTAGTATATCACTGTGAGCCTTATAAAAAATAGTGCAACCACAAGGCATAGAGATACATGGCATTTTCATAAGGTGAAGCATGTAGTGAGACAGTGTACAGGGCACTAAGACACCCACGGCCGAGTGTGTGTTTAAATTAAATTCATTGGCAACACACAATCAGGCCACTGCCAGCAGTCAGTGGGTGCTGGTCGTAAAGTCTGCGTCACATTACAACATCTACTCTAAAATGACACTGTTTCTCGATGCTCAAATGGGTATAATTTATAACTATTGAAATGTTTCTCTCATCTTCATTGCTTGACTTTACTTACAAGAAAATGTCACGCTTAGTCCTTGAAACATGACTCATAATTACACTAAAATTATGGTAATTTCACATATAGTACTCAAACTTTGGCAGCTATGTTTAATTTAACGAGAAAACTTGCCTTCTTTATGTGAAAAGCTAACCGTCCTGGGAGGGATAATTCTGAGAGCTGAAATGCTTCAGCTGCAGTGGGAGGCAGGGTTTCCTTTGCCATGACACCGATTCTGTTCGTTCGCTTTCGGTTTCATAGCAGAGGAGACTCACTGCCTGCAACTGAAAGCCTTTCATCTCTCGGAGACTCGGAATTACATTTCTTTCAAAATCTCAAAGGTATGGGCATGTCGTGCCCCATTAAGTGTTAAACAATTAAATGCGTGATCTTAAGGTGGAGTGCGCGCCCCCCCTGAGATGGCGCTGCGCCCCGCCCCACAGATTGAAGAACTCTGCCTTAGAGCATAACCTCTCCTCAGACAATTACTGTAGTCACTCCCGCCATAAGGCAATTAAATAGCGAGGATCTGCTGGCTCATCATACCTATTTCTAGTTGTGACTGGCAGGAGCCAACTGATTACTAGCTAATGTTTTCAGTGAAAAACGTTTACAAATAGAATGTGGTGTACAAAATATTGTCCTACAAAAATATGATGGCTAAAATAAATCATAATTAAGATATTTATGTATGGATTAGTTTACGTTTCTGTTGGAAGATGGTTTATTAGTATGTGCAGGTAAGTACCTACAGCTGGTAACAGTACCACAATCACAAATGAGGTCCATTCAAGTCTCAATAAATAAATCCGTGCTCAACCCTTGGGAGCTTGGCTCACGAACAGTCAGGCTTAACTGGGGAGACAGGTGTGTAAAGCATGTAATAACACCAAAACAGTAAATAAGTAAAACACAACACTCAATGAAAATCCAACACCAATTTAGAAACAAATGAAATATTTTTATGATTAAAATGACACAAAAAAAGACAAAAATCCTATGTAGGGAACCGGAGATCTGAATGTTGAAAGATTAAAAGTAAAATTAGCAGTTAGAAGCAAGTAGTGCTCAAAGGGTTATAAAAAGGTCAAGCTGCTCTGAGACAAAGTCAAGGGTTTAGGCCACCTGCAATGTAACACTTTTACACTTACTTCCAGAAGTGTTCTTGATGCAGGAAAGTGGTCCACAGCACCAGCCAAGGGTTCAGAAACTCTGGTTTGCCTCTTGGGGTCTGCAACTAAAACTCCTACAATGCATCTGGTCAATCCAAGTAAAATCCAGGTGAAGCTTGTCAGCTGGACTTGTCCTTGTTATTGATGCTGCAGGTAGCCCTTCCAGCACTTTTCTACCTGTTGCTAATCAGGGAGTCCACACCTTTAGTTGTGAAGCCTTGTGAGTGCAGCTGGGGCAGTCCTTATTAGTGCAGTCCTCCCTTGTACAGACCAAGGGTCCAGCAAGGCAGTCCTTCTCCTCCAGGTGTTTCTGTTGTGTCTTTGAGGGTCCATAACACCCACCAAGGGACCAGAAGCTCTGATTTGCCTCTTGGAGGTTGAGGAAAATGAAATTTTACATGGCCAAATGTGTCCTCTGCGTGTACCCCACGTTTAGTGTACTTGCATGTCATCCATGCATTTTCCCTCCCATGTCTGTAATAATGATGCCTCTGCATTTCCGTCCCACTTTAGGATGTCAGTTACCAAGTCTCCCATGAAAGAAACGTTAATTCTGCACTGAGGCCTATGTTGCCATGTGTTTGCATTGTGCACGTTTAATATATCGAGATGAACCCATTTTGTGGCTCAGCCTGAGCCAGGACCCGAATTAAGGTTTTCATGCCTCCAGACACTCTGAGGGCTGCAGCTACGTATCCCTGACCTCTCGCATACTTTTGGCGCAGCAGAGAGGGGCCCAGCACGGAGTGCCAAGACAGTATTTTGCACACAGTTATCTGCTTGCTCTACAGAATCACATTCCTGCCTGGTGAAGAAGGTAAACAGAACCCGTCTGCTGAGATAGGGCCTAGTCTTTCTGTCTCTGTTTAAGTGATTTGCAGTGCTCGCATCCATAGAAAGCCCAAAAGCCCCCACGCAAATGAACGAAGAAATATATATGCCCACACCGGCTCTTGGTGAAGAGCGACCTTTGCTTCAGATAATACATCCCCGGACCTAAGATATCAGATAATACCAGACGTGCAGGTCGTCCTGACACTGAAGGCCTCTCTACTAGATCGAAAGTCAGCTCCCCCCAGCTTCCCCCCAGTTACACGTTAGTTGCACGTCATGACCAAGTTGCGCACACAAGTAGGGTAAAGGTTCCAGCTGGCCATGCAACCCCCCTCTATGCATCCACCCACCTATGACACACCTATGACTCCTCAAGTGAACGCCCACATGTACGCCCTCATGCACGCCCACATGCTCTTATCTCTCTCTTTCTCTTGCTCTGCCTGGAGCGCTCCTCCCTATGTACAAGATTGAATGTATAAATATTGTACTCTGTGAATAAAGTTCAGAAGACCCTTCCTGAACCTTAGTGGTGATGGAACCGATTCTCCCTTAACTCGAGTTATTGAAATAAAGCCCTTTTGAATCGGACACCACGAACTCTGCCTCTCATTTAATGCATGACCCTTTGTTTAAGTATAGAAATTATGACAGGGTAATACTTTATTTACCACATAAATCTGGCGCCCGAACAGGGACCAATCCCCTTCCCCACGCGCCGGAGATGTAGGTCCAGCCCTTGCCCCCTTCTGCAGCCGTGACGGACTTCAAAGTGCACGCCAGCGGGACTTCCTGCTTACTCCCTCAGGCCCACGGAGGAGACGGACTGCGACCAGGCATCCACACGAGGCGGTGAGGATCGCGGATCATCCCAACCAGAGCCCAACCCATGAGAGAGCAAGGTCCGAGGTTTTCCGAAGGTCCACCTGTTCCGCGGCGCAGGCGCAGTATCAAGTTTCCGAGGCCTTCAAGTTCTGCTTCCCGGTGAGTACCACTATGGGGAACGCATAAAGTTCAAGACGGGTTCATTTATATGAACTCGGTAGAGACGTGCCCGTTCACACGGGCACGGTAAAGACGTGTCTCTTTACGAGACCGGTAAAGACGGGTCCATTTCGGTGGGCACGGTAAAGACGTTTCTCTTTACGAAACCGGTATGGTTGTGCTGTATTCCAGTGCATAAAGTTAACTGTTTTCAAGTCCATGTTTTATTCCATGTATCAGTCAAACTGTATCTGTTTTAATGTTTTAGTGTTGTAGTGTGAATGATTGTTTCAGTCAGAGTATTTTTGTGTTTATTGTGTTGTTCATTACGTTGGTTTCAACATGCCACTGTTTTCGAAATTACGTCAGATAGGGACTAGGAAAGGCATACTCGAAGAGTCAGTTAACATCCCGCCTAGAGACACACCTGGTCATTACATGTATAATAAGCACGGGCTAGATGCCGTATTGTTTTTAGACTTATGGGTAGATTACACGAAGGATTTAGACGAAAAGTACAGATGGCTTGCCTCAGGAACATGGGATTCTGAATGCATTATGAAAGTAGAGGAAGCGCTATGGAAAAGGAAAGTAAGACCCTCTCAGAAAGATGCCATTGAGTTATGGCGCAAAGAGTCACATAGGAGATCAGAGAAAGAATTCCACCAAGCAGAGAGAAGTAAACAAGCAGCGGAAAAAGCCAAAGAAAAAGAACTGCGGGAGGAGGGGGAACGGGTCAAGGCAGAACAGGCTGATAGAGAAAGAAATGCCGTCGTTACTGGTATTTATCCCGTCCTCTCAGAAGAACTAGCTAGAGTGACCCCCTCAGAAACTCCCCGTAGGTCGCGAACGCCACCACCTGTACCCTTTAGAGTACGTAGGAAAAAGACGACAGCCTCACAGGCTTTTATTTCCTCCTATCTAGAGGAGCCCGCACCGGACTATGTAAACGCAGATTTCCCTCCGCCCCCATCAGCGGCTCAGCTCCAACAGCTCCAGCAGGTCGTGAAAGACGACGTAGGGCCAGGGGCAGTAGGGGGAGGGGCGCCAACGCCAACGTTAACGCCATATAAGTTTACTGTAGATGTAACAATCTCACGCTGTATTTACGATCCAGTACCAGGAAAGGGCTCAATGCTCGTGTTTTCACTAAGACTAAGAAAAGCCGTCGACTATTTGGTCACACTACCTGACATGAAAGAACACCTAGATAAAATATACCGTTTCATTAGAACGGGGGAGGGACCCGAGTGTATAGAAGAGGCCATGGAACACAGAAAGGTAGGGGTCAAGAACTACATCCTACGTTTTATGATTAACTGTCTGATCAGGGAACAAGACCAAAGAGACGGAGATGTAAGGCATGGTTTGATAGAATGGAGTGACAACATAGATGCCGGTCGGCATGATAAACAGGGACAGACAGATAGCATGACGATGAAAATACGAAAGGAAATATTAGCAATACACAGAATGTGGTCTGACGAGAAGGGTGAGTCATCATCGGAAGAGTCAGAAAACGAGGCAAAGGACAAAATGAATTATGTAGGTAAGGCCCGACAGTTTGACAGGCCCAAGTGCCTCGATTACCGTAAACAGGGACAGGCTATAAAAGAAAGATATTCCCTTGAAAATCTATTCCAAGCTACTGAAAAAGCACTGAAACGACGGATAGAGAGCGAGCGATATCACACCCCACACGAAAAGGAATTGGCCCGGTCAGCCACCCAGTGGGTGTCCAATTCTAATATATATAGCAATGATATAGTGGCCCAAACTTTCTTGAGCCTTCCGCCGAACGAACAGCGTTTGGCCGGTATTTACATGGTTCAACATTTGATAACGTTGTATGAAAGCCAATATTCTGATCCTGGTCACTTGTATAAATTACTGGACGACATACTTCTAGAAAGATGGACAGGCCTAGGTACTGACTTAATTAATGTGATTCTGGATCAACGACATAAGTACCTGAATTCTCTGACCACATGCATGTTTCCCGCCCCACACCACGACAGAAAGCACCTATACATAGACAGATAGAACCCCCTACGAGAGGTTCATCCCGTTAAAACTACATCCGGTGAGCTTCAAGGAGTGTATGTTTACACCCCCTTGACGAAATTAGAAATACTGGAAATGAAAAAGATGCTGCCCTGCCATAATAAGGACCCGGGGGGGTTTCACCGTGAATTAAAAGACATTCTCCGCATCGGAGATTATACGTACGCTGACATTCTGAAACTATTGAAAGTACTGTTGCCTGCAGGTATTTATGAAAAGCTTAAGGAAAAAGACTGGGAGGTGGGAGAGAAAAAGTTAAGTTGGGCAGAATTGGAAACAGAGGATAAAGCCCGACTTCCGGGGGTGGGTCTTGGGGACAAAGCTAGAGAACTACCTGAACTCCTAATACAGGTTTTGCCGAGACTATTGACTACTAAAAAGGAAGATTGGGATGCTATTTCAGCCTGTAAACAGAAACAAGACGAGGACACAAGTGATTTCTATTCTAGATTCGAGAAATGCTTTGCAATTAATAGTGGCCTTAAGCCCAGTAGCGAGTCATATCCTCATCTTTTCGTGAGCAAATTAGTAGAGAATTCCCTACCCCAGATCAAGAATAGAGTACTGAAGGTTGAGAGTACTTGGCAAGCAAACAGCCCTTCCCAAATGTTGCAAATGCTACAATATCACCAGAACAGAATTAGAGAAGAGCAGGATCAGGAAAAGAGACGCATGAAAGAGACAAAAATGAAGGTGCTGGTTGCCCAATCGGTACCAGCAAACGCGAACAAAAATGGCAAAAATACCACGACACCTGTCAAAGGGAACTGTAATTATTGCAAGCAACCAGGTCACTATGTAAATGAATGTGCTGTCCTGAAACACAATATAGCTACAGGCAAGACAAAAGAACGACCACACGTTCCTAGGCAAAATAGCACCCCACAGAACACACAAAAGACAGTAGTGAATTTTCCACCCCCACCACCGCCTGTTAATGCCCCGACACAAATGTATCAGTACACACAGTCAGACTATCCAGAATACCAAGCATACTCATGAAACAGCCTTGAGAGGGAAGTTGGCTTGCCCCTTATTGAGGTTCCTGTAGATCAAGAGGGTCGTTATGTACATAGTCGTGTATTGGGAAAGGACAGAAAATTTCTGATTGACACAGGGGCGAGCAGAACTACCATCAGCCATGACGAGGTTCCAGGGGCACCCCTCTCGGGCTCTCAGAATGTTTCCCTGGGATTTTCAGGAAAGCCTATTGTTAATGAAGTATCGAAACCAGTTTCCCTAGGAGTTGGTCCACTGTCACGTACCACAGACTTGCTACTTACTAAATCATGTCCAGAAAATGTACTTGGTATAAAGACATTAAAAGAACTAGGAGCAGTTATATGTTGTTCTCCGGAAGGAGTGCGATTGTTTTTACGTGATTTTAAGGGACATTATGTGTTGAAAGATTTTGACCACGGGCTCCAGAATGTACCACAGCACCTATGGGCACAAGGTCCGACTGATATAGGTTACATGAACATAACACCATACTGTGTCACACTCAAAGCAGGAGTAGTGCTACCACGTATACAACAATACAAGTTACCACCTGATGCCGTAGTGGCCTTATTGAAAATTATTGACGAGCTCATTGCACAAGGGGTGGTAGTGGAGACTGACTCGAATGTATGTAATTCACCTGTAATTCCTGTCCTTAAACGAACAGACCCTAATGCACCACCAGTTTACAGACTAGTTGTTGACCTTCGAGAATTGAACAAATGTGTAGTCCCTCAATACCCAGTGGTCCCAGACATTTCTTCATTGCTGACTGCTATTGATTCTGAGGCAACGTTCTTTACAGTCATTGACTTGAAGAATGCTTTCTTTAGTGTCCCCATTCATCCCGACAGCCAGTATCTCTTCGGATTCAGTCTAAATGGACGCAGCTTTAAATTTACGAGAGCTCCCCAAGGTTTTACAGAGAGTCCTAGCATTTACAGCCAAGCATTAAAAAGACAGCTGGACAGTATTGATATGCCTACCAACACTGCACTGCTCCAATACGTAGACGACATTCTAATTACAGCACGATCAGAACCAGACTACGAAAATGCATCACTGACAGTTTTACACTTTCTGGCAGACAAGGGGCACAAGGTGTCCCCTTCAAAGTTGCAATTCTGTGCACAGCAAGTGGTGTACCTTGGACACTTGCTGTCCAAGAGGGGTAGACAGCTGACACAAGAACGTATTCAGTTAATTGCTAACCTTTCACAGCCCAAGACACAAAAGGAAGTACGGGCCTTCATTGGCCTCACTTCATACTGTAGACAATGGATTCCCCAGTATGCCTATCTAGCCAAACCACTCATACAGTTGACAATACAGGAGGCAGCGTCTTCGACTGTCCTCCCTTGGACACAAGAACATACCTTGGCATTTGAAGAATTAAAAAGAGCCTTATGTCAAGCGCCAGTTTTAGCGACTCCTAGTTACAGCAAACCCTTTATGCTTTTCGTAACTGAACGAGATGGAACAGCATTATCTGTCCTCACACAAGATCAAGCAGGAAAACACAAGCCGTGTGCTTATTTTTCTAGTACACTGGATCCAGTGGCCCAGGCTCTGCCTGCGTGCCTGAAATCAGTTGCAGCAACAGCCCTAGCCATAAGAGAAAGTGACTCCATAGTGCTGGGACACCCCCTGACTGTCCAGGTACCGCATGCAGTGGAAGTTCTCTTGAACAGGACACAGACACAACACTTGACCGTAGCGAGACTGACAGGATATGAACTGACGTTATTTCAGCCACACATAGAAATCAGACGATGTAACATTCTTAACCCTGCTACACTTTTGCCCTCAAGTACAGTAGACACCGCACCACATGACTGTGTGGAGGTAATGAATACAGTGACGAAACCAAGACAAGACCTGATAGATATCGCATTGCCAGACCCTGACCTGACACTTTATGTAGATGGTTCATGCATGAGAACAAGTACGGGAGAGTTAGTGGCAGCATATGCCGTGACCACTGCTACTGAAGTCATAGAGACACAAAGAATAGACACCCTGTCAGCACAAGCAGCAGAGCTCATCGCTCTGACACAAGCCTGCATAAGAGCTAAGCACTTGAAAGTAAACATTTATACAGATTCACAATATGCATTCGGTGTAGTTCATGATTTCGGAGTCCTGTGGAGGGAGAGAGGTTTCTTGACCTCCCATGGGGCTAAAATTCAGCACGGCCCGCTTATTCAGGCTCTGTTAGACGCCATACATTTACGTACAGCCATAGCTATCCTGAAATGCAAAGCACACACCAAAGTTACAGACACCATTTCCCAGGGTAATGACCTGGCAGACCGAACTGCTAAACTTACAGCCCAAACACCAATAGACACGATAAAGACAGAGGTACCATTACTGACAAAAAGTATGACAGTCAGGGATCCTTCTCAGGATGTACTCGACATACAGACACATGCCACTTCAGATGAAATAAAGAAATGGACTGAACAAGGAGGGGTCCAGACTGACCAAGGTTGGATGACTAAAGGCAAAGCTACATGGTTTCTTCCAGACTCCATGGTACAAGTGATCATAAACACAGCACATAGTCCAGCACACTTGTGAGAGAAGGCAATGTTAGACAGCTTACAGAACATCTGGTTTAACAAGCACCTGCGTGCAGCAGCGAAACAAAAAGTTAGAACTTGTATGATCTGTTGCCAGTTCAATCCAGGTAAAGGCATCCCGGTGGAACAAGGCGGATTTCATCCTCCTGACCACCCTTTTGAGGTCCTCCAGATGGATTACATCCAAATGGACAGATGTAGAGGTTACAAGTATGTCCTGGTAGTTGTGTGTGCACTAACTAGATGGACAGAAGCGTATCCAGTCCCAGATTATACTGCTGTGACAACCGCCAGGCAATTGGTGCAAGAATTCTTCCCCAGATACGGATTGCCCCGTGTCGTGTACTCAGACAATGGTCAACCTTTTTCTTCTGAATTAATGAAGCAAGTGTCCCTTCTGTTAGGATATCAGTGGAAGTTTCATTGTGTACGACACCCTGAAGCAGCAGGCCTTGTCGAACGACCTAATCAGACAATAAAGACAAAACTAGCAAAGATCTGTGCAGAAAAAGGCGTGGATTGGATGGTAGCCTTGCCGGTTGCCCTCTTTTACATGCGTATGGTAGCTCATTCCAGAACAGGCCTATCTCCGTATGAAGTGGTTTTCGGTAGACCGCCAAATATGTGGGGTACGCCTATGCCTAAAAAAATAACTGATGTTGACAGTAACATGCTGACAGATTACCTGGCTTCCTTGATGTCTGCACTACTCTCTTGTCGTTCACAGGTTGCCGCCGCCTTCCCTGACAACACCCAAGTCAAGGAGCACGCCATCGTCCCTGGAGATTTCGTCTTCGTGCGGAACTTTGATCGATCAAGCCCCCTTGAGCCGCGTTGGAAGACACCGAAATTAGTGCTACTGACCACGAGGACAGCGATCAAGGTCGAAGGAAGAAAAGGATGGCTTCATGCCCATCATTGTAAAAAGTACTTTGGAGATTCTGGAACTTTGATAAAGACAAAAGACAGTACAGACTTTAAGCCCCCTTTGCTAGAAAAGACTCTGCAGCAAGAGTATAGGTCCAAGTTACGATCTAGAAAGTCAGACAGCGTTTAATTGTTTAAGTCCACTAGGTGGTGAATCGGTTAGACAGGTTCCTGACATGTATAAGATCGTAGACCAGAATAGTAAAAAGAGCAAAATGAAAGAAAAATACTGCAAGATATTACGCAGTAGATGTATAGTAACTCTGATTTTTCTGTCTCTTCTGTGCATCACTATAATATGTATCAGCTTGACACTACATGTTTTCTTTCCTCCTATTGCCTCACATATGCACTTTTCCTTTAATGACACTGTAGAGCATACATTCAGTGATCTGCCTCCCCATGAACTGTCATATCGACTAGCCCTGCGCAACAATACTTTTATTCGCACCGTTCTCATCAGACCAGCAATGCAACAGATTGCTGGGTATGTGGCCAACTTCCACCTTATCAAAAGACGAAGGGAGTACTGCCCTTCTTCCCTTTTCCGTTCTCGCACAATGGTTCGTGCGGAGCATGGTTTGCTTTAATGTCATCACTAGACAGAACTTCCATAGTTTACCAGGGTGACTGGATATGGGGAAATTTGAATAAAGTAATGAATGAGGCATGTTTTCCAGACAATGGCGGTCTCCCCCAAAGGAAGGGGACCGATCTAAAAAATGAAGAGTACGAGCAAGGAAATGCTTCCCTTAGCTTTATGATTCTGAATGTTCAGCCCAAGCAAAATACAGGTCCACCGACTATTACAGTCCTACCAGTTAAAGGTGATCTGTGTGTTAGCAAGAAAGGATCAGTACATATGGGACACAGCGAGTGTAAAGCTGTGGTCGAGTTTAATGATAAAGGAAAGTCCTCTTTCAAAGCATCACGCCATACCTATTTCATTTGCGGTCAGACAGCCTATGTACATTTGCCCTTAGACTGGAGTGGGACGTGCTATATAGCGTTCCTACTGCCACCTGTCTTTCTAGCCCCATCCCATTATCATCGAGATTCACGACTAGAGCATGTTAGACATCGGAGAGAGACCGATTCCTCCGTGATTGATCAGACTGAGACAGCTTGGGAGCAATATACAGATTTTAATAGAGGATTCTTTTTCTTCATAGGTCCTGTCCAAAACAGTAAACTCATACGCAGGTTAACAAGAACTCTAGAAGCAGTAGTGAATGAGACTGCATCTGCCCTGGCTAACTTGACCCAGGAACAGTCTGCCATGAGACTTGTTGTTCTTCAGAACCGTCTTGTTCTTGACGTCATCCTGGCAGATAGGGGCGGGGCTTGTAGAGTGATCGGCTCCAGTTGTTGCGTTTTCATTCCGAATAACGCCCATCTGTGTAAGCAGCAATAACAAGGCTCCACAAAATTGCTCATGATATACGCCAAGACCCAGGCACATGGACTTGGTCCGGTTGGCTCTGGGGTGCAATATCCGCATGGGGATGGAAAGTATTGTCGTTCCTAGGAATGATACTGCTTATGATATTCGGCTTATGTCTCTGTCTGCAGTGTGGCCCGGCGATTTGCGGCCTGTGTGCCACTGCCTGTATTCCCCATCCACGTATACAAAAGATCAAAGACGAACAAATGATGCTGTATGATCAGATATACGGTCACCACCCCCTTTTGTACCGCTTTGTGTGCCATAAGTTGGCAGGGTATGCTCAGACGTGAGTCCCTTGCTCACTTTGCCACTGGATTCAATCAAGCTGGGCTGAAGACGGCTAAAATGCCAGAAACCGGTCCTCGGAAGATTGTTTCCGGTCCAGGGAAGGCATGGCTTGGCAGTTCGGGCTGGACTATTCCCATGAGGCACAGGGTCAGACTGATTTGTATATGGCCATGTCTGAACTGGGGTGGCAGAGTGGGCTAAAGAACGGTGATGGATTAAACCTAGATCTGTTGACTGGGTGTGAGTGTTTGATTGGTTCAGATGGTACGTCCATCACCACCCCCTTTTGTACCGCTTTGTTTGCCATAAATTGGCAGGGTATGCTCAGACGTGAGTCCCTTGCTCACTTTGCCACTGGATTCAAGCAAGCCGGGCTGAACACGGCTGAAATGCCAGAAACCGGTCCTCCGAAGCTTGTTTCCGGTCCAGGGAAGGCATGGCTTGGCAGTTCGGGCTGGACTATTCCCATGAGGCACAGGGTTAGACTGATTTGTATATGGCCATGTCTGGACTGGGGTGGCAGAGTGGGCTAAAGAACGGTGATGGATTAACCCAGATCTGTTGACTGGGTGTGAGTGTTTGATTGGTTCAGATGCTCCGTCCATCACCACCCCCTTTTGGACCAATCAGAAGAGGCTGCTACAGGGCTAATTTGGTAACTTTAGGAAAGCAGTTCTATAACTTCTTTCCTGCCACAGTTATATTAAACCCAACTGTGGCAAGTAGCTGGATTTATTACAACTATTATTTTCATACTTTGCATTATTTTTCTAGCTCACTCCTGTCAAAAGTTACACTTTATTAATAATTAATAAAGCCTTCCTATGTTAGCCTATGGAGCTAGCTGTCTACAATGGAGAGAAATGAAATTGGCAGTGTTTCTCTTACTTTTATAGTGTCCCTGCTTATTTTAACGATACACCCTACACCGGGGACACCCTGGGAAGACCTTGGGGGTGACTTGTATGTAAAACTAAGGTAGTTTAAGATTTTGGAACTACTTTTAATTCCAAAGTCAAATTTGGACATAGTTTGATTTTAAAAGCAGCCTTCAAAGCAGGGCTGGCTTTAAAATGACAGCAGACACCTCAGCAGTGCACACTTAAGTGCATTTAATCCACTAGGCTTCTAAACCCACATGCCCTACCGTATACTAGGGACTTATAGGTAGTTTGTCAAACAGAACACTGGCTCTGAGCCTGGTTATCAGAGCCCAGGGTACAGTCAGAGTCAGAAAGCCAGACTCTAGTAGGTCAAGATGGGGCCAAAAAGTGGGGAGACTGCTGCAAAAAGCTGTTTTCTATACTTAACTCCACATATATCTGCCTCGACTAACCAAATCTTCAAGGTAGGTGGCAGTGGAGTTAAGAATAGTAAGTGTATTCTTACATATGTATACATTCTGTCACAATATTTTGATTCTCGATATTAGGATATGTTTTCTGTCTAACATTCAACTTCTAATGGAGAGTAAAATCGTGGAGATGTGTACCAAGTTGCCAGGGAAAGTTTATTACTAGTCTTGTTAATGTTATATGATGTTTCTTGATGTATATCCATACTAATATAATAAAGAGAGAGCCCAAACATTTGAGGCGGGTAATCTCAGGAACCACAGCACCAATCACAACACCCAATACAGCGTTGGAAAGGGCAGTTGCAGCAGAAGGACATAGGCTATGCAGCGGCCCCCCAAATACATTTAGAAGGTAAAAGAACCGTGCCAGCAAAGTAGTCCCTTGTGGGCGTGTCTGCGTTGTGCTGTGGGCGTGACAAACGCTGGGGCGTGTGGTATGTTCCGCCCTTCATGCCATGTCTCATATCATGTGCTAATCCCACCCTGCTCCCTTTAAATACCCCTGCACCCCATAATCATAACCCACCCATACTTCTTAAAATACCCCAACACCCTTAAACACTAACCCATCTTAACCCTATAAATATACCCCGTACCCCAAAACCCAAACCTATCCCTAAACCCTAAAAATACCCCTGTTCCCCAAAACCCAAACTTAGCCCTGAACCCTATAAATACCCCTGTACCTCATAACCCAAACCTACCCCTGAACCCTAAAAATACCCCTGTACCCCAAAACCCAAACCTAGCCCTGAACCCTATAAATACCCCTGTACCTCATAACCCAAACCTACCCCTGAACCCTAAAAATACCCCTGTACCTCAAAACCCAAACCTAGCCCTGAACCCTAAAAATACCACTGTACCCCAAAACCCAAACCTACCCCTGAACCCTAAAATACCCCTGTACCCCAAAACCCAAACCTAGCCTTGAACACTTAAAATACCCTGGTACCCCAAAACCCAAACCTACCCCTGAACCCTAAAAATACCCCTGTACCCCAAAACCCAAACCTAGCCCTGAACCCTAAAAATAACCCTGTACCCCAAAACTCAAACCTACCCCTGAACCCTAAAATACCCCTGTACCCCAAAATCTAAACCTATCCCTGAACCCTAAAAATACCCCTGTACCCCAACCCTAGCCCTGGACCCTTAAAATACCCCTGTACCCCAAAACCCAAACCTACCCCTGAACCCTGAAAATACCCCTATACCCCAAAACCCAAACCTAGCCCTGAACCCTAAAAATACCCCTGTACCCCAAAACCCATACCTATCCCTAAACCCTAAAAGTACCCTTGTACCCCATAACCCAAAACTATTATTGAACCCTTAAAATACCCAAACACCCCAAAACATATACCTGAGTACCCCAAAACATATACCCCTATACCCATACTTACCTTATCCAAACATAAAAAAAACATGCTTTTACCATTCATGCATTTACAACGAATTTCGTTGTAAATGTATGCGTGGTATAAGCATATAAAATGTAATACCATGCCTTTGCGGAGTCATGGTACTTTCATAATGAAAGTATGCGGAGTGATGGTATGCGGAAAGAAAGTTGCGGAATAATGGGTGTTTACCCTCCCCCGGTAAGTACATGGGTGGCACGGCGGCCCACATCTCCAGCAACATACTCATATTTTTTCACCACCCATTTGAAAAATGCACAGGTCTCTCTCATTGATGGCCAGTACCGACATACACTTTTAGACACACCTCCCGCCACAAGTTCTAGAATTGCAAACTTTAGAGCTGGGGAGCTACGTTCGAATCTCGGCATCAGCTCAACATCCTGTGATTCCAGGCAAATCGCTTTGTCTCCCTGTGCCTACCACAAATGAATGTGTTCTTCTGTAATGTAAATTGTGCTCATGCCATGTTGTCGAGTTCGCGCTATATAATATTGCAAGGAAAAATAAAGTAGGGAAACTCGAGTTCACACACTCTTCAGTGCATCAGCAGTACACTGTGAATCGGAGCATGTCACAGGCCTGTCACAGATAAGAAATGCTATCTAAACGAGATTTTAAAAAGCTAGGACCGGAGGCAGATTCTTCAGAGTTGCGGCCGCCAAACTCTGGAACAGTATGCCCCTAGCTATCCGGAACAGTATGCCCCTAGCTATCCGTCAAACGAATGAACTCCTTCCTTTTAGGAAACGTGTCAAAACCTGGCTGTTTCCAAAGGGTTAACTTGATGGCCATGGTACTGCTTGCTCCCCCCGTGCTCCTGCCCTCTGGAGATATCTCAGCGCCAGGATACCTGTAAGGTGACAGCTGCGCTTTACAAATGTGTCAAATAAATAAATAATAAGGCGTATTTTAGGGTTCAGGGGTAGGTTTGGGCTTTGGGGTACAGGGGTATTTTTAGGGTTCAGGGGTAGGTTTGGGTTTTGGGGTACAGGGGTATTTTTAGGGTTCAGGGGTAGGTTTGGGTTTTGAGGTACAGGGGTATTTATAGGGTTCAGGGCTAGGTTTGGGTTTTGGGGTACAGGGGTATTTTTAGGGTTTAGAGATAGGTTTGGGTTTTGGAGTACAGGGTATATTTATAGGGTTAAGATGGGTTAGTGTTTAAGGGTGTTGGGGTATTTTAAGGAGTAAGGGTGGGTTATGATTATGGGGTGCAGGGGTATTTAAAGGGAGCAGGGTGGGATTAGCACATGATATGAGACATGGCATGAAGGGCGGAACGTACCACACGCCCCCAGCGTTTGTCACGCCCACAGCACACGCCCACAGCACAACGCAGACACGCCCACAAGGGACTACTTTGCTGGCACGGTTATTTTACCTTTTAAATGTATATGGTGGGCGTCTGCATAGCCTATGTCCTTCTGCTGCAACTGCCCTTTCCAACGCTGTATTGGGTGTTGTGATTGGTGCTGTGGTTCCTGAGATTACCCGCCTCAAAGGTTTGGGCTCTCTCTTTATTATATTAGTATGGATATATATATATATATATATATATATATATATATATATATATATATATATATATATATATACATATTATATTATTTGAATCCGTGAACCAAGGAGGATGACGCCATGTGCAATTGTAACAATCCTTTATTCATCAAACCGCCATTAAACAAGTTTCGGCTGATCCCAGCCTTGTTTACCGGATCAGCCGAAATGTGTTTGATGCGGTTTGACGAATAAAGGATTGTTACAATCGTACATTGCGTCATCCTCCTTGGTTCAGAGATTAGAATAATATTTCAGACCATCTCCTGCGAGATCCGGTTGGCGACGCGCCCTTCGATTTGGTTTACAGCATGCAACTGCAGGAGAGCAAAACGGAGAACGATATATATATATGCTGCTGAGCTGCACCACCGAAGAATATATGTGGCCACGGAGTACTGGATATACAAGGTTCACGAAGTGGGACACAAACTAGGATTGAGGACAATTGCTGGGCACCGGGGCTCATGTGCGAGCCTTGAATTGGCAAGGAATTGGAGCGCATCCATCAAGGATAGAATTCACACACTACAACTCCCATAAAGCCACGCACTTTCATCATGAGTGTCCAATTAACGGCGTGCGATATTGCTGAAAAGGAGGCTTTGGGTGTACATGCACTCATGGACTGCGTCACCCTTGAAAAAGAGATCTTCTCAAAATGCGTTGGGTGCAGTCAAGTGCTTTTAAGAAACTAGTGAGCGTGACTGCCCATACCTGAATAAAGCTTTGTGTCGGGGAGAAGCTGTTTTGTGTCTGAGTTCAGCTCGCTTTCTGGACATCCCCACAGAGCCTGATATATATATTAATGTGATCAAGCTCCCTAGAGGAGTGAAACGCGTCGTGGGTGGACACTGGTCCTATGATTTAATTCAATAAATCTTAAAACTCTGCTATCCATTTGTGGATTTGTATTTTCTTCGTAAACCACAAGCTACGAAATTGAAGTCACTTGAGAGGTCTGCACCTGGTCGTGCTTTCGCCGAGTATTGGCGAAACAGGAACATTACTTTCATATATATATATATATATATATATATATATATATATATATATTCCTGCTCCAACTCCTTCTTTATCAAAACAGAGATGTCCATGCATTGAATTAAACACTAAGAAGCCCCAGAATTATGGTCGGTGTCCGTGTTTTGAATACTTAGATTGTGTTTGTTGAAATACGGAATTTCCAAGATATATATATTCCTGCTCCAACTCCTTCTTTATCAAAAAAGAGATTTACGCACTCTTAGGGGTATAAGCAGCATAACTCTATTCCAATTTGACCAGCAATGACAGACGCGGACGCATGTCGGCGAAATGCCTTTATCTATGTCAATTACTTTCTGGAACCGACATGTTTTTGAACATTTCTGATTTAAATAAAACAGAGAGAGGACTATCGCTTTTATTCCCTTAAACAGCGCCATTTTGAAGTGTACAATTCTTCTGCATTCTATATGCATCAACATCTATACCAAGCCTTCATGAAAGCCTTTCTGCATAAATGCACAGTTCATGGGAAATGGTTTGTCAATCAAGATTATACCTGACTTTAACAATTTACACATTTGATTACATTGCACGTTTTTCTGCCGTATATTGGTCTGGCCAATTCCCAGACATCACCACCTATTGCTGAGGATCGGCTTATGTCCTATCCCTGTTTGATATAGCCAACATTAAGTCAAATTTCTTTTTCTTCATTATTACTTTTTTAACCTAGTTATTTTAGCTATTTAATTCAATGTGAATCAACATACTCATTTCTTTGCATATATTCCTGCCTAGATATACTAATATAGATTCCATGATTAATACCCTCCCTCAGAGCAGAATATCTGCCCGGAAAATCCAACCTCTCTGCAGATTGGAACTCGAGGTTCCTCATAGACTACAACGATTGGAAACTCAACACATCTGTCTTCAATTCCCTCAATTATTTCTGGGGTCCTTTTCAAATAGACCTTTTTGCCAGTAGACTAACATTCCAACTGCAAAGTTATTACAGCTGGATGCCCGACCCGGGTGCTCTAGCGGTGAACGCCTTTCTCCAATCTTGGGAAGGGATCGTCGGTTATGCCTTCCCTCCCTTTGCAATGATCCAGAGAGTACTTCAGAAGTTGAGACAACAACGTTCATCAATTGTTCTGATAACTCCATTTTGGCCATCCCAAGCATGGTTCCCTACTGCTCTGGAACTAACTTATGATCTTCCGTTCCTTATTCCTTCATTCCTAGACCTCCTTACAGACGTAGATGGTCGAATTCACCCTCTCGATCTGTCTGTTTTTAGAAGGTGCCAATTCCTTCTTAGCATTTGTTTCAATTGATTGGCTTCCATCGAATAAGGCGTAATCAACCGGAACTTTCCGTTGTCTTGCTTTTTTTGTTTTTCGATCAACAGTGTTTCGCTTGGTATTTTTCTTACTTTATACAAAGTTGCTTCCAATGTTTCTGGTTTGTATCCCCTTATTTGGAATTTGGCTAAACAATCTGAGGCAGCCGCCTCAAAATCCTAATCTCGGGTACAATTCCTTTTTAGCCTGAGCAGTTCACCGTAAGGTATGCTCAATACCAATTTTTGGGGATGACTACTGGTTGCAAATAGGAGGGAGTTGCCTGCAGTGGATTTTCGGTAGAGGGCTGTCTCAATTTTGCCTCCTTCAATGAACACCTTCAGGTCCAGGTAGTCCACTGCCACTGGAATGACTGTGCCTGAAAAGTGTAAATTGACATTATTCATGTTGAGAAGGTTGATATCATCTCTAGCTGTATCCTCTGTGCCTTGCCACACAATAAAAAGATAATCGATGTACCTATACAATTTTATTACCTTCCCACTGGTGTTACCATCCTGGTAGGTTCTGGGCACCCGCTCCTCCCACCAGCCAACGAACAAGTTTGCATAACTGGGGGCAAAGCAGGTGCCCATCGCCGTACCGGACAACTGTTTGTAGTGTTGTTCCTCAAACAGAAAGATGTTATTTGTCAGGCAGAATTCCAAAAATTCCACTAACATGAGGTTGTGTTGTGCATACCTGAACTGTCATTTGTTTAGAGAGAATTTAACAGCCTCCACCCATGCTTCATGTTCTATACATGTGTAAAGGCTTGTGATGTCTAATACTATTAACAAATAGGTTGGGTCCCATTCTGCACACTTGATTTTGTTTAAAAAGTCCTTGGTGTCTTTCACATAGGAATCTAACTTAATCACAAACGGAGACAAAAAATGATGAATAAACATTGAAACATGCTCTGTAAGTCCTTGCAATAATGAGACAATAGGTCTACCGGGTGGATGCAAACAGTCTATACTAGCGGCATCCACAGCCGCTTTCCGCACCCGTCGAAGAGTGCGCCGTTGTCGATGGGAGCTGGAGCGCGCATATATATATATATATATATATATATATATATATATATATATATATATATTATATATATATAATATTCACTGAAAAAAACATAGGTTTTAGCCCATATATAGTTAGGGATTAGCATTTACAAAACCTTAATTTACTCGCACAAAACCATAGAAATTCGCATATATAGTTAGATGCAATAACTATATATCGCGCACCCGCAACCCACTGCTGATGATGTCACATATTACATCATTCATGACATGGTCAGTGACATCACTGATGACATCACTGATGACATCTCAAATGACATCACTGATGACATCTCAAATGACAACATCCAGTGACTGTATGTTTCTGTAAAGTTAAAATATGTCTTACATATTGAAGAATGAGTGGATGTATAAATGTTTGGATGAAGGATTTAGTAGGTGCATGACTGACTGTATGAGAGAATGATTAAATGTGTCTCACTGAGTGCATGGGTTAGTGACTAAACTGTCTTAATTTGTGCATCATTATTACTGTAGTTCTGTAAACTGCTGCATTTGTTGATCAGTAGCTATATGAGTAACTATATGGGTTATTGATTGGTTGCCCAAATATTTGTATGGGAGAGTGTGTGTGTGGGGGTGGCTGAGAGGTGTGTGACTCTGTGCATAGATGTGTGAGCAGTTGATTCAGTAGATGTATGGGTTCAAAAGTGCATGTGAAAACAGCTGTATGGGCGGTTGACTGTGTGCATGAGTGTATTGGTGAGTGAATGGATATCTCAGTGCTACATGTCAAAGTAACTACATATGTAAAACACAGTACATGTAAGAGTTGACATATATAAATAACTGTGCATAAGAGCCAGTGAATGTGTGAGTGGCTGTATGGATCATTGTGAACTTGTATCAGGGATTGTATAAGAGAGTAAATATGTGTTAGTATATGTTTGATTAAGTAAGGTGTGTATAACTGTATAGTTGAGGAAATGGAGGTGTGATTGATTCTTTGCATGACTGACTAGGTGTGTGAGTAACTCCATGGATGAGTGACAGTCTGTGAGAGTCTGTTTACACTGATTGTATCTAAGGTTATATTAGAGTCTGAAGAGGTTGATCGTATTATCACATGAATGATATCATCAGTGATGTGATCAGTAATGACAAATGAGATGTTATCAGTGATTTTACAAGTGATGTCATTTGAAATATCATCAGTGATGTCATCAGTGATGTCACTGACCATGTCATGAATGATGTCATTTGAGATGTCATCAGTGATGTCATCAGTGATGTCACTGACCATGTCATGAATGATGTAATATGTGACATCATCAGCAGTGGGTTGCGGGTGCGCGATATATAGTTATTGCATCTAACTATATATGCGAATTTCTATGGTTTTGTGCGAGTAAATTAAGGTTTTGTAAATGCTAATCCCTAACTATATATGGGCTAAAACCTATGGTTTTTTCAGTGAATTTCAATGGTTTTTTTAATAGCAAATATCAAAAGCTGTCAAATGTCAAGTACGTGATAGGTAAAAACTTTTTCGTGTTTATGCACGCTGATGTGCTTTGAACGCTTCCCCCCCCTCTTTTCTCTTAGTAGTACTCTCTCTTTGCAGATAGTGAAGGGTAGTTAACGCAGGCCTTTACCCCCGTTGTAATCCGTCGTGCCTGCTTGTCTCTCCATTTGATTGATTGTTATCCAAGCATTTACTGTTTTACAATTGATTCTCTTTGGTTCATTCTCTATTTACAAACAAGCACAAAGTCGCAATACTCTGTTTAGTCTTTGCAGATAGTGAAAAATCGTGTAAAAAAACAAAAGTAATCGAGCAAAATCAGTAGGCCACTACTGGGATCTCTTTTTGACCTCGCTAAAATAGAAACATTAGGAACAACCCTTCATGAGAAATACGAAAATAGTGAGATGAACTGAGCTCCACACCATGAGGGCTGCAAGACAGCTCGGCTCCGCCACCCACCCCGCCCAAAATAACGATAAACTCTATGCAAATATTATAAATATATACAACACACCAGCAAAGTAACAGGGTAAAACATTTCATTAAATAACTATTTACATAACTATTTTATACTTTTTGTTGCCTGATCCGGCTAGCTCAATCGATCGAGCATGAAACTCATAAACTCTGATAGCAAGCGTTGCTGCTGATGCTATGCAGACAAAAACTGGTTTTCAGTTTGTACATTCATCAAGATTTTTCCATCCAAGGCTGGTTGAGAGTTTGTAGAACAATAGCTTCAGATTTTCAACATACGGTGTGGTGGTGCGGACTGGGAGGGGGCGCTTGGCTCCTGCCCCCTCCCCAAGTCGTGTTGCCCTGGTGTGGCCTAAGATCGCCCCCGACATAGGCGGCCGGCTCCCGGGGTCCGGCGGAACTTTTTGCCTTTTGATGACTCTTCCATTCTGGACCTAGTCCCACAATCCGTTTGACCTGAAGACACGCTGTAGTGGGGCGCCCCTTTACCGTTTCAGTTGCCATTCCGCCCGCTTTTGCTACACTGTGCCTCTTCCGCCATTCAGCTGTTTACCGCCCGCTCTTGCGACTTCAGCGTCTCGCTCACCATGTAGTTGAGTTGCTCCCGCTCTTGCGATGCAGCGATAGGCGGCTGCCACAAGACTCTCAAAATGGCGGCCGGCTCTTCAGATTTGGGCGTGATCCACTAAAATGGCCCTGGGACACCTTGGAACTCGGACGCTTGTCTGCTAGGGCTTGGGCCCCATTCTCGAAAGCGTCCCCTGAGCCTTGAAGATTCTACAAAAGTCTTAGGGGCCCCCGACTCCCGCAGGCTTCTGGTGGGGAGCGGCTGCCATGATTGCTTGTGGAATGGCCATGACTGAGCTACGAGATGGTGGTGCTCTCATGCTGACGCCAGCTTCAGTCTGAAACATCCAGAAACACTGTATACTACCAATTCGATCAGTTCCGGTAGCGCCCCAACGTGACCCGGTAGGGAAGAACTTGCCCTCCCCTCTTTGACTGATGGTTCTTGTTGCCTGTCCCTTCTGTTGTCATTTAACAGAACTTTTTAGACTACTGAAAGGGGTTGTGTTCCGACCGCTGGTTGGTGGAGACATTTTGACTTTATTCTGGACCTACGTTGTCGCGTAATGCGTTATATGACACGCCGCGTTAGCGCACCCGGAAGTGCTCTGGTGCGCGAAGCGCAGCTTCCCGGAAGTGATCCGGGGCGCGGAGCGTAACGTAAGCATAACAGGTCATGTGACTTGTTTATAAAACTTTTCATTGGTTCATTTTACTTTTGTTATTCTAATGATGAAAGGCTTGGTCATATGACCTAAAAATTACGCTTTTTATTGCTTTCGAACATTATTTTTTCTTAAACATATATGTTATAATGTTCCAGGCTAATGTACTTTCCCGGAAAATTTACAACTGTCCTGCAAGTAAAATATATTCCTTTTTTAGCAAAAGGGCGTTTCTTCGTCCCATGACGGAGCCGTTGAGCAAAAGATGCTCGGCCTGCTGTCTTAGTCGCCGATACACCTGAATATCAGATTCTTATTGATCACTTTATGTTGCAGGAGTAAAAAACACAACAGCCCTTGACCATTTATCTTAACTGCGTTCCTGCGTATTATACCTTTTATCCGTCATATAATTGGACTGCTTTATTTCACTTGCCTTTTACTGATTCGAAAACAGTGACTAAAATTAAAAACTTTACCAATGTAAATACTACTACCATGTTTGGTTTTAAAAACCTTTATTGTGAAAATGTCAGTATACAAATACGGGCCTATAACCACGTGGGCCGGCCACGGAGCAAACTGGAATCGTATATGATGAGGAAACATTTACACTGTAGAGGAACGTAACGAGCGGGCCATTAGGTTGCAAGAACTAAGGTGTCTAACAGTTGCGGAATCGGTGGATGTACATTTTGTAATTAAAATACGACAGGGCCACTTACAATAACATTTTCTAGATATACATTTGCGGGCAAGTACCATGGGTGACGTTAATTCGAACTCACAATAGTACAGTAATCAATAACACATCAGAACTTAATATCAATAAGGATGTCGAAATATTCAATCAATTCTCGTCCCCGCCCGCCATGTGCTTCAAAACTGCATACGTATCTCGTGATATCAAGGTTGTTCAACCAGTACACAACAAGGAGTTACGAGTCCCATTTATACCGGCGCCATTTTGGGCGAGGCCGGGCAGGTCCAGGATATAGTCAAAATGTCTCCACCAACCAGCGGTCGGACCAGAACCCCTTTCGGCAGTCAAAAAAGGTTCAGTTAAATGACAACAGAAGAGATAGACAACAAGAACCAACAGTCAAAAGAGGGGAGGGCAAGATCTAAAGCCATTGTTCTACAAACTCTCAACCAGACTTGGATGGAAAAATCCTGAAGAATGTACAAACTGAAAACCATTTTTTGTCTGTATAGCATCACCAGCAACGCTTGAGTCAGCTTTGTGTGAAGCCGCCATTTTGATTCAATCAATAGCGTCCCCCTGCACACATTCAGGGACCTGGTCGTGTCTTCAGGTCAAACGGATTGTGGGACAAGATGCAGAAAGGAAAAGGAAAAAAGTTCTGCCGGACCATGGGAGCCGGCCGCCTATGTCAATTGCGATCTTTGGCCATACCAGGGCAATAGTGAAGCTGCAGCAGGTGCAAATAAGCTTCAGACAGTGTTACAAGCACTGCTCAGAACTCTCAACTATGGCACCCAACATCCAGGACTTGCCATCCGGATCTTGGCTCTCAACTATGGCACCCAACATCCAGGACTTGCCATCCGGATCTTGGCGCCTTGTGCTGGTTCCGACCTATTCACACATCGGTCCGCTACTGACACCACCTCATAAGCCAACGGGGCACCCCACGCCGACTTTCGGCGCAGCATTGTAGGATGGCCACACCAGTGCGGCAACTTGCTGGACACCACCTCTGTGCCATCCAGATCTCGGCGCGTTGTGCTGCCTTCGGCCTACTGTAGCCGCAATTGCGGACGCAACTCAGCTGGATAGCGAGTGAAACACCAAGGGGCGCCCCACTGCAGCCGAGGAGCCTCCATCTTGGGGGCGACGCACAGCATCACATTGCTTTCTCAAACAGCCCCCACTGACTGACGCGACCTCACAGGCCAACGGGGCGCCCCACGCCGACTTTCCGCGCAGCGTTGTAGGATGGCCACACCAGTGCGGCAACTTGCTGAACACCACCTCGGTGCCATCCGGATCTTGGCGCGTTGTGCTGCCTTCGGCCTATTCGCACATCGGTCCGCTACTGACGCCTCCTCACGTGCCAATGGATTTTCTACGCTTTTTATACCAGCGCGTAACGTAAGCATAACAGGTCATGTGACTTGTTTATAAAACTTTTGATTGGTTCATTTTACTTTTGGTTTCCTAATGATAGAAGGCTTGATCATATGACCTAAAAATAACACTTTTCATTGGATTAAAACATTTTTTTTTTCCCAAACGATGAAAGCCCCACCTTGTTTCTGGATGTTTCAGACTGAAGCTGGCGTCAGCATGAGAGCACCACCATCTTGTGGCTCCGTCGTGGTCATTCCGCGAGCAATCATGGCAGCCGCTCCCCACCGGAAGCCTGCAGGAGTCGGGGGCCCTCAAGACTTTTGTAAAATCTTCAAGGCTCAGGGGACATCCGAGTTCCAAGGTGTCCCAGGGCCATTTTAGTGGACCAGGCCCAAATCCGAAGAGCCGTCCGCCATTTTAAGAGTCCTGTAGCAGCCGTCTATCGCTGCACCGCAAGAGTGGGCGCAACTCAACTACATGGTGAGAGAGACGCTGTAGCCGCAAGAGCGGGCGATAACCAGCTGAATGGAGGATGAGGCACAGTGTAGCAAAAGCGGGCGGAATGGCAACTGAAACGGTAAAGGGGCGCCCCAGTACAGCAGACGAGCCTCCAACTGGGGAAACCCGTTCACGCCGCCTCCCCCACCCCCGGGCGCCCCACGCCGTTTTTCCGAGCAGCATTGTAGGATGCCAAAACCAGTGCGGCAACTTACTGGACATCACCTGGTTGTCATCCACATCTCAGCGCGTTCTGCTGCCTTGGGACTATTCGCACAACAGACCGCTACTGACGAGGCCTCCCCCCGCACCACCCGGGACGCCACACGCCGTTTTTCGGAGCTGCATTGTAGGATACCAAAAACCAGTGCGGCACCCAGGTAACATCACCTGGGTGCCGTCCAGAACTCAGCACGTTGTGCTGCCTTGGGACTATTCGCACAAAACACAGCTACTGACCATTGTTGCTTCTTTTTTTTAAAAATGTTTAAATGTATTTACTGTTTTTGTTGCGTTGTATATATTTATAAGTTATTAAAATGTTATAATCCTACTACTTTGTTGGAGTGCTATATATTTTTAATGTTACACATAATTGTAAAAACTTTGATGTACAAAGAGGCATCCCTGGAATCTTCCGCTTCAGGCTCGGACCCACACACCCTCACAGTGAGAATCCCCTCCCCAAGCACAATACAGGATGGTTATCAGATAGTAGGAACGCGTGTGGTGTGACGGATCTCATCGGGTGGGGGCCTTGATCTACTGTAACTCTTTTGAAGAGGGGTGGTTCTCTACAGCTGGGGCCATAAACTACACCTGCAGGACTAGGTGATAGCCTGGGACCGGCCTGGACAATCGGACACAGAGGAAGAGGAGTGTCAGAGGGTGCGGTAGTGAATAGGGTGAAAGGGAGGTGTCGGGCGGGCACAGGGTGTGATTCTCAGAGAAGAACAGCGCAGATGGGAGGAGGTTTCTGGCCCATGCATGAGAGAGAGAGCGGGGGTGACCAGTGCGTGGGGGAGATGCTTGCGAGGGTGGGAAGCCATGCTGAGGATCAGCGGCGTGCAGAGAGTGGGTCTGGTCAAGGCATCTAAAATGGCTGCCGTGCTCAACAAAGTGTGGCATTGCAAAAAAGGCAAGATGGCGCAGACAATGTTTATCAATAAGGATTAATTTATAACAATTATTTTTAACAAAATATTTAATCGCAGTGACAAAATAGCGGTCAACAGTTCCTGATTTCCATCGAATCGAACGTTAACAGACGTCACGCAGCAAAAAAAAAAAACGCTCACGAACAGCGCAGATGGGAGGAGGTTTCTGGCCCATGCATGAGAGAGAGAGCGGGGGTGCACGCAGCAAAAAAAAAAACGCTCACGAACAGCGCAGATGGGAGGAGGTTTCTGGCCCATGCATGAGAGCTAGAGCGGGGGTGACCAGTGCGTGGGGGAGATGCTTGCGAGGGTGGGGAGCCATGCTGAGGATCGGCGGCGTGCAGAGAGTAGGTCTGGTCAAGGCATCTAAAATGGCTGCCGTGCTCAACAAAAGTGTGGCATTGCAAAAAAGGCAAGATAGCGCAGACAATGTTTATCAATAAGGAATAATTTATAACAATTATTTTTAACAAAATATTTACTCGCAGTGACAAAATGGCGGTCAACAGTTCCTGATTTCCACCGAATCGAACGTTAACAGACGTCACGCAGCAAAAAAAAAAAAAAGCTCACGCACAGCCGCTGGAAGACATGTATCAACATATATGCCACCCTCAGCCACCCTCAGAAAACATAAGGGGTCAGGATACGTCTCCCGTACCCGCTTATACCTAGTAATTTAATTAAATCAAAACACAAAATGGCGAATTCACGTTTTGCTACCAGTTTGCGACCCGGTTCGCGAACCGAGAAGCGCTTCTACCGCGAAAAATCAAATTTTAATTATTTGCCCCACGGGACCCTTTAATAACCCCAACATCATTCCTAGGGGGTCAAGAAGGATCTACCTTGCCCCCTTTCATTAAATTCCCCCTTCGTTTTTCTCCTCCTCTTGTCTCTCGATCCTACCGAGAGACAAGATGGCGGCCGCACCGAACTGTTTAGAATGTTGACAGACACCGGAGAGCCAATCAGCTTCGCTACGCAAAGCTCCGTTACGCGAAAAGTACGCGATCTGGTGCGCTATCTAGGACGCTGTCACAGATATATCTGTTTTTTTAAACGTTAATTTCTCAAAATCCACTGGAGCACATATATTGAGACCCAGCAAAGGCACATCGGGCTAACAGTCCCTATAATTTTACCAAGTTTCGTGTAAATCCATTCAGCCGTTCGAGCTAAAAGTGAGGCCAAAGGCCCTATGGAAAAATGAATGGGAAAAACAAGTTTGGGGACCCCCCTTTTTTCTCGGCCCCCCCTTGACAAAACCCCCCCCCCCAAATTTTCAGGGGCTGATCAGAAACAAAATGTGCCATTTTCCTGAAAATTTCAGCCGATTCCGTCCACAAACGCCAAAGTTATTAGACATAGAACTTTCAAAAGTTCCATAGAGAAAAAATCCTAACTATATATACCTACTGGCGACCGCCAGTAGGTAATATATATATTATATATATATATATATATATTATATATATATATTTTTTTTTTCACCAAAGTTATCCAATACGTAGGGCGCTCTTTTCACAGCTGGCGCGCGTGACAGGGCTGGACAAGCCTTGTACAAAATCTTTCACCAAGTTAGTAATTAACACTCAGCACTCTCCCAGTTTGGCAGAATAACGATTTATTCAACCTTTAGCTGAGCCATATTCCCTTCACCAACGCGTTTCACCCTGCTGGGCTTGATCACGGTACCGTTGTTAGTTATTCTGAATACTAAATCGCCTTATGTCTGCCTGTCCTTTTTGAGTCTTCATCATCTTGTTCCCATGTGCAGGCTTCCCCTTTGAATCCCTTTTCTCCTCTGACTCACTATGTGATCCTGGGCAGCACTGTACACCTCTTTCTGCTTACTTTTCCTGACCAGTCACCAGTCCTTGCCCAAATCCCTGACTGTGTTCCGGATCCGGACATAGTTCCAGATAGTCTTGATAACTGCAGCACATATTGACCCCAACAATTCAGGTGCCCCCAATCCTTCTGGTGGCCATCATTCAGCCCAGGACCAATGGATATTTGTGAGATACGGGAGACACAGGACTACCTGTTTGCATTCTGTATGTGGGGCCCATAATTTTGTGTTACACTACGGGTTCCCAACAATTAAATGGTGTCTAGAACCAGAAGTTTGGCAGGTGGATTGGAGACACTGCTTACCGGTTGGTATGGCTCAAGCGAGGGGTTGTGGCATTCCAACCCTCCTTGCACTAAGTTCCTTTCAGCAAACGAAAGGCTGGCACTCATCATGGAGTGGCACCTCTGTCTGGGCAGCAGATGCCTGTACGTAGATAATGCTCTATGCATCAGAATAATTAGAATGAGCTACAATACTCAGCAGTCCATTAATCTTTGCATATCCTTAGGAGGTGCCAGCAGTCCTCGATTATCTGGTACTGCTCTTTTGTTTTACAGCGTCTCTGCTAGGCAATCGTAATACAATGTATTACACCGAGTACCTCTCTACATTGATCTCTGATTTCTCTTGTCAAAACCTCTTGCTTTATAAGGATTTGTAATAATGAACATTAGGAATATAAAAAAGTATTCAGAAACGTGTTGGTGAAAACAAACTATGAACTATTTCTTGAACATTTATCTGAACTTTTCTAAGACTTGGGTCTGTTGCATTATATTAAGTATTACCCTATGATGGAACAGGAAGGATTCTTGGACTGAATGTTTGCCCACATGTGAATCAATGGTACACTAAAGTTAAAAGAGTTCTAGTACACACAAATCGCTAAGAAAAGGGTACAACAGACTATAAATATTGTTGGTTATTTCTTAGTTCTACAGATGTAAAGTTGAAACTATAAGTTATCTTCAATAATAGAGTGCATAGTGACGAAACCTGAGGACATTTTTCATATCATAGGGAAAGTGCGTGTGTGTGTTTGTGTGTAGGGTGTACGCACGGACATTTGACACTCATTCTTGGTTAGTTTTTGTTGTCAGGAATTACTGGTTTTACATCGGTATGCAGACAGAATATTACATTTAAAGTATTGAGTTGCACAAATATCGAGTCAGAAATATCGTGGTTCAGAAATATCGACAGCAAGAATATTGTGGTCAAGAATATCGACTTAAGGTAAGCAATATCGATTTTAAAAATATCGAAGTGTTTAATATCGTTTGCAAAAGTATAGTTGTTAAAAATATCGATTTTTTTAAATAGTGTCATGTATTTCAGTATATGTTTTAAATGTATGTGATGTATGTTTTTTGTATAAGAATTGTTTGTATTTTTAATATATGTTATATTTTTTGTAGTTATTGATTTTTTAAATTTGAATTTTCAGTTTTTAGTTGCATAGCAGTTGGTGGGTTTATAGGGGAAAAGGGTGGGAAGTAATTTAATTATATAAAATACATTGATTCTTTTTTATTTATTAATAGTTGTTTAATTGAGAAGTTATAGTGTTAAATGAGTAATTTATTAATTAATGAATGCGTTGCTGTTATTTAATAATTATTATTTTATGTGTAATTAATTATGATAATTGTGTAATTAATTTTAGGTGTGTGTTTTGGTGTTTATAGGTGTAAACGGTGGGAAGTCATTTCTTTTTAATTGATGAATAATAATTAGTTGCTAATTAATTTAAATTAAGGAGTTGGTAATTAATTATGTTAATTGTGTAATTCATTTTAGGTGTGTGTTTTGGTGTTTATTGGTGGGAATTAATTTATTTTTAATTGATGAATGAATGGTTGTTAATTAATTATGATGAATTAATTGGTAATTAATTATGGCAATTGTGTAATTAATTTTAGGTGTGTGTTTTGGGGTTTATAGGGGTGAAGGGTGTAAGGTACTTTATTTATTTTTTATTAATTATTATTTGTTAGTTGATATTAATTACATTGATAAAAATGTATATGGCAATTGTGTAATTAATTTTATGTGTGTGGTTTACAGGGGCAATGGATGGGAAGTAATTTGTGTTTAATTAATCAATATATAGTTGTTAATTAACGTTAATTATTTGATATTTCTTTTGGCTAATTGTTTATTTTTGGGTTTGTTGTTTTTACTTTTAAAGGGGTAAAGGGTGAGTATTAAATACATTTTGATTACTTTATAATTAGTTGTGAATAGTAATAGGTTTTATGTTAAAAATAAGGTTTACTTGTGTTTTATTATTGTATAGTTTAATTTAGGTGTGTATTTTGGACATTATGGTGTTAAAGTGTGTGTGGTAAATTAATGTTTACTAGTCTTTTATTAATATGTTGAAGTGTGTTGTTGTTGGTGGGGTGTTATAGGGTAGGAATTGAATAAAAACTAATGTTCTTGTTTGGAAATATTTTCTAATTTGAAATAATAATTTTATTTAAATGTATACAATATTTGTAGATATTTGTTATATGTAATTAATAATCTAATATGTTTTCTTTTTATATATTTAATATATTTATATTTAAATTTGTAAAATATTATTTATTTATTTTTAATTGTTTTCTTAAATTTGTGATATATATATAGTAACTGTTGGAGTGTGAAGAGTAATTTTTGCCTTACCGCTATCCAACATGTTCCCTACTGTTGCACTCATTGGAGGGAGAATAGTCATTATTACCCCTCTGCTATCCAACACTTTCCCTAATGTTGCACTCACTGGAGTGGGACTAGTACATTTTACCCCTCCGCTATCCAACTCTTCCCTTACTGTTGCGCTCACTCGAGTGGGAATAGTAATTTTTGCCCCTCTGCTATCCAACACTTTCCCTACTGTTACTCTCACTGGAGTGGAAAGAGTAATTTTTACCCCTCCGCTATCCAGCACTTTCCCTACTGTTGCACTCACTGGAGTGGGAATAATTATTTTTACCCCTCTGCTATCCAACAATTTCCCTACTGTTGCACTGAATGTATTGTGAAATTTAAGTTTAAATATTTTTTAATAGTTTAATGTTTTAATTTATCATAGATTTCAGTTTTTTATATTTTAAATCATTGATATATATATATATATATATATATATATATATATATATATATATATATATATATATATATATATGTTATATAATTTTAAACTTTTAACATAAATTACAAATAATTGTTTATTTATTGTTTTAAAGTATATATATATATGTATACATAATTATGTTTGTGTGTTTATCTTATTTTCCTAAGTTTATTTGTTATATTCTATTAACATGTATATTAAATGTATTTATTTTGTTAAAATGCATTGTGATATTTATTATATTTGAATTTATATATATAAGTCGATATTTATACATCTATAGTTTTTTACATCAGTATTTCTTAGCCGATGTTTTTGCACTTACCTGTTTAAGAATAGGAGTCGATATTTTTGTTGTCTATATTTTTTACTCTATACTTTTTACATTGATATTTATGACATCAGGGTTGTAGGGAGTTGGTGACATATAGAGAGTTGGTTACACAGAGATATTGCTACACACAGAGGAATTGGTTACACTGAGATATTGCTAAGATATATCCATATATACAACGGTTAATGACAAGGCACTTTAGACGTCTTTTTTCTTCCAAAAATACACTAATTTCTGCAGACATCCTTGACTATCAGAAGTGAGGAATCAGAGTGGTGGATTTCTGTGTCTCTCTTTTCTCTCTTATCCCATTCCCCTTTCTATGTTTCTATTACTAACTCTCATATTCCTGTGAATGTGGTCAGTGGAGGGGACGAGTGTTAAAGTGCATTGCTCTTGTTGGAATCTGCGCTCAAAGGATAGTGCATCCTGACAGACATCCACAATTTTCTGCAAATGTCCAGTTATTACCCACCTCTAAAGGAGGTGCATAGATTTAGTGCCATAAGATCTTAACTGACTTTTACTGGCTTGGTGGACATGTGGATGTATTCACTGCTGCTGACAACTGTATGCAATGCTGTGCTAATGTGAACAGGTATCTACGGGGCGACCATGAGTTACTAAAATGCATGTACAGTATGGAGAAAGCCCTCCCCATTGGTATGCCAATGTTATGGGTAAACTAATGCATGGGTGCCCAATTCCTGTTAAAGTGCCTGTTCAATTGCAAGGATTCATTCAATTGCAGAGAAAAAAACCTTATGAGGGCTAGAAAACTGGCTAAAAATAAAGAGGGACTGGAGTGGAGCAAATACCAGTACATGGCCTATTGGTGACAAAATTGAAATGGGAGGCATGTAGAATGTCCATAGGCTGCAAGAGAGGGCATTTCTGCATCTGATGGTCTTCAATTTCCAGACAAAAGGGGAAGAAGGAGGACAAACAAGCATTAGCAAAGTCAATAGGTTTGATGCTTGTATATCAATCATGCAGATTGGGTGTGCACTTGATTTTCAAATGCTAAATCAATTGGATTGTTTGATGGTTAGCACTAGGAAGTAAGTCTTGACAAAAGCATCTGAAAAGTGTATGATACTAAAAATAAGGAAGCTTAGGGAAAGGTTATATCCATTTTTCAAATGTTTGTCAGTGCTGTTTCCCACTGATACTGGACTACTTTCCAACTGATTTAAGATTTAAAAAGTCCCCTATGCTTCCCAGCAGAGGCAGAAGAACACATCCAAGCAGCCAATGAAAAACCAATAAGACTAAAATATTCCTGCCAGCTGGTTCGAAATATGATTGACAGTTTCTAGGTCCAATAGCAGAAAGTTCCACAGCAAAAATGGGTGAAGGAATCTGACACAGGGCCCCATCAGTAAATATAACTATAGAATACAATGGGACTTTTGCACAAACTGCAGCTTGTGGTATGTATGTTAGTACTAAAGTCGTGCTTCGTAAATACTTCAAAATGTTATTCACAAATCTACATTTGAAAATCCCTGCTTCTCCTTCCTTTCTATGCAGAGCTCTCCTCTGCGAGCATGAAGATCTCCACAATTGTAGATTTACCTTTAGTAGTGACCGTTGGAGGGATAGGCAAAATGGGAAATACTTACATCAAAATGGTGGGGGGATTTAGAGAGGGGAATGGCAGATTTTAGGGAGAGGCAATAAAAAAATCCATCCACCCACACAGGGGTAAGCCCATTGCTATTGACAAACTTTACTTCTAAATTTACTGCATCTTAGGGGATCCCAAAACTGTCAAAGTGTATTCCAGCCCGGTTTTCAAGTAAGTCCAGCTCTCAAAAGTTCTGCAACAAACTTCAATAGAAAAGAAAGGAGACAGGGACTTAAAATAACACCCCATCAGAATTAATATAAGAAAATATTTCAACATTTAAAATATATAATTGCAGGGGGGCGTGGCCAAGATGGCGACGGAGTGAGACGTGTGGTGAAGTCCCTCCGGCGCCGAATTCTGCTTAGCCTTGTTTAAGCCGCCGGAGCAGCGAACTACCGGCGCCCCTCCTGCCTGCGGCGACTCCTGCTGCCAGGGAGCGCGGTCCGATTGCGAAATTTGGTTCCCCGGAGGCATAGCGACGGTGATATCTCGCTGTGTGGGCTGCGGCGGAGTGAGGCCCAGAGATCCCCGGCCTCGAGTGAGAGGGGGGGCCGGGCTTCCGGAGCTGCAACACGGAGTGCGAACGCCGGCGGAGGGACGTGAGTGGGAGTGACCCCGGCTCGGCTGGAGCTGTGCCCCCCCTCTCCCGGCGACTACAGCGGGAGCCCCCAGACCCGGGGAACACTGCCTAGCGGCCACTTGGGTGCCTGCAGGGGGAGGCCGGGCGCACCGCCTTGCAAAGACGATCGGTGCCGCAGCCGCACCGCGTCTCCCTCCGCCTACGGTCGGTGACCGGCCTTACATTTGGAGCCGCCTTGCTGTTGAGGACTGCTGGGACCTAAGAGGACTGCTGGGGACGCTGGGAGTACAGACGTACCGCCCCTTCCCTGTCCCCGGCTGGTGGGCCGCGCTGCTGCGGGGAGCCGCCATTAAGGTGCACGGACTTGTGGTCATGCGGCGAGCCTGCGGGACGACAGAGCACCCATCCTGTTGCCGCGGTCCTGCGGTAGGCCCCTGGTGCCGAGGAGGCTCCATGGGGGCCTGGGCCTCGGGACCCCCTTGCCTATCGAGGAGCCTGGACTGGCGGAGGCCGGAGGCGTGGGAGCCGCAGAGTTATCACCGGTGACTGTGGCGAGCGGTGGCCCCGGACCCCTGGGGAGCTTGATTGCATGGTGGGCCCCACGACTGGTCGCACTCTGGTGGCTCGTTCCCCGGAGTCTCTGCGGTGCCATTCCAGGCCAGTTCCGACTTAGTGGGCTAGCAACTCAGGTGGCGCGGTGGACTTCAATAGGCGCCCGGAGGGTGTGGACTGTGAGGGGCGCCATATACCACGTGGAGGGCACGATCCTTGCCAGAGAACCGCCGGAAAGTTCCTCGTACTCCTAGACCGGGATCTGGGTGGTGGCGGTGTAAAGTCCGGCCCGTGGTGCTACGGAGGTGGCGGACGATGACCCCTCGCCCTGAATACCCGAGTGAGCAGAGGTGCCGCGATGGCCTCTACGCAGCAAAAAGGGAAGCCTGGTAAGGATGGCCCTTCAAAGGGGTCCCAGCAGCCGGCGTCCCCTGGGCCTAGTATCTCGCATAAACCGAAGGATGATGAAGCCCCCGCCACCAAGGTCTTTATGATGGAGCTTTTTGCTTCCATTAAGGAGGACATCTCTGAACTCCGTTCTCAGCTGGCCTCGGACCTCCGTGAAGTGAGGAGAGACGTGGACGGAATCGGAGAGCGGGTAGCTACTTTGGAAGACCATGACCTAAGTGTGGCGAACGATGTGCACCAATTGCAGCAAGACGTGATCCGGCTCACGGAGCAGAACCTCGACCTTCAAGCACATGCGGAGGACTTGGAGAATCGTTCCCGCCGGAACAACATCTGCATACGTGCAGTGCCCTGGGACGGGGAATCAGGTGATCTACGGGGCTATGTTCTGGCACTCTTCTTGCAGATCCTGGATGATGAGGACCTGCATGAAATCAAGATGGACAGGGTCCACAGGGTCGGCCTGCCTAGACGTGGAGGGGGTCCTCCACCCGACATGTTGGTCTGCGTCCACGATTTCCAGTTGAAGGAACGCATTCTTCGAAAGGCACGGGAGATCCCATTGTTGCAGTTCGGAGATCACCACCCCCAATTGTATCAGGACTTGGCAGCATCGACACTTTAAAAGAGGCGTGAGTTTCGCCCTGTGACCACTTTTCTGCGGGAACATAATGTATCCTACTCCTGGGGCCACCCCTTCCGCATCATTTTTAGATGGCAGAATAGACTGGCACAAATCCAATCTCTTCAGGTGGCGAAGGACCTCCTGGATCTTGATGACACGGCCTTCCCCCCCCCCAGGGGGCGGAAGCTCTCCAGCGCGGAGAAGACGGTGGTCCTCCTCATGGCAGAGAGTGGGTCGGGAGTCGGATCGAAGAAGACCTGATCGCGCCACCAGTCTACAGGAAAGGGGTGCAGCGGTGGCTTCTGTGGCCTCGGCTACGGTGGCGACATCACAGCATAGCTCCGGGGCGGCTTGAGTCCCGAGACAACAGTTGCTTGGCGCCGGAGGGACACGTATTTTCAGGTACCGTGGGTAAATTTGTACTTTTTGGGAAGACACCCCGGTCCGTGGCCTTCGGGGCACACCCTGTGGTGCCCCGTCCTCGCCCTCTGGAGGAATCCACAGACTTCTATGCACTGGGACTGTTCAGAACCTTGTTCCTCCATGTTTTTCTTTCTCCTCTTGCTGCTTCCTATTGTTCTACTGGTTTGGGAGCGGAACTGGGGTTCCTTTGGGGGGGTGGTGGTATTAGAGGGGGTTGTTGGGGATATGGGGAGGAGGAGGAGCGGCGGGGGTAGTGGTGGTGACAGTACTGTATGGTTGGCTGTGCTTTCTGTGCTATGGTATGTGAGTGTTGTGTCTGCGGACGGTGTACGTTTGGCTTCTGGGGCTACTGGCGTGTACTCCTTGACTGTGGGGTGTTGGGAAGGATATCTGGGAAGTTGTACTGCATTGCCTATGGTTACTAGGGGTGGATGTGGAGGAGAGGGGTGGGGAGATGCGGATGTAGCGGGAGTGGGTTTGTTATCTAATGATGCCTCTTAGTATTGGGACATGGAATGTCAAAGGCCTGAACTCCCCGCAAAAATGTCAGAAAGTGTGGAAATATGTGGTTGATCACCAGCTTGATATCGTGGGTCTCCAGGAGACTCACTTGGCGCGTAGGGATGAGCTGCGCCTCCGACACAAGCTTTTTCCCCTCATATATAGGTCTTCTGCTTCCGCGAAACATAGGGGGGGTAGCTCTTCTCTTTCTTGCGGCTCTGCACTTTCAGCCTATGGATGTACGCAGTGATAAGGAAGGCCGCTGGCTTATGGTGAAGGGTCTAGTCCATGGTAGACTGAGCACTTTTGTGGTGGTGTATGCCCCCAATACGGGTCAGAATAGCTTTCTCCAGGGCCTACTGCAGAGGATGGGAGACTTTGCTGAGGGACATCTGTTTCTGTTGGGGGACTTTAATTTAGTGTGGAGTAGAGAGATGGATAGCTCTGGTACCCAGAGGGCTGATGCAGGTCTGTTTTCTGCTGAGACACAACGACTTCTTGGTGAAATGGGCTTAATCGATGGCTGGCGTTCCATGCACCCCCGTCCCGAGATTACACCTTTTTCTCCTATGTCCACCACTCCTACTCCCGCCTGGACCACATTTTTCTAAGTCAAGCCCTCAGGGGGGATGTCCTCAACTCTAGTATATTCCCGCTATCGGTTTCTGACCATAGTCTACTCGTGCTTGGACTGCGCTGGTCACCAGCAGGTGACGGACAACGAAAGTGGTATTTCCCCGCCTCAGTAGTCAGGGATGACACCTCTAGCAAAGAGCTACGGAAGGCTATCAGGGACTTTTTTGTTCTCAATCCTGTGTCCGATACGTCAGTATCCACCACCTGGGACGCTTTTAAGGTGTCAATTAGGGGCACTTGCCTGGTTCTCAATGCTAACCTCAATAAGATGCGGCGGCGTGAGCGGGAGGAATTGGAGAAAGAACTTGCAGCCCGTGAGCAAGCCCACAAACTAAATCCTTCTAGATTGACCCTTCGCCCCTTGACGGCGGTTAGGGGGAAATTGAAGGCCCACTACAACAATAGGGCGGAGTTCACCTTGTTGAGATTACGGCACCTATCGTACTCCCAAGGGAATAAGGTTGGGAGACACCTGGCTCGCCAACTTCGAGACAAAAGGGAGCGGGATTATATAGGGGGGGTTCAAGACTCGATGGGTGAACTGCAGCACCGTGATGAGATTAAGGCTGATCTCTTTGGCCGCTTCTATCCGGAACTCTATGCGGGAGACACGCTCGATCCCGATGACCAGCGGGAATACCTACGGGGTCTGCCCATACCGCAGGTCTCTAAGGAATGGAACGAGCTGCTAGCTGCCCCGTTCACTAGCAGCGAGGTGCTTGATGCCATTAAACACCTGAAACTCCATAAGGCTCCGGGACCAGATGGCTACACTGCCCTCTTTTACAAGACGTATGCCACAGATGTGTCCGACTTTCAGGTTTCCCTTTTTAATGACATGGCTGAATACGGCACCGCAACCGGCTCGCTAGCTGAGGCCGTAATTTCAATTATACCTAAACCAGGGAAGGACCCCACTCAGTGCTCTTCGTTTCGCCCGATAGCCCTCCTCAATATCGACGCCAAGCTATACTCATCGATCATTGCACGCAGGCTCCAAGATCTGATGCCGGCACTCATACATCCGGATCAGTCTGGATTTATTAAGAGGCGTCAGACCCATGACAATACACGGCGGGTTGTCCACTTGATAGACAAGGCTAATAGGTTCCGGATCCCAGCGGTACTAGTGGGCCTCGATGCTGAAAAAGCTTTCGACCGTGTGAACTGGGGCTTTCTGTTCCGCACTCTAGCTGCCTTTGGCTTCTCGGACAAATTAATCTCGATGGTGAAAGCAAACTACAGCAACCCCCGCTCTAGAGTGGCAGTGAACGGCCATCTATCTGCATTTTTCTCGTATTCCCGCGGCACTAGACAGGGCTGCCCCTCTCCCCCCTGCTCTTTGCCCTGACCATTGAACCATTGGCGTTAGCAGTGCGGGAGCACGAGGAGATACGGGGTCTTCCCTTTACCGGAGAGCAGCACAAGATTACCTTATTTGCGGATGATGTACTGCTCTTTATTATGGACCCGGCACGCTCTCTACCACATGTCCGAGAGGTGTTATTGCGCTTTGAGGAGGTGGCCGGCTTCAAGGTCAATTATGACAAGTCTTATGTGTTAAATCTCACTCTTTCACCTGCGGAGGTGGATCAAGTGGGGCTTCTCACCATCGTGTATCTGGGGGTCCATCTGATGCCCACGATTGGGAAGTCGTATTCGGTGAACTTTCCACCGCTGTTGGCAAAGACCCGGGCGGACTTGGATCGGTGGAAGCCCAAATACTTATTGTGGGTGGGCAGAATTTACGCCATTAAGATGGTCCTCCTCCCCAAATACCTCTACCTTTTCCAGGCACTTCCTATTCCTCTGGACGTAGACTTCTTTCGACGCCTTAAAACCCAGATGCTCCGCTTTGTCTGGCAAGGGGGACGAGTGCAATTCTCATTCACAACTTTGCGACGACCACGGGGGGAAGGAGGGGTGGGTCTTCCCGATATGCATCTGTATTACAAAGCAGCACAACTACGAGTGCTGGTGGAATGGTCCCAACAAACCTCTGAGAAACACTGGTTACACATGGACAGGAGTGACGCAGGTAGATCAATCTGGGACCTGGCCTGGAAACCCAAGAAAGACAGGCCCCAGAACGCTTACATTAGTACTCCCACCAGTACCACCCTGAAGGGCTGGGATACGTTGGCCTCTGATGACCGTTGGACCACATTTCCATCTCCGTTCACGCCTATACAATTTAATCCGGCATTTCCGCCGGCACTACAGGAGGGCCCCTTTAGGGTGTGGAGGGAGGGGGGATGTAGGGCTTTAACCCACCTATTTCACGGCTATACTCCACTCTCCTTTGATAACTGTATGAGGGACTATGATGTCCCACCGTCAGAACGATTCCACCATGTCCAGCTGCTCCACTGGGCCACGTCACCTGAGGTCCTCGATGCGGCTACGAGACCTCCCTCACCCTTTGAGGCTTTTATCCTTTGGACCTCTGCCATGAAGGGTGTTGTTTCCTTTCTTTACCAGCTACTACTTATCTTGGCGGTGTCGCCTCGTCCTCGCTACATGGGGCAATGGGAGGAGCTCCTGGGGCAGGACATTTCAGACACGGAATGGTCGGCACTGTGGCGCGATATTGCAATGCATAATCATTCGTTGGACCTGAGGGAGGCCCACCTTAAGACGCTCATGGACTGGTACTTGTACCCGGCCAGGCTCCATCGCATATTCCCGGCTACCTCTGACAAATGCTGGAGGGGCTGTTGTCTACTTGGGGATTTCCGCCATATTTGGTGGGATTGCCCAATTATTCGCCCGTACTGGGAGGAGATCCTTTCCCATATTAAGGAGATCCTTGGTTACCCGGTGGCGGACTCTATGGCCTATGTATTACTGGGCCTCCGAGACCCCATCCTTGAACATCAAACGTGTGCGGACAAACAAATTTTGTGGCTCTGTCTTGGAGCTGCCAAAGTTACTCTGGCCACCGCCTGGAAAAAACCGGAGGCTCCAGCGATCTCCTTATGGCACGCAAAGCTATGGAAACTGCTTAGCATGGAACGAGTGGCGGACATCTTCCTAGGCAACTTCAAAAACTTTCAGTACCGCTGGGGTCCCTTGGTTCGCTTTCTTTCACGGGGTCTACCATCTGCAGTTTGCCCATCCTCCTTACGAGCACTCCACCTATTTCAGGTCTAATGCAGGAACCATATGAATGCCTGATGTGTGTTGCGGTCACCACCACTAGGGGGGGGGGCTACTGTGTTTGTTACTTGCTTGTTTGAGGCACCCACATAGATGATCGAGGCCTTTCAAATCCGGACACGATAACTATCTGGGCACAAGCGGCTACTCCACCTACTGCTGAGCTTCCAAGTGGATGGATTTCTAGTATTGTGCTCACGCCGAGACTGCTCCTTTGCTCTGTGGCATTGCCCTGCTGCTATGTACGGTTGTGGTTTGCTATTGCTTATCGCCATTGCTAATTGCCTTTGCTCATGCCCCCTGTGTGGGACGACGTGCGGGATTGCCGCTGTTTCTTTCTTTGTTCTTTCTAATAAACTACAAATATTTTTTTTTAAATATATATATAATTGCAGTTTAGTTTGGTATTATATACAAAAAAATATTTGCTATTATTTTTAGCAATGTCATAATTAAGTTATTTTAATATTAAAATAATAATACTTTCTAAAACATTTGCTCAATAAGTGTTACTATTTAAAATTAACCCAGTACCTATATTTCAATAAAGTGTAATACATATTATAACAAATTAAAAATTTTGACGTACAAGGGATTTTTTTAAATGATCCCTTATGAATATTATTTTTAAATTAAATAAATACTTTTTGAATAATTAATTATTTAATACGCATGTAAGTTGATGCGCTGTAACAATTTATTTTATGAGTTCCAGATGTAAAATAAATATATACAATTATTTTATAACAAAATAGCTTGGATATTTTGTTTATTTCGTTTACGCTTAATATACTTTAATACATTTTCCAATACTTTCCTGTGGGGAGATCTGTGCCCTGTTAGTAGAGACCTTTGCCTATGTGTGAAAAGTTACAAGTAGTACCTTTGCTATCATAAATCCTGTTCTGGGAGACTCCGCCAAGAAGTGGAGACCTGTAAGTGTACACCTTTGAGTAATTTTACACTTGGATGTGGTGACTAGCAAAAAAGTGTAAAGTTGCTGGAGTAAAATTACATGTGACTAAATATGCACATGTAAATGTAACTTTGCGAGTAGGGCCTCTTATGTTCGATTACTTGAGTAATGCAAATATTGTCAATTAGAAGAACGAATGCCCATTTAGAACATTTTAGACCCAAGTATACAAAGCTGAACCATAAATAGTCAGTAGACAGATATGATTGCTTTATGTTGAGGGAGGTGAATCATGGCTTGGCCTTAAGACTACTATTTGCATTTCTGAATTTGCATAGTTCGCTCTAGGCACGCGTGGTTTAGTTAAATTGCTCTCGAGTTAAGGGCTTAAAGGGGTGTTTTCTTATGTATACAAACCATAGCACTTTGGTATTCCCTTTATTTAGCTGTGGTAAATCTTTCTAGAAAAGCATGTGTTCTTTCGCTTGGATTTTTTGTACAGTGTTTTTTCTCTCTGTGTTGACCCTGCCAACCAGTGGCACCTTTTTTGCAACTGGAAACCCTTCACTCCTCCTTTATGATTTCTTTTCTATCTTCCTACCTTCCTTTCTTCCCTATTTGGTTTCTGTCATCCCTTCTTCCCTTCCTTTTCTTCTACTCATCCATCCACTCATTCTTTCGCCTGTCTTTCCTTGATTCTTTTTTATGTTATTTCCTTCTTCCCCTCTATCTTTCCCTTTTCCCTTCATTATTTCCTTTGCTTCACCAGATCTTTTCCTCTTCTCTCCTTCTCATAGTCACTCTTTCTACTACCACCACCCATTGTTCTATCATTACTTCCATCTTTATCGCTGTTTGGGTCTTCTGTGGTGTACAATGGCTATCACTAGACATGCACTTTTGGATAAGCTCGGTCTGATGAGGCATTTTTTTTCCAGTGGGTAGTACAGTGGGGCGTACTCATTGGTTGGAATTAGTGCTCAAACAGTTTTGCTTTGGTTGGGTCTATCAGGCTGTCCTCTTTGGTACTGATTGAGACTAGGACGGGAGGATGAGAGAAGTTGATTATTGTTTAATAGGTGGAAGGAATAAAGTTTTGGAAAGTGGCGCACGGCCCATTGAGGTAGTAAACCCAAGGAGACCTGCCCATTGGGTAAAGGTCTCTGAAGGGTAAATGCTAGACAGCATGAGCTTGGGTCTATGTAGAACTAAGCTCAATCCAAAGAAATTGTAAGCATAGGCAAACACAGTGAAAAACAGAGAGCCCAGCCCCTGCTAAACACAAAGAGCAGCTTTGAACAACGAAAAGGATCACGCCAAAATCCCATAACATATGGTGGTTGATTTGCACCTTCTAGAAAGGGCTTCAACCTGTGGGGAACAGATTTTGTAAAGTGTCTGCCACAGGTGACAAATGTAATTCATGCCACCATGGCAGAAATGAATTCTTTGAGGGGTGGGGGGTCAACGTCCTCCTGGTGTTAAAAAAAAGAGGGGTTTAAGTGCAGAATATGCATGTGTAAGTGATAATAGTCGTAGTTGGGAAACACGTACAACTCATTTATTGGCAACACATTATTTAAAATACATGTAATTACAATGCATTTTATACTAGTTAATTGAATCAACATTTACAAGGTATACCTTTACATCGCTGTCTCTTTTATTTGCAACACTTTTTGTATAGATGAACTGTACTATATTTATGTAATCACACAGATGTTGTGCTTTTAAAGAAATATTTCATCTCACTTTTTTATAAGCTTACCAATTCCAAAATGCAGTTCGAAAATGCCCAAACCATACTTATCTTCTACTATAATGTAAAACCTTTTAAAATAAAATCTTTTTCAACTTTAACATAATAAATCGTTTAAACATTTTCTAAAAAGTAAATGAATTTTATGAATTCATGATTAGCTTTCAAAATATAAAGAAATCATGAAACTGCAGCTCTTGAGGCGTATTAATAGATGAACTTAATGGTTCTCATTTTATCAACAAACCAAACTCTTGGCCATGAGGTGAAAGGCAGATCCCTGCAGATGATGCATTAGTGACTCAGCCCCCAGAACCTGCACAATAAGGCATCAGAATGGTTCACCTTCACTCACAAGGTTTGAACTTGTGAATGAATGCAGAAGATTAGATTTCTTAGCAGAGGATGGGTTTAGGAGTTTGTGACATTCGCGTAATTTGCTTTCATATATTCATGCAAAATTTCAGGATAATTGCTCAAAAATGTAATTCCGCAAATTTCACAAAACGTACACGTGCTGCGAAAAACATCTACCTGCATGCTCCCACGCTATAATGTAGCCACAAATGGAGGCGTATTATATGACATGGCATAATTTCGGGAATTGTATACTACAAACGTAACGTGAAATTTCTCAAATTATGCAAATCACGGCTGCAAAATAAGTATGAGTTACACGAAGTGACTGAAGCATTACAAAAATTAGAGCCACATTTCTTGTCATGGCTGCCAAATGTGTAATGCATGATTGGGACCATTACCCCTAATAATGTCTTTAGTTTTGGAAGTGTGTCGTGGAATAGAAGAGGTTTATCTTGTTATTAGAACCCTGAAACTATATAGAGCTGCATCAAGGATTTGACAGCCTATTGACACAGCAGACTTGGTTAAAAGATGAGGTATCCATAGCAGGGTCTATAATCCATAGAGCACTACCATCACTCAAAGGGAAGTCGGGTGAGATGGTTAATTAAGGCTATATATAACACTTCTCTTGTCAAGCCGATGGTTACTTTTGCTGATAATAGCAAGGGCTAATCATGTATGTTATATGGAATAAAGTACCCCCTGTGGTATTTAATGAATTTTGCATGTCACTGCGGTGTTCTGGGAACACACAGAAGAATGAGGCCAACTGCTGATTTCTTATAACAGGTTCATGGAACTCTGGGTACTTTATTGTTATAACACGTGGTCACACAACCCCCTTTCCAAAAAACATTTAAATCCTTGGTGTTGCTCTTTAATATGAAAGAAATAGGATGTTTGCAAACATGAAGATTAAAAGTAAAATCTCTAGTGCAAAATTAAACACACCAAAAGTAGTTACGTATTTGTTACAAACATAAATTAGAATCAGTGTAAAGCAAGTCAAATTTAAAAAACACTCTGTAGCTCAGAATCTGTAGAAACATGCTGAGGGATTCAATCTTCCCTATTATTACATAAAGTATATAAAGAAGAAACGTTGCGTAAATATCTCCTTTCTGCTTATCACTGTTCATCTAGAAAAAACATAGTTGACTAAGGAAAAGCCAGATTTCTTTTTCGTTTTTTTAAACTGTTGATTAATTTATGCTCCTTTTACTGCCTTTCCTCATGGCTGCAGGCTCTGGCTGCATGCATTGTGATGTCTGAACTCCAGGGTCGGACTAGGGAAACAAATGCAGCATTGACAAAAAATGCTCAATCCAGCCCGCTCCCTTCCTCTCTTCACTCTCTTTCTCCCTTTCCCTTCTCTCCTCTCTCTTTTTTCCATCTTTACCTCTCTCCTTCTCTCTCTTTTACCCTCTTGAAGCCTCTGCTTGCTGCAACTTACTTTGGGGAGCTGAAGAAAGTGACAAGAGGCACAAGTAGCAATCCGTAGCTCTCAAAACCAGTCTCCATTGGCTCCAGCCCACCAGGAAAAGGCCTGACATGCAGAAAACTCCATTGAAAAATTTGATTACAATTGAGCAGCATAACATTTCTTTCTTACAGGTGACCACAGATGTCACATGAAACTGGAGACAGGTGTTTATACAGGGATAGCAGACTCCTTGTCTTATACTGGGGTTTTTAACACAGTCGGAATGTCACCTGACATAAATACCTTATCCTGAATATAGTTTAACAAAATAGAGCCACATTGGAGTTATACTAGCAAATTCAATTGAATTATGTTTTTGTAAATTATGTTTAGTTGGACGATATTTATGTCCATGACATTCTGATATACAACCATTGATTGTAGGTGTGGTTTGATGGATCCGGACTTGTATATACACTGATAAATGTGCATTGGGTGTTGCAAGTTCTGCAGATGGCAGCAAAGATTACTGATCAAGAATGGGCCCTAGAATATCTTCTTGACAAGTTATTTGGTGATCTCTCAGTGATGCCTGGGAACTGCAAATCCCTTTGGTTAGTCCAGCACCCACTGACTGTAGAGATTGTAGTTTAAGGTAAATATAAAATGGACAAGGAGTGATAACTGTCTGAAATATTGAGGTTAAGAAGGCAGGAGAGGTACAGTTTACTGCTTGACCTTGTACTTCATGTCAGGTGCTTCTACAGTCTTCATAGGAAAATGTTAGAACGTGAGCAGGAGCCCCAAAAGATTGTATCTGTGGGCAAACCAGACGATAGAGGGAATACATCTATCCAAGACCAGACATATAACCTAGCTCACCCAGACTTATGCCTGTGGTGGCAGGACATGGGGGCAGAAAAATCTTTCTTCCAAGGAAGCCATTTCTCCTCAGCTTGAGACTGTCAGGCCCACAAAGTAGAACTCCGCAGAACTGGAATGATGCACAAAATGGTCCACCTCCTGACATACCTAACTCTGTAAGTAATTTATATACACACAAGGGCCGATTCCGATTTCAGCCCGCCGGATTACTTTCTGAACAAGCCATTCTGATGAGCTCAGTCGTAAAGGAATCCGACTCGGATTTCCGAATTGTGGACAACAGGCTCGTAGAGCCTGTCCGCAGTCCGGAAATCCCTCAGTACTCCCCCGGTCTCCTCTTTACGACCGAGGGAGTACAATGGCAGCTTTTCACTGCCTTTTCGTGCCGGTCTGTCCGGCACGACCAGGCAGTCGGAAGCTGTCTCTGGGGGCCCCAGTAGGGCCCCCATGGGTGTGAGGCCGCCAGATGGCGGCCTGAGGACACCCATGGTGCCCCTCTGTTTCTCCCTGCTCCCGATGGCAGGCACCTTGGGGTGCCGGCCACAGGGTGTAGGGATGAACTGCACCCCTGCTTTCTACAATGCAGGCATGCATTCCGCTCGGAATGCATGCTTGCATTGTAAAGTACACGAATACGACCAAACCCTGTTCGGTCACATCTTACTAGCAGGGCTGTAACCGACGACAGCAGGTCGGCCGGTTACAGCACCTGGCCGATGTCAGACGGACTCAGGTCCGTCCGACATCGGAATAGGCCCCAATGTAGTAAAGCGGTCAAGCAAGGGAAAAGGGAATTGGGAAGGAAAAGCAGGGAACATGAACATGTAGAGAAAACAAAGTCTAATCAGTAGAATACAGAATAAAAGGCTACTCTCATATTTTCTCATGAAGAGACTGTAAGTACCTTGTACACATGGAATTGTTTCCTCAAGCAAATTAAATTCTGAATTAAGACCTTGACAATCGGTCTACCTGTATGCTCCTGATAAAACAAGAAAACAAACAAAATCAACTTACTCTTATTCTCTCATTCATACAAGAGACTTGTGACATGTATAACTTAAGGTTAAAAAAACTGTCATGTAGTTAGGCTTTGCCTTTACACTGTGTTAAGTTAGCATGAGCTTATTAGACGTTTAAACGCCATTTTACCTCTCTGCTGCTTTTGCACACGGCACATATTGTTATTAATGCTTTGAACCTAGTAGAATATTTTGCTTCACACGAGAATAATATGTTTTCCTATAGTATCCGCTTTGCTTGGTAAGCTATGTCTAAACAGTGAGTGCCGAGGCCTTCAAGGTTATTTCAACACAGCGGTTGTTGTTCGGTCTGATCAGCGCACGTCTTAGACATAACACATAGGCAGCTGTGGCCAACTCTGGCTTGTGGTGCGTTTAATAATGCACTGCGCAGAGCATGCACACACTTGATGAATATCCGCATGCAGAGAGTTGGTGTAGAAGATGATGTGATCCCTTTCTACTAAGACCAGAGGTATGGGGCCGCCCTTCTAAAACCCAAAGAGACCTTCTACAATATAATATAATATACTAGCAAGGGAGGGTAAGACTGAGGTTCTATTTAGACCTTTTCCCTTTAGCATTTCACCCTTTGTATTTTATGGACTAGTAACTATGCTGATAACCTTGTTGCTTATAATATGTTGGCTTGTATTAGCCAAGATACTGTGCTTGAGAACACTGCATTAGAAATAAATATTTCAAACTCGCACGTTTCCTCATTTACTCCTCGTTCTGGATTGGTATGCTAGTATAACGAAAGAGTGTTCATGTGTTCCACGTGACCTGAGGTGTTCTAAGTTCATGTTCTGGGTTGTCTAATCATTGGGGGTGTGTAAGAACCAATGAGACACTGATTGCTAGTCTGGTAGGGGATTTTGGATACTAAGGTGAGTTTTGGCACACCCTAATTCACTGAGGTTCCAAGTCTCTATGCACAGTTCTGTGTAGGAGCAGAATCCCTGCAACATGGCACCCAATCGTTGGTGGTCTTATTACATGACAGTAGTGCTTATATCAGTCCTTAATACCCTTCACTATTGTTTCTGGAAGACAGTGGTGTCGAACAAAACCTACCTATAGGTACATAGGTCTTTTCAAGCTTGATTCTTTTCAAACGGTTTCCTTTTGAATTACTACCCAGTTGTGCTACATAGTTTTTGTTGTACCTATTTCTTACTGTGTCACTATGGCTGACGTTGACATACCGCAACATAGTCGTATTGCGGTGCGCAATCATTTGCAGACTTATAACGTTCCAGTTGATGGCATGGCAGTTATTATGGTAGTGAGTGCGGAAGTAGCTTACCCTTTCGAAATTTTCTATTCGTGGGTGACCTTCCCTGCTGTGACTGCAAATACTGGTGTGTTCGACACTTATGCTCCGACTGCCGTGCCACAGGAATATGTTCTGTATAGGGCACAGGAAGTTCCGATTAATGCTTGGCAGCATCGAGTTTGGTTTAATGGCGCCCTACCCCACACTTTATTAGTCACAAGGTTAGGTCCTTTGTCCATTCCAGGCGCTACCTGTCCTGTTTTGGCTGGATTTACACCGCATCCTCGACATGGAGCAGTTCCCGTTGCAGATTTACGGCTGTTGCATACGGTCGCAATTAGTGTAATTCGGTCGTTAGTACAGTACAGTACCCGCAATCTCCCGGGCGGGGCTCCCGGTGTTGCGGCGCTTCAGGCCGGACAGGGCGGAATGAAGCTTAGTCCTGTAATGGTCAACACAGTAATGGGCAAGCGCCCCCAAAATAAGAATGATTTTCCTTTCTGGCTTGCCGAAAAGTTTAACCAACTGGAAGCAGTATTTCCTCCTGTAGAAAAACACAGGATTCTTAGTATGCCTAAAGACTTGATCCCAGAAGCTGGTGACTGTGAATCTTGGGGTAAGATCTTTGCGGCAGTGTATACGAGCTTCTTCGGCACTCCGTCAATGACTGTCCTTCCAATGGTCATTAAGCGTGTTCAAGATGAGCACGGACCTGAGGCAGCGGTTGAATTGGGTGTGCGCCTATGCGGCGGTTTTGACGTAGTTTCCGATCTCGTACTTGCAAATGTCAAGGGAGATGCAGTAAGCTTTCAAGTGTCTAATGCTTTGCTGGCGGTTCCCGGTGCCGACAAACCCCGACAGTTACCAAGAATTATTGTGGCGGCTTATAAAACCGTGGGCCGCAATAGTTTAGGTGTCAAGCCTTTCTCTACGAAAGAGAAAAAACAACCCCAAGGGCAGAAGTCAGAAACAGACGAACAGCACAAGCCTAAAAAGCAAAATTTGCAGAAAAAACAGAAACAGGGTAAACAACAACAGCAGAAACAGGAGTCACGTCCTGCATCTCCAGTGCCTGCGCCCACAGAACGTGTTTATGACTTGCGTGATCGGTCGACGATAAAATCACCTGATCGTTTTCAGGTTTCTGAACAACGCTTTCCTCGTTCTTTTCAGGACTCATCGGCCTCGTCATCCGGTGGTGGAGAAGGCGGCAGAGGTCGGGGTGGCCAGCAGGAACGCAACCAGCCCCGCCCAAAAGACGGTAAAGGCAAGCAGGACAATTGAACGCCAAAAGGACCCCAGTTTCAGAAAAAGAAAGTTGCCGCTTTAACAGTGAGATATGCCACAGATAGTGAGAACGCAACTTCGGAATCAGACATGGGCTCTGACTTTGTTGGACAGCGCGGCCGAGATTACCATAGTGCGAGAGGCCCTGCGTCCACTAATGAAGGTGACCACGACTGACCGTTATGTTGTTATGGAGACAGCTGATACCAGAGTAGCTCCCCCTGATAGACTTTATGACATAGTCCTTTTAATTGAAGGTGACATACAACGTACCATAAAAGGGGAATTTTGGGAAAATCTTACATATACCTATGACATTTTGTTAGCGGAGGCTGATTGGCCCCCACCTTTTGTCCTCGCAGCTCCGAGAGGGGAGGAGGTAATCCTCCCTAGTTTCACGCACACTGTCTCGAAGGAGCATGCGCTGCATTTTGCAGAAGTGGGCTAAGGCTCTTGCGCCAGCTCTGTACTGTACACATTGTGTTTGGGATAAATTTTCCCCACATCACAAAATTCCCTTACGGTCTATGCCCCAGCCTCAACCTCAATATCCCATCTGACATGAAGCTAAGGCTTCTGTCGCGGAAATCCTTGAACAATTGGAATATCAGGGTGTAATTGAAATTTGTGTGTCACCGATGAATAACCCACTTTTTACTGTGACCAAGCCTGACGGTTCGTGCCGTTTGGTATTGGATTACTGGCATTTGAACTCGCATTGCCGTACCTGTGCAGTACAGAATACCCACGGCTCTCTGCTTTGGTGGATGGTCTTGTGCGTAAACGGTTTAAAACCACACTTGACATATCCAACATTTTTTTTGCCCACAATTTGGACGGACTGAGTTCCCAGTGGACCAGTTTTACCTGTGGAGGCAAACAACGTCAGTATAAACGTTTACCTATGGGCTACAAAATAGTCCAGGCATGTTTGCTGCCCGTATTGTCTCTCTCTTAGAGAGAGTGGACACAGATGCGTGTTCGTATGTGGATGACATATATCTCACAGACGACGAGCTTTGGACACATCTGTGTCGCGTTGATCGCATAATTTGTAACTTTGCGGACTTTGGTTGCAAGTTTAACTTTGCAAAGTCTCACATTGCAGAGTACACAGTGTTGTTCCTGGGGTACGAGTTCAACAATGAAGGTCGAGGATTGGCTCCTCACTTCTTGGAGAAATGCGCACAATTGCGCGCTCCTACAACTCTGAAAAAAATTACAGTCCTTGCTGGGAATTTTGAATTTTGGGCGTACTTATATTCCCGAATATGCCCAGCGTATCAAGCCTTTGTATGCTTTGATACAACCTGCTTTTACCAAATCTTGCTGGCTGGCAGAACATTCAGCTATTTTGCAATCTTTGTAGGCTGACCTTCTAGAATCTAAATTCTTACTGACGCGTGATAACCACACCAACCTGGTGATCAGAATCATCCCTGGGGCGGTGGGGTTCACATACCTTACTTTTAACGAAGGAGACACAGTACCTATTGCGTACAAGTCACACTTGTACACTTCGACTAAAATGCGGTTTTCCTCTGTGGAAAAAGTTTTGACAGCAGTGCAAATGGTGATTCTTAAAGAGCGTCCGCTGTCGCAGGGAAAACACATATTGGTTGTTACCCTGTATCCTGCACTAGAAGCAGTGACAAAAGCCAGTGTACCAAATTCTAAAGCTTTGCACACACGGTGGATACAATGGGCAGCATCATTGACATCTCCGGATGTCACGTTTATTTTTGATGCCTCCTTACAGTCGCAGGAGTTTCTGCAGTATGAATTTGTTCATCCTGCTCCTTTGGCTATGCGGCCTTTGTAGGATTTCCATTGCATCATATACACTGATGGTTCAGCGCAAGTTGCGCTTGGGTTTAAGCACGCATACGTTTTCGCTTGCGCCATCGTGGTAGGTGCCATGGTGAATGATGAGTTCAAGTACAGATTCGTGCATACGCTGACTTTAGGGAACTGCACCGCACAATTGGCAGAGCTTTGTGCTCTGATGCTTGCATTTGAGTACGCTGATCCTAGTGTGACAACTCTTATTGTGAGTGACTCTTACTACTGTGTACAGTCTTACAATGAAAACCTGTTCTTTTGGATTCAGAATGATTTTCGTGATTCCAAGGGTAGCACAATAAAACTGAAAAATGATCTGGGTCCGAGTGGCTGAGCTTAAAGAGCTGTTGCCACTAGTGTTTGTAATTCACACTCTCGGTCATCAGCGCGTAGGAGTCCACGCTGTTGGCAATTTGTTGGCTGATGAGGCCGCAAAATCAGCAGTATCGACATATTGGTTGCAGCGGTTACACGTTCCAAAACAAAGATCGATGATGATATCTTGGCAGCTGCTACTGCAACTGAGAGGGGAAGTAAATATTCCCTTCGAAGTATTCATACCACTTAAGTCCTGATAAAGTTCCTTATGTGAAAATTCCTGACGTTGGTGAGAGGTTGATTCCCAACGCGGCCTGCAGGCCCACACTGATTACAGCTGCCCATGAAGGTGTAGCGTCTGCGCATGCAGGTGTTTCGGCTACTGTTGCTCAGTTACAACAAAGTTTCTGGTGGCGGGGACTGTACAAACAGACGCATGATTATGTCCTTCAATGTGACATTTGCCAGAAGATTAAGCCTTCAACTGCTACGCGTCCGCCCCAGACACAGTTGTACATTTCTAATAAACCACTTGGATGTGTTTATTTAGATCACTGTGGTCCTTTTTCATCTGATACTGCGTATAAGTACATCTTAGTAGCAGTTGATTCATGCACACGCTTTGTGTGGGTGTGGCCACACCGCAGCTCTGATTCACGAACTGTCATTAGAGACTTGTGTGTCTTTGTAGGGATTTTTGCCTGTGGTACCTTCCATTCGGATCAGGGTCCGGCTTTCGCCTCTAAGGCGTATAAGGATGCCATGACTTTGTTGGGGGTCCAAGTCAAGTTTTCGTCTCTATACAGACCTGAGGGTAATAGTGTTATGGAACGAATGAACTGAGATTTAAAGCAGTCTTTGACAGCTAGAATTATAGGCACTGGCAGGAACTGGCTGGCCCACCTCAGTAGCGTGCAGCGTGCTCTTAATAATCTCCCTAGAAGGTCTCTAGGTGGGCGGACCCAAACGAAATGCTCTTTGGTATCAAGATGTATGTACCGGACCTTGACGGTCTAGACCAGGTGGCGGTTGCTGCCTCCTTTGACTTAGATGAACATTGCAATGTTTTACAGAGTCGACAAGAGACAAGAGACAGTCTTGCAAAGGAACATTTGCCCTCCACTTCGGATGATGCGTTGCAGATCCCGGTAGTTGGCTGGCTACCACAAGTTGGAGAACTGGTTCGAGAGAAGATCGAAAACAAGAAAGAATTTGGTCCCTCTTATCGAGCTCCGGTTCCAGTGCTTGGAGTGAAGGGCACAAGAACAGTCATTTTACCACCACTTCCAGGTCGTAAGGAGAACAGGTATATCTCCATTGACAATGTCAAGATACACAGAGTGGCCGATCCTTCTTAGTATGACACCAACTGTCTCATGTCCTTCGATTTATGAAAAATTCTGTTTTGGCCCCGGTTTCTAATCCAGTGTCTGATGTTGCCCTTGAGATGCTTGCAATTTTGAGTCCTTTATTGAGTACATTGCCTGGTGCTCAACTTAATGAAACTGACTACACTTACCCAACTGACTTATTGATGCCTGATTTGCAAACTCGCTTGGCTACAGAATCCATATTTACATTTGACACTGATTCACACACATGGAAAAAACCTTCAAAATTGACTGTTTTAGTAAGTCTGTTTAAAAAACATTTTTTTGATTCCCCCTTGCACCTACATTTGGTTGGGTCTTTTTTTCGATTTACCTTTTTATGTCAATTGGCTTTGTGGTATATTTTTTCCCACTAGTGAAAGGAGACTATGTCGAGGAGAGAACATGCATCCGACATATCAATGGAACATTGGCTCCCCATTCCTCATCACACAGATTGAAGAGAGACTTGGCCTTTGTTAACATCAATGCTTGGCCTTTCTTAGATGGGATTGTATGGGATGCTGTTCGATTTCAAATCCATGGGCCCAGTGAGGTTATAAATGTCCCTAATGTGCTTAGAGTTTCTATGGGGGATGTAGTTAAACAAAATATACGTGCTGATGATTGGGATGTTCAGGCCCTAGAATCATTGTTTTCTGATTTGAATTATTATGCTGCCTTTGATACTGAAGATTTGTATTTGTAGTCTGCTAATGATGGTGATTTATATTGTTACCAACATTTTGGCAATCACTACCTGCATAAAACTAATACCAGGAGGAACACTGTCAATTATACGCAATGGGAACATTGTCCAGCTCCAGCAGTTCTGCTACCTTTTTGAAAAAATTCACTTATTTTACCGATTTTAATCAGTCTAATCCCAATGCATTTTATTTTAAAATGACTGAAAAGTCCACATCCAAAGTTAGACTTACCAATACTAAATTATTGTATTCTAAGTCCTTTCTAGACCAGTTGGCTGTTGGGGGCTACGAGTTGTGGAAGGATACTATTGACCTTAAATCAGTTTGGGGTTCTAAAAGCTGGCAAATGCAAGGCACTGAGGCTTTGCAAGGTGCATGCCTCAACCCGAACAATATGTTGTTTTTAAATTCTACAATTTCACAGACAACATGCTTTGGATTGGCTACTGTTAAAAAATTAAATGCTCCTTCTATTCCTGACTTAGAAGAATATTCCGGTTGGAGTAATGCTACTAAATTCTCAATGAGAGAGTTACAAACTCTATTGTTGAATTCTTCCTTTAACATTTCCAGTTTGGATCCCAAAGGCTAGTTGCTCTGGCACAGAAGTGCTGACTCTTGCCAGCATCATTTTCTGGGTTTGGCTCATGGCTTTACACAGGTCAGGGAAGATCCCGTTTTGAAAGTGGCCATTCTGTGACTACCTATTCTGTAGGCAAATTATGTCAGAATTGGCTCAGACATTCTACCCTGGCGTCGGTTAAACTACATGTGTCTAAACTGACTGACGATGTTGATCTGAATGATTTTATAAAGGGCCCGGATAAAGGTAGATCTAAAAGATGGAGATATGCTGTACGAATTTTGGAAAACATCCCATATTGAGGCGGCTACCCGCTTCAGAGCTCTAGATCGAGCCAATTTAGAAAAAGTGCTGGCAGTTGTTGATAATAGCATAAACACGCTCTCTTCCCGCATTTACACAGACATTATTGTATCATCTGTTGTTGACATTTTGCAAGATGAAGTGTCTGTTCTGTATCATGGTCAAAATCTATTGTGTTCCATTATGCAGTTTGCTTGGACCTTGCAGACCCTTAAGGCTGGCAAAGTCCCATGGCGTTACATAAATACCTCGTTTGTTTGCCCCATTTAATTTGACTGACAAGCAGCGTTTACTGTCGATGAAGGATGCATCTTTTTCTATGTTACACATTGAGAGGTTGGAGCATTTACCATTTTCTGTGGCAGAAGCCAATAATGCCACGTGGCTTATCAACGGGTTAATAACACTCCTGTTCCCTCTTTTCAAGTTCGAGGGATGTATGAAGTACTTTGCAATTGGTAGATACGAGCCTCTTGGAAGTTCTTATCTCCATGAAGCTTGGTCGCTTCCGTTTACCTATAGACGCCTGAGGGAGGGCAAAGAAGTTTATTTGAATGGTGAAGGATGCACTGAAACACCAGATCACTCCTTAATGTGTAGACATATCCAATTACACGGCTCCTGTAATCAGAACGAGCCAAATTTGGCCTGTATTTTGAAAGGTACCCCTGTGTCTGCTATCGTTCCCACATTCACGTTACTGGCAAATGGAAGTTATTTACTTTTAAACAATGAAGATTGTTGTGGGTTAATAAAAGGAATTGCTTATGTTGTTACTGTTAGTGAGCGGGTGGTTTGCTGTAAGAAAGTAATGTATCCACCCCCGCATGGGAAGCTTGATGTTTCCATCTGGCCTAAGATTCTGACCTTGAAAGCAGAGTTCAACAAGTTGAGTTGCATAAGAGCTCTATTGCCCCAGAAAGAAGTTGCCCTTACATCTGCTCATGAAACATTCGTCCTTCACGTGGCTAACACCCGCACAGAGGTGCATTCTTTATGGAATACTGATTTGCCCTTGCATTTCGGTGAGTTAATTCACACTATCTTCAATGCATCCTCCACTACTGGGCTGGCTCATTTTTTAGGTTTCGACCTGGCCGTAGCACCTGCGAAGCAGGTGCTACGCCCAGGGCGAAAGCTTTTGTTTACAGTATGGGGACTTGAACACTCCCCTTCTTCCATTGGCTAGCTCCATAAATGGAGGCTAGCCATTGGGAGACAGAGGCTGTCAATCACGCTTTCTCGGGAAAAAGCGATTCGGGGGCGTTTCTCTGGCTTTTTTTAAGTCCCGCCCCTTTGTCCCGGGCCGCGCTGTGATTGGCTGCCGGCCCGGGACACTCCCGTGATGTCATTTCCCAGGCCGCGCTGTGATTGGCTGCCGGCCCGGGACCTGACTTGTTTCCTCTTTGTCTCCCAGTTTTATATCCTTCCTTGTTCCCACCTCTTATCTATATATTTTTATTCCCTCCATTTTAATTTTGTTTCCTTCGTGCCTATACTTCACTTTCATTCTTGTTACTTTCCCATTCTCTCCCTCGTCCTTTCCTTTTGGCTTTTTATTTCTTCCTCCCCTCCCCTCGCCCCTCCGCTTCTCATCTGTTTCCGTTTGCCATTACAATGACGTACCGCTGCCAAGAAAAGCAGTGACCAGTAAACAAGTAATGCTGCTGCGTCATGCTTCAACCTTAGCAGTGATTTCATACTTTGGCACAGTGACAGAGACCATGCCGTGTTTTGCTTCCGGATACTTTATCACCATGACCTGTGCTCGGTGATTCACCCATCATGTCCGTCAGTCCCCGCGCCTTTTATCTCTCCATCCGCCCGGGGAGCAGGCTGGCAGGTGTCCCGGGGCATCCAGCAGACGCCCAGCCCTGGAGGGCTCGGAATTATTTCTTTATAAATTAGGGCTGTAAGTCGCCTGAGGTGTCCTGGCGGTGGAACGCGTGACTGAGCCGATTGGGCACCGGGCTTGGGGTGAGATTGTAGGAATGCGCCGATGAGCTGTCCCCTCGGCATGAAGGGTTTTGTGGGATTGCACATTCTGTGTCAGGCTCCCGGCGGGGCTGCAGGGCTGCGCCGCGTCTCCGGTTACTAAACACAGTAAAAATGCCGTCACCCGAGCCCGTGCCAGCTTTCTAGCGCTTTTCCCGCCACGAAGCTGCTGCATCATTTAAACCCTCTCATTTTGGCTCTGGCAATCCGATTTTACAGCGCTCCTTTTTAAATTTTTTTAATCTAACTCTTTGGCTGCTGGCGTCGGTCCGTGACCGGAAGGCAAAGGTTCACTTGCCAAAAAAAAGACTCCTAGGACGGGAGCAGCTCGTTTACATGAAGGCGCGCAACCATCATAGGCGATGCAGTTATACAATACTGTTTACACTGCTCTGTGGCAGGTTGGTGTTTATAGGGCACTGGCTGTGTATAGCAAAGGGCTGTCACTCTTGCGTAACTCCCCTCATGTAAAGTTACATAAGAGACTTGGCGCTAGTTGTGCAACAGCCAGCATTGCTACGAGAAAGGCTTCATGCGCATGCCCTTTCGTGTTTTTTATAAAGTCACACCAGCATGCAACATTTGGAGGGTGATATATGTGTGTTGTAGACAGTGCCCTTCTCTACTCAGTGAAGGCACACACCTACTAAATGTTACCTGTTGATTTTTCTCCACTTTTTGAGACTCAAAGAGGGTGAGATCGCGCGGGTGTTGAGGGTACGCCCATTGAAAGAAGCCAAATTGTGTGACCCTTGACAAATATTTTATTTTTCCTTTTGCTCGCCATCGCTTATATAAAACGTCAATTTAGGGTGTGTGCGCTGGATAACAACTAATTGTGTTTAGTTCAGTCGATTATAATATATGGGATTCTGCAAACCCTGTATAAAAACCCCATTGTTCATTTCTTTATAATAGGTGACTTGGTGACACACCCACTCGCTGATTTTAAAGAAATGACAACTGTAATAACTTATTACAGTTGCACTCTGAGGTCACAATGTCTGCTACCAGAGCAAGCACTGAGGGGAAAAGGAAAGGCAGGTCAGGTCAACCAGCATAATTAAAGCAGCAGCTTAAAGATCAAAAAAGTGTACTGTTCGTGCAAGAATTTCAGGATATCCGTAGGATAAATTTATCAACATTTAATTATAATAGAGTTCATTTTCATCATTTTGGCTATGCCTTCACCTAAAAGCCATAATGCTGTCCGTATTCCTGTACACGCATCGTTGCATCATCAGCTGCTTTGCGTGCAGGGACGTGACCTGTGATTGATTCGCTTCCTCCCCCTTGCCTCGGCGCTTCCTTTGTCCCCAGACTCACTGCATAAGGTGTGCGCAGTGTCATAACGCTCAGGGTGTCGTCGACGCATGTGCGGAGTGTGGGTGGAAATGTGTCACCCCGGAGTCACACCTGGGTCTGCAGCCGGCGCATCCCTCAACTTTACTCACTGTCTGTCGTTAGCTGCCTGTGTCTCCTCTACACTGTTTGAGCTGCTGCTTGAAGACGGTTACAGGAAAAGCTATTTCTGTGCTTCTCTCTCTTTTTTTTCGTCTTGAGAAAGTGTTTCATTTTTAAAGAATGCTAGCCATTTCCTTCCCGTGGTTTTAGAGCAGGGATGTTTTTATAGGATCTGAATGTCCCCACAAACAGTTTGCCTTCAGACTCAATCGAACTTTTGTACACATGCCACTGGATAAAACCAATTAAAGCACTCTCTGTACTTTACCCCTGTAATGACATACCCCTTGCCAACTTTGTGTTAGACAGTTTCATCCTGGGTGCTACAGATCGGCGTTTTTGTTTAAATATTTGGAAGGCTGAGTAAACTTTGTTTTTACGTCTGAAATTTTAAGGGACGAGAGAGGCACTGGAGTGCGGGGGAGGGGAGGAAGGAATCTTTCTGTGAAGAATCTTAGACACTTTCTCGAATCTGGATTGTTCAGTCCGTCACCTAATCATAAAAGCCAAGTGGAAGTCAAAGTAAATGAATTGCTGGGCTCCCCTCCCTCCCTCTCTCTCTCCCTCCTTCCCTCCCTCTCTCTCCCTCCTTACCTCCCTCCCTCTCTCTCTCTCCCTCCTTCCCTCCCACCCTCTCCCTCCTTCCCTCTCTCTCTCCTTCCCTCCCTCCCTCTTTCTCTTTCCCTCCTTCCTTCCCTCTCTCTCTCTCCCTCCTTCCCTCCCTCCCTAGGTCTCTTCCTCCCTCCCTCCCTATCTCTCTTCCTCCCTCCCTCTATCCTTCCCTCCCTCCCTCCCACTCTCCCTCTCTCTCTTCCTCCCTCCCTCGATCCTTCCCTCCCTCTCTCTCTCTTCCTCCCGCCCTCTATCCTTCCCTCCCTCCCTCCCACTCTCCCTCTCTCTCTTCCTCCCTCCCTCGATCCTTCCCTCCCTCCCTCTCTCTCTTCTTCCCTTCCTCTATCCTTCCTTCCCTCACTCTCACACACTCTCCCTCTGTGTGCGTTGGGGCTCTGTGTGCGTTGGGGCTCTGTGCGCGTTGGGGCTCTGTGCGCGTTGGGGCTCTGTCTGTGGGGCTAGCTTTTATTTTGTAGGTGGCTCTATGTGTGGGTGGCTCTGTGTGTGTGTGTGGCTCTCTGTGTGTGTGGGTGCAAATGCAATAGGTCTCGCATTTGCGAGAGATTAAGCTATTGGCATTGTAAATGACAATGCCATTTATTTATCTGTTTTCAAAACCAACACATAAATAAAAAAATTGTCATTTACAATGCCAATAGCTCTAACTTTTACAAAGGCGAAACCGTTGCATTGTAAATGCTTGTTTAAAATTGTGAGCAGTGGCCTGCTCACTTCGTTAAAAACTATATTTGGTGTCTTTCCAGCATTCTTTCATTCTATTTTTTCCAGCCTGTTTGGTGGATTTCCCTTACTACTGGCTCTGGCTGCTGGCGTGCTTTTGCTGTTTTGCTTATTTCAAAATGGATGCATGTCCTGTTACAAGGAGAACTGTCTCGCGCCCGAATGCTTGAGTACTATGGAGCGCTGCCTCTTGCTATATTGAGTGCAGTTTATGGATTATCGTTTCAATTTTCCTACTTTACATGCGTCCAGCTGTCTTTCATTGCCTGAGTTGCGGCTTCGAATGGGCCCTGGATTTGTGTCTCTGCAATATGGTGTCTCCCAATGCGGATTATAATCAACTTATGAGCCCCTTAGTTGTTCATGAATTGCTTTGTTCTGATGGAGGGATTATGGCCTTTGCAACGATGCATGGAATACTGGGTTGTTGGAATGTGTTCGCAGCGGCGCAAGATTTCTTGGGACACAACTTCATTGAGAACCCACCGAGTTGGCCTCTGATGATACTAGAGGCTCTGATAATTGAGGAACATGTATGTTCTTTCGATTTGTTAAATTGAATGGCCGAGTTGTTTTCAGATGAGAACAGTGACTTCCTATTGGAGGCTGTTGCTGCATATTTTGATTACTCGTTTCTGCGATGAGATGTATTTTTGACTCTCTCCTCAGTAATCAACATTGGATATTTTTTTTTAATACTTTTTTTGTTTGCCTAACCTGGTCTATTGCCTTTATTTTGCCCCATGGCTACATTTTGAATGAAAAATTTGAACTTTTACCGAACTCAAACTTTTTCTTCACATTTTTTTTGTGCAAATTCGGAAGTGATTTTTGTTCTTGAACTCTGCATTCACAAATTTGCCTCTTATCTTATCCGTGCTCAGATCAAGGGAGGGTGTCACGGCACATATGGTTATTAATGCTTTGAGCCTAGCAGAATATTTGCTTCACACGAGAATAATATGTTTTCCTATAGTATCAGCTTTGCTTGGTAAGCTATGTCTGAACAGTGAGTGCCGGGGCCTTCAAGGTTATTTCAACACAGCGGTTGTTGTTCGGTCTGATCAGCGCACGTCTTAGACATAACACATAGGCAGCTGTGGCCTACTCTGGCTTTTGGCGCGTTTAATAATGCACTACACAGAGCATGCACACACACACTTGATGAATATCCGCATGCAGAGAGTTGGTGTAGAAGATGATGTGAACCCTTTCTACTAAGACCAGAGGTATGGGGCCGCCCTTCTAAAACCCAAAGAGACCTTCTATAATATAATATAATATACTAGCAAGGGAGGGTAAGATTGAGGTTCTATTTTAACATGCTTTCACCCTTTGTATTTTATGGACTAGTAACTATGCTGATAACCTTGTTGCTTATAATATGTTTACTTGTATTAGCCAAGATACTGCGCTTGAGAACACTGCATTAGAAATAAATATTTCAAACTCGCACGTGACCTCATTTACTCCTCGTTCTGGATTGATTGGTATGTTAGTATAACAAAAGAGTGTTCATGTGTTCCACATGACCTGAGGTGTTCTAAGTTCATGTTCTGGGTTGTCTAATCATTGGGGGTGTGTAAGAACCAATGAGACACTGATTGCAAGTCTGGTAGGGGATTTTGGATACTAAGGTGAGTTTTGGCACACCCTAATTCACTGAGGTTCCAAGTCTCTATGCACAGTTCTGTGTAGGAGCAGAATCCCTGTGACAAAACCTATAGCATACATACCACAAACAAGAATTTGTAAAAGGTTTAGGAGGGAATGGCCAATACTGGAAACACTAATTTTTACTTCAAAAGTCATGCACGGTAAATTACCTCACCCACATATGAAAGTATATAAATGCAGATACCTGTCTTTTCTCTTATCACTTGATAAGGAACTCAAAGATCCAAGAAAGAATGATATCAAATAAAATAGCGAAAACAAACAACAGTTCTTTCTTGGTGATATGGTATTTAGGGATTTGTATTTGCAATTCTTCATGTTCACAATGAACGCTAATCCAAATAGAAGTGAATCAGAACATTTCAAGCTCTCAACACAAGGAATAAAATGTCAGCTGCAACAAGGTAAAACAACACCAAACAACTTCCAATGAAACAAAAATGCACCCGGCCACGAGACGACTCTCTACCTGGAAGCGGAATGTACAAAAGTTCCAAGCGTGAAAATAATTACTCCAAAAGTGGAAAACGATCTTGTTTTGCCTCTAAGATAAACAAAGGTTGTGTACTCCTCTCTGATTCCATGGGGACACAGGTACACCAGGCACACAAGACTCCTCATCTTACTGTGCTCATCCAGTGCATTTCTCCCAAGATACCTTCCTGCAAAGGCCGATGGCGAGACTCCGCCTCCAACGTGACATGGATATTAAGAAGTTGTCATGAAGAGCGTGAAGCTGAATCCATCCAAACGAGAAGGGTAGTCTTGACTTGATCAGCTGAATACGGGTCAGCAAAACACCAACAGCTAGAGAATGACGCACGCTGACTGGCATGCGATTAGGTTTTTTATCCTATGAGCCTCAGGACAGCCGGCATCATGGGATTTGTAGTCTCCGCTACTTTGTGACGTGAGGTAGGCGCCGCTGTCCGCGAATCCTGACAGTACGCCCCTTTCCCATGGGCCTCTTTGCTTCAGGTTTGGGTGGATTTGTTGCATGAAAGGAACGTTTACCCAATGGGGCATATATGTTGGCCACAGGTTCCCAAGAATCTTCCTCAGCTGAATAGCCTTCCATGAAATTAGCTGCTACAACTGACCCCTTCAGTACTTGGAATCCAAAATGCGACACACTTCATAATCCACATTTGTGTCCTTCAGAACTGGTGGGGTCACTTTACAACTAGCCCCCACAGCCAGTTTCAGAAGACTGCAATGAAACACTGGATGTATTCTAGGATTAATAGGTAATCTTAGTTTGTAGGTGACTGGATTGATCTCCCTGAGTACAGTACAAGGGCCAATGTATTTGGGGTGAAATATACTACGTACTCTGAAACTAAAGTTCTTTGTCGACAACCAAACCCAATCTCCTGGCCGATATTGTGGACCCTCTTTACAATGCAGATCTGCCCCTTTTTTATATTGTTGTTTGGCACAAGTCAGATGGACATGAACTTTCTTATACATGGCTTAGATTTTCTTGATGCGTGATTTCACCTCAAGTTGTTCCTCGATATCACCAGTAACCCAGGCCAGAGACCTCTGCTCCGCCCGCGGAGTGTACGGATATCTGCCTTCTCTGTATTTCACGGAGAAGGCAAATCCCTGCGCACTCTGTAGCGGAGTGGAGTTGGCCAGCCCCCGCCTCCACCCCCACTATTAACAAGTAAGTCACATAATTAAAAATAAATTTAAAATCACTTACCTCTGTACTGCGGCGTTCCAAGGCTGCCCTCCTCCTCTTCCTCGCCATATTGGTAATCCTTGAGAAAACTGTGCATGCGCGCGCACACGCACATGCGCATTTCTCGCAAGAATAGCCTATGCGCGGACGCTCATGCCTTCATAGTTTTCTCAAGGATTACGGATATGGCAAGGAAGAGGAGAAGGCCAGCCCTGTGACGCCACCGTACAGATGTAAGTGGTTTTAAGTTTATTTTTGTATTAATGTTTACTTATTTGTCAATAGGAGGGGTGGAGGCGGGTGGCAGAGTGGAGTTTGTTTGCAACTCCATGGATCTCCTCCGCGTAGCCCAGCTATGCCCACTATGCCCACGGTTAATCACTTACAACTACCCATTAATACCATTATTCAGCAGAGCTGGATTTCCTTACTTCTTCCAAGACGTTTTCAGCCGTTACAACACACAACATTCTTGTAGGAGCAATGATGGTTTCATTCATAACTTTTCTTGTGGATGCTGTCAGTGCCTTATCAAGATAAGGTGTCTGCCTTTCTATTTTTAATTGTTGGTTGAAAAGTAATCACAAAATCATACTGTGCAAAGAACAACATCCATCTCATTTGCCTCTGTGACAGCTGTCTAGCTGTTTACATGTATGGAAGGTTTCTGTGATCTGTGTACACTGTTACTTGATGCTGTGGCCCCTACAAATATTGCCTTGATTCTTGAAAGGCTTTCTTAATGGCCAACAACTCTTTTTCTGCAATAGCATAGTTTTGTTTTGCTGCATTCAGTTTCTGTGACATGTATGCCACAGGGTGTAATTATCCTGTTTATTTGTCTCTTTGAGAAAGGACTGCTCCTAAAGCCATACCAGAGGCATCTGCTTCCACTAAAAACAGGAGGTCTGCTTGTGGATGCTTTAGAACTGGAGCAGTAGTAAAAGCATTTTTGAGGAGTATGAAAGCTTCTATGGCATCACTGGTCCACAGAAAAGGTTCTCTCTTTCTTAATAGTCTTGTAATGTGATCCACTACATGTGAGAAGTGCAGGATGAATCGACAATAGTAATTTGGAACCCCAAAAAACTTTGCATATCATGCACATTGTTTGGAATTGGCCATTCCTGTACTACCTTAACCGTTCGTTCGGTCATACTCAACCCTGAGGGACACAACATCACCCCCAGAAATTCCACCTCATCCACATGGTAGTCGCACTTACTCAACTTGCAAAACAGGTGATTTCCTTTAATTTTTGTAAGACCAAAAGAACATGACTTTCATGTACTTTCTCATTTACAGAATATACTAAGATGTTGTCTATGTAGACCACCACAAAGGAATCCACATATTCTTTAAGAACACCGTTCAGAAAATACTGAAAGGCCACTGGGGTGTTACACAACCTAAACAGCATGACAGTCTATTCATATAGCCCATAAAATGTTTTGAATGCTGTCTTCCATGCACCCCCCTCTCTTATTCCAAATGGTAGGCACCCCTTATATCCATCTATGTATAAATAGTGGCCTCTGATCGAGAAGCACAGGCACAAGAGGAAATCTATTTCTGATGATATTGTTAATTAACATGCAGTAGTCAATGCATGTTCCCAGTTCCTCATTAGCCTTGGAAATAAAAAAAGAGGAGAGGCTGCAGGAGAACGAGAAGGTCGAATAAACCCAATATCTAGGTAATGATCCAAATATTCTTTTAATTGTTTTGTTTCTGACTCAGACACAGCATACACTCTACAGGATGGTATTGTAGCCCTGGCTACTAAATCGATCTGGCAGTCGTACTCTCTATGAGGAGGTAGCTTTTCCGCCTGGCTTCACTAAACACATCCCCATATTGGGCATAGGCTGTGGGTAATTTAATACTTCTCTGCGGCAATGCATAAAGGATGTGCCCATGCTAAAGCCTGTGTGGGGTGGACGTCAAACATGTGTTCTTGCACTCCTCAGATAGAAAGTGCACTACTTTAATTTTCCAGTCTATGGTAGGGTTATGTTGCCATAATCAAGGCATACCCAAAATAATTTCATATTGCGGAGCCACAATAATGTTCAAAGATATCGTTTCTACTTGTGTACCATCATGTAGCCTAAGAACAATGTTTCAACCGGTGATAATTAGGGGGGACAATTACAAAGTGAACATAAATCACTCCAAGGGGGAAGAGAAGGGAGACCACAAGAAAGTACGGTAGAATATAGATTATTATTCGTAATTAGTTGTATCAGCACTAAAGTACAATTTTACAGAAAGTAACCATAGCACACAAGTGTGCACTGAACGTGCTAGGCCATGCTGTCTCTGCAACTAATCAGTTAAACGAGGTTAAGTATGTCACTAGATCTCCCTTCCCTTATTTTAATTCCAACAATTCTTTGTCTGCCGTAAATGTGGTTGCTCTTCTATCAAACACTCTTTCAAACTCGAAACGAAAAGCATTTCAATCAGACAGTACTGGATCATCATTCTTTACTAGAGGGACAGCCCATTTAGCTGCATCTCCAGCAATATAAGACATGGCAAACACAACCCTTAAATGATTATTAGGAAAAGAGGTAGGGTTGCAAGAAAAATGTAACATGACTTGTGTTAGAAATACCTATATTTTATATGGGTCTCCAGAATACCTCTCGGGTGTGGCCAAAGGTATCTCGAGGGGAGGGGGGTATGTGCACCTTTATCTGTGACGCAGAGGGAGAGGCGTCAAAAGGATTTCTTGTCTGTCTCTCTATTCTCTCCTTAAGCGTTGCGGTTTCAGCCCTAGAGAGCACGATTTCCTGCTGTACCTGTGCTAATGACTGAAGTACATCATCCAAGGTAGCCATTCTTTGTACAACACCCCAATCGGGAGGAGTTGTAATTTGTGGGTGCAAAATTCTGTCATGCTATCAAATTAGAACTCCTCAGAACTGGAACAATGCACAAAATGGTCCACCTCCTGACATCCCCATCTCTGTAAGCAATATGTATACACAGAGTAGTAGAGCGATCAAGCAAAGGAAAAGGGAATTAGGTAGGAACAGCAGGGAATATGGACCTGTAGAAGAAACAAAGTATAATCAGTAGAATACGGAATAGAAGGCTACTCTCATATTTTCCCACTAGGAGACTGTAAGTACCTTGTACACAAGGACTTGTTTCCTCAGGCAAATTAAATTCTGAGATAAGTCCTTTTATATCTGTCTCCCTGCATGCTCCTGATAAATCAAGAAAAACAACCAAATCAACTTACTCTTCTTTTCTCATTCATACAAGGGACTTGTGAGGTGTATAACTCAAGGTAAAAAAAACCATAGCATATGTACCACAAAGAAGAATTTGTAAAAGGTTTAGGAGGGAATGGCCAATACTGGAAGCACTAATTTTTCCTTCAAAAATCATGCACTGTAAATGACCTTACCCATATATAAAAGTATATAAATGCAGATACCAGTCTTTTTTTCTTAGCACTTGATAAGGAACTCAAAGATTCAAGAAAGAATTATATCAAATAAAATAGCTGTTTTAGACACGCTCTCTGAACAGAACGGGAGTGGATACTCAACAAACAAAATCAAAATCTGGAAAATAATTTTATCTGTTGAACAATTATGCGTCGAACACTAATGACATGGACTTCTGGAAACACATCAACTAATTGATTGCTGGTCTCCCCAGTGACTCCCAACTGGTAAGGGGCGACTTCACCTTCCCTCTCTATCCCCCCATAGACCATAGTTCGAGAGCTAAATTTAGGTAATCTCCATCCCACAGACTACTTAAAAATGTGTTCTAGCTCTCTCTTGTAGACACATGGAGCATTCAACATCCAGATACTTGAGACTATACTTTATATTCCTCACCAAGCAATTCATTCCCCAGAATCTATCACATATTAGTTTCTGATAACTTGACGAGAATGTACTCTGATTCTTCCATCGAACCAAGACTGATCTCAGATCACTCGGCCATATTAGCTTCTATGTACTCGGCGACAACTACCCTGAAAGACAAATCTTGGAGACTTAATTCTGACATCTTACAAGATAAAAATCCACCTAGAGAAGATCCGCCAGTCTATTAAAAACCTTTTTCTTTACACCTGCCCACTACCCAACGGCTGCTCTCCCCAAATACGCTGAGATGCCTTTAAAGCCACTATTTAGGGAGGTAATAATAGGCATCAGCACTCATATTAATAAATCTGCAAACGCTCAGTTGTAAAAAGTTTGATCCAAAATAAAACAATTAGAAGTCAGACACCATTCGGAGAAAGGCACGCTCCTATTGGGCACTTTAAACTGGAAATAATATGAATGTAACAAACTTCTCAGCTCCAAGGCTAGCCAATAAGTGACCAGATTCAATTCAATAAAACTGTTTGCTAGCAACACTGCTTGGCAAATCTTAGTCAGCTACTTAAAAAACAAACATAACAGCTCATACCTGACTCCTGTCAGAGACAAAGATGGACAGCTACCCATAGATCTCCATAAAATTTCTAATATCTTCTTGCATTTCTGCAGATCACTATATGACAAAAACACTAATGATAATCCTACAGACAGTTTAGCCTACCTTAACAAACTTAAACGATCCAAGCTAGATGCCCATCACCAGTCCTTACTAAACCAGGCCATTGTAGACCCGGACCTACATTTAGCAATCAAATCCCTCAAAGTTGGAAAGGACCCTGGGTCTGATGGATTTATTACCCAATTCTATAAGTCAATCACTGAAGAGCTGCATAAAACCCCAACTGACTATATTTCATTATAAGGCAGAAACGATACACATCGGAGTTTCTACCGTTAAAGCATTGATAACCCTACTACCCAAAGAAGGCAAAGACCATACACATCCCAAAAATGACTTCCAATATCGCTCATCAATTTAGATTGTAAACTATGCTTAAATCATGGCTAAATGCGTTGAAGCAATACTACTAATCCTGATCTCCTCATATCAAACAAGCTTCCTCAAGGCAGACTCTCCAATCATAATATTAGGATATTAGGACCTACCCTACAGGTTCCCATATACAAAAATCCCCCAGTTGCTGCTCTCAATGATGAAAAAGCATTCAACTTGGTTGCATGGTTACAATGTCCTGTTTTTTTTTGGTACAAATCTGTTTTATTTTCAAAATAAGGTCAGAACACCGGGCCAGGTATACACAGCATCATGCCCACAACCCTATTCAGGGCCGGCCGTGTAATATAGAAGTGCCTCTACGAGTAAAAAGGGCAGTAGCATGATAATTTAAACACAGCATGTCGCCTACAACCCGTATGGGGCCGGTTCCGTGACATAGCATAGAAGGCAATATTGATTTGTTGTGGTGGTTCACAGGGCCCTTTAAAAAACTTCATAAATAAAACATGGGCAAGGGGCCCAGAGTATAAGAATCTAGAAGAGCGAGCGGAAAGAAAGAAGTCAGATAGAAAGTGAATGGCAGAAGAGGCATTTAGATAGCAGTGGAAGAAAAGATTGCGTGGGCTGGCGGGAGGGAGGGGAGGAGGCGGGGCTAATGGTCCCTGTTAGTGGGGATCCTAGTACTTATAGGAGGAGGTTACGCACAGTGTTAGACCGGTTGCGGGAGTAGCCACTCCGGGTCCGGCGGAAGGACCGCATCTTCGAAAAGGCACAATGCTCTAAGTTTGGCAGGTAAATGGCGTGCATGATCTAGCTTGTAAAGGTAATTAACTAGGGGTTGCCAAACAGCGGTGAAGCGAGTGTCTCGTGCTGGTAGACGCGCTGTAAGGAGCTCCATGGTTATGACATGCCATAGGCGATAGGGGGCGCCTTCGCCTTCTTCAAATATAGCACTATAAGTTGCTTGGCTGCTCCAAGCATATCCAATGCTATAGTCCAATCGCTTCGGGTGATAGCCTTTAAGTTGGCCCAACAGGATCTTGTTTGTAGACTCGGGCAGGGGGAAACCAAGTACACGTTTGATATGACTAAGGACTTTCTTCCAAAACAAGGTTAGGAGTGGGCAGGCCCACCAAATGTGTATGAAATCACCAGCTGCAGCCGAACACCTCCAGCACATGGGGGAAGAGGCAGGAAACATTTTGTGGAGTCGATCAGGTGTGTAATACCATTGGTTAATGATTTTGTATGCATTTTCTCTTTGCAGGATAATGCGGTAGACCCTGGGTATGTCGCGCCACTGTGTGGGTGTAATTTCCATGTCAGACGTCAGCTGCCACTTGCGCTGGTATGGCTGAGTAGGCAGCGCAGGGGGGTGTTGTAAAATCTGATATGTGCGAGAAATAAGGCCCTTCGACTTGTCAAAAGAACGGACCAGCCGCTCAGTGGGGGTGAATGGACGGGTAGTTGCACCTCCACAGAGGGGACCCAGTGTCGTAGCTGCGCATACTGTAGTCCCGTGTGGAAATTGAAGAAATTGATGTACATAAACAGCATTCATTTCCCTTCTTCTCCCACTCCTCTCCCTGTGAGCACCATGAATACCGTAAACTATTGACCGTATCACTCTGCCAGTAAGAGCCCATACCTATATGCATATGCACAGCCATTCTAGGCACCATGGCCTTTTACCCATTGGAATCCCCGGCTTCCCTCCTGCGCGTATCTTAAACCCCCTCTCTCATGCATAGACCATGAAACCCTCTCCCTCTGCGCGACCCTGCTGTGAAAGGCAACTCTCCTGCTTGACCCGCACAAAACCCCCCCCCATTCCCTCTTGAAGAGGCATCCTTCGCCTTAGCTGACATAGCCCTCCCCAGCTGCACCTGACTGCCCCCGCTCTCTCATGTACGGGTCATAAGATCTCTCTCTCTATATGTGACTTTGTCCCCGTGTCCACCCTGGCTCCCCCTCCCTTCTCCTCACATGGGCAAGCCGTAAACCTTCTTCCTCTGCAAGACCCTGTCCTTGAGAGCCACGGCCGCGCCTGACCAACACCTCCTTTCCTTCCATGAATGCCCCTCTGTTGACAAGCCTTCCCTCCGCGCTCGATTGTCCACGCAGCATGAATACCACTCCTTTGATGACCCCTTCCCCCGAGTCCGGCTGACCACACATGTCCGAGGCCATCGCCTAAGCCAGGAGATACCATTTACTGCCCTTATTGCATGAAGTCACTCCTCTTCAAAGGACCCACTATTGATCCTAGCCACCCCACCCCCTGGGCTATGATCAGGCGCACACATCCTAAACAGTTGACGGAACACTCAGCTGCGTGATTGCCCTCCCCTCTTATCAGCAGGTCAAGGGTCCCTATTGTGAACATATGTGGGGTAGGATTGACACGAGGATTATAGGGATGTCTTTTCCTTTGCGTCACACTGTCCTGATTGTACTATCAAGTGTTTTGTAAGGTATAAAAGAAAGAGTCTCAGCTCACTTGTTAGAGCACCTCCTGAAAGACACCGTGTTTCGTGTCCGAAATGACTGGCTCTCCTCATGAGAATTAAACTCTGTTCTTGATTCCTGCCTCCAGCGCCCGTTTCTTTATTTGGTAACTATTCAACATGGGAACTAAGAGGCGGTTTGCGCCAGCGGCCTGGGCATCGGTAGTAATCTGGGCTCCTGTTTCACAATTGGCGTCCCAACGCGGGGTCCATCAGTGACATAAGGTTCGGTAAGAGAGATCCAGACGAAGAAGCGAACATCTAAAATGATCGGAGTATACCTGCCTTGAGAGGGCCCTAGCCCGGCTGCCGATCAAAAGAACTTCACCAATTCTGAACGGACCTCTCTTGAGTGACCTATTGTCCTGACTGGAATCCCACAGGAATGCTACATGGAGTAAGAGAACGATCGGGCGCTGGAGGAGGAAGTCGAAGAACTGTCCGTATGGTCCGGTCCGGGTAAGATTAAGTAGGGTGTTTTTACGCCTGATTGGTAGGGTGGTTCTATCCACCTGATTGATTGATTGATTGTATTGGAATCGGTATTTGTATACTGATATTGTTGGTATTGGTTCATTTAGCTTTGAAGGCTACTTGACATATTGGTTCTCTTCTGGAGAACGAGACATTCTCTGTTTGCAAACAGCGGCGAATAGGAACGTCGTCCCTCTTTGCAGATCGAGAAGGGTAGGTAATGCAGACTTTTGTCCCCGTTGTAATCCGTCATGCCTACTTTTCTCCCCACTGATTGTTTGAAATCGATTAATAATCGATTGTTGCTCTTTGAGATCTTCCCTGTCTACAAACTGAGACGAGTAGAAATATTCTGTCTTCCTTTCTGGATAGCGAAGGGCAGGTAATGCAGACGTTTGTCCCCGTTGTAATCCGTCATGCCTGTTTTTCTCCCCACTGATTGGTTGGTTGCCTGGACATTGTTGTTCCAGGAATTGTTTCGTTTGAGGTATTTTCTACTTGCAAACAACGTGGAATAGAAATATTCTGTCTAGTCTTTGCAAGTAGTAAAGGGTAGGTTATGCCCCTTTGTGAATTCGTCAGTCCTACCCACTCCCCACTGTTTGGTTATTTGGGGGGTAGCTCGCATGGTCCGCCCAGGAGACTACCCTTATGGAGGACATATGCTCCCCGCTCATGGGCCATTTAGTGGAAGTAGGCCATCTGGTCCGTCCAGGAGGCTACCCTAGTAAGTGGAAGTACATCGGTCGGTCTGTCCAGGATGATACCCTAATGAAGGAATATATGTTCCCCTTTTGATCGATAATCTAGTTCCACCCCGGACCATTTATTGGAGGGAACTCGTCTGGTCCGTCCAGAAGTACCCCCTAGTGAAAAGGACACATAAAAATATGAAGTGATCGCCGTTCCCTACTAACAGAAAGCTTTAGCTCGAAACACGCTAAGGAAGAGAAAGAAAAATAAAAAGAAATCAGGCTAAGTCAGTAACCCCCTGATGAGCTTTCGACTTCACTAAAAATAAGAAACATTAGAAACAGTTCGTAATAAGAAATATAAAATGGCGAAAAGTTTAACAGCAAAAATAGCCACAAGGTAGCTAGGCTCTACTGCCTATTCCTGCTCCCAACATGTCTGCCTCATTGCCCGCCACGCCCAAATAACGGTCACATGAAATAGAAACAATTCAATAGGTACCTACCCCCATTCCGGAAGCTCCCGAAGTGCAACAGGTCCGCGGTTACGCCCATCCGGAAGGCGAGGCCTCGAGGCACGAGGGGCTCGCCTGGCCGCGGTCAGTAGGAGATGATGTTGGGCAGGCGGTCCAAAGAATGACAGGGACCTCTCCATCCCTCCTCTTCTGCCGCCCTGCAGGCCACGGGGAGAGAGGGGGCTGTCTTGCCTCGGCCACCGACCACCCCTCTCTCTCACCCGATCCGGCTTTCGTCGAAGGCCGAAGCCAAAGCGAGGATGGCGGCATTTCTTTGTGCTATAATGGCCGCAACTACACCCAACGCCTGACAGTTGCAGGTAGTCCCGCCACATGCCATCGCCTGCATAGTTACAGGTAGTCCCGCCACATGCCGACGTCTGGACAAGCGCAAGTAGCCCCGCCACATGTCCACCCCTGGAGAGTTGGAGGTAGTCCCGCCACCTGTCAAAAAGGAAGGGGGGGGGGCTGTCTTGCCTCAGCCGCCGACCACCCCCCCCCCATCTTCAATAGCCAGCACGGCCAACATCGAAGCGACGGAGCCGAGGAACGGCGCGGGGTCGCTGGAAGGGGGAGGTGACGCGAACGAGCCTCCCCCACCTCCCTCCAGGTGGAGGCTTCCAGCGACACCCCAATGCTCTTACTTAAAGAGGGTCAACATCAAAAAGCGGTCTTTTGCCCAGGACGGGCACGCACCCCATGCCTTCTCTCCTCAACCTTGAAGATTCTATGAGAGCCGGGGGGCACCCCGATCCCTCCGCATGGGCGCCCCCGCCCCCCTCACTGGGAACCACGATATCGGTGCAACTCCTGCCGGCGCCAGCCTCGGATGGGAAATGGCTAAAATGCAGCCACGGCACAGACTTGTTCAGTTCCGGTGGAACACCAGAATGAGCCGGTAGGAAAATTGTTGCCGCCCTCCCCACTCTTTGACTAATGGTCCATATTGTTAGAACTGTTAACCACATGATTCAAAACTTTTTGAACTTCCAACGGAAGGTTCTGGTCCAACCACGAGTCATTGGAGATATTCTGACTGTGCTGGAACTCGCCTGACCCCACCCAAAATGGCGCCGACACAAAATGAGACTTTTTGAATAAACTTTGTTGCACCCTGACCACGCAGCTTTTTGCCCCGAGATATGTATGTAGTTTTCTTGGATAATGAAAGTAGATACGAAGGATATTGAGTATGTGCTTGGACAATGAACTGACTTAGGGTGGGTACTGATTATGATTTGGAAAATGAATTGGTGTAATTTAGGTAATGAATGAACATTGGATAATGAATTTATGAATTTATTAAAGATGAATTACTGACATGCATCATGCTTGCTCTGTAGGGAAGTTTAATACGATTTTATTGCACTGCTGCACTTTATGCAATGAACTGCCACCAACTTCGTTCTTCTTATGTACAGTTTCAATCTGCTTCGTAGCCGGCCCACTGAGTTGTAGGCCTGTATTTGTACCTCAACACTTTTTTATTAAAAGTATTTTGAAAAAGAAAGCATGGTTGTAGCAGTTGCATTAATGAGTTTTGGATGTCTTACTACTGTGAGCGAAGAATAAGTATGATGAAAGATGTAGATCAAAAAAAAAAAAAAAAAAAAAGGATCTGATATTTAGCAGCTACATTATGTGTCACAGGCAGCCAGAAAAGTGTTTTAGACACCCTTAAAACGACACCACAGAAATGCCACCTGACCGTCACCCTTGCACCCGACAAAGAGGGTTACGACCAAGTAACTCATGTAGATTCGTAGATCGTCAATGATTATCTATCTGACCACTGGTCCCTCTGGGCTTAAACGCCAAGATGGTAAAAAAAAAAAAAAAAAAAAAAAAAAATGCAGTACGTGGAGATAGGTCGAGTATGTGGTAGGTAAAAACATTTTCGGACTACTGCATGCTGATGTACTTTGAATGCTGCCCCCCACCCCTTCTTTTTCCTCCCTTCTGCAGGTCACGTCAGAACGTCGGCTGAAATATGGGAGAGCGATGGTCGAACCACCGACGAAAAGGGAAGGAGGGAATATGTGCATAGTCCTCATAACGATAAGTTTTTAAAAGACGTAGACTTAAACATGACTGTTCCTCCTTAGAACATAGCGACTGGGAGGATGGACTGACATAGAAACTGGACAGGTACTGAATGACGAAAAATTGACTAGAAATGACGCGTTAAATAATGTAACTGGACGTTTGACTAGGTAGGGAAAGGACAAAGAAAAATATACGGGTAAGGGTTACCACGGCACCACCCGTCTGGGAAGTTAGAAATGTTGCTGATGTTCAAAATGCACTGCCCCCTTTCTCACACTCTTATAGATATAGCCAAGCTGTCCGACTGTTCTCCCGATCAATACTTGCCGTTGCCTCAGCCTGGAGAACTTCCCACCAAAGGAAGGAACTGAAAAATGGTTTAAGATCCAACCATGGGTAAATAGCGCGACCAGGTTAATTTCTGACCGACCAACCGAGGTGTAAGTATTGGCAATTGAGAACACTCACAGAGATAACGGGCGAGAAAGAAAAGGAGGGAAGGGTAAAAAGAGCTAAGCACGTAGATAAATAGGATAGTAAAGATACGTAGGATATAAAACAGATCTTGTTGGCTAACAATTGTTTCCTGTCTTGTCGTGAATGTCTTATATATGTGTAATACATGTGCCGTCTTCCCTGTCTGAGTTTGTGTGTGTGTAATGTACGGATTTATGTCTTCCCTCTGTCTGTATTTGCGTGTTACCTGACCTTTGCTGTTCTGTGTTGTGAGCGCACTAAATGACCTATTTTCGTACACGTCTCTCTCTCTCTCTCTCTCTCACCACCCCCTTATCTCTCTCTCTCTCTCTCTCCCTCTCTCTCTACATGTCATACGTGTACCGAATGGCTCGTTTAGATTGCGGACGACTCTCACTCTCTATGAGAGTCTCCCTATTTTCTCTCCCTCTTTGTGGTAAAATTGTGCCCCACCGGCACCAGTCTGATTTGATACATATTGAACGCGAAGGTGTTCAGCGAAATTGACCGAAACTAAAATGATTGTATCTCGCCATATTACTGCCTCTCCTTTCTGCAAAATGAATGAACTTGAATTGGCTGAGAAGGAAAGGACAGGTAAGACGACTAAAGTCCCCCAAATCTGGCCATTTATAGGGGAACTGTATGTCAATGGCACCTTATGTCTGTTCTTCAGAGACGAACGCCAACGTCCAGATTGACCCCCAATGCCCAGATTGCCCCACCCCCTTTTTGCACCCAAGCGCGAGCGCCCGAAGCATCCCCGCCCCATTTTGATAGACCCCAGTTGCTGTCCCGGATATAAACATGATGACCATGAGTAACTGTTGACCATCGAGAAAAAACCTTGTTTTGCCTGACTCTCGATGATGGCACCCCCGCCCTGTTTGAAAAGGTTAGCCAGTCCTGAAGTGAAATGCTCCGTAATGTTGAATATGATGAAATGCACAGTTGATGGGAATATCATTTATCCTCACTTGAGTTATAAATAGGACGATGAATAAACCTGCCATGAACTCAGTAGGAATGCTGACACATGCACTGCTTGGTAATGGACCTCTGACTGTGACCAATGAGCGTATCTCCCAAATGCGTAGAATTGAGGGAGGAATTCACATGCGTAGATACCTTCTTCTGCCATTTCTCTAAAACCTTGTCTTGTACCTATTCAAAGATTCACGATCACCGAAGGAGATGGGTCAGATGTGACGTACGGCCTGACTGCAGATCTTGGGACACGTGTGACCTCGACCAAAGGTGGAGCTGCAGAGCAACAAGATACGGGACGAGACCGCAATTTCAACGTGGAAAATGAAAAATGACGGGCCGCCTTGAAGCCCTCCGTCTGCTAACCCACGTGTGCCTGGAGTCTCCGTCCCCCTTCTTTGGGCCCGATTGATGGGCCTGCCTGCTTGTTATCCTTTGCTCCCTTGGTCCCTTTTGTGTGTCCCAGGAACTCTGACCCAACTCCGCCCTCTCTCCTATCGACTATTTGAACCACACTCACCCTCTTTTCCACGTGACTTTTTGCCAAAGGAAAGAACTGCATTCCAGTGGGAATGGGGTGTTGCCACGGAAGATATAGGTGCCGAGCATAAGGCGCCGCCAAACGGATTGTTTAGGGAACAGGACTGTGGTCTAACAGCAGAGGACTGACCGCACCCTGCAACGCGTAAGGATAGAACCGAGCTGGACCTATAGCTCCACCGCCGGTGCTCAACAGCGCCAACGAAAGTACACGGACTAGAGCCTACCAGTGATGGCTCAATGATAAAAAGACACTGTGACGAAGAAATCTTGTGTATTGAACTGAATTCCGCTCTCAACTACCTGGTCAAAACTGTTCATTGGTCACATTTTTAAGTCAGTAACATTTATGCTGTGTAGTGCGCTTAATTGTCAGGAACACAACGAAATGCAATTTCCTATGTGCTGCATTCTGGCCATCACCTCAACTGTCTATGATTGTACGCCAAATGTTAGTATCGACAAAATGCTAATTCATCAACGATGCCTGTCTACCTGTAACCCCATCAATTACAAAAATGACTGCTGTAATGTAAAAAGGGGCGACTGTGGAAATTGAAGAAATTGATGTACATAAACAGCATTCATTTCCCTTCTTCTCCCACTCCTCTCCCTGTGAGCACCATGAATACCGTAAACTATTGACCGTATCACTCTGCCAGTAAGAGCCCATACCTATATGCATATGCACAGCCATTCTAGGCACCATGGCCTTTTACCCATTGGAATCCCCGGCTTCCCTCCTGCGCGTATCTTAAACCCCCTCTCTCATGCATAGACCATGGAACCCTCTCCCTCTGCGCGACCCTGCTGTGAAAGGCAACTCTCCTGCTTGACCCGCACAAAACCCCCCCCCATTCCCTCTTGAAGAGGCATCCTTCGCCTTAGCTGACATAGCCCTCCCCAGCTGCACCTGACTGCCCCCGCTCTCTCATGTACGGGTCATAAGATCTCTCTCTCTCTATGTGACTTTGTCCCCGTGTCCACCCTGGCTCCCCCTCCCTTCTCCTCACATGGGCAAGCCGTAAACCTTCTTCCTCTGCAAGACCCTGTCCTTGAGAGCCACGGCCGCGCCTGACCAACACCTCCTTTCCTTCCATGAATGCCCCTCTGTTGACAAGCCTTCCCTCCGCGCTCGATTGTCCACGCAGCATGAATACCACTCCTTTGATGACCCCTTCCCCCGAGTCCGGCTGACCACACATGTCCGAGGCCATCGCCTAAGCCAGGAGATACCATTTACTGCCCTTATTGCATGAAGTCACTCCTCTTCAAAGGACCCACTATTGATCCTAGCCACCCCACCCCCTGGGCTATGATCAGGCGCACACATCCTAAACAGTTGACGGAACACTCAGCTGCGTGATTGCCCTCCCCTCTTATCAGCAGGTCAAGGGTCCCTATTGTGAACATATGTGGGGTAGGATTGACACGAGGATTATAGGGATGTCTTTTCCTTTGCGTCACACTGTCCTGATTGTACTATCAAGTGTTTTGTAAGGTATAAAAGAAAGAGTCTCAGCTCACTTGTTAGAGCACTTCCTGAAAGACACCGTGTTTCGTGTCCGAAATGACTGGCTCTCCTCATGAGAATTAAACTCTGTTCTTGATTCCTGCCTCCAGCGCCCGTCTCTTTATTTGGTAACTATTCAACATGGGAACTAAGAGGCGGTTTGCGCCAGCGGCCTGGGCATCGGTAGTAATCTGGGCTCCTGTTTCACACCCGTTCCCAGTTGGAGGTTAAATTCTTCTCTGCACTTTGCAAACGTTTTAAGCACTCCCCTTATAGAGGTCACTGACCACCCTGCATCCCCCATGTACCCATTTATCAAAAGTCTGGGAGCGGTAGGCCGGGGGAAATAGTGGATTGCCCGCGATGGGAGTGTAGGGAGAGGGGAAGGTTGTAAAACCCCTGCGCACCACCACCTTGTCCAAGATATCCAATACCGTTTTAGTGGGTACCGCCATGTAGGCGCTTCTAGCGCCCTGTACAGTGGAGCCACTTGAGGTCCCAGATGGTGTACCCAGTGACCATCCTGTCCATATGAAGCCAGACCTTTTCACTTTCAGTGGTTGTCCACTCCGACGCAACGCGGAGATGGGAAGCCCAATAATAGTCTAGAAGATTGGGACAGGCTAACCCTCCTCTATCGTGCGGCAGCATGAGGATCTTCTTGGAAAATCTCGGTCTACGCCCGCCCTATATGAACGTGGTAAGGTCGCGCTGAAGGCCCTGTATCTGATGGTGAGTGGGAAGGCATAGAAATAAGTACAATATTTTAGGGAGAATCGACATTTTGTTGGCATTGAGTCTGCCCAGCCATGACATTGTCAGGGATTTCCATCTTCTCAAGTCCTCCAGTACGGCCCTCCTACATTCCTGCCAGTTGATTTGTGTCCATGTATCTAAGGAGGGGGTTAGCTTCAGGCCTAGGTATTGGATATGGTCGGCAGCCCACTGATACAGTGCGAGCCTCTCCAAGGTAGGTATCTCCTCCTTAGGAATCGTGAGGTTCAAGGCCCAGGATTTGCCATTATTGATTTTGAGGTTTGAGGCCTGTTCGAAGGTTTGTAGCAGGGAGTGTAGGGCCGGAAGAGATATGTGTGGGAGCGAGAGTGTGAGGATAAGGTTGTCCGCGAAGAGCGCCACCTTGCTCTGCCTACCCCCCATAAGGATGCCATGTATGTCCGCCCTCTGCCTGATCATCTCCGCTAGGGGTTCCACCACGAGGGCAAACAGCAGAGGCGACAGAGGACATCCCTGCCGGGTGCGCCTGTGTATGAGGAAGGGTTCTGTGAGTTGTCCATTAACCCGAACCCTGGCCTGTGGGGACAGGTATGGCGCCATGATCCTAGATATCATGTTCCGGCCTAGCCCGACTCTCTGCAGTACCGCCCAGAGAAAAGCCCAATCCACCCGGTCAAACGCCTTCCCCGCGTCGTGCGATAGAAGGCAAACTGATATGTTCCAGGTGTGCGCTTTCCCTACCAAGTGTGTGAGTCCACGTACATTGTCCGCCCCTTAACGGGTGCGGATGAAGCCAACTTGTTCCAGCTCCACCAGACCAGGCATGTGGGGGTCCAGACGTTTGGCAAGAATTTTGGTGCACATTTTAAGGTCGGCGTTCAACAGTGCTATGGGACAGTAGGAGGCACATAGCACGGGGTCTTTCCGAGTTTGGGTATAAGTGCTATTTCTGCCATGCTCATGGAAGGTGTCGGTCCGTCTGTGTCCGAGAAAGAATTATACAATCGCAAGAGGTGGGGTACAAGCTGCATCTGAAACATGCAGTAGAAGGCCAGTGGCTGGCCATCTGGGCCCGGTGTCCTTGCAAGAGGGAGGTCCTTTAGTGCTGCTGCCATCTCCTCCGCAGTTAGAGGCCCCTCTAGAGCTTGGGCATGGTGGGGATGTATCGGGGACCAAGCACACAGGTTTAATGCATCATCTATGAGGTATGTGGGCTGTGCTTCTGACGTGTAGAGTGCAGCATAGTAAGCCCAAAGGCCTCGCATTTGGCTCGCTTTGTGGTGACCTGAGCACCGTCTGGAAGCTGAATATTAGCTATGTGAGCCTTCTCTGTCCCTGCTTTCAGACGCCTCGCCAATAGCCTGCCCACCTTTTCCCCACCTTTGTAATACCGCTGCTTCAGGGCTATCAGGGATATTTCTGCTTTATTGCTACGTAAAACACGAAGTTGCCCCCGGAGGTTCGCAAGCTGCCGTCAGGATGCAAGAGAGTGCGGGCCTGGTCTTGTCTTTCTGCTGCCTTAATGTCTGTAGAGAGGCTATCCTCCAAAAGTCAGGTCTAGCGCGCCCGCGCAATCGAGAGCGAGGTGATGTGTCCTCGAATCGTGGCCTTGAAGACGTCCCATACCATGGGGAAGGGCATCTCAGGGGTATCATTGCTCGCGAAGTAAGAGTCAATGGCAACCCGTATGCTTTCCACATCTGCCGGGTCCCGCAGGACACTCGGCAGCAGGCGCCACTGCGGAGTTTGGGGGGGCGAGCACAGGGCCGTTTCTAGGTGTTTTGCCGCTCTAGGCGAAAATTGAAAAATGCCCCCCCCCCCCTCTTTTACAACCATCACTCTGTCCCCCTGTCAATCAGGCCTCTGCAGTTTCTCACTCTCTATATACTGTAATTCTTTCTCTTCCCAAAAAATCATTCAGCACTCTTTGAGACCTTTAACTGCCAGTTACAGTGGCACCTCTGCTTGTTTTGCTGCAGAGTAGACTGGCCTTGGTGACTTGCCCATCCCTATACCAGGCTGTCATCTCATCAGCTTCAATCTCATCAAAGGGTGAGCTCAGGAGCCTCACTCAATCCTGTGACATGATGTAAGAGGGTACAGAGAAAAATTTAGAAGTGAAAAACATAACTCTGCGCAGTGAAGACAGATGTCAGCTTTCAGTTACCTGCCTCAGAGCCAGAGCCTGGAAGTAACTGCATGCTGCCTGAGTGTCCATTCAACAGCAGCTGAGGAGCAGTAGTGGATTGATGCTGGCAGCTGAAACCAGGAAAGTTGGAGAAAAAAACTGTCTATGTGTGAGAGAGACGGTGAGTGCTTGTGTGTGCGTTTGATTGTGTGTATGTGTGTATGTGTGAGAGAAAGGGGAGAGAGAGAGAATGTGTGTCTGCGTGAACATGTGAGCGAGCGCGTGTGTTTGTGAGTGGAAATGACACATTTCTGGCAATGGCATATGTAAAGTAATTCTTGGCCCTATTTATTGCCGGCACATTTTGAATAAATAGGGTCCACGCCTGGGGAGCGTCAGGCTGCACTGGATTGGCACCCCAATGGCTATTGAACCAATCTGTGTCAAATTTGACCCCATATCATTTAAAAAATTTCCCAGTGGAGAATCTCCCTGAGCCCTTATAGCAGAAGTCTATGAATAGGATTGAAACCTGCACTGCTACCATTGATGCTGTTCCTAATCGCTGTGCCTTTCGTACATAGTTGTGCCTTTTCATGTGGTGCTGTGGCTGATATTGAGGAAGTAACTGGACATTGGAGCTGTAATTGGACTGCATAGCACGGTCATCTGGATATATATATGCCCATGGGTATATGATAGCCACATCCTTGTTATAATTGCAGATCTGTTGAAATATGTATAATAACTCAAACAGACTTGTACCTCCTTTAGCATTTTTGTTATTTTATTGACCAGGGATTTAATTTTGCTCTTCAGACCATAAGTTGCTGCTTATTGCACAACTGCTGCTGAGCCAACATATGCCAGGTCTGATTCATATTTTTGCAGAGGTTAGTAGGGAGGTCGTCGAGGCGCTGGGTGTTTATGAAAAAAGCCCACGGCATCTGCCCTCGTCTTGATACGGCACCTTTAGTTCCCTCCTTGGAACAATGTTATTTTTTTCTGATTCCCGAATCCCTCCACTGGAGCTGGCCGCCCCCAAATAGCAGCGTTTATTCGGAGTGTCAGAGCTGTGATGAGCCTAACCATAATTTCCGAGCCGCCAAAGATAAACAGCAACACAAATGGAATGTTGCTCTCCCTTTACTTTAGAAACATCTTTAGGGTGACAAGACGGGCTGCGTTGAACTTTGTCCTCCACTGTATCCCTAAGCTGTTGCAAGAAAGTGACAGGCACATGGCTGTAACTAATGCTTACTGTATGAAATGACCAATCTAACTGCGCTGTTTAATGAAAAGATGAAGAAAAAAAAAAAAGAAAGTGACAGGCGATCTCAAGCTCCTGTTTTTTGCCGCCCTCCCCCTTTTGCCGCCCTAGGCGGCCGCCTAGTCTTGCCTAATGGCAGAAACGGCCCTGGGCGAGCGGCCGGTAAACGCCTACCTACATCTGGCCCTTAATGAGCGTAATAACTCCATCGGTAAAAACATTACTGGTGGATCCTTCAAAACAGCGGCATACACGGATGACATCTTCATCAATACAGAGCATGCAGACATTGCCATCCCTGAAATTATGGCCAAAATCAAGAAATACTCTGCAGTTTCGGGCTATACCCTTAATAAGGATACATTGGAGGTTCGTTCACTGAATGTCATTTGCACAAGAGGTCCTTGGAGGCTTAGGCTTACGCTTAGAATGGCAACACAAATTTCTTACATATTTAGGTCTCAAATTCCACAAAAACCTCACCGAATCTACCCCACATAATGATTCCCTAGTGCTCCAAAAAGTAAAAAAAATGTCTAGCAGGATGGTCACAAAACTTTCTGACCTGGTGTGGCAAGCTTGAACCCATAAAAATGGTTATCACTCTGATTGTTATCTACTTATTAAACATGTACCCCATCCTTTGCTCCGGTGAATTTTTCCACATCATAGACCGCCTCCTAAACAAATTCTATTGGAACTCTAAAAAATCTTGTATCCCCTAAAAACATGTTGCCAACCTAAACAGCTAGTTGGTGCCAACTTTGCAGACTTCGGAATATACCAACTCACCTTTTTGGCTGCCCAATGTGCAAAATGGCTTGACAACACCCATGACTTCATGCGTCCATAGCTTTCTTTTGAGCGGTTACTAGCAGATAGTCTACCTTTGGTGTCCCTTCTAACCATTCATAAAGATCACCCCATTCTTGATCACTTGATTCTAAAACGCACTAGACTTATCATATTACATTTTGACCTTCCCCTGTCAGGTGTGAAAATAAAACAGTCCTGACAGACCTCAATCTGATTCAATAATAACATCAAACTTGACCCCAATTTCCCCATAGGTAACTCATGGAGGTCAAAGGGAATCTCTACGGTGAGCGATCTCGGCTCTAGCCTACACCCCTTATCATTCCACGATATTTCACTAAAATTAAAAATACCCACCTCTGACTTCTACAACTTCCTCAAGCTTAAAGTAGCCATCTCAAAACACAAAGCTTTCCCTCTTAAAACTGCCTCACTCTCAAGTCTCCTAACAGTAAGTAAAAGAGCCAGCCACATAGCCTCTTATATCTAAGTCAAGCTTAGACCCATAACTACTTTGCTATGGGATGCTATTCAACAGAAATGGCACAAGGACTGGTCTTAAAACGGTCTATCTAACCCATCAGATATTGGCTGGCCTAGACTACGGGCTTCATCATTCACCAAGAAAATATCTCCAAATCTCACCCAGACCAAACTATGGGCCCGATGTAGGTGGCCAATACCGGTCGGAAACGGCCGAATTCGGCCGTTTCCGACCGGTATTTGGCCTTTTGAGATGTAGGGGACCTTTTTTTGTACGATTCGGTATTTTACCAATTCGGTAAAATTACCGAATTTGAAAAATACCGAATCGGTAAGTTTACCGAGTTTTAAAATTCGGGATGTAGGTGGGACTACTTTCAGTCCCACAGGCCCTTCAGATTCGGTATTTTAACACCCAATCCAATTGGGTGTTAAAATACCGAATCCAGGTGTGCATGCACATGTGTGCATGCACACCTATGCCATGTGACAGACAGACATGCCCTTAGGGCATGTCTGTGTGCCACATGGCACACAAGCCAGCATTGGGGGTGCTAGAGGGTGTCAAAGTGACACCCCCTGCACCCTTGCAGAAATCGGTAATTACCGAATCGGTAAATACCGATTCGGTAATGCACATTGATTCCTATGGGCTTCAAGGCCCATAGGAATCAATGGGGGATACCGATTCGGTATTTACAGAATCGGTAAATACCGAATCTTACAGATTCGGTATTTACCGATTCTGAAATACCCACATCTCCTCCCCTCCAATTTACCACTTCTTAAATACCGAATCGGTATGATTCGGTATTTAAGAAGTGGTAAATTGGAGTTTACCTACATCGGGCCCTATATATATTAAACAGAACCTTCTATACCCCGCACTGACTTACCACACCAGGGGCCCGATGTAGGTAAATCTAATTTACCACTTCTAAAATACCGAATCATACCGATTCGGTATTTAAGAAGTGGTAAATTAGAGGGGGGGAAATGTAGGTAATTCTGATTCAGTAAATACCGAATCTGTAAGATTCGGTATTTACCGATTCTGTAAATACCGAATCAGTATCCCCCATTAATTCCTATGGGCCTTGAAGCCCATAGGAATCAATGTGGAATACCGAATCGGTATTTACCGATTCGGTAATTACCTATTCTTGCAAGGGTGCAGGGGGTGTCACTTGCCATGTGGCACACAGACATGCCCTAAGGGCATGTCTGTCTGTCACATGGCATAGGTGTGCGTGCACACATGTGCATGCACACCTGGATTCGGTATTTTACTACCCAATTGGATTGGGTGGTAAAATACCGATTCTGTAAGGCCTGTGGGACTCAGAAGAGTCCCACCTACATCTGCAAGTTACCGAATTGGTAAAAATACTGATTCGGTAAATTTACCGATTCGGTAAATTTACAGAATCGGTAAAATAGGGCCCCTACATCACAAATGACCATTTACCGGTCGGTAAATGGCCACCTACATCTGGCCCTAGGTCTTATAGATGAAGATGCTTGCCGAGGCTGCAATTCAGCATACACGGATCTTCATCGCATGTTGTACAAATGCCTTTTGCTACACAACTTTTGGACGAAAGTCTACAATACCATTGACTATATCTTCCAAACTAACCTCCCCAGGGATTTTTTTATTCTCCGTCTGCAGTGCATTTAGCCCCTCAGACACAATGGGTTTACAATGAGAGGACCTATTACTAATAGACAAAGGGCCTTGCTATGACTTTGGTGGTCTTCCAATGGGCCCGCCATCACGGCAGTCCCAAGAAGTGTGGAAACAGAGCCCATAATCCTATCGATGCCCAGGCCGCTGGCGCAAACCGCCTCTTAGTTCCCATGTTGAATAATTACCAAAATAAAGAGACGGGCGCTGGAAGCAGGAATCAAGAACAGAGTTTATTTCTCATGAGGAGAGCCAGTCATTTCGGACACGAAACACAGTGTCTTTCGGGAGGTGCTCTAACAAGTGAGCTGAGACTCTTGGTTTTATACCTTACAGAACACTCGATAACACAATCAGGACTGTATGACGTAAGAGAAGGACATCCCTATAATCCTCGTGGTGATCCTACCCCACATGTGTTCACAATGGGGACCCTTGACCTGCTGATAAGAGGGGAGGGCAATCACGCAGCTGAGTGTTCCGTCAACTGTTTAGGATGTGTACGCCTGATCATAGCCCAGGGGGTGGGGTGGCTAGGATCAATAGTGGCATACAATAAGGGCAGTAAATGGTATCTCCTGACTCAGGCGATGGCCTCGGACATGTGTGGTCAGCCGGACTCGGGGGAAGGGGTTATCAAAGGAGTGATATTCATGCCGCGTGGACAGTCGAGCGCGGAGGGAAGGCTTGTCAACAGAGGGGCATTCATGGAAGGGGAGGAGGCGTTGGTCAGGCGCGGCCGTGACTCTCAAGGACAGGGTCTTGCAAGAGGAAAAGGTTTATGACTTGCCCACGTGAGGAGAAGGGAGGGGTAGCCAGGGTGGACACAGGGACAGGGTCACACAGAGAGAGAGAGAGAGATCTTATGACCCGTACATGAGAGAGCGGGGGCAGTCAGGTGCAGCTGGGGAGGGCAACGTCAGCGAAGGCGAAGGATGCTTCTCCAAGAAGGGATGGGGGGGTTTTGTGCGAGTCAAGTGGGAGAGTTGCCTTTCACAGCGGGGTCGCGCAGAGGGAGAGGGTTTCATGGTCTATGCATGGGAGAGGGGGGGGTTAAGATACGCGCAGGAGGGAAACCGGGGATCCTAATGGGTAAAAAGGGCCATGGTGCCTGAACTGGCTGTACATATGCATAGGGGTATGGGCTCTTACTGGCAGAGTGATACGGTCAATAGTTTACGGTATTCATGGTGCTCACAGGGAGAGAAGTGGGAGAAGAAGGGGAATGAATGCTGTCTATGTACATCAATTTCTTCAACTTTCACAGTCGCCCCTTTTTACATAGCAGCAGTCATATTTGCAATTGATGGGTTTACAGGCAGACAGGCATCGTTGATGAATTAGCGTTTTGTCGATACTAACATTTGGCGTACAATCATAGACAGTTAAGGTGATGGGCAGAATGCAGTACATAGAAAATTACATTTCATTGAGTTCCTAACAATTTAAACGCACTACATAGCAAAAATCTTTCTGACTTAAAAAAAAATGTGACCAATGAACAGCTTTGACCAGGTAGTTGAGAGCGGAATTCAGTTCAATACACAATATTTCTTCGCCACAGTGTCTTTGTATCATTGAGCCATCACTGGTAGGCTCTAGTCCGTGTACTGTCGTTGGCGCTGTTGAGCACCGGCGGTGGAGCTATAGGTCCAGCTCAGTCCTATCCTTACGCGTTGCAGGGTGTGGTCAGTCCTCTGCTGTTAGACCACAGTCCTGTTCCCTAAACAATCCGGTTGGTGGCGCCTTATGCTCGGCACCCATAGTTCTATGGCAACACCCTATTCCCAGCGGAATGCAGTTCTTTCCCTTGGCAAAAAGTCACGTGGAAAAGAGGGTGAGTGTTGTTCAAATAGTCGATAGGTAAGAGGGCGGAGTTGGGTCAGAGTTCCTGGGACATACAAAAGGGACCAAGGGAGCAAAGGATAACAAGCAGGCAGGCCGATCAATCGGGCCCAAAGAAGGGGGACGGAGACTCCAGACACACGTGGGTTAGCAGACGGAGGGCTTTAAGGCGGCCCATCATTTTTCATTTTCCACGTTGAAATTGCGGTCTCGTCCCGTATCCTGTTGCTCTGCGGCTCCATCTTTGGTTGAGGTCACACGTGTCCCAAGATCCGCAGTCAGGCTGTACGTCACATCTGACCCATCTCCTTCGGTGATCGTGAATCCTTGAATAGGTACAAGACAAGGTTTCAGTGAAATGACAAAAGAAGATATCTACGCACGTGAACTCCTCCCTCAAGTCTACGCATTTGGGAGATACGCTCATTGGTCACAGTCAGAGGTCCTATTACCAAGCAGTGCATGTGTCAGCATTCCTACTGAGTTTATAGCAGGTTTAATCATCATCCTATTTATAGCTCAAGTGAGGATAAATAATATTCCCATCAAGTGTGCATTACATCACATTCAACATTACGGAGCATTTCCCTCCAGGACTGGCTAACCTTTTTCAAACAGGGCGGGGGTGTCATTATCGAGAGTCAGGCAAAACAAGATTTTCTCGAGGGTCAACAGTTACTCATGGTCATCGTGCTTATCTCCGAGACAGCAACCGGGTTCTATCAAAAATTGGGGCGGGGATGCTTCGGGCGCTCGCGCTTGGGTGCAAAAGGGGATGGGGCAATCTGGGCATTGGAGGTCAATCTAGACGTTGGCGTTCGTCTCTGAAGAACAGACATACGGTGCCATTGACATACAGCTCCCCTATAAATGGCCAGATTTGGGGGACTTTAGTCGTCTTACCTGTCCTTTCCTTCTCAGCCAATTTAAGTTCGTTCATTCTACAGAAAGGAGAGGTAGTAATATGGCGAGATTCAATCATTTTAGTTTCGGTCAATTTCGCTGAACGCCTTTTCGTTCAATATGTATCAAATCAGACTGGTGCCGGTGGGGCACAATTTTACCAAAAAGAGGGAGGAAAGAATAGGGAGACTCTCATAGAGAGTGAGAGTCGTCCGCAATCTAAACGAGCCATTCGGTACACGTATGACATGTAGGGAGAGAGATAAGGGGGTGGAGAGAGAGAGAGAGAGAGAGAGAGAGAGAGAGAGAGAGAGAGAGAGAGACGTGTACAAAAATAGGTCATTTAGTGCGCTCACAACACGGAACAGCAAAGGTCAGGTGACATGCAGATACAGACAGAGGGAAGACATAAATTCATACATTACACACACACAAACTCAGACAGGGAAGACAGCCCATGTATTACACATATATAAGACATTTCACGACAAGACAGGAAACAACAGGTGGCCAACAAAATTCGTATTATATCCTACGTATCTTTACTATCCTATTTATCTACGTGCTTAGCTCTTTCTACCCTTCCCCCCTTTTCCTCTCGCTTGTCATGTCTGCGAGCGTTCCCACTTGCCAATACTCACACCTCGGTTGGTCGATCAGAAATTAACCTGGTCGTGCTAGTTACCCACGGTCGGATTTTAAGCCATTTTTCTGTTCCCTCCTTTGGCGGGAAGTTCTCCAGGCTGAGGCAACGGCAAGCATTGATCGGGAGAACAGTCGGACAGCTTGGCTATATCTATAAAAGTGTGAAAAAGGGGGTAGTGCATTTTGAACATCAGCAGCATTTCTAACTTCCTAGACGGGTGGTGCCGTGGCAACCCTTACCCGTATAATTTTCTTTGTCCTTTCCCTACCTAGTCAAACGTCCAGTTACATTATTTAACACGTCATTTCTTAGTCAATTTTCCGTCATTCAGTACCTGTCCAGTTCCTATGTCAGTCCATCCTCTCAGTCGCTATGTTCTAAGGAGGAACAGTCATGTTAAGCCTACGTCTTTTAAAAACCTTTCGTTATAACGACTAAACACATATTCCCTTTTTCCCTTTTTCGTCGGTGGTCCAACCGTCGCTCTTCCATACTTCAGTCGACGTTCTGACGTGACCTGCAGAAGGGAGGGAAAGAAGGGGTGGGGGGGGCAGCATTCAAAGCACATCATTATGCAGTAATCCGAAAATGTTTTTACCTACCACATACTCGCCCTATCTCCTCGTACTGCATTCCCTTGCCATCTCGGCGTTTAAGCCCAGAGGGACCAGTGGTGTCAGATAGATAATCATTGACGATCTGCGTATCTACATGAGCTACTTGGTCGTAACCCTCTTTTTATCGGGTGCAAGGGTGGCGGTCAGATGGCATTTCTGTGGTGTCATTTTAAGGGTGTCTGAAACACCTTTCCGGCTGCTTGTGACACATAATGTAGCTGCTAAATATCTGATCCCTTCTGATCTACATCCTTCATCATACTTATTCTTCGCTTACAGTAGTAAGGCATCCAAAACTCATTAATGCAACTGCTACAACCATGCTTTCTTTTCCAAAATACTTTCAATAAAAAGTGCTGATGTGCAAATACAGGCCTGCAACTCGGTGGACCGGCTACAAAGCAGATTGAAACTGTACATAAGAAGAACGAAGTTGGTGGCAGTTCATTGCATAAAGTGCAGCAGTGCAATAAAATCGCATTAAACTTCCCTACAGAGCAAGCATGATGCATGTCAGTAATTCATCTTTAATAAATTCATAAATTCATTATCCAAGTTCATTCGTTACCAAAATTGCACCAATTCATTTTCCAACTTATAATCAGTACCCACCCTAAGTCAGTTCATCGTCTAAGCACATACTCAATAACCTTCATATCTACTTTCATTATCCACAAAAAACTGCGTATATATCTCGGGACAAAAGGCTGCGCAATCAGGGTGCAACAAAGTTTATTCAAAACGTTTCATTTTGTGTCGGCGCCATTTTTGGGTGGGGTCAGGCAAGTTCCAGCACAGTCAGAATGTCTCCAATGATTCGTGGTTGGACCGGGGCCTTTCGTTGGAAGTTCAAAAAGTTTTGAATCATGTGGAAACAGTCTAACGATAGTCAAAAAGAGTGGGGAGGGCGGCAACAATTTTCCTACCGGGTCATTCTGGTGTTCCTCCGGAACTGAACAAGTCTGTGCCGTGGCTGCACCTTAGCCATTTCCAAACTGAAGCTGGCGCTGGCAGGAGTGCGTCGATGTCGCTGTTCCCAGTGAGGGGGACGGGGGCGCCCATGCGGAGGGATCGGGGTGCCCCCCGGCTCTTGTAGAATCTTCAAGGTTGAGGAGAAGAACAGACATGGGGCGTGCGCCCGTCCAGGGCAGAAGACCGCTTTTTGATGTTGACCCTCTTTAAGTAAGAGCATTGGGGTGTCGCTGGAAGCCTCCACCTGGAGGGAGGTGGGGGAGGCTCGTTCGCGTCACCTCCCCCTTCCAGCGACCCCGCGCCGTTCCTCGGCTCCGTCGCTTCGATATTGGCCGTGCCAGCCATTGAAGATGGGGGGGGGGTCGGTGGCTGCGGCAAGACATCCCCCCCTTTTCTCTCGACATGTGGTGGGACTACCTGGAACTGTCCAGGCGTCGACATGTGGCGGCACTACCTGTAACTATCCAGGAATTTGACATGTGGCGGGACTACTTGCAAGCGCCGCCATTCTCGCTTTTGGCTTCGGCCTTCTTCGTGGGTCGGACCAGGCGAGAGACAGAAGGGGGGGGTGGTCGGTGGCTGAGGCAAGACAGCCCCCCCCCCCCGTGGCCCGCAGGGCAGCAGGAGAGAAGGAGAGGACTCTGCCATTCTTTGGACCGCCTGCCCAACATCATCTCCTCCTGACCGTGGCCAGGCGGGCCCCTCGTGCCTCGAGGCCTCGCCTTCCGGATGGGCGTAACCGCGGACCTGTTGCACTTCGGGAGCTTCCGGAATGGGGGTAGGTACCTATTGAATTGTTTCTATCTCATGTGACCGTTATTTTGGGCGTGGCGGGCAATGAGGCAGACATGTTGGGAGCAGGAATAGGCAGTGAAGCCTAGCTACCTTGTGGCTATTTTTTGTTGTCAAACTTTTCACCATTTTACATTTCTTATTACGAACTATTTCTAATGTTTCTTATTTTTAGTGAAGTCAAAAGCTCATCAGGGGGTTACTGACTTAGCCTGATTTCTTTTTATTATTTTTCTTTCTCTTCCTTAGCGTGTTTCGAGCTAAAGCTTTCTGTTAGTAGGGAACGGTGATCACTTCATATTTTTATGTGTCCTTTTCACTAGGGGGTACCTCTGGACGGACCAGACGAGTTCCCTCCAATAAATGGTCCGGGGTGGAACGAGATTATCGATCAAAAGGGGAACATATATTCCTTCATTAGGGTATCATCCTGGACAGACCGAGCGATGTACTTCCATTTACTAGGGTAGCCTCCTGGGCGGACCAGATGGTCTACTTCCACTAAATGGCCCATGAGCGGGGAGCATATGTCCTCCATAAGGGTAGTCTCCTGGGCGGACCATGCGAGCTACCCCCCAAACAGTGGGGAGTGGGTAGGACTGACGAATTCACAAAGGGGCATAACCTACCCTTTACTACTTGCAAAGATTAGATAGAATATTTCTATTCCACGTTGTTTGCAGGCAGAAAATACCTCAAACGAAACAATTCCTGGAACAACAATGTCCAGGCAACCAACCAATCAGTGGGGAGAAAAACAGGCATGACGGATTACAACGGGGACAAATGTCTGCATTACCTGCCCTTCGCTATCCAAAAAGGAAGACAGAATATTTCTACTCGTCTCAGTTTGTAGACAGGGAAGATCTCAAAGAACAACAATCGATTATTAATCGACTTCAAACAATTCAGTGGGGAGAAAAGTAGGTATGACGGATTAATACCGGGGACAAAAGTCCGCATTACCTACCCTTCTCTACCTGCAAAGGGGGACGACGTTCCTATTCGCCGCTGTTTGCAAACAGAGAATGTCTCGTTCTCAGAAGAGAACCAATATGTCTAGTAGCCTTCAAAGCTAAATGAACCAATACCAACAATATCAGTATACAAATACCGATTTCAATACAAACAATCAATCAATCAGGTGGATAGAACCACCCTACCAATCAGGCGTAAGAACGCCCTACTTAATCTTACCCGGACCGGACCATACGGACAGTTCTTTGACTTCCTCCTCCAGCGCCCGATCGTTCTCTTACTCCATGTAGCATTCCTGTGGGATTCCAGTCAGGACAATAGGTCACTCAAGAGAGGTCAGTTCAGAATTGGTGAAGTTCTGTCGATCGGCAGCCGGGCGAGGGCCCTCTCAAGGCAGGCATGCTCCGATCATTTAGATGTTCACTTCTTCGTCTGGATCTCTCTTATCGAACCCCATGTCACTGATGGACCCCGCGTTGGGACGCCAATTGTGGAAACAGAGCCCATAATCCTATCGATGCCCAGGCCGCTGGCGCAAACCGCCTCTTAGTTCCCATGTTGAATAATTACCAAAATAAAGAGACGGGCGCTGGAAGCAGGAATCAAGAACAGAGTTTATTTCTCATGAGGAGAGCCAGTCATTTCGGACACGAAACACAGTGTCTTTCGGGAGGTGCTCTAACAAGTGAGCTGAGACTCTTGGTTTTATACCTTACAGAACACTCGATAACACAATCAGGACTGTATGACGTAAGAGAAGGACATCCCTATAATCCTCGTGGTGATCCTACCCCACATGTGTTCACAATGGGGACCCTTGACCTGCTGATAAGAGGGGAGGGCAATCACGCAGCTGAGTGTTCCGTCAACTGTTTAGGATGTGTACGCCTGATCATAGCCCAGGGGGTGGGGTGGCTAGGATCAATAGTGGCATACAATAAGGGCAGTAAATGGTATCTCCTGACTCAGGCGATGGCCTCGGACATGTGTGGTCAGCCGGACTCGGGGGAAGGGGTTATCAAAGGAGTGATATTCATGCCGCGTGGACAGTCGAGCGCGGAGGGAAGGCTTGTCAACAGAGGGGCATTCATGGAAGGGGAGGAGGCGTTGGTCAGGCGCGGCCGTGACTCTCAAGGACAGGGTCTTGCAAGAGGAAAAGGTTTATGACTTGCCCACGTGAGGAGAAGGGAGGGGTAGCCAGGGTGGACACAGGGACAGGGTCACACAGAGAGAGAGAGAGAGATCTTATGACCCGTACATGAGAGAGCGGGGGCAGTCAGGTGCAGCTGGGGAGGGCAACGTCAGCGAAGGCGAAGGATGCTTCTCCAAGAAGGGATGGGGGGGTTTTGTGCGAGTCAAGTGGGAGAGTTGCCTTTCACAGCGGGGTCGCGCAGAGGGAGAGGGTTTCATGGTCTATGCATGGGAGAGGGGGGGGTTAAGATACGCGCAGGAGGGAAACCGGGGATCCTAATGGGTAAAAAGGGCCATGGTGCCTAAACTGGCTGTACATATGCATAGGGGTATGGGCTCTTACTGGCAGAGTGATACGGTCAATAGTTTACGGTATTCATGGTGCTCACAGGGAGAGAAGTGGGAGAAGAAGGGGAATGAATGCTGTCTATGTACATCAATTTCTTCAACTTTCACAGAAGACGTCCAAGGCCGTAGGGAGCCTACCCGCCGAATTATGACTTTAATCTAGGGAGGCAGCTGTGTTAGGCTCATAGGAGATTCTAAACAGCATATAGCTGCTGTAAGAGTGCCTGCAGCACATTCCTGAATGGTGTGGCATGCACCATGTCATGCATGCCACACCGTGCAGGAACAAGGGTGAAGTTCCAGGGGAACACAACATGTGCCCCCCTACATACACCCTCAGGCCCAAATTCGTCTGACTGCATTTCTGCCACCCGTTTCATAGCGGGCTCCCCGCATGAAATATGCGGTTGAAAAGCAAGTCATAATATGCTTGGCGGGCCCGCATCGGCACCGCCAGCATATTCAGGCCTCTTTCTGCACTATCACTGCTGTGGGACCCTATATCCCAGCGGAGGCAGCCGTCATGTGGTGGTCCTAATGCCACCATCAAACACAGCGGGCGGAGCCACTGTGGCAGTGGGGGTCGACTGCCACTGTGAGTGCGGTGGTCCCTGGACCGCAGTATTCGTTATAATCCCCTATATATTCACCCTCGCTCACAAAACCATCCTATCCTCTTGGAAATCACTGGGGAATGCTTCCAATAACACATGGTGGGAATGCCTGAGATATATTAGGGGCGCACATTTTTATTCTGCCTACACAGTACTCTTGGATTTTGGCTAATAAGGCTCTATGGAATAGCCTCGACCACTATCTGGAAGTGATCTTCCCCCACATGAGAAGAAATAACTACATCTGTCCTACCATGCTCATCTACACCACACCGGTTTGCACCTGAGTCTCTTACTTCTCATAACACAGCGTTACTGACATTCCATGCCAGTTCTAGACAAGATCCCTAATTCAACCAGGAACAAACAGTGGGTAATCACATCTATCTTTAGATCTTTCCTTTTTTCCTTTCGTACTTTCTTCCTACTTTTATTACTTTCCCACTTCACTGGTGTGCAACAGAGATATTGTCACATTTTTTAGCTCTCTGATAATTTCATTCCAGCATTTCTACTTGTCTTTATCATATCTTTGTTTTGAGCAGATTGTACTCAGCTCTTGGCTATATGGCAACCATTTGTTTCACACTATAAAATCTTTAATAAAAAACTTTTATAATAATGAAAAAGAATAGAGAAAGGTCTTACGCTCTGTCTAACAAGATTACATCGAGGAACAACTAGTCCTTGGAAGATGACTGCAGAGGATGAGAGAGATCATAAATGATTTTGTTCCTTAAATAGTAAGAGCCTAGGTTGTTAAAGGAGTTATGTGTCAGGTATAAGGCTTTGAAGAAGATTTGCTTGCGAACGAGAAGCCAAGGTAGATTCTGAAGTTTGGGTGTGAATGAAACATGCAAGAAGATACCTAAAAGGAGAGTGCTGCTCTAATTTTGCATTTCTTCATGCCCAATCTTTTCAGTATAGTCAAAATAATGACATAGGTGTTCATTCGCCATTTATGTAAAAGAGGCAAGGCTCTCGAGCTAGTTTTGTCAATCGTTCATGTAACGCAATGCAGCAAGACATCGTTCTGCACTGTGTGAAAGGGAGAGGGAATGAATGCAAGATATTTACAAATATATGGTTTATACCTGCTCTTTGCCTATGGGCCGGGATGCCCGCCACCCCTTCCACCACCAATCCCCATGGGAGGAGACAGACACAGTTTTGAACTTTTGGAAGGCGGGGGGGCCTCACGACCCCCCCGGCCGTATTTATTAAAATATGAAACAAAATGTAAAACTTTAAATTAAAACGTTTCATGTATCAAGTACAAATTCAACTTCAATTACATTTTGATGAAGACAGGTATTCAGGCTAACCTTAACAAATCTCTAATACAAAGATTTCCTAGCCGAGTCTAACATCATGGCAAATGCATCACATTCGAATTTGTACAACCTAACATTAAGGGCCAACTGCAAGGTCTTAACCGGTGTCAGATCCCTATCACCAACTTCCCGCCCTCACGTGTGAGTGGCGCATTCGCAGAGGACTTTACCCTTGCAGCCAACTGTAACTTCCCTTGTTGTGGGGGCCCCCTTTCACTCAACGCCATCTTAAGGTCGTCCGAGTTCCCGTGCGAGGTATCCGTAAGAAGGACAGCGTGGACTCCCCCCCTTTCCCCGCACTCTCTTCCGCCGGAGCGGATATCCGGCCCCCGGGAAATTCTGGGGAGGGGCATATAGCCGTCTTCCCCTGGGAGGGGCCTATGGCCGTCTCCCCCTGGGCGACCCATCCGTAGTGGGTGCCGCCCCCCCCCGTGGGAGGGGCCAATGACCGCCTCCCCCCGGGCGCTCCCATCCATAATGGGTGGCGCCCCCCCTAGGGACCTTGAAATCACTGCTCACCGATCATGACCTTACTGCCCGACCGAAGACTAAATAAATACGACAATTAGTTACCTACTATGGGAAAGAAAAACTATGCTTACTCTTGTAACAGCTTGATAAATCCACTGATTTCAACATTGCTACAAAGGAAAAAAGGTCCTAAAGCACCGCACAATCTTTATTGCATCCATTACTTCACATTTCTACGAAGGAAAAAGGCCTATTAGCAAGTATTCAATTACGCGCATACTTTTGTCATCACTTCATGATGAAAGCAACGATTCCAATACATGTTTTATTACCATCAAATAGCAACATACAGCTTTATTCATTTCAAAATATTTTGCAACAGGGGCTGGTGGGTGGGTCAAAAAACTGCAGCTGGTTCACTTGAGGGCTGACGAGCGACGAGTGGTGCAGCCTTCAGAGCGCAGGAACAAGAGGACGCTTCCTTGGATTCCTACGCCTTTTATCCAGCGGCGGGAGGGCGGGCCGTGCCCCCAGCATGCCCATCGGTACACGGACTTCCGGGCGGGTGTTAAGGACAACCCTTTTTTGGGCGGTAGGGGCGTGCTCCAGCCATGCCGCTTTGTGCATACCAGCCGGGACACGCCCCCCGCCCGCAATGGTTTCCCGGGGGATCTGGGCACCCATCCATACGTTCGGGGTGACCGAGTGGTCTCCCCTTTCCATATGGGCCGGGATGCCCGCCACCCCTTCCACCACCAATCCCCATGGGAGGAGACAGACACAGTTTTGAACTTTTGGAAGGCGGGGGGGCCTCACGACCCCCCCGGCCGTATTTATTAAAATATGAAACAAAATTTAAAACTTTAAATTAAAATGTTTCATGTATCAAGTACAAATTCAACTTCAATTACATTTTGATGAAGACAGGCATTCAAGCTAACCTTAACAAATCTCTAATACAAAGATTTCCTAGCCGAGTCTAACATCATGGCAAATGCATCACATTCAAATTTGTACAACCTAAAATTAAGGGCCAACGGCAAGGTCTTAACCAGTGTCAGATCCCTATCACCAACTTCCCGCCCTCACGTGTGAGTGGCGCATGCGCAGAGGACTTTACCCTCGCAGCCAACTGTAACTTCCCTTGTCGTGGGTGCCCCCTTTCACTCGACGCCATCTTAAGGTCGTCCGAGTTCCCGTGCGAGGTATCCGTAAGAAGGACAGCGTGGACTCCCCCCCTTTCCCCGCACTCTCTTCCGCCGGAGCGGATATCCGGCCCCCGAGAAATTCTGGGGAGGGGCATATAGCCGTCTCCCCCTGGGCGACCCATCCGTAGTGGGTGCCGCCCCCCGTGGGAGGGGCCAATGGCCGCCTCCCCCGGGCGCTCCCATCCATAATGGGTGGCGCCCCCCCTAGGGACCTTGAAATCACTGCTCACCGATCATGACCTTACCGCCACAGGCCAGATAGTTGACCGACTATCTGGCCCCCCCACACCTCCTATAGGTCATGTCTCCTCAAACCCACTAGCCAAGCTAACATGTCTCCTATCAGTAAGTCATTACCCACCCTGGACAGGTGTACCCCATCATCAGAGTAACAATGATCACCCCAGATGCACCCATGAGAAATGCTTTGGAGATGAGCAGAGCGAAACAATTTCTCTATTTTATTATTGACCCTCTTTACCGAATGGTTCAACGCTGTAGTGGACAAGCCACCCCGCCATACCCTTCTGGGAATCATGTGAGACCAGGCAATCGTACATCCCGGGAGCCTTTTTGCTAACCAGCTAACTACAGAAAGTATGTGCTCAACTAAAGCCCGTCTGCCCAGTCTTACCAAGACATTGCCCCCTATGTGAACTATGACTACAGATGGCGGTGACCTGTGCCGCCCTAATAGTTCCTCCACAAAATTCTGCAGTTGGTCAATACAGAGGCCGCCTTTCCCATGGAAGAACACCCTGAACCCTATTCCTCAGATGTGTGAATCGCATCACCTGACTTGAATATGTCCCCGGCACGCCTCACGTATGAGTGACCCACGACCCAGACCACTCGATTTCCATTCCGTAATCCTGTTGCGGTGGTTAGCTGATCTTGGGCCGGTCCCAATTTCCGCCCTGCGTCACAGGCTCGTGAAACTGTAATCCAAACAAAAGACAACAAGCGTGAGTGCACTTTATCAGTCATTTACAGCATGTGCAGTCGCACATACCTCTTGAAACAATTCGAAGACCAACGGCCTAACTGTTTCACCTCGTCTGCCTGCAGACCTAGAGCCGTAGCTTCTGTAGCGGCCCCTATTCTGAATGAATGAGTCCCAAAATCACTCGGGTTCAAGCCCGCCGCTGCAATCGTAATTGCCAGCACCCTCTGAAACTGAAATCTTGTCAACGGGGTGCCGTCCGTATGTCGCAGCAGGGCCCCCCCCCCACGTTGTCAACCTTTGTTTTAGGTAGGCCTCAACATGCCTCACTGGACAACCGGGACTACCTGGAGCGCGCTGCAACACAACACTATTCCCCTGGGCCTCCTGGTCCGTTTTTGACCTGGCTATCGAGATCAGCACAGAATCCCCCCTTACTTGGATGTGATCCCTGCGCAGACCTCCTTCCGTATCTTTCTTATTAGCCGCCACTAGTTCGCTCACCCGCAGGGCCCCATAGAATGCCAATGTGAACGCTGCTCGGAATAGTATTACCTCGCTAGGCGAGGAGCATGTCCCTTCAAGTTTAGCCAGCAAGGTGGTCAACTTATCAAAACCTATAGGGTGCCTGTTATCCTTTCTGCAACCCTCTAAGCGCTGCCAGCCGCGCAGGGCCTTCCTGACTAGAAAGGAGTCCGTTGGGTCCCCCATCCTATGGAGCTGTGCCATAAATGATACTGGTGAAGAATTGGCTTGGTAGTTTAGTCTGCCCTGTTCCCATGATGCACTGGGCCAGGGACAGACTGATTTGCATATAGCCAGGTTCTGAGCTGGGATGGGGCAGTGAGATAAATAACGGTGATGGATCAAGCCCTGATCTTTGGACTGGGTAAGAGTGGTCTGTTTAACTCAGACACTCTGTTCATCACCACCCCCTTTTTGTAAATCATAAATGATACGGCGGCCTTATACCGAATTGCGGTTGCCGCCGACCGGCCTTCCTTATGAAGTGCCACTAAAAATTGGACAAAGGACTCCTCCTGCCCCCATCTATGCTCCCATGCCGGCCCCAAAAAGGCGCAGTACGAGCGGAACGCCCCTTCATAAGCTTTCCTCGTCCTGGGCGCTAAACTGGCTGCCACGAGGTTTTGTAGTCCGGTGTACCGATTTGCCATAGTGCTTCGGGAAATGGTGCCGCCACTAGCTCCGCTGAGGGTAAACAATCCCTGAAAGCCTGCATTTTGAAACAAGAGAGCGCATCAGCTGCATTATTCAGCACACCCGGCACATGTTTTGCCCTGAACTGTACGTTTAATCTCATGCATCGCAACACAATCTCTTTCAACAATCGTAAGATCCATTTGCAGCGTGCTGCCTGCTGATTAATGCACTCAACCACAGTCATGTTATCGGGCCAAAATACCTCCGAGCGGCCTCTGAAATCCTCCGGCCATGCCAACAGAGCCACCCAGATGGGGAAGAGTTCTAGAAAACCAATGTTACTCGTCAGGCCGTTTGTTTGCCACCACGCCGGCCATCTTTGTGCCGACCAGCGGTTTCCAAGGTTCGCACCAAACCCCACGCTGCCCGCCGAGTCGGTCCATAAGCCGAGTTCCGCCGACGAGGCTGGGGGTTTGCTCCAGACTATTCGGCTGTTGAAGTCCGCCAGGAATGCTAGCCAAATGAGCATGTCCTGGCGAACCTCCGCCGACAGTCTCGTGCGGTGGTGTCCTTCCCTGAGGCCCACCATGGACTGGGCAATGGATCGAGAGAAAGGGCGAGCCATCAGTATCACTCTTAATGCAAAATTAAGCTGACCCACTGTCTGCTGTAATTGGTGCAATGTCACCTTCTCAGTCCGGAGACACTGCAACAGGGAAGACCAAAATTTGGCGATCTTTTCTGCCGGCAAGCGGAAGCATCCTTCCACGGAGTCCAGCTCTATGCCCAGAAACTCCAGGGAGGTAGTCGGCCCCACTGTCTTACCTGGCGCCAACGGAACCCCGAAACCCCGCATGAGCACGCAGAAGTCCTGCAATGCCCGTGCACAGTCCAGAGTGCCCGCTGGGCCGAGAAAGAGGAAATCATCAAGATAATGCATCACATGTTGGTGCCCTGTGGCCTTTGTGAACACCCACTCCAGAAATGAGCTAAACATTTCAAAATAGGCACACGAAATCGAACAACCCATTGGCATGCACATATCCATGTAGTATTTCCCGTGAAACGTAAAACCCAACAAGCGCTGATCTTGAGGATGCACCGGAAGCAACCTGAATGCAGATTCAATGTCTGATTTTGCTAACAATGCGCCGGGACCCAGGCGATTCAACAGCACCACTGCGTCATCGAAAGATGCATACTTTACACTGCAAACCTCAGGGTCGATCGCCTCATTGACAGAAGCCCCCTTTGGTGCTGACAAATTGTGAATGAGCCGGTACTCCCCCGGGTCCCTTTTTGGCACCACCCCTAATGGGGAGCACACAAAATCACCCGTTGGTGGGCCACCAAACGGACCTACCACTCGCCCCAAGCTAACCTCTTTGGTGATCTTTTTGGCGGCAACTGTCGGGTTGTGCTGAACGGACAATTGGTTCTTACAAGAAGTGGACCCACGAAAATTGCCTGCCAGGATCCTGAAGCCATATGAGAAGCCATCTCGCAGAATCCCGGCGGACGCATGATCAGGGTATCTGTTCAGCCAAGGGGTCAAAGCCAAGATATCTACGGGCGAAGATGTGTGCTTCTGGGGCACCGTATCAATCCTGCTTGGTACCCCCTTTGCCTCCTGTGCCATTGGCCCCGGATCGGCAGCTAGTTTCAGGGTGTGAGGTGTTACCACAGCCAGAGCACGCGTGCCGGGACCTACACGTTCCCTGCGGCCTGTTACACGTTCCCTTGTTGAAACCCCAACACACCCCTCGCTTACTTCCGTTCCCGCCCGACCTAGGCTGAGACTCCCCCCCGTAGCTCGGATGAAAGGGCTGTGACTGCCTCTGTGGAAATGCCCTGGAGCCATTCGTGCTCGACCCCGAACCACCCGCTGATCCTGGCAAGAGCTGCGCTTGCCATGATACCGTATCCAGACAATCCCAGGTCAAAGCCTTGTTAAACTCTTTCGCTTTTCTAAAAGCCACATCATATCCTTTCCACTCCTCACCTCATACTTTTCGTGGAAGTTCGTGATCCTGCTCTGATAACAAGCCAAGTCACTCAACAGTTCTGGTGTACGTTCGGCGATAATAGCCACAAAGATAGAAAAGGCCCTGATCCAGTTCATCATTGACTCCTCGACCCTGAATTCCGCCATCTTTGCCCGCCATACGCTGGGGTGCCATAAATCCCTCTGGGTCTTTGCATATTCTAGCTCTCGATGATCAGTCATCAATGAAAACATATTAATATACTTGTTGGCCCACACCATCTCCTTAGTAACCATGGGAACATGTTGCGCCAAGCTTTCCCGCCTTGAGGGTACCGCGCCCTCCCCCATCATCGGTAATGATCTCTTACCGGCTTCCGCCGCACTTCCAGCTGTGTCCGTCGCTTTATCTTGGTTGTCTGCCGGGACCACCTTCGCCACCTGTGGGAAAATAGAAGGCACCTTCGCTGCCCCAGCATCCCTTGTCTGCCGTAACTGTTCAATAATTAGCCTAGCTTCTTCGGCCGGGTCTCCTGCAGCCGTGGCTCCCCCCGCTCCCTTTTTTAACCATGGAAGCACAGCCGCTAACTGAAGCGCTAACCCCGGAGGCATCTGATCGTTCTCCAGCGGTGTGATGACCACCGGGATAGGCAACCCCCCGTCCGGTACGGGTACCGGGCTGGCCGCTGGCGCTACCGGGATTGGTGGTATCTCCACCGGAACTGGGGCCTCGCTAGGACCCTCTTTCACCCTCCTCTTTTTTCCCTTTTCCCCTGGGGTAACATTTGGCAAAGCCGGCCCTATGACTCTCTTAGGTCGCCCTGAGGGGACCGCTTGAGCCTCCACCTGTTTTCTGAGGGCCGCTAAGCCGCGATCCAGCCGGTCTACTTTACCGAACTTTCGGTCCATCGCCGCAACCTGGTTCACCAATGTACGCAGCATTCGTTCCATCTCGGAGCTCTTTCCAGGCTTCTTGCCAGGCATATCCGCGTTCAACGTCAGCTCGGCCTGTCCGTCGGAAGTGACTCGAACTCCAGCTACGCCTCGATGACTGAAACAGAAAAACAAAGATTACAAGTTCAAAAAACTGCAGCTTGTTCCCTTGAGGGCTCACGAGCGACGAGTGGTGCAGCCTTCAGAGCGCAGGAACAAGAGGACGCTTCCTTGGATTCCCACGCCTTTTATCTAGCGGCGGGAGGGCGGGCCGTGCCCCCAGCACGCCCATCGGTACACGGACTTCCGGGCGGGTGTTTAGGACAACCCTTTTTTGGGTGGTAGGGGCGTGCTCCGGCCACGCCACTTTGGGCATACCGGCCGGGACACGCCCCCCGCCCGCAATGGTTTCCCGGGGGATCGGGGCACCCATCCATACGTTCGGGGTGACCGAGCGGTCTCCCCTTTCCATTCGCTGACACACAATCTGCTGCCTAGCACCAACTCAGGCACCCTTGTGCCAAACAATCCTCTGGGGCTTTCTCCTCTTTCTAAGTATGCTGCATAATGCAGCACACTGTGAAAGAGGAAACAATGAGGAGAAATAAAGATATTTATCATCGTTGCACCTCCTCTGGGAAGGCAAGGCATTCTGACAGATTCCTAGGTTTACCAGTCTTGGTTAATCTAGGAATGTACCAAATTCCATGGGTGGATGCGTAGAATACCTATGCTCCAACCATGGAACTCCTTCCCCGGGCAGAGAAATGTAAGGCAGAGGCTTGCACTGACTTCTGTTTCTCCAGATTTAGCAACAAACGCAGAGGTATATAAGGTGACCTTGCGTTGCTTTGTAATTCTGACTTTAGTATTGCATTGCCTTTGCAACACCATGTGTGACACAAAGGCAACGCAACACTATGATACATCTGGCCCCAGCACACTACGTACAAGTCTCACAAAAAAGGATAAGTAGGTAATCACAAAATTTGGTTTTGGACACAAACAAAGTGTGGAGTGTTAGATTGTGTGGAGCGCAGGATGAGTGGAGTTGAAAGTCACACTAATTTTAGCTCTCACTAGACATGTTAAACGATTAGGCTTCTTACAAACAACTGTCTTTTAATCCTCTGAAAATTTGTTTGAAGTATTTGAATGTCAGGATGAGACTTCCGGATCTAATGCTTATGTCATGTAAACAATGTAGTTTCAGTTGTAGGAGGTTTGTACTCAGGATGCTTGTTTCCAGTTCAGGGAGAAACTGGCTTGGCAGTTCAAGCTGGACTGTTCCCACAAGGAACAGGGTCAAGACTGATTTGCATATGGCTGGGTTCAAACTGGGGTGTTGTGGTGTGCAAAAGAATGATGGGTTAAACCCAGATCTTTGTGACTCGGGTGAATGTTTGCATTGTCCAGCATTCTGTCCATCAATTGTTTCTATTGCATATGTCGCCCTAAGTGGAAAGGGTATGCTCAGACATGGGTCCCGTGTGCACTACACCACTGGATTCAAGCTAGCCTGGCTGATGAAGAGTGATGCCCTGAAACCGGTCCCAGGATGCTTGTTTCCGGTCCAGGGAGGACCTAGCTTGGCAGTTTGGGTTAGACTGTTCCCACAAGGAACAGGGTCAAGACTGATTTGCATATGGCTGGGTCCAAACTGGAATGGCATGGTGAGCAAAAAACGATGGCGTTAGTCCCAGATCTCTGTACTGGGGTGAATGTATGACATTGTTCTGCACTGTGTCCATGAATTGTTCTTTTTGCTGTTTGTGTCCCAGGCCGTATCCTCAGGATCTAACCGATGCTCTATGGGGTCCACCTCTCAACAGCCCCAAGTCTGGATATATTAACACACAGACTAAAGGGTGGTTACGCAGGGAAGAGAAGGATGGGGACAGCAGAGAGGGATACCTGTAATGAGACACAAAAGAGAGGCAATTACTACTAGATATTACCACTTCTCTCTATACTCAAATCTCCCTTAACACCCATACTTCCACTAACCTGTAAAGGAAAATACAATCGCTGGAATACAGGGGCGTTGAGCTTGCACCTTCTAATCGCCATATATTTGGCTAGAAGACATAAAAGGTTCTATCAGATCAAGACATTCTTATATCAACACATACTACCTCCTGTGCCCCAGTTGGGTACTACCTGGGATAAGGAGGGACACTTGATGGCTCAAAAGACACTCTGTCTATGACACCCCTGTGGAGGACAATAATAAGGAACAAAACAATGTTTGAGCAGCAGCAGTGATTGACTTAATCAATAAAGTTATGCACACGATGAATGGAACACTTAATAGCACTCCAACTGTAGCATAGACAGTATCCTGGTAGGAGTTTTGATAATCTCTCAATCCCAAGAAGAGTTACATCACTCTCCCCTGTAAAGCACTCCCAAAGGAATTGATAATAGAATCTCTTATATCAGGAATGACAATGAAATGTAAAGATTTCCCCTGCATGAACTGTGAGGATCCCGAACAGGGGCAGTTCGCCAACGAAGGGAAATTAGAAAAGTAAAGAACAGCCACGAACTTTCTCAGCAAATGGTCAAGAAAACACCATAGAGAACAAGGTTCTGGCAAGAGTTCAGCAAGGAAATGCATGAGCCCAACCAACGTAGGAAATATACCAATCAGTACGCTCCAATACCATAGGAGTCAAAATGCAGAGGGAACAGGCTGTATGAAGCCAGAAAGGGTAATGTAGCCAGCGGTGCCCAAGGTACCCTTACCCCACCAGGAACACAGGAATATGGCCAGCGACGATCCGGGAATCCGCAGAATAATCGACAGCTTCTCTCCCTACTGCCTTGCTATTCAATGTTTCTGCATCACGTGTGAGGCGGAGGGAAAATGTGGCGTCTGACGTCACGCGGCATGTTGAGGCTGCTGGGAAATGTAGTCTTTCCCCTACCTCAGCAAATGCCTGCCTGTGCGACGCTGCTGCCTGTGACCCATAACAGTACATCCCTCTCCCACAGAGCACAGGCAGGTGCAAGGTTTGTCAGGGCTACGTTTGTAAAATGCAGCAACCAGTCTAGGAGCTTGCACTGAGGCCTCCGGCTCCCAAGAGTTCTCCTCAGCACCATACCCCTTCCATGCAATCAAAAACCAGAGCGCGTTACGACAGATCTTGGAATCAAGAATTCTAGCCACTTCATACTCCTCCTCTTCATCTATCCACACTGGTGATGGCCTAGCATGGGCCGGACCAAACGCAGGTTTCAACAAAGAGACATGGAACACAGGGTGAATCCTCATATGAGAGGGTAAAGCTAACTTCACTGCCACTGGGTTAATAAGCTTCACTACCCTGTAGGGACCTGTGTACCTTGGATTGAACACACTATATTGTCTGAAACGGATGTTACGTGTTGAGAGCCATACTAAATCCCCTTTCATGTAAGCGGGCCCTGGACGGCGATGTTTGTCAGCTTGTCTTTTATACAAAATCTTGGCATGCATTAGATGTTTCCTAGTGTGTTGCAAGACCTTCTGCATCTGCACTATTCTCTCATGAACTTCTGGAATGCGCTCACACCTCCCAGGCGTAATGAAGGGCACAAAGTGAGGGTGATAACCATATGTACTAAAGAAGGGAGAGTGTTCAGTGGAACTGTGTTGGGCGTTGTTGTATGCTATTTCAGCCAACCATAACAACTCCACCCAAGTGTCTGTGTTGTTATCAACATAACTACGTAAGTACTGTTTTAGGGTTCCGTTCAATCTTTCCGCTTGCCCGTCGGTTTAGGGGTGAGACAAGGCAGACGATATGTGTAATGCAGAACACCAGACTTTCCAGAATTTGGCGGTGAATTGGGCTCCAAGGTCTGACACAATCACCTTTGGAAGGCCATGTAACCTCACCACATGTTCCATCAAGAGGGTGGCCAAGTGTCCTGAGTTAGGAATCTTTTTACAGGCTACAAAATGCCCCATCTTTGTTAAATAGTCAATGATGACTAGAATAACTGTATGTCCTTTATCGGATGGAAGCCCAACTATAAAATCCAATGAAAACCTTTCCCATGGGACGTCTGGAGTAGGGAGAGGTTGCAACAACCCTTGTGGTTTTCCTGGAATGACCTTGTTTTGAGCACACACAACACTGGCCTTTATCCATTCTGGAATGTCTCTTCTGAGAGAAGGTCACCAAAACTGTCGCAAAATCTTTTCACAAGTCTTATCAGTGCCATGATGTCCTGCTTTGGGATCCGTGTGACACCATCGGAAGACGGTCTGTCTCAATTTGAGAGTGGGAACAAGCACTTGTGAAGCTCTCATGACTACACCTTGCTTCTTTGTCCATTCAAGATGGTGTTTTAACCAATCCTTCCATTTGAAGGTCTGAAGGCCTTTTCACGACCCCTCGTAGAAAATGGTCACTATGTACTACTCCTATCACCTTCTGGGGTTCCAGGATGGTTTTTTCGGGGTTGATCAATGGTACCACGGTAGACTCCTGTCGAGTCAAAGCATCAGCTTTTTTTTTCATGCTTCCAGGGCGGAACGTTACTATAAAGTTGTACTCCTCGAAAAAAGGTCATCCATCTGAGTAACCTAGGCGTGAGCTGACGGGCAGTTTTTAAAAACTGGAGATTACTGTGATCAGTATATACAGTGACTGTATGTTGAGCTCCTAACAGCCAGTGTCTCCATTCACCAAACTCTTCCCTAATTGCAAGCAATTCCCTTTCCGTTATGGTGTAGTGCTGTTCTGCACTGTTTAATTTCTTAGACATAAAAGCAACCGGATGCATTTGTCCAGTGGTGGTATCTCGTTGGGAAAGTTCAGCTCCTATCACCACATCTGAAGCGTCCGCTTCTACTATGAATGGTAAAGTGTGATCGGCGTGTGTCAGGATGGGAGCGGTAACGAATGCTTCCTTCAATATGTCAAATGCTGTTTGTGTGTCCGGGGTCCAATGGAAATGTACATCCTTCTTAGTAAGGTGAATGAGTGGGGCTGCTTTGTTAGAAAATTGTGAAATAAATCGCCTATAAAAATTGGCGAATCCCATGAAACATTGTACATCTTTCACATTTTTAGGACACGGCCATTCGGTGATAGCTCTCACCTTATGTTCCGCCATTTCCTGACCTGAGGGAGTGAGTATAACACCCAAAAACTCAACCGTAGAAACGTGGAACTCACATTTGCTGAGTTTGCAAAAAAGATGGTGTTCCCTCAAGGCCTGAAGTATGAGACTCACATGTCTGATGTGGTCCACTGTTTTCTTTGAATAAATCAAGATGTCGTCACTGTATACTATGACTATCCTGTCCGGGTATTCCCGTAAGACATGATTTAGGAAGAATTGGGACGCGGCAGGCGCATTGAATAAGCCGAAAGGCATGACTAGGTATTCGTACAGTCCATACCTAGTCTTAAATGCCGTCTTCCATTCGTCTCCCGGACGCATCCTTACTAAATGGTAAGCTCCACGAAGATCCAATTTCGTGAAGATTACCGCTCCCTTAACCTGTTCCAATAACACCGATATTAACGGAAGCAGGTAATGATTACGGATGGTGATGGTGTTCAAGGCACGAAAGTCTATACAAGTTCTTAATTCTCTGTTTGATTTAGGAATAAAAAAATAACGGAGAAGCCGCAGGTGAACTGGATTGACGTATAATTCCTAGGGCAAAATATTTGTCTAAATACTGAGGCAGGTGTTTATTTTCGGGTTCTGTTAGTGCATACACCCTACCACAGGGTACTATTGAACCAGGTTTCATGTTGATCTTACAATCGTAGGGCCTGTGAGGGGGCAACACTTCCGCCATCTGATCATCAAACACGTCTTCAAAGTGTTGATAGCATGCAGGCAATTCCGTCTCTTTCGCTGCAGCAGTGGTGATGTAGAATTGATTTTCCCAGGTTGGAGACAGCGCTTTTGTATCTTTCCAACAATGTGCTTTGCAGAACTCCGAATCCAGACTCAATGTTTTCCGGTTCCAGTCAATCGTGGGGTTGTGGGTAGATAGCCAAGGTAACCCCAATATGATGCCGTAAAGGGAGCTTGTATAATGTTGAAAGATAAGATCTCTTGATGTCCTTTTATGCATTCCACAATATATGGTTTGGCGGCCTGACATATGGGACCAGACTCGAGTTGTTTGCTGTCTACTGCAAACACCACCTCAGGTATGGCTTTGGAGACAAGGTGTACCTCTAATCTGTGGGCTTCTTTGGTGTCCATAAAACAACCTGTAGATCCGAAATCCACCATAGCTTGTGTAGCTCTGGGTTCATTATCGATATAGATCACCAAGGGTATGAAAACATTTTCCTTGATGGCAACAGGTTCTTGTTTGAGAGAAGGGGTAAACGCTCTACTCGAAGACTCCCCTTCTATATGTCTCGAGCTCATCAGTTTTCCATCAAAGACTTGGTACTGTTCACCACAGATGATCCCAGGCGGGTACAATTGAACTTGGGTTTTATGGTACACTCTCTGAGATAATGTCCTCTTTTCCCACAATACAGACATAATCTGTTTTTTCTCCTATGATCTCTCTCGTCTATGGTAAGAGAGGCTCTCACCGATCCGATTTCCATCGGTTCAGGAACGGACCCTCCAGCCTCCAGGGATCTTGGTTTTTCAAAATGTTGCGGGTATCTCTTTTTTCTTGCCGTCTCCTCTTCTCTCCCTCATTCTATGGTCCAACCGCATGGTCAACTTGATTAAAGCAGAACACGTCTGAGGTTGAAGATCCACTTGTGCAATCACATCTTTGAGATCATCCCTAAGGCCCTGATAAAACATAGCTGATTGTTTGCCTTCCAGCTATTGTGTTTCTGCTACCAATCTTCGAAAGGTGTTCAAATACCCTAGCAAGTCTTTGTTCCCTTGTCTTAATTCGAGCAATTCCTGATCTGCTGAAAAGGTTTCCACTCTGCCGTCAAATGCCTTTTCAATCTCCTCCCTAAATGCGTCCCAATCATGTAGCATAGGGTCATCTCTTCGAACAAAAGGGACTGCCCATTGAGCTGCATCATCCGCTAGGTAGGAAATGAGAAACGCTACTCTGGCCTGATTAGTAGAGAAGAGCTTACGTTTACAATTGAAATGTAATAGGTTCTTGGTTAGGAAACCGTGAACCTTGTGTATGTCTCCCGTGAATTTCTCTGGTGGTGCAAGAGGCATTGGTGTAGGGATTTCTACCACCATAGAACTGGGCTGGGGCTGTGTTGGGTTACCAAAGTCAAAAGGATTTCGCTGCTTCCTATCTACTCTTGCCTGTAAAGCCACGATTTCAACCTTTACTTTTGAGGTCATTACACCCTTCAGTCAAACTATTTTAATAATGTGATTTTTTTTATGCAAATCAATTAGATGATAGGGTAAATTATCTGAGTACCTATAGATAGTTTAATAATTATGTATGTATGTATTGAATGTATCCTCTACTGAGCATGTTTTGATGTTAGTGTGTGAGTTATTGTATGTGTTCATTGATGCAAGCCGAACTATTACAAATTGAATTTATTTCCCATTCGCAGATTAGTTAAACACCAAATGTGCTCACATGGTCTTTGTTAATGTCGGTAACCCCATACAAAGGATTTTCATGCTGTAAAATCTCTTCTCGGTATACGCATTTGCATTCACCAGCGAGAATTTGCATGTCACTTCTCTTATACTCGACAACTGAGGATTATCCTGTGTTTTCTCGCCAGCTGCCACCCCGTCTCAGTCCAGTGGAGCTGACCAATTCTCCCTGTGTATAGTTGTGGTGTTGCTACAAGACACCTATAATGTAAATGTGTTCAATGTCACTCAGCAGCCCGTAAGGAGATTATAACATGCCATGAACGCCTCTATCAACCAATGAGGTAGTGCTAAAATTGCTGGAGATTGCATATGTCCCTTTTCAAGCCCTTTCTCCCAGGCACTTACCACAAGGTTTTCCCTGGTAGTGATTGTTCTAGTTAGCCAGTTTGCTACCAATATTCCAATTTGCAAATCTGGACAATTATTTTCCATTTATTTACGCATAGCACACTAATGCCACCTGCATTGGGTTATTAGCACTCACAATCTGCACTTATTTGCAAATGACCCCTTAATAAAGATACATTCGGAAGACAAAATAATACATTTCCATAAGACAACACGTGTTCAAAAGGGTAATGCAACAGTTCCTACCCAGAATGGTACTCTAGAAAGGTTTTCAAGGCATACTCATTCACACTTTTTTATTGTCTTTGTCTGTAAGAAAGCGCAACTCACTGGTTGCGAAATACTAATTGAGTACATGTTGACAGCTAACCCGAAAAGCAAGTTTACCCACTACTTCCATTGTCTTTTTTGTTTTGTCACTGTTATTTTCTTGCTTTCTGTTATATATATTTAGTTATCCATCTAATTTTGTCCCTCTCACGGAGCATAGTCTGTTTACCATCTCTTGGCTTGGCTCATGTTATCCTTCTACAAGTGTCCGCTTTTCCAAAGCACTTTTTTCCCCCTAAAAGCTACGCATAAGTCAAGAGTGCATGTGTTTTTCAAGGTCTCTGTGTTTTCTCACTTTTCCCAGAACATTCCTTTTCATAGCATTATAAAAGTTCTACTTTCAACACCGTTTTCCTTCGAGCCGCCCTTGGTGTGTTTATCGTTTTATTCAGATTCACTCTGCCAGTTGGTCTCCTGCGCATTATCACTTTTAAGCTATTTAATCGAAGGCCTTTCTTATACTTCTACGTGCACATTTCATTCCCTACTGTTAAAACTCTGTCATAATTTTAAAAACGCAAGCAGCCCTTTTATTAAGAATTTCATGATAGTGCATGTGTTTTTTTTCCATTTAGTGCATTTGTTTGTTTCTTTCAGCACAATTCTTTGATAACTGAAATATTTTCTTTTCCATAACTTTATCATTCGAGGCACTCTTGCATACGCTTTCATTTTTATGCAACTACGCCTTCAAGTTGCTATCCTGTGCTCTTTAGCTCCAGTTTGCGCTCCGTCTTGCAGGGGTGGCTTCTCTGTTAGAAGGGAGGAGCGTCGTCCCACTTATATGGTCAGGACTACCGACGATCCCCCTCCCCTGCCTTGTGTTTCCCCCACCGTTATTAAAATTGGACATGAGAAGATTTCTTTGGAAGGCGGAGTGTCATACGACCCCCCGGCCGTATTTGTTAAAACATAAAAGCAAATAACATAGATGGCATACAAAGTGCACTCTCCCCCCAATGCATGCATTAAAAAGGGGCCCTTCAACAATTAAACTCAGGAGTCTTGCTTTGATTTTCTGCAGTGTGCATGTTTATTAAAACAAGTTCACAGGTCAATTACTTCATTGACCTCCAGTTCTTTATTTAAAGTCCAAATTATTTTTACACCACAGTATTAAGAAACTCACACTTATATACATATACACTCTTTTACCGCCCATTCTCCAATGGGCATTTGGTTTAACTTCGGGTTGCGCCAGCAGGCCACAACCAAGATAGCCTGCTCTCTTTAAGTTAACCCCCTTCCGGTCAACAGAGCCGCAGGTGAATAATGTGCCACCACTTGTGGCAACCAGCGGCTTCCGGGGTAGGGCTGGAGAAGCCGAGGCCACCAGCAGGTCAGCCCCAACTCTCCCGCCAGCCCGGAGTCCATGATGATTTAGAAAAACCTGTTCCGAGGTAAAACTGTCACTGGACAAGAAGTTCCCGTGGTATTCTTGTCCGGAACCCCGCTAAAGCCTTGCCTGAAGTCCTAAAATTTTAGGGATGGGTGGGTGGGTGCCTTCTTCCCGAGACGTCCGACTCCTGGGCGGTCAGTGGACGAAGAGGGGGTCCCTAAGATGGACGCAGGCTTTTAAGCCTCGCGCCCTTCGACTACTTCCGGGGCGTTAATAAGCCCCGCTTCCATTGGTCTTTTGCCTACATTCACTTCCGGGTCAGATGACCCGGAAGTGATTCACTGCCGGGGTCGGCCCTTTGGCTGCCACTAACGACGCCACTCCCCTAAGGGGGGTGGCGCCTTGTATAGATGGCATACAAAGTGTACTCTCCCCCCAATGCATGCATTAAAAAGGGGCCCTTCAACAATTAAACTCAGGAGTCTTGCTTTGATTTTCTGCAGTGTGCATGTTTATTAAAACAAGTTCACAGGTCAATTACTTCATTGACCTCCAGTTCTTTATTTAAAGTCCAAATTATTTTTACACCACAGTATTAAGAAACTCACACTTATATACATATACACTCTTTTACCGCCCATTCTCCAATGGACATTTGGTTTAACTTCGGGTTGCGCCAGCAGGCCACAACCAAGATAGCCTGCTCTCTTTAAGTTAACCCCCTTCCGGTCAACAGAGCCGCAGGTGAATAATGTGCCACCACTTGTGGCAACCAGCGGCTTCCGGGGTAGGGCTGGAGAAGCCGAGGCCACCAGCAGGTCAGCCCCAACTCTCCCGCCAGCCCGGAGTCCATGATGATTTAGAAAAACCTGTTCAGAGGTAAAACTGTCACTGGACAAGTATTTCCCGTGGTATTCTTGTCCGGAACCCCGCCACAGGGCGAGGCGCTTACTGGCGGACTCGACCTCCCCCCCTGCACTCGAGAGCTTCGGAGATGGCTCCTAAGACTGTTTGTATAAATATCTCAGTGCCCGCCTCTGAAAGGTGCACTCCATCCTTCGCATATAGTTCTGGCCTGGACGTTTGTATTAACTTGTGACGAATAGTTCTAATGCTGGATTTCTGTAGGATTTCTGCCACTGACTGATTTAACTTTTTTATCGATTTATTCACTGCTTTCGTGGGTGCACCCCGCGACCATACTTGCCTCGGGATGACTTCAGACCATATTAATACAGCCTTAGGCAAAATATTTTTGACAGCTGCTAGAGTAGTAAACAAGAACTCCTTCACTCCTCTCCTTCCGGCCGGAATCATATCATTGCCTCCACAGTGCAACACGAATACATCTGGATAAGGCATGCCTCTGGCCAAAGCCGCCTTTAAATCGTTCGGGACGTCAGCTAGGAGCTGCCCGCCTATCCCCACCCAATGATGATCCCATCCTTGCGCCATGTGCACCCTTTTTCCGAGTGTCTCTTTGAAGATCACCCCCGCCCTGCGAATGAAGGAGTGGCCACACCAACATATTTGGATTCTCTACGGGGAAGTACCTATAGTAAATATTAAGAGACACGGTAAGAACGGACCTAGGCAGAAAGGCGGGAAAAGTAATGATAAAGACTGTTAAACTAATTGCGGACGTACATAACGCTCATAGCATGTTGATTTCCAACGACCTAATCTCTTAATCGCCTGTTCGGGCAGCCCCAGGCCAGCAGCTGTGGTTGCTGCACCGATACGAAAAGAATGGGATGTAAAGTCGGTCGGGTCAACACCGATCTTTGCCAAGGTCATTTTGACTACCCTAGTAAACTGGAACCTGGTGAGAGGTAGACCATTCATGTGAACCAGTACTCTATCATCAGCCCCTTGAGGCCTGGCTTGCATGAACCCTCTCATCAAGCTAACCGGGCAGTAAGACTCCCCCTCTACTCTACCCAATTGTAACCAAGCCCCTTTACCTAAAGGGTCCGTTTTCGACCTTCGAACTCTAATACAACGTATTTCCTATCCTAAACTAAAACTTTGAATCATAATCACATATTATTACTTTCTGCATATTCTATTTGGGCCTAAGGCATGGTCGCTAACCGGTGTCAGATCCTTATCAAACAGCCATGCCCTCACGTATGAGTGCGCATGCTCAGAGGGCCCGTTTACCGAGAGGGTTCCCCCCTCCCCCCCCCCCCCCCCGGTTACCCTGTACGCTCAATGAACTCCATTATATTAAAAAAGGGGGGCCTTTGGACTCTGCGCCATTTAGTGACGTCATAGTGCACGTGCGGGGTGGCCAACCAGCCTAAGGAAAGCGTGACTCCCCCCTCCCCCGCACCCAGCTATCCAACCGGATGTACCGCCCCTGGAATTCCTGGAGAGACCCCTTGTCCCTCCCCCTGGGTGACCCCATTCAAGAATTGCGCCGCCCCCTAAGGACCTTAAATTGACTGCTCACCAATCATGACCTTACCGCCTGACCAAGAATATCAATAAATACGACGATTGCTGACCTGTAAAACGGGAAAAAATTCCTAAGGATAAAATTCACACAAGACCCAAGGTACTTTGGAACCGATAACCAAAATCATACAAACATCATTATCGCACACAAATGACTAACTGCTTCCAGGGATGGTGGGTGGGGAAAAAGATTGTAGCCTCCTAGAAGGCTGGGATGCAAAGGGCAGACCTGAGGGGCGCGGGAACAAGAGAATGCCTCCCGCGCTCCTCAGCCTTATAAGCCCTACAGCAGTCAGACCAGTTCCAACTGGCCTGACCCTGGCTCCCCCCTTTGACCCGGAAGCGATCCAATCGTTTCCGTGTCAACTGAGGGGGCTCTACCAATCGATGGTGAGGCACGCCTACCACGTCATAGTGACGTGGCGGGGGCCCGCCCCACCATGGACCAACGACACGCGCGGGGAGGGGGCCAATGCGGCCCCCGCCTTTCTCAATTACCCCCAGAGATGAAAAATAAAATAATTCATTACCATTTTATCGGATACCCCCTGACCCAAACAGAGTGTCAGGACAGCGCAGGGCCTCCTGAGTGACATCAGCAGGGAGAGTAGTGAATGCACTTTTTAAAGAGTGCATGCCGTTTTGACCAGCCGTCCTGCGACGGCCAGCTACACTTGCGCACTTTAAATAGCTCACAGCTGGGTTAGAGCAAGTGCAGGCCTCCAGAGAGTTGTGGAGCGCCGAATGAGACCACTCTTTCCAATCAAGGCACTTCTCTCATGCTGCATGACAGCAGCGCCAGGATTGGTCAAGCGACTTTCCTGTTGGCAGGCTACAGTCGGAGAAAGAAGATGTTGGGTGCAGAGGACGTCATGTTCATCTTCACGTAAGTTTTTTCTTTTTTTTTGTTCTTTTTTTTTGGGGTGTAAGATTTTTATTGATAATTGCCATCAAAATAACATTAGAACACCTAGTCATTCATATACTGTACAGGATAATGCAATGGTTCGTACTGTCACACAGCTATTCAGCCGACAACCCTCTGGTCCGGCAGCAACTGTTCGGAATGATGTGGAATGCAATCAGGATACAGTAAATGAAGAAATAAAATCTTACTTTTTCTTTTCCATTTTTTTTGTTTTTGTATAGAAATTGAACAGAACAAAACTCGATGGCTCATCTGTGATATATAGTCACAAAGTGGAAAACAATGTCAGTGGAGTGTGCCGATTCCAATTTCCCAGGGAGATACCCTTCTCCCCTCAAGCATCGAACAAAGCCTAAATCCCTATAGGAAAAATGAACACCCCCCGTCCACCCCCAGAATTCCCCCCCGATTCAATCGACCAGTTCTTCCTCATCCTCCGAGTCGTCGTCTTCATCCTCCGGCAGCGGTTCACAAATGTCTCCCCTGTACCTATTCCATGCCTCCCACACCTTGTTCCATTTTTTTGGATTAGCTCTCATTTTATACACAGTTCGTTCAGTTAACATTAATTTGTCCATAGTCCTGCACCATAATGCTAATGTAGGCACCTCCGAAATCCCCCATCTCTGCGCCGTGTCGCGCTTGGCTACCATTGTTCCGATAGTAACCCACTGCTTTTGTCTAAGATTAAGGTCAGTTCCCTCCCAAATATTCAGTAGGCATAGGCGTGGCTCCGGTGTTAGGGAAGTATCAAGGGCCTGGGAGATCGTTCTCATGACCTGTTGCCAGTACCTCCTTATGGACGGGCAATCCCACAGTGTATGCAGTAATGTTCCTTCCTCCCCACATCCCCTGAGACAGTATGGGGTTTCAGCCCTACGCAGTTTATGAAGAGTAGTCCTTGTGTAATACACTCTATGTAGTATTTTTAGTTGTATGAGCCTAAATCGGGCCGAAACCCCCGCCTCCCTTGGTGACGCCATAGCAGCATTCCAATCAGTCTCGTCCATAGCTCCCAATTCAGTCTCCCATTTCTCTCGCAAACACTGTAAGGGGTCCTGGAGGTTGTTCAACAGCTTGCGGTATGTGAGTGATGTGGCACGTGTTTGCATAAAGTCTGTAAGAAGACGGTCCTCTAGGGGTGACGATTCTGGGACGGTGGACCCTGGTTATAGTACTGCCAGCAAAGCGTGCCTTATCTGGATGTACCTATAGGTTTCAGTGGGGCCCAGTGCGTATTGTTGTTGCAGTTGCGAAAAAGAAAGTACCCCTGTGGACGTCCAAAGATCTCCCACCGTTGAAATGCCGATATTGTCCCATTGGGTAAACCCCTTGCTGGACCTGAGGCAGCCCAACTTTTTAGTGTCCCAAAGTGAAGTCAGCTTTGTAATGACCCCCTTCCACTTTAATCGTGTGAGCGCCCTGTACCATAAAGTAACTGTGTGCTTGGTTGGGCCAATCAGCCCCTTAAGGAGACTCGGGTTATACAACGGGGCCAACAAACTATGCGTTCCCAGTTGGGCCCTATCTGCCAAATATGCCGGGTCATCGTGTGGTGTGTGGATCCATTGATTAATCACTTTAAGTTGGGATGCCCAATAATAAAGTTGTATATTCGGTAATGCTATTCCCCCATCATACCATCCGCGGTTACGTTTATTGTGGGCAATTCTCGGTGGCTGTTGACCCCACAACAGGGTAGTCACTACTGCGGTGACTTTACGAAAGTAGGAGGGCAGGATCAGCCCCAGCAGCGTAAGAGGCAGGGCTGTCCAGTGTCGGACATCTGCTTTCAGACGAAGGAGTGGGGGCGCCAGGTTCCGATCGTAGAACACGCTCGGGTCACCGGAGACATGTATGCCCAAGTAGGACACTGTTCAGGAAGGGTTGGTACAGGGCCTTTTAGGACGTAAAGGACCGACTTTGTCCAGTTTATTGTATATCCGGAGGTCGATCCATGTTTATCACAAAGTGCTAACAATATCGGGACACTCGACTCAGGGTCAGATAAGTAGACCAACATATCGTCAGCATACAGGGATACTCTGTCCTCCCAGGCATCCCCCCACTTAATGCCTTTCAGCAGCGGTGTGTTCCTAATAACAATAGCGAGCGGTTCCAGGACCAGCGCGAATAATAGGGGGGACAAGGGGCAACCCTGACGTGTCCCACGTGCCAGAGGGATCGCTCGAGAGATGTGGCCATTGGCCGCCACATGGGCAACCGGGTCCGTGTAGAGGAGTCTAATCCATGATAAAAATTTAGGTCCAAAGCCCATCCGGGACAGAACTGCAAACAGGTATTGCCACTCTACCATATCGAAAGCCCTTCTAGCGTCCAACGACAAAATGGCCGCCGGTCCCTTCAGCAAATGTGCTCGAGCCAATGCTCCATGCACCCTGCGGAGATTTAACGCAGTGCTCCTATGTGGCATGAAGCCTGACTGGTCCGGGTGGATCAGATGCGGTAGGTGTGGGGTCAGTCTAATCGCAATCAGTTTCGCCAAAATCTTCGCCTCTGCATTGAGGAGCGAGATTGGGCGATACGATGTACAATCCGCGGGAGGCTTGCCCGGTTTCGGGATGGCCACTATAGTCGCTAAACGCTGGTCCAAAGGCAGTGTCCCGGTTTCTCGGCAGTCCTCGAACATAGCCAACAACGGTAGGCCCAAGGTATCTGTCATTGCTTGAAACCATTTGATCGGTATCCCGTTAGGGCCCAACGCTTTACCCGTATGCAGTGCGCCTATCGCCACACGGAGCTCCTCCACCGTGAGGTCCGCTTCCAGTTCAGACACTGCCTCTGACGACAACGTCCCTACTTCTACCTCTTGGAGTGCTACCTCTGCCGCTTCGGCCGTGACTACCACCCTCGGGGTATAGACTGCCTGAAAGTGGTCCGCTAAGAGGTCAACTATTTTGGAGGGGCGTGTGTGGCACGTCCCTTCCGGGTCCTGCAGTTGTAAAATGTGCCTACTGCCGTCCTTTTTTCTGTCCAGCCAGGCCAATAATTTGTTGGCTTTATCGCCTATATCGTAAACCCTATGCGTTGTTGCCTCTATATTCTCTAACGTCCGTCGTTTAAGAAGGTCGTCATGCTGCTGTTGGCAGAGGTGTAGTGTGTGTCGAGTGTCCTCCGACGGTACTGCCATATGGGCCGCATTTGCCTGCTCCAACTTCAGTTCCAACTCTAGTAGTTCCTGTTTCTGCTTGCGTTTATGGTCGGTAATGGTCGCGATCGCCTGGCCTCGCAACACCGTCTTGTATGCTTCCCACAGTGTCGTCGGGGAAGACACCGTGCTGGCGTTTTCTTGGAAATAATGCTTAGTAGTAGTTTTCAGGGCTTTTCGGACCGGAGGGAGTTTGAGATAGCCAGGGTAGATGGGATAGATTCGCTTGCGTGCTGTTACTGTGCAGGACAAAGTGACGGTCAGGGGGGAATGATCCGATATACCCCGGGGCTTAATCTGCACGTCGCTAATCGTGAGTCTACCACCCCCCAATGTAAGGAAGTAGTCAATATGGGATAGGCAGTCGTGTGTGGCTGAGTAGTAAGAGTAATGCCGGTCTGTGGGGTGGAGCTGCCGCCATATATCGACCAGTCCCTGTGCCTGCAAAAAGTCCCCGAATTTTGTTTGGCCTGTGGTGAGTGTGCGAACCGGGAATCTATCTTGTTCAGTATTGGCCAGCGCATTGAAGTCTCCGCCCACCATCAGGTCCCCATCCGGGAGGTCTAGAAGAAATTTTCCCAGGTCCGGAAGTGCCAATGAATGTAGCGCTGGCGGGATGTAGACAGACACCACATTAATGGGCACACCTTCCCACTGCCCACACACTGCCGCAAAGCGGCCATGTTCGTCCGTTTTGGTAGACTGTTGTATGAATCGAGATGTCTTTTTCACCCAAATACCCGTCCCCCGGGACCCTGAGGTGAAATCCGAGTGTGCAACCATGTGATATCCCCGTCTATCTAAAGCTCTGGTAGCTGCACCCACTAAGTGTGTTTCCTGAAGCAGGGCGATGTCGCAATTCAACCTCCTGATACACTGGAGAACCAGCCCTCTTTTCACTTTGTCCCCCAATCCCCGGACATTCCATGACATTATTTGTAGCGGCGGCACAGGCCCCATCTCTGGATCAGTTGTTATGTTATTTGGTCGTGGTTGGTCCGCCATCGTGTGGACGTGTATGTAAATTGGGATTCCATGGGATAGGACAGAACTGTGGTCGATGGGGGTCTCCCCCCCCATGTGTAACTAATCGCATGTTGGAGTCTTTGTAGTGCTAGAAGATCAGTAGTGGTACACCCGGTGTATGAAATGTGGCACCGTGCGACTATAAGAAACATCCAGATGATCAATAGAGCCAAACAATACAAACTAACGAACCGTTGAAACCCCCCCCCCGTTCCCCGAACTCCCACCCACCCTGCTTCCCTGCTGCACGGACTCAAAACTGCCCGCCACCCCAATTTAGCAGAGTGCTTAGACCCACCCCAAGAAAAACACACAGTTACTTGCTCGTTGGGGGTGAGGAGTACTCCGGAATTAGCGACCCCTCATACCCTCTGCAGAGGCCCTCAGCCCAGTGTCCATGGCGGTTCCGGCCACAGTCCCAAACAAGAATGTCTCATACTTGTCAAGTGTTCATATGTCTACCTCCTGGGTTGCATCGACAATGTCTCTCACTGGCGAGCTTCTGCCACTGTTCATATTAGCGTCTTCAGCGTCGTTCCGGTCGTTCGAATGTTGGCCATTTTTAGTCCGTCCAGGGCGGCGAGATTGGGAGGCAGGACGCCAGCCGTCCAGCCAGTCTCGTGCATTCTCTGGGTTGTCGAAAAACCAGGTCCTGTTCTCCGCCACCACCCGGAGCTTGGCCGGAAAGATCATAGAATACTGCAGTTCCCGTCTCCTGAGTTCCTTTTTAACGTCCAGGAAGGTTTTCCGCCGCCTGGCCACCTCCGCCGTGTAGTCCGGGAAGAACGCCACTGTAGAATTCAGAATTTTCACAGGTGGTGTGACCCGTGCCGCTTGAAGGATGACGTCCCGGTCGCGGAAATTAAACAGTCTCGCTAGGATCGGTCTGGGTGAAGCCCCTGGTTTAGGTTGACCACCCGGGACTCTGTGCGCCCTTTCGATTGAAAAGAAGGCCGATAGTCCTTTAGGTTGAAGGTGTGTTTTAATGAGGTCTTCCACGTACAGATCCATCGCTCTCGTGCCTTCCGACTCCGGAACACCAAGAATACGTACATTATTTCGTCTGGAGCGTCCTTCTTGGTCGTCCAGTTTGTCTTTTAGGATTTTGTTCTCCGCCATTACCGCCTCCATGGCCGTCTGTAGTTCCGACACATCCTCAACCAGCGATTTCGTGACCAATTCTAATGAACCCACTTTCTCTGCCATTTTGTGAAGATCCGCTCGGATGAGGGTTATTTCGGTCGAAATGGAACCCACCGTCGTCTGGACCTGCGTGAGAGCCTTCATAACATCATCCAGCGTCGCCTTCTTTGTCCCCACAGGTTCACCTGTTTTTGTGGAGGAGTGCCGTCCATCCGCTGGAGGGGAAACGGTTTTGTCGTTAGTGTAGCGTTCGATACGCGTCTGTGTCGTACCACCTTTAGCACCTTTCCCAGCCATAGTGCGGTCGTGGGAAGTATACAGTTCCTCGGAGCGAGGGAGCACAAGGATCAGTCGCCGCTACAACGCGGCCCACAGTCCGATCCAAAGAGAAGCTCCTGTAGCAATGGGGGTCTACGCCCCGACGGTCTTAACGGAGCAGATGGTCTGCGCCTTACCGGCTGAGTACTTTTTCCCTGCTGGTCCAAGGAATCCTCGGGCACCTCCTTCTACGAACCACTGTCGATTATGGCATACGTTCCGTCCCAAGATAGAGACCTTGCTCGCTGGTCGTGTCGCGGGGTGTTTCTCCAGTCCCGATCACTTCCGGTCTGGGGCAGCCGAACAGACCGCACTTCCGGTCGGCTTCACTCGCCACTGGATTCCCCGGAGTCAGGCCTGTGTGTCGATCGGTTCAGCACTCGACGATAACTCCGCCATCCGGCCTCCGATTTCCGTCCGGGTACCTGCTGCCAGTTCCGCCTGGTCTCGGGCGTTTGGTGCCTCCGTCTGAGGTAAGATTCAGCCACGGATTAATGTACGGATAGTTGGAGAGGCCGCTTCCCTGCCGGAGCTAGTCCTCTATGCTGCCGCCATGTTCGGCCGCTAGCCACGCCCCCAAGTTTTTTCTTTTTTTAATATTATTTTTGAGAGTTTGCCCGCCCCACCTCCCCGTAGATGTCAGCCACCCCTGCTCTCTAGTTTCTTCTCTTCCAACACCCCTAGACGTTGCTCTGTCTCTTCTTTCCTCCCTGGTCCACCAACCTTACATTCAGTGCTGCTTCTCTCATGCACCCTTTTGTTACTTCCTCCCGCCCTCCCTCGAGTTGCTTCCACTGCACTCTTGTTGCTTTCCCACACTCTCTAGTTCCCTTTTGCTTTCCACACCTACATTCTTCCACCCTGTTCTTTCCCCCTATATAATGCTAGTGTGTCACCTTATAGCCAATTAAAACCTCAAGGATTATACTCCCTGCAATGTGCCCAACCTACCCCACACCATTTCACTCCAATTTACCTCACTCCAATCTCCCACACTCCACTCCAATCTAACACACTCCACCCAAATCTACCCACTCCACTACAATCTAACCCACTCAACCCCACTCCAATCTACCCCAGCCCACTCCACCCCAATCTACCCTACTCCAATTTACTCCTCCCCAATCAACTCTACCCAATCTACCCCACTCCAATCTACTCCACTCCACTCTACCCCATTCTATTCCACTCTACCCTAATCTATCTCACCCATACTGTAATCTACACCATCCCACTCTACCCCACTCCAATATCCCCTACACCACTCCAATATACCTCATTCCAAACTACCCCACCTCAAGCTACATCACTCCACCCTAATCTACCCTATTCCAATCTACCCATCCCCAATTTACCCCACCCCAATCTACCCCTATTGACTCCACTTCAATCTACCCCACTCTACACCAACCTACAGCAATCTACCATGCCCCACTGCAATGTACCCCATTCCACTCTACAACGCTCCAATCTACTCCACTACAAACTACCCCACTCCAATCACCCTGCTTTCATCTACCCCACTCCAATCTACCCTACTCTAATCCACACAATCTACTCCACTCCACCCTTATCTACCCCACTACACTCCACCCCAATCTATCTAACACTACTCCAATCTACCCACCCCACTCCAATCTCCCTCACTTCAATCTACCCCACTGTAACCCAGCCTACCCCACTAAACTCTACCCCAATCCACTCCACTGCGATTCATTCTACTCCACTCCAATCTACCAACTCCATTACAATCTACCCCACTCCAATCTACTCCACTCCATTCCACTCTAATTTGCTCTACTCCACTCAATCTAACCCAATCAACCTCACCTTACTCCAATCTACCCCACTCTACCACATTCTACTGTTCGCCACTCAAATCTACCCCACTCTGTTCCAATGTGCCCAAGTCTACCACACCACACTTCTATTCACTCCAATCTACCCCAATCAACCACACTTCAATGTACTCTACTGTACCCACTTTAATCTACCTGACTCCACTCCAAACTACCCCACTCCAATCTATCCCACTCTAATGTACCCCCCTCCCTTCCAATTTAGCCTACTCCACTCTAAACTCTACTGCAAGCTTCCCCACTCCAATATTTCCCACTCCACCACAATCTGCCCCACTCCAATCTACAACAATCTACCCCTCTCTATGAGACTCTACCCCACTCCACTCCAATCTGCCACACTCCAATCCACCCCACTCCACTCCAATCTACCTCACTCCACTCTACCACACTCCACTCCACTTTACCCAAATCTACCCCACTCCAGTCTACCCTACTCCTCCAATCTACAACATTTCTCTCAAATCTACTCACTCCACTCCAATCTACCAACCCTACCCACCCTAACCACTCCAATCTACCCTACTCCAATCTACCCTACTCAATCTACCCCACTCCAATCTACCCCATCTACTCTATTCCAATCTTCTCCACTCCACTCCAATCTACACCACTCTACCCCATCCACCCCACACTACCCCACCCACTCCAATCTACCCTACCCAACTCTACTCCACCCAACTCTACCCAACCCCCCATCTACCCCACTCCACTTCAATCTACAGTACTCCACTCCAATCTACCACACTCAAAATTCGCCACTCCAATCACCCCACTCCAATCTACCCCACTCCAATCAATTCTACCCCACTCAAATACACACAATGTACCCCACATCAAACCAATCTACCCGACTCCAATCCAAACTACTGCACTCCAATCCAATCTACAGTACTCTAATCCACACAATCTACCCTACTCCACACCAATCCATCCCATTACCCTCCAATTTACCCCTACTCCATTCCACTCCATATCTATCTCACTCCACTCCAATCTCCACTCTAACAAATCAACCCCACCTCAATCTACCCCACCCCAGTCTACCCAATCTGCCACACTCCATTCCACTCTACCCAATCTATCACACTCCACTTCACTCCAGTCTGCCACTGTCAGACGTGTCCGTTGCTAATCCCCAGGATTGTATTGATGCTGTAAAGGGGCCCACCTCTAGATCATCCCAAGTCTGGCAATGATTGTTCGCAGACTGTTAAGGAGATCAAGCGGGGGAAAAAAGGTCCGGAGGGGAACTGCTGGGCTGCTGGAACTGGAGACCTGTAATTATACAAAGCACGGAATAAGTGGCACTGTACTTGCTATACTAGAGAATATTTAAAGAAGCTTCTCTACCCCTCTCCTATTCTTGTCTTCAGATAGTGTTCCTTAATACATTAAATCATGCATCAACAGTATGATTGTAGGTGTACATATGCGCTGTCACCTTAGTCTCTTAGAACACCAAGTTCCCCCAGAACATTGTTATTGCAGTGCAAAACTGAACCAAAAAACGAACAGCAGCCCAGCCAAAAGAACGTAGAAACCAAACTCAGCTATATCCAATAGCTAAAATAAGCGTATATCCGGTCTTCGTTAGTTAGACACAGAGCACAAAGCGTTCAATAACTCCAAAGACCAGATAAGTCAAAAGTTGATTCTACAGTTAGTACTGAGTAAACTTCCCAGAGTTTCCCAGCCGCTAGAACAGACACGAAACCCAAACAAAAAACCTGTAGTAAGGATCTCCTCGAAGTGGGCGCTTCCAAAGCCCCAGCAAGTAATCCACGGGCAGGACAAACACAAACACACCCGGAGAAGGCTCCCGGGTCTGGAGATGCAGGCGCTTCCGAAGCCCCAGCCAGCAATCCACGGGATGAACACACGAACTCTGAAAATGTTCCTGGGACCAAAGATGCAGGCGCTTCCGAAGCCCCAGCAAGTAATCCACGGGCAGGGAGTGAAATGAGCCTAACACTCCCCCAAGGAATCGAGAACAACAGGAACAACGCTACACCAACAAACAAAATAATCTGCAGCGCGTCTTCCTGATAGTTGCAATATATGCATTTCCTGGTGCATAACGTCATTCCGGCGCGACGCTCAAAGGATCATGGGATACGTAGTTTTTAGTCCCGTGATTCACTCCAAGAGCAGGCAGTGATTTACCAGCGGCCGGGAATCCTGACAGAACACCCCCCCTTTCGACACTCACTGACTGCCACCAGGCTTGCCAGGATGCAATCGGTGGACCTTCGGCACAAGTCGGGGAGCATGCACAGCCGTAACAGGCTCCCACGAGTCCTCCTCAGGCCCATACCCCTTCCAGGATATCAAATACTGCAGTTTGCCTCGAACTCTTCTAGCATCCAAAATACGCCTTACTTCGTATTCAATGTCTTGATGCACTCTCACAGGTAACTGGGGCTTGCTGCCAGGACCTTTTGCAGGCTTCAGAAGAGACACATGAAAAACCGGATGTATCCTGAAATGAGGTGGAAGATGCAATTTCACAGCCACAGGGTTTATATGCCTGATCACTTTATAAGGACCGATGAACCGAGGGTTGAAAACACTGTACTTGCGAAATCGAATGTTCCGAGTGGACAGCCATACCCAATCCCCCTTGTTGTACTCAGGACATGACCTGCGGTGCTTATCTGCCTGTGTCTTATACCTCCTTTTAGCTTTCTCCAGGTTATTCCGTGCTTGTACCACAGTGCTTCGTAGATGAACCAATCGGGATTGCAACGTTGGTATCTTAACCTTAATAGAAGGCAAACTCAAAGGGGCAAATCTTGGGTACAATAAAATGGAGTGTACTGAGTAGAAGAATGAATAGCATCATTGTACGCCACCTCTGCAGCCCACAGCCAGTCAACCCATGCATCAGTGGTGGTATCTACAAAACATCGTAGATATTGCTTAAGGGTTTGATTTAAGCGTTCGGTCTGACCGTCTGTTTGGGAATGAAAGCTAGTGGAGAGGGATGAAGAAATTCAAAGTTTCTCACACCAAGCCTTCCAAAACCTTGCAGTAAACTGACATCCCCTATCAGATACTATGGAACGAGGAAGCCCATGCAACCTGACTATATGAATGAGCAAGAGATGAGCTAATTGGCTAGCAGTAGGTATTTGTTTACAAGCAATGAAATGACCCAACTTTGTTAAGTAATCCACCACCACTATAATGGCTGTCATACCCTGATCTTTAGGCAGCCCCACCACAAAGTCTACAGAGAACCGTTCCCAAGGAGTCAAGGGAGTAGGCATAACCTGAAGAAGCCCCTGTGTGGGACGATGATCACTCTTGGCTTGAGAACAAGTGGCACACTTTTGTACCCATGCAAACACGTCAGGGCGAATGGTAGGCCACCAAAATCTTTGCAGCATCTTTTCCAATGTTTTTGTTCCTCCAGTATAGCCAGCACAGGGAAGGTTGTGACACCATTCGAACGCCTTTTTACGTAGACCCAGTGTAGGAAGTAGCACCTGTTGGCCTTTCATAGGCAACCCTTGTCTGATTTTCCACTCTGGATGCATTCGAAACCAGGTTTTCCATTCAAAGGTTTGGATCCCTCTCCTGATTTTATGGAGGTCATCTTCAAGGCGTATCACTCCCAATACTTTATTCGGTTCAATGATGCTCCTCTCTGGCACCATCAGAACAGGGGGGTTGTTTTCTTGGCGAGTCAGAGCGTCCGCCTTCCGGTTTTCTCTTCCTGGACGGAAAGTGACTATGAAGTGAAATTCAGCAAAAAACAGCATCCATCTGAGTTGCCTGGGGGTAAGATGTCTGGCAGCCCGTAAAAATTGCAAATTTCGATGGTCGGTATACACCGTGATTTGATGAGACGCTCCCATTAACTAATGTCTCCATTCTGTAAACGCGTCTTTTATTGTTAAAAGTTCTTTTTCTGCTATTGTGTAGTTTTGCTCAGCTGCGTTTAATTTGCGCGACATGAATGCAATGGGATGAAGGTGACCTGTGCTCTCATTTCTTTGGGATAGGACCGCCCCTGTTGCCATTTCTGAGGCATCTGCTTCCACCACAAACGGAAGGTCAGGGTTGGCATGCGTAAGAACCAGGGCTGTGACAAAGGCTTTCTTCAATTGGTCAAACGCTTTTTGTTCTGCTGAGCTCCACAAGAACGGGATGTTTTTACGAGTTAACCTTGTGAGCGGAGTTACCATCTCAGAGAAATGCGCTATGAATCTTCTGTAGAAGTTCGCAAATCCTAGGAGGCTTTGAATGTCTTTGATACTATTAGGTCTAGGCCACTCCACAATCGCTTGTACCTTTCTTTCAGCCATTATCTGACCCGACGGAGTGAGCATGACCCCTAGAAACTCAACGGTGGTAACATGAAATTCACATTTCGTCAATTTACAGTACAGATGATTCTGCTGTAATGCTTGAAGTACTTGGCATACATGACCCTGGTGTTCCAGCTCCGTGTTCGAGTAAATCAGGATATCATCTATGTATACCACAACAAAGATGTCTAAAAACTCACGTAGGACTTCATTAAAAAAAACTGGAAGGAGGCTGGGGCATTACAGAGCCCAAAGGGCGTTACAAGATATTCAAAGAGCCCATACCGCGCCTTAAAGGCGGTTTTCCATTCGTCACCTCGTCTCATACGAACTAAGTGGTATGCTCCTCTTAAGTCCAATTTGGTATAGATATTGGCGGCTCGTACTTGCTCCAGAAGGACCAAAATTAATGGAAGTGGGTATTGATTCCTGATCGTGATGGCATTTAATGCTCTGAAGTCGATGCAACAACGTAATTCTCCGTTCGCTTTTGGTATAAATAAAAGCGGAGAGGCCGCTGGGGACCTAGAAGGTCGAATGAATCCTAACTTTAGGAGTTTATCCAGATATTCTCTGAGATGCGCTGTTTCAGGTTGAGAGAGAGCATATATCCTACCGCATGGAATCACAGATCCAGGTACCAAATCGATTCGGCAGTCGTATTCCCGACGCGGTGGTAATACCTGAGCCTTACTCTCACTAAACACTTCAACGTACTCCTGGTAACAACTTGGTAACAATACTTCCTTTTCAGCTGTGGTATTTATGGCATGCATGGTCGCCAAGACAATGGAAGGACGGGGGGATTCAATGTTACAATGTTCTTGACAGTAAGTGGAGTGCAAATCCAAAGATTGCTCAGTCCAATGAACTGTAGGTTCGTGTTTTTTCAACCATGGGAGTCCCAAGATCACCCCATAATGAGGAGCATGGATGAGGTTAAATGAAAGATGTTCTTTATGATAACCTCCATACCAAAGCTCATACTCAGGAGTGTGTTGGTTGATCGGGCCTGATTCCAATTCATGTCCGTCTACTGCGAACACCACTTCAGGGACTTGTTTCAATACCGGAGTTACCCCCAATCTGCGTGCTTCCTCTTTATCCATAAAACAGCCCGTAGCTCCCGAATCCACCATTGCTCTGATTTGTTTTGGGGCTTGGTCGATCCATAACTCCATATCCAAAAAGAACAGGCGATTACAGGCATAATCTTCACATGTCACTGAAGGGATAAGTTTCTTGCTTGAGTTACTCCCTTCTGGTGGACTCAAGCACTGGAGTTTTCCGACCCTTTTTCCACTGAGGAAGCAGCCACTTGTCCTGAACGAAAACGACCTCCCTTAGGTTTTATAGGGCATTCACGCAAGAAGTGTCCCTTTTTTCCGCAATAAAGACACAATCCAAATTTGCGGCGATGCTCTCTTTCGCTGAGCGTCAACGAAGCTCTGACAGCTGCGATTTCCATCGGTTCCGTTTTTCCTTCTGACTTTTCCCCGCCGTTCTGTTTGTTGCCGATAGGTAGCGGCCTATCCTTTCTACCATGGTCTCCTTTTCATTCCCTTAAACGATGGTCCAATCTTAATGCCAAATCGATAAGAGCTGCACATGTTGTGGGTTGGGGGTCGACCTGTGCTATGACGTCTTTTAGATTCTCTGTGAGTCCCTGATAGAACAAGACAGTTTGTTTTGCTTCGGGCCACTCCGTTTCTGCTACGAGTCTCCTAAAATGATTCAGGTAAGTGACTAAGTCTGATGATCCCTGTCTAAGCACTAACAATTCCTTGTCTGCTGAAAAGGTTTCTGCTCTCCTGTCGAATGTCTTTTCGAACTCGGCTCGAAACAGATCCCAATCATACAGAATGGGGTCATTGCTCTTCACTATAGGGACTGCCCACTGCGCTGCCTCTCCCCCCAGATAGGATATCAAAAAGGAAACCCTAGCTTGATTGGTCAAAAAGAACTTTGGTTTGCAAGTGAAATGTAACATCACTTGTGTCATAAACGCTTGCACCTTCTTCCTATCACCTTGAAATCGTTCCGGGGGTGCTAACGGAACTGGGGAGGGCATTTCTACCACCACTGAAGCAGGTTGAGGGGCTCCTACATCAAAAGGGTTTCGCTGTAACGCGTCTACCCTTGCTTGTAACGCGGCTGTTTCCTGACGTGATGCCGCAAGTTCAGCTTGCACAAGGCCTAAAGCCGCCATCACGTCATCCATGGAGGCCATCCTTTATCAATACAACCGGGGGGATACTAATTCTTAAGCCGATTATTCTGTCAGACGTGCCCGTTGCTAATCCCCAGGATTGTATTGATGCTGTAAAGGGGCCCACCTCTAGATCATCCCAAGTCTGGCAATGATTGTTCGCAGACTGTTAAGGAGATCAAGCGGGGGGAAAAAGGTCCGGAGGGGAACTGCTGGGCTGCTGGAACTGGAGACCTGTAATTATACAAAGCACGGAATAAGTGGCACTGTACTTGCTATACTAGACAATATTTAAAGAAGCTTCTCTACCCCTCTCCTATTCTTGTCTTCAGATAGTGTTCCTTAATACATTAAATCATGCATCAACAGTATGATTGTAGGTGTACATATGCGCTGTCACCTTAGTCTCTTAGAACACCAAGTTCCCCCAGAACATTGTTATTGCAAGGCAAAAATGAACCTAAAAACGACCAGCAGCCCAGCCAAAAGAACGTAGAAACCAAACTCTGCTATATCCAATAGCTAAAATAAACGTATATCCGGTCTTCGTTAGTTAGACACAGAGCACAAAGCGTTCAATAACTCCAAAGACCAGATAAGTCAAAAGTTGATTCTACAGTTAGTACTGAGTAAACTTCCCAGAGTTTCCCAGCCGCTAGAACAGACACGAAACCCAAACAAAAAACCTGTAGTAAGGATCTCCTTGAAGTGGGCGCTTCCAAAGCCCCAGGAAGTAATCCACGGGCAGGACAAACACAAACACACCCGGAGAAGGCTCCCAGGTCTGGAGATGCAGGCGCTTCCGAAGCCCCAGCCAGCAATCCACGGGATGAACACACGAACTCTGAAAATGTTCCCGGGACCAAAGATGCAGGCGCTTCCGAAGCCCCAGCAAGTAATCCACGGGCAGGGAGTGAAATGAGCCTAACACTCCCCCAAGGAATCGAGAACAACAGGAACAACGCTATGCCAACAAACAAAATAATCGGCAGCGCGTCTTCCTGATAGTTGCAATATATGCATTTCCTGGCGCATAACGTCATTCCGGCGCGACGCTCAAAGGATCATGGGATTCGTAGTTTTTAGTCCTGTGATTCACTCCAAGAGCAGGTAGTGATTTACCAGCGGCCGGGAATCCTGACAGCCACATGCCATCCAAATCTACCACACTCCAATCCAATCTACCCCACTGCCCTCCAATCTACCCCACTACAATGTACCCCACTCTACTCTAGGTTTCCCCCAATCCAATGTACATCACTCCAATTGAGTCTACCCCAATCACACTGACTCCACTCTTCCCCAGGCTACACCAATCCACTCCAATCCAATCTTCCCCAATCTACCACAGTCCAACCTACCCCTATCAACTTTACTCCAATCTATCCCACTCCAATCTACCCCAATACACCCTACTCCACTCTTCCCCTATCTACCCATCTCGACTCCAATCCACCCCAAAATATCCCGGTCCACTGTACTCCAATCTGCCCTGATCTACCCTACTCCAATCTACCTCACTCTAATCTACCCCAATCTACTCCACTCCAATCTACCCCACTCCACCCTGATCTACCCCACTCCACACTAGTTCAATATAACCCTCTCCAATCTACCACGCCTATCTACACAACTCCCCTACTCCAATCTATCCCACTCAACTCTACCCCACCCCACTCCATGCCACTATTAGCCATGTTGAACAGTAGAAACACCGGAGTACATGATGGCTAAAACTCATTGCCAAAGCCAATAGTTCTCGCATAGGGGAAACCTATTGGTTTTGCTACTGCTGGTTTGGTATGTGTCCTAAGGTGGCAAGCTCGTGCATGCAGTATTGCACTCAATAAGAAAAGGTGCCCTTAGTTACATTTAATGGTGTGTATTGCACCAACGTGCAGGGCGAGCTCATCCCTTATGCATGTCATTTACACTCGTAGCAGACATGTGCAAAGGTGTTGGGTTTCGCTATCTTCACACTCAGGCTGATGACCCTGGATGTGTCTTGCCAAGGACTATGAGAGGTTGGCGGAGTGATAGCCCTCTTACTGCCTCCATGCTGGGGCTCAGTTCAGAAGCGCTGCTTAGAAGCTGAGGTCAGCACAGAGAAGGGTCATGCGACTGTTAAAAGACCTGTGACTTCTATAACACCATGACCAGACTCCTTTGTTTGGACTACTGTTCTCAAGGAGAAATCCTCGAATGAATGCTATACCTGAAACCTGAGGTGGAAAAGGTCCTAGTGGGCTGGAACCTTTGAAAGGCTGGAAGTGATGAGGCAGTGTCAGTTACCAACCGGTTCACCTCAGAAGGAAGTTAGAGGTGGGCAGTGTGAGACACGCACATGAGAAAAACTGGTAGGGCTGGGGTACTGCTGTCAGTCGCTTGTCAGGCTGTTATTGTTGAAAGACAGGTGGGGCGAGGGCAGTTGTATATGGCCAACATGACTTTCTGACCCGCTTCGGAGGAAACCTAACGATAGAGTGACTATGCGGCTCAGTGCACCAATGTCCAACGCTTAGACGCAGCAGCGTGCTGTGTTTACAGCGGGGGCGCTGTGGTGTATTGGCTGCCGCTGGACTACACCAGGCAGTCATTAAAGCGGCCTGCGTGCGGTTACTGGTACCCTGGAAACTTTCCTAGAATTCACACAATTTCAATTCCTGATTGTACGTACGGTGCAGCAACACCTCGTCTTTCATTTGTCCTAAAGAGGCTGGAACAACAAAGCTGAAAGGCCGCAACCTTTACACTGAAGGAGCCCTCTTTTTTTGTATTGACTATAAATGGATTAAGGACTTTTGGCGCATGGATTGTTATACCTGGGGGAGAAAATTGGATACCTCAAAGTTGCTCTACATATAGGCTACCTCCACTGGTGGAATGTGTGGGAATCAGAAAACACAGCCATTCTTGATTAGTTAATAGGAAGAACGAGAGGAGTGAAAAGAATATATGTATGGGATATATATTTCTTATGTATTTTTATGGTTGTCGATAGTCAAGTATATGTATATGTAATTCTGGTGTCTGTTTCTATATATATAAATGTTATGTGCAACACTAAGCACAATGTTTAAATCATGTGGAAGGAGTTGAGTGTTACCCTTTTTTTATTTATTTTTTATTTACCCCGATTGAAATACTCTAAATAAATATGCTAGAAGTATGTGACAGCGCCTACGATCCATTAATGTAATCCAGGGAGTAAATTACTTTTAGAAATGTGTTCCTTCATCAGTATTTTTTTGTTGATTCACACGAGTCAGCCCAAGCGGCACTGTCTATTCAAAGGCACCATCTGTGTGGAACTTCCTAGGAGACATTTACATGAAATTTTACTATGCATGTTCAACGACGCTCTAGTCCTTTATGAGCACAGCTCCACATTGGAAATTCTAAACCGGAAATGTTCAGTTCCTCTCTTTGATTCATTGCATTTTTTTTGCAAACTTTAACACAAGTCCTAAGTCGCTGCTTATGGGAGCAGTAGAAGTCAGTATTATATATGTTCAGAGACTACTGTGTTAATGCCATGCTTTGATGCCAATAGGCAAATAACCAGAGTATGAACACTAAAAGCACATATGGCCGGACTGGCCATCCTTGCATTTTCCTGGTGGGCAGCAGCCTTGCGGGCTGCTATCACCGGTGTGTGTGTTTGTGTGTGGAGGGAGGGGGGGGGGGGGGGTATGATTAGGGCTCCCGGTTTTATGGTATTTATTTTTTTACCATTTCCGTCTGTATTTATCCATATTTATTTTTTGGTAATTGTATCTGTATTTATCCACATTTATGTTTGTCGCAAGCAAATGACAATGCTGCAGCTAGTATTTTTTCACATTTATTCAGGAGAGGGGCTATGGACAGATTGTGACGACCGCACGCACTTAGAAAGTTACCAAACAAAATTGAGAAAACTGGAAGTCAGAACATTCTATTTTAAACAATAAGTGTACATTTATTGTACTGACATCTGAGGCCCATTAAGCAGGCAAGGTTAAGCAGCGCGTTCTAAGAGGGAGTGATGGGGGTTGCAGCCTCTTTTATGGCAATGTTTGAAAGAGCTATTGTGATGGCATCGAACACACAGTGTGGTACAAAATCTCTCCTGAAAGTTACCAGCAACCTGTTCTAACTAACCCCTTGTGATGCAGAGAGCAAGCGCAGCATTAATGAGGAAGATTAGAAAAGGAATGATGAAGGCATGAAAGCATGGGAAATTACTTTTGGAAAGGCAACATCAAAAAAGGAAAGAGACTGCGATCCACACCTCTTGACGGAGAGGGATAATTGTACAGTATCAGCTGCCATTCCACATGTAAACAGTTTAAAGAAATGAAAAAAAGACAGAATTTAGTGTTTCTTTATGGTTTCAATCTTTAAATGAGATTTTCCAACATTGACATTACTGGTCTCTCAAAACATTTAAGACAACGTGGGTCGTGTTTTCTTTAAACGGGGTCTCCATAGTGTTTGTACACTGCCAGTATGTTAATTTTTTAATTGCTCAAAGCCTGGAACCTGCAGTCGAGTACACCACTACCTGCTAACAGGCCTCTACCTTGCCGCCACTGATTGGTATGCACAGGCTACCTTATTAGCACTGACCCATGGCAGCCCCCCTCAGACAAGCACTGGCGTTGCCAATAGGATTCGCATTTGGAAAGTTGGAGCTATTGGTTTTGTAAATGACATTTTATATTTATATATTGTTATTGACAATGCCAATAACGATATATAAATATAAAATGTCATTTACAAAACCAATAGCTCCAACTTTCCAAATGCGAAACCTATTGGCAACGGCAGTGCTTGTTTTGCTTAAGGCCTTTTTGGATTCCCACAGAAATCTAAATGGCCCAGAGACTGGCGAAGAAGTCAAGACTGCCTCTCGCCTGCACCACAGGCCGGGCAGGAGCTCCCGGGGGGGTGTGTGGTGCGTGTCAGAGCCTTCCTGTAGGGGAGGGGCCGAGGGGAGTGGTGGTTCTAGTGTGTAAAGCATACTCCAAGGCCCCACCCGTGAAATGTCAATAATATAATTATGTGCCTACTTTCTGGGGCCGCCCCGATGATGAAACCTGAGCCAGTGATGTTTGACTGGTTGTTGATTAGCATCTCAAACGGGAATGCGCCATAGCGCTTTGATCGAGAGTACATGATTCCCCTCTCTGGTGAGCTCATACGGGACTGCCTGTTATTTTTTGGTTGACCTTGACTGGATGAAGGGGTGGGATGGCCGTGCCTGGATTTGAACCCGGGACTTTCATATCATCACAATGAACGATTTTGGTTCTAGCCTCAAGAGTCAATGCTTAGAATGTCAGCGTCATGCGTGTAGAGCGACCGCCCTCAATTAAGATTTTGTCACAAACCCACTCTTAATTTTGCCACGCACCTTGTCGCACATTTCACTACATAACAAGTAAACAGATGAGGTGCTGCCCGCTGTGGTTAAAAGTTCCTGCGTTAAGCTCCGGCGGCATGTGGTGATGCAGTCGGCCACTGCCGCACCTTTCAAATACTGTTCCATTGGACTTGATGGCAAGGTAAACGTTCCTAGAGAACAGACTGCATTACAAGTCCTTTAGTAACCGTAATCAGGGGTCCCGCAGTCCCGCATCTGCGAGAGGGTGGGGTTACACCCGAGGTGCCTGGGGGCTTCACTGGGCGGGCATGCGTAGAATCCAATATGTTAACAGAGTACGACTGTGCCAGGGGAAGCGTGTGCAACCCCTAGCTCTAGTGAGAAACAGATGCAAACATAGATAGAAATGAGGAAGTTGCAGTACTATTTCTGTGTGGGTGGGAGTGCATAGGCAGTTTAAGAGAGATTACTAACTGCAAACTGATACGTATTGTAGCGATAGGAGTTTACATTGTCAAGCTGCGGGCGGGGGAGAGCTCCTGGCAAATGGCCTCGCAATGCTGGCAACTGGCCGGAGGGAAGCCGGATGGGGGCGGGAGAGCCTGGTGGGGGGGCGGGAATGCGAGCGAGGGGAGGAGAAGTGTGGCAGGCTGATTAGGGAGATGTGTGGAGGGAAGCCGGATGGGGGCGGGAGAGCCTGGTGGGGGGGCGGGAATGCGAGCCAGGGGAGGAGAAGTGTGGCAGGCGGATTAGGGAGATGCATGGAGGGAAGCCGGATGGGGGCGGGAGAGCCTGGTTGGGGGGTGGGAATGCGAGCGAGGGGAGGAGAAGTGTGGCAGGCGGATTAGGGAGATGCGCGTGCTTGTGTGGTCACGTGACCCGCTTTTGTGGTCACGTGACTCACATGGACTGTGAAAAAACCGCAGTGGTTTGACGAGTCGATGGAGCACTTGAATTCTCGCCTATTACATTCGCAAGCGAATGATAATAGGCGAAACCTAATGATGTCTACATTTCTATCAGTGAGCCTGCCTCCTGATGCACATATTAACACCTCGTGCTCGGCTATCAGGCGTCCCCACCCCCTTAACTTGCAACACCTAATACCACCTGCTGCCTTGTGCTTCTACCTTAGCATTTCTCTTAAACGGGCCTAAGTGGTTTAGATTAGTAAGAGAAGCGTGGCGAGGTAACCCTGGGCAGGAGTGAGGCTGTGGAGCAGTTTGTCAGTATTTTCCCGTTTATAATTTATAAATACTGACAAAGGAAAAATAGATTTCCGTCAGTATTTATGTGTAAAAATCCGTTTAAACGGAAAACCGGGAGCCTTATTTATGATCTAGGCGTGATTCCCTGCTGTCACTCTGCACCCCCTGCAAGCCATACTACACCTCCCCGTAGGACAGTAAATGTAAACACTATGTAGGAAGAGAATCTTCTTTCTCTGCTATGAAAGCTGTCTTAGGCAGCTGGCACTCAGGCCAGCCATGTTCTCAGAGCCCCTGCTGCTCCAGGTGCATGAAACCTCAGCCCAAGCCTGTCTCTGATGGGGACAGAAAGGCTGCTACTTTACAGTATTCTTTTAAATGATGACAGTTTGGAATGGTTTCTCTGGCCCGTCCCAGGTTTTAGCAAGGTTTCCGGTGGAGCGAGTTCCACATCCGAGGGCCTAAAAGTCGTGATTTTTCATCCTGTGTATTTCGTGAAAATCTGGGTTGATAAAACTGATTTTTCTCAATCGTCACGTAATCCACATAAGAACTTTTTTTCACGTGCTTTACTCACTACTGCTGGCTTCCATGCCCTCATTCACTCAAACTTATCACTACTCCCCAAACCACCATTTTCCCATGAGCCCATCGTTTAGTTTTTTTGCGCATGCTGCACCAGGAACCATGAATCACGCCACACAGGACGCGTTGCAGTCATTGCTTGAAGGTGGCATGTTGGAAAGCAGCTCCAGGTTTTCAGGATATCGAGGAAGGGCTGTGACGTGGCAGCGCACGTATACAATGAAACAGATACCCACATACTTGAGGTGTTGTGTCGTTGGTGACTGGAAAGTGAGGGCTGATCAACTGTAATCTTGAAGTGCTGGTCCACAGCAGGAAGTCACACCGCACCAGAGCTGGAAGTCCCACCACCCAACCAATGGCACCAAACAATATAGTTTTATTCAAATATTACATTTGTCTCTTCTTTATTTCGGATCTGGATGTTAACCCTATACCCAGGGCACCCGGGAATCTATGAAAATAAGAGTGCATTGACTACTCCTCTGTGGTTTGACATACAATTCAATACCTCACCAGTGTACACGTCTTGCCAGCATGACCAAAACACAGGGGCCACGCATAGCGACAGCACCTAAGCGGCCTGTTGAACTGGTAACTGCTATTAAACTGTATCTTACTGTACACGCAAGTGCCTTCGCAGGGGGAGCTGCAGGGACATGGGATGCTCCTTGTGATGGGTTCTACTGCGGTGGGGATCCGGAAGCGAGCAGGTAGAAACAGGGTGAAGAGGTTCACACAGATCCTATCATCATTTCTATTGGCCAGGCGCTCAGTTTCACATTTGTTGGCTATGTTTATGGGAGATCTTGTGGGGCACCCACTTCTAGACTCCCGATCTGCAACTTTCTATGATTGGCCGTCAATTTCGGCATGGCACCAGCTCTATTGATTTTGGTTCAACTGATTTGGCAGTGAGTCCCCTGTCTAGTGCAACTTGACTCCATCAATTGAAGCCATTACTCCCAAGTAGTCTGTTGATCTTCTTATTCATCCCAAGGTGGAGTGAATGGGTTGTACAGTTGGTACGGAATACCCATAAGGTACCCGGCTCCTGCCTTGCCGAAAAAAATACAGTATGCCAGTTACCAGTAATTGGATAGAAGCACCCTAAGCAAGTTCCAGAGCCTTTTTTTACAGGAATAACATCTGCCGTGGATGGGGTGCAAGAAGATATCCCCCCTTTTGGGGGTATGTTGCCACTATTAACTGCCTTGGGCATGGTGCAGGTCAGGTATGTCAGATTTATCCTGTTAGGTAGAGGGTTGTATGCGCCAGGCAATTTTGATACCAGCCAGTAAGAGAGGAAAGTCTACAGTGGGCTCCGAGGTATTCTGCAATTCAGACGGGCCGGCATTTTCTAATTTCAGCCACTTCATACCCGGTTCTCCCCTTCACACCATCGCAGGTGTACCTTCACGTATCTATGGGCTCTGCCATGTTACAGAGGACTGCACAAGGCAACCGTATTTCCCGGAGTGTCCTTTGTTATGCGTGCCATGCAGCACCCAGAACAGCTGTTGGTTGTGTTTACTTAGGGTAAGTTCAGGTAAGCCCTCCTGCCAGTGACCAGGATGACTATTTCTCCAAAAGTAAGTAGACACAGAAAGTGCATAGTTAAGTCCCACAGGGCCTGTCATCCTAGCAATAATAAGATCTTCTGTTCTTTAGAGTACGCCTGGAAATGCTTTTGCCAATGGCAAGGTCACATTTCTTCGCACAGGGATGGGTGCCCGGGCGACAAGCTACTTATGGCAACCTTTGTTACCCTCATCTAATTCCGGTGGGCTGGAGGCATCACGCTTTGTTCAGCAGGGAGATCATCTACCTTCTATCACTTGCACATCCATGTTAACATCTAAATATGGGGCTGGGTTGGAGAAAGGCGAGTGGATAGTTTATGACAAGGAAAGAGTGGCTCTCTTTGGGTCCCGTGGACGTCTGCAGGTGTGGGAGGCACTGAAGCCTGGGTCATTACCATATCAAGGGCCGCTGATGGGCGCAGTACAGCGAGGCCAATGAAGTAGCAGGGGTAACTGGATTATGCCTGCAAAAAGTCCTAATTATGCAGCTAGGGCATTCTCAGGAGTAAATTATGAAGCATTTGTAAGCAGAGGTTATTGTGCCATTTTGCATATTTTAATGGGCCACGTGGGCCAGGGAGGACAGTCTCTAGTATGTTCACACATGTCTATTGAACAAGCCTAGTGGTGTAATGTATGTCTTATGGTAAGGGTCCCCCCGAAGTTTGAAACCAGCAGCTGTGAGGATAGGCTGTAGCTGTCTTGGATCTCAATATATGGCATCCTGCAATGGTGGTGTTAGGACCCCACCTGTGTCACCCCACAATGGCCACCATCATAGTTAGCATGCTTGCAGGTCCGATTACCAGAGGCTTGATATATATCAGGCCATCAGATTCTAGTCTGCTGATCAGTGAATGCCTTCAAGTCGAAGCTTGATATAGATCAAGGCTTCAGAATATAGTCTGCTGATCAGTGAAGGCCTGTGAGTTAATGAAAAAGGTTTGCTAGGTAATGTGGATGTTTGGGAATTTCTCCACGTCCTGCCGGAAAAAGGCCAGCACAACCGTGCAGGCAGTACATGTAGGGGGAGCTAGATTTGGCAAGGAATAGTATGCTGAGGAGACTCGGAAAAGTCATTTGTGGTGGAGGAGGTAGAGTGGTGTAATTTACACTCGTTAACTCCAGTGCGGTATACGGGCTACAATATGCATTACATTATCATAGGGGCAATGAATCTTGCCCATGGAGGGACAGAGCGCAGCTTACACATAGAGAGTAGCCTCTGTCGTGTTGCAAGGCTATCTTGGCTCGGCAAACTCAGCGAGTAGGGTACTTTGCATAGCCAGAGCAGGTGTCCATCAGCCCAAAGCGCATGTTATGTTCCTGATCTGTCTCTTTTCTAGGGGTAAACCGCAACAATGATGGAGGCATCAGCAGTTGCATTATCTTAGGGGCTGTCACAGAGGTCCTCCAGCGGTGGCTGGGGGGAGGGCGAGAACACCAGTGACATCTTCCCTCTGTGGTGGATTGTACTGCAACAGGAAAAGGGGGCTGCCCAAAATTTGTACTGATTTATATCTTGGAGGGGTGTTGTTTTGTGGGGGCACTGGGAAGGCAGGAGGGGGAACTGACCTGCTGATGGTCCTGGACCTTCTTGCCCTTCCCCATGGATGCCTGGAATTGACTGTTTTTTGGGGGGGTTTACCTGGTGACAGGTACCCCAGCAGGGACCTAGCACTATGCGATGCCCTGGAGTATGTGGAACTACGGGTATTGCCCATCCCCCTAAGTGATGAAGGGGAAGTTTCCACTAAGGTATGCCCTGGATGCCCTTGGTTTAGAGCGTGGGAGTTGTATATGGAAAGGGACCTGCTGGCACTTTGCATTCCTAAGTGTTGTGCTGTAATGAGTGGAGACAACTGTTGTATCGCTCGCACAATATTTGAGCTGGTTTGCTGATCTTCCGACTTGTAATTTCACAACACTCATGTCTTTGGCTGATCTTCGTCTTGTGAACTCATAACGATAACCTATGCTTTACTATGGTTATCATTCCTCACTGATGCGATCTGGCTGTGTGAATAAAAGGCTACGCCCTTGGTTAAACCACAATAATTGCTTTTGTCTATTCCTTTGAGATTCTTTTCAGTGGTGGGGGGGCGGGGGTAGGGGGGGGGGGCAGCGAGTTGCACGTGTAATTGCACTACACTCCTCAGTGGTTTGAAATACAATTCAATTCTACCCCAGCATTAGCACTGACTATGAGCTGCAGCTTAGTGGATTGAGCATATGCTCTGTGAGACGCCTTCCTTCCACAGCTTTATATCCGCAAGGGTTTACATGTAATTTTTTCATTCAGTGATTTATGAAATGAAAACCATTGAATGTGGTTAAAGTAGCAGCTCTTGTGTGCGTGCCAAAAGACAGACTGCTATGCAGTATATACCAGCATATTGGTTTCCACAGTGTACTACAGGATTGTGTTTTGTATGTGAGTTTTGGTTTGTCACGCTAGTTGTGGATTGCAGTCCTAACTCTAACTTGTGTATTTTAGTAGTTTTTCGATTTCAATTCACAACGATAACACAACTTTAACGTCTTTTATCCAGTAAATTTATATGGCTTTTTCGCAAATTTTAATATTTATAACAAAAGTTAACTATTCACTTTAACCTTGCTTTTTAGTGAATTTACATCACACAAGAATGGGAACTGTGTCTAGGAGCAGTGTTGCAGTGAACGCTCTGATGATGAAGCATTTCTACGAAGCAGTTGAGTTTACAATCAGATATTTATCATCAGGTAAGCTTGGATTGTATTTACTTTGTAAACAATATATCTTGCTGAAAACTGTCTATTTGGGCAGTATAATCAGCACACCTAAATATACATCATTTCTTGGTGTTAGCTGAGATAACAAACAACCACTTGCCACCGAACTCCACAAACTAACTCCTACCTTCATTTGTACCATAGCAATGCCTCTAAGAAGTCTTTAATTTCGATTATACACCACCCACCTTTTTGAATCATGATCTCTAATGCTTGACATAGTGAGTGGCTCCTGTACAACATAAACAAGCATTTACAATGCAATGGTCTCGGCATTATTAAAGGTAGAGCTATTGGCATTGCTCATGACATTTTTTTTTAAAAATCATAAATAAATGGCATTGTCATTTACATTGCCAATAGCTTAATCGTTTGCATATGCGAGACCTATTGCATTAGCACCCACACGCAGGGGCAGGAGAGCAAGCACAACGAACGAGGGGGCAGGGGCAGGAGAGCAAGCACAAGCAACGAGGGGGCAGGGGCAGGAGAGCAAGCACAAGCAACTAGGGGGCAGGAGAGGAACCACAACAAACGAGGGGGCAGGGGGCAGGAGAGCAAGCACAACAAACGAGGGGGCAGGGGACAGGAGAGCAAGCGCAGCCGGAGGGCAGGAGAGCAAGCACAACCAGGGGGCAGGAGAGCAAGCACAGTGAGGGGGCAGGGGAGAAAGCACAACCTGGGGGCAGGAGAGCAAGCACAGCCAGGGGGCAGGAGAGCAAGCACAGCCATGGGGCAGGAGAGCAAGCACAGCCAGGGGGGCAGGAGAGCAAGCACAGCCAGGGGGAGGAGAGCAAGCACAGCCAGGGGGCAGGAGAGCAAGCACAGCCAGTTTCAATCAGATAATGAAAAACAAAAATAAACAAGCATTGGCAAAGCCAGCAGGTCTGAAAATGGTGGTCAGCCTTTTGGTTTTGTCAATGTGTGACTAATTTTGGTATTGTTTCTGTAAAACGTTATTGGTTTGGGAGGTGCCAGATCCCTAACAATTATAACAAACATTGGCAAAAGCAAAAGTTGGTATTGGTCTCAACAAGCACACATTGCCACAAAATAGTTCCTAGCACTGAACAAAACATACTTTGTGCGCTGATCGATATGCTCCTTGTGAAAAAGCAGAATGCGGTCTCTCACAGTGAAGGAGAGAGACAACATTGTAATATACGCAATATTTCATGGTTAACGCAAGACTTAATTATCGGCCCAAACATTAAAGTAGGTCTCAAAAGGGCACCCATGGTATCCCAGAAGAATGCCTACTGGTGCTACCAGATAAAACTGGTGTAGCCAGTGATGACTGGACCCCCTCCTTACTCTCGAGTGTGAAAGGAAAGCTGCAGGTTGGATGCCCCAAATGTTTGAGAACAACTTTCAATTTGAGTGGTTAGCATGTTAATCCACAATTGCCATAATTTCTGCATAGAACCTGGCCAATGTATTCAGTTTGAAATGTCACCTTTTTACTTTTAGGTACCAACACAGAGTAAGTAAGAAACGTACTTCAGGAATGAGTAACATACCTGCTGTTGCTAAGAGCTGAAGAAGTAGGAGGTAGACCAGCTGGCGTGCTGAGAACTTCCACATTTAAGCACAGAAGTATAGGCCTATAAGCACATGCCGTTAGGGCTTACACCAGAAAGCTGTGGTCAAAAACAATCTGTGTTAAACACAGACTGGCAAGTAATCAACAAGGGGGGATGAGGAATAAATGTGTCCGTTTCTTTCCCCGGGGTAAGACCTGGATTTAATCAAGAGTAAAAATGGAAAGGGGAGACCACTCGGTCCCCCCGAACGTATGGATGGGTGCCCCGATCCCCCGGGAAACCATTGTGGGCGGGGGGCGTGTCCCGGCTGGTATGCCCGAAGCGGCGTAGCCGGAGCACGCTCCTCCCGCCCAGAAGAGGTTGGCCTAGACACCCGCCTGGAAGTCCGTGCACGGATGGACGTACCTGAGGCGGGCCCCCGCCCTTCCGCAGATGGATAAATAGAGCCGGAATCCATCGAAGCTTCCTCTTGTTCCTGTGCTCTGAAGGCTGCACCACTCGTCGCTCGTGAGCCCTCTAGGGAACAAGCTGCACTTTTTTGAGAACTTGTAATCTTTGTTTGGAGATTGAGTTACCCTTGCGGGTCAAGTCGGACGGAGTGATCGAAGTCATGCCTGGCAAGAAATCTGGAAAGAGCTCTGAGATGGAGAGGATGCTGCGCACCTTGGTGAACCAAGTGGCGGTAATGGACCGAAAGTTGGGTAAAGTGGATCAGCTCGGTCGTGGCTTAGCGGCCGTCAGGAAACAGGTGGCGGCCCAGAATGGCCTCGCAGGGCGGCCTAAAAGAGTCATAGGACCGGCCTTGCCGAACGTCGCCCCGGGGGATAAGGGTAAGAAGAGGAAGGGGAGGGCAGGTCCCAGTGAGGTCCCAGTCCCAGGGGTAACTCCATCGAGTCCCGGCGCGGACATTCCCGTCGCACCGGCGGCCAGCCCGGTACCAGGACCGGATGGGGGTTCGCCAATTCCCGTGGTGATCACGCCAATAGGGGATGACCAAATGCCTCCTGAACTGGCACTTCAGTTAGCGGCAGTATTACCATGGCTAAAAAAGGGAGCCGGAGGATCAGCAGCTGCGGGAGACCCGGCTGAAGAAGCCAGATTAATTATTGAGCAGTTGCGGCAGTCAAGGGATGCCGGGACGGCGAATGTACCTTCTATTTCCCCACAGGTGGCAATGGGGGTCACGGCTGACGGTCGGGTGAAGACAACGGACGCGGCTGGGAAGACGGATGAAGCCGGTAAGAGATCGTTGCCATTGGTGGGGGAGGGTTCAGTACCCTCAAGGCGGGAAAGTTTATCGCAACATATTCCCATGGTTACAAAAGAGATGGTGTGGGGAGATAAGTATATTAACATGTTTTCACTTTTGACTGACCATCGTGAGTTAGAATATGCAAAGACCCAGAAAGATCTATGGCACCCCAGCGTATGGCGGGCCAAGATGGCGGAATTCAGGGTCGATGAGACCATGGTGAACTGGGTCAGGGCCTTTTCTATTTTTACGGCAATTATGGGGGAGCGTAAACCAGAAGTGTTGACTGACTTAGCATGTTATCAGAACAGGATCATGAATTTCCACGCGATGTACGGGGGAAATGAATGGAAGGGTTACGATGTTACCTTTAGAAAAGCGAAGGAGTTTAACGAGGCCTTGACATGGGATTGTTTGGACACAGTGTCATGGCATGCTCAGCTCTTGCCGGGGCCGGCGGGTACTTCGGTACCAAGCACGAGTGGATCTGGGGCATTCCATCAGAAGCCGTTGCAGCCCTTTCGGGCAAGCGCCGGGGGGGATCCCCAGCTCAGGTCTGGCGGGAATGGAGGCAAGCGGGGGGTTTGTTGGGGGTTCAACAAAGGAACCTGTACCAGGCCCCAAGGAACGTGTAGGTTCCGGCACGCTTGTTCGGGCTGTGGGAATTCCTCACACCCGGAAACCAGTTGCCGATCTAAGACCAATGGTGCGGGAGGAAAGGGGGGATCCAAGCAGGATTGATGCGGTGCCTCGGAAGCAAACATCTTCGCCCGTTGATATCTTGGCTTTGACCCCTTGGCTGAACCGATACCCTGATCATGCGTCCGCCGGGACTTTGAGGAATGGCTTTCTATATGGCTTCAGGATCCCGGCTGGCAATTTTCGGGGGAGCCCCTCCTGTAAGAACCAGCTGTCTATTCAGCACAACCCGGCGGTGGCTGCCAGAAAGATAGCGAAAGAAGTTAGCTTGGGGCGAGTGGCTGGTCCATTTGCCGGCCCGCCAGTTGCGGAATTTGTGTGTTCTCCCTTAGGAGTGGTTCCGAAGAAAGACCCGGGGGAGTATAGACTCATCCACAATCTATCGGCCCCTAGCGGGGCCTCGGTAAATGAGGCTATTGACCCTGAGGTATGCTCAGTGAGGTATGCATCGTTCGATGACGCAGTCGTTCTGTTGAATCGCCTGGGCCCCGGTGCATTGTTAGCGAAATCAGACATCGAATCGGCATTCAGGTTACTCCCGGTACACCCTCAGGACCAGCGCCTGCTGGGATTCACGTTTCAAGGGAAATACTACATGGATAAATGCATGCCCATGGGTTGTTCAATTTCATGCGCCTATTTTGAAATGTTTAGCTCCTTTTTGGAATGGGTGTTCACCGAGGCCACAGGGCATAGACAGGTGATGCACTATTTGGATGATTTCCTTTTCCTGGGCCCAGCGGGCACTCGGGACTGTGCACAAGCGCTGCAGGACTTCTGCACACTCATGCAGGGTTTTGGGGTCCCATTGGCGCCAGGTAAGACGGTGGGGCCTTCTACCTCACTAGAGTTTCTGGGGATTGAACTAGACTCGGTGGAGGGGTGTTTCCGTCTGCCGGTTGAAAAGGTGGCCAAGTTCAGGGCTTCCTTGGTACAATGTCTCCAAAAAGAAAAGGTGACCCTACACCAGTTGCAACAGACAGTGGGTCAGCTGAATTTTGCCTAAGAGTGATGCCGATGGCTCGCCCTTTCTCGCGTTCCATAGCACAGGCTATGGTGGGCCTTAAAGAAGGACACCACCGCACTAGACTGTCGGCAGAGGTTCGCCAGGACATGCGCATTTGGTTGGCATTTCTGGCGGATTTCAACGGTCGAGTGGTGTGGAACAAACCCCCAGCCTCGTCGGACGAACTGGGATTGTGGACCGACTCGGCGGGGAGCGCGGGATTTGGCGCAATTTTTGGAAAGCGGTGGTCGGCACAAACATGGCCGGCGTGGTGGCACTCAAACGGCCTAACAGGTAACATTGGATTCCTGGAGCTATTCCCCATTTGGGTGGCTCTGATGGCATGGCCGGAAGAGTTTAGGGACCGCTCAGTGGTATTTTGGTCAGATAACATGACAGTGGTCGAGTGCATTAATCACCAGGCTGCACGCTGCAAGTGGATCTTAAGACTGTTGAAAGAAATTGTATTGCGATGCATGAGATTGAATGTACAATTCAGGGCAAGGCATGTGCCGGGTGTACTGAATAATGCAGCTGATGCACTCTCTCGTTCACACATGCAGGCTTTCAGGGGTTATCTGCCCACAGCGGACCTAGTGGCGGCACCTTTCCCCGAAGCACTATGGCAGATCGGTGCCCCGGACTACAAGACCTCGTGGCAGCCAGTTTAGCGCCCAGGACGAGGAAAGCTTATGAAGGAGCGTTCCATTCATACTGCTCCTTTTTAAGGCCGGTAGGGGGGCATAGCTGGGGGCGGGAAGAGTCATTGCTCCGATTTCTGGTGGCACTTCATAAGGAAGGCCGGTCGGCGGCAACCGCCAACAGGTACAGGGCTGCCATATCATTCATGGCACAGCTCCACGGGATACGGGACCCGACAAACTCCTTCTTAGTCAGGAAGGCCCTCCGCGGATGGCAGCGCTTGGAGGGTCACAGACAGGATAAAAGGCACCCGATTGGGTTGGACAGATTATCCTTACTATTAGCGAAACTGGATGAGACATGCTCCTCGCCCAGTGAAGTAATACTGTTCCGAGCGGCTTTCGCATTGGCATTCTATGGGGCCATGCGGGTAAGTGAACTAGTGGCGAAGAATAAGAAGGATGTGGGGGGAGGTCTGTGCAGGGATCACGTCCAAGTAAGGGGCGATTCTCTGCTGATCTCGATAGCCAGGTCAAAAACAGACCAGGAGGCTTTGGGGAGTAGTGTGGTGCTGCAGCGCGCCCGGGGGAACCCCGGTTGTCCAGTACGGTATCTGGAGGCCTACATGGAACAGAGGTCGACAACATGGGGGGGGACCCTGCTTAGACACGAGGATGGCACCCCGTTTACGAGATTTCAATTTCGGAGGGTGCTGGCAATTACGATTGCAGCGGCGGGCTTGAACCCGTGTGATTTTGGGACCCACTCATTCAGAATAGGGGCCGCTACGGAGGCTACGGCTCGGGGTCTGCATACAGAGGAGGTGAAACAGTTAGGCCGTTGGTCCTGGAATTGTTTCAAGAGGTATGTGCGACTGCACATGTTGTAAACGTCTGATGAAATGCACTCACGCTTGCTGTCTTTTGTTTGGATTACAGTTTCGCAAGCCTGTAACGCGGGGCGGAAATTGGGATCGGCCCAACACCAGCGGACCAGCGGGATGGGACCAACGACTGGAGATCAAGTGGTATGGGTCGTGGGCCACTCATACGTGAGGCGTGCCGGGGACATATTCAAGGCAGGTGACGCGATTCACGCATCTGAGGAATATGGGTTCAGAGTGTCCTTCCACGGGAAGGGAGGCCTCTGTTTTGACCAATTGTAAAACTTTGTGGAAGAACTCTTAGGGCGGCATAGGTCACCGCCATCTGTACTAGGCGTGGGCGGAAAATCCGTTCCGCTCGCGGATTTTGCGGATTTTCGGGAAATCCGCAATCCGCGAGATTTGCGAATTTCCCGCAAAATCCGCAAATCCGCGAGCAGCGGATTTTGCTCGCACTGCTCGCACTGTTCGCGTGAGTTCGCGCCCCGCGAATAAGTGCAAAATTGCAGAAATACGATCTTAGCAAAACTGAAAGTAACTACTTACCAGGTTCAAAAGTTCAGGCTCATCATTAGTAGCCATTTCCTGGAGTGCTTCCTGAGGGGCCCCTCCAGAGTTCAGTTGCCAGTTGAAACTATTATGTGACCCTGCTCTGAACCTCAGAATAGTTACACATATGCCACAAAGGTCCTGAATTACAGCTAAGGGAGACAAGCAGGAGCCAGGCTGGAAGTTAAAATCCATTAATCAGCCCCTAATTCATTATTGTCAGTTGGGGCAGGGCAGGTGTTGTAACTAATTTTGCAACAATGAAAGCACTTAGCAAGTGCAAAAGATCACTAATCAGGGCGCACTAAGGAAGCAGGTGCCAGCTAAAAAAATATTCTGTGACACATGAATCAGCCCCAAATTAATTCAGGTCACTTGAGGCAGGGAAGGTGTGCTTTGCTTTGCCGAAAATAATGTACACTGGACAACCAGAGGGTGTGGTGATGAAACAGAGGGTGGCATGGGTGGGCCAGAGGGTGGCATGAGTAGTCAGAGAGTGGCAGTGGTGACAGAGAGTGGCAGTGATGAAGAAGAGTGTCCCAAACAGGCTGGACACGTAGAAACAACAAGTTCGCGAAACTTGCGACCCGACAGGTAAGTTCGCAATTTGCGAAAGTGTACAAAACCCTCGCGAACTGGCAGAAACACGGGCGAACACAAAAAAAAAAAAATCCGCAAATTCGCGGGAATTCGCGGATTTTGCGGATTGCGAATCCGCAAATCCGCAAAATTCGCGAACGCGAGATCCGCAAAATTCGCTCATGCTTAATCTGTACTCATAGTGCATGTGGGAGGTAATGACTTGGTGAGACTGGGAAGACGGGTGTTAGTTGAGCACATATTGTCTGCAGTCAGTTGGTTGGCCAAGAGGCTCCCTGGGTGTACGATTGCCTGGTCCCACATGATTCCCAGAAGAATTTGGCGGGGGGGTTTGTCTGTGTCAGCATTGAACCACTCGGTAAAGAGGGTTAACAACAAGATTGAGAAACTGTTTCGCTCCGCTCATCTCCAGAGCATTCCCCATGGGTGCATTCGGGGGGATCACTATTATTTAAATGATGGTGTGCATCTGTCCAGGGTTGGGAATGACTTACTCATAGGAGATTTTGTAGCATGGCTAGTGGGATTGAGGAGGCATGACCTTTAGGAGGTGTGGGGGGGCCGGATAGTCGGTCAACTATCCGGCCTGTGGCGGTAAGGTCATGATCGGTGAGCAGTGATTTCAAGGTCCCTAGGGGGGGCGCCACCCATTATGGATGGGAGCTCCCGGGGGGAGGCGGCCATTGGCCCCTCCCACGGGAGGCGGCACCCACTACGGATGGGTCGCCCAGGGGGAGACCGCCATAGGCCCCTCCCAGTGGGAGATGGCTATATGCCCTTCCCACGAATTTCCCGGGGGCTGGATATCCGCTCCGGCGGAAGAGAGTGTAGGGAAGGGGGGGAGTCCACGCTGTCCTTCTTACGGATACCTCGCACGGGAACTCGGACGACCTTAAGATGGCGTCGAGTGAAGGGGGGCCCCCATGACAAGGGAAGTTACAGTTGGCTGCGAGGGTAAAGTCCTCTGCGGATGCGCCACTCACACCGTGAGGGCGGGAATTTGGTAATAGGGATCTGACACCGGTTAAGACCTTGCCGTTGGCCCTTATGTTAGGTTGTACAATTTCAGAATGATACGCATTTTCAGGATGCTAGACTCGACTAGGAAACCTTTGTATTAGAGATTTGTTAAGGTTAGCCAAAAACTTGTCTTCATCAAAATGTAATTGAAGTTGAAATTGTACATGATTCATGAAACGTTTTAATTTAAAGTTTTAAATTTTGTTTCATATTTTAATAAATACGGCCGGGGGGGTGAGGCCCCCCCGCCTTCCAAAAGTTCAAACCTGTGTCTGTCTCCTCCTATGGGGAATTGGTGTTGGGAGGGGTGGCGGGCATCCCGGCCCATATGGAAAGGGGAGACCACTCGGTCCCCCCGAACGTATGGATGGGTGTCCTGATCCCCCGGGAAACCATTGTGGGCGGGGGGCGTGTCCCGGCTGGTATGCCCGAAGCGGCGTAGCCGGAGCACGCTCCTCCCGCCCAGAAGAGGTTGGCCTAGACACCCGCCCGGAAGTCCGTGCACGGATGGGCGTACCTGAGGCGGGCCCCCGCCCTTCCGCAGATGGATAAATAGAGCCGGAATCCATCGAAGCTTCCTCTTGTTCCTGTGCTCTGAAGGCTGCACTACTCGTCGCTCGTGAGCCCTCTAGGGAACAAGCTGCACTTTTTTGACCCACCCACCAGCCCCTTGTTGGAAATGTTTGTGGAATAAAGTAATTTTCTCGATGATTATTTGAATGTAATAAAACGATGCAGTCAATTTTGCACCATGAATGTATGCCATTGATTGAATATTTGCTCGTAGGCCATTTTTCCCTTTGTAGAAATGTAGAAGAATGGAATCAATAAAGATTGTTTTTGTGCTTTAGGACTTTTTCCCTTTGTAGCAATGTCAAAGTCAGTGAATTGTCAAGCTGTTACAGATTTAGGCATAATTTTCTTTCCTTAGTAGGTAAAACAACTGTCGTATTTATTTTGGTCGGGCGGTAAGGTCATGATCGGTGAGCAGTGATTTCAAGGTCCCTAGGGGGGCGCCACCCATTATGGATGGGAGCGCCCGGGGGGAGGCGGCCATTGGCCCCTCCCATGGGGGGGCGGCACCCCATACAGATGGGTCGCCCAGGGGGAGACGGCCATGGGCCCCTCCCAGGGGGAGACGTCTATATGCCCCTCCCACGAATTTCCCGGTGGTCAGATATCCGCTCCGGCGGAAGAGAGTGTGGGGAAGGGGGGAGTCCACGCTGTCCTTCTTACGGATATCTCGCATGGGAACTCGGACGACCTTAAGATGGCGTCGAGTGAAGGGGGCCCCCACGACAAGGAAAGTTACAGTTGGCTGCGAGGGTAAAGTCCTCTGCGCATGCGCCACTCACACCATGAGGGCGGGAATTTGGTAATAGGGATCTGACACCGGTTAAGACCTTGCGGTTGGCCCTTAATGTTAGGTTGTACAATTTCAGAATGATATGCATTTTCAGGATGCTAGGAAACCTTTGTATTAGAGATTTGTTAAGGTTAGCCAAAAACTTGTCTTCATCAAAATGAAATTGAAGTTGAAATTGTACATGATTCATGAAACGTTTTAATTTAAAGTTTTAAATTTTGTTTCATATTTTAATAAATACGGCCGGGGGGGTGAGGCCCCCCCGCCTTCCAAAAGTTCAAACCTGTGTCTGTCTCCTCCTATGGGGAATTGGGGTTGGGAGGGGTGGCGGGCATCCCGGCCCATAAGGACACTTGTTACACTTCTCGACCTTTGGTTCAGGGAGATTAGGAAACCCTCAAAAACTCAATGTTATTTGGAATGCGGTATATATGTTTCCTCCGCCCCACATTGAAGTTATGGCAGTTATCATAGGGTGTTCCTAGATGTGTTGGCTGCCAGCCTCATCCAGAGGCACCTCCGGTCTCGAGTGCAGTGTCCAGAGATAGAGGGTTTTCCCCACAAACAAAGTAAAGAAATAACAAAAAAATTTGATTAAAAAGGGGAAGAACACCCAAGTATTTTATTATGGGGTGAGTTTCCACTGATATAAAATGAGCTATATACTCTTAATAGACCGAGTTACCAGGTCCAGTAGTATTTACAAGAGAGAGTTGTCGACATGTTTCAGCTCCTTAGGCCCTAGGGGTCTGTGGAGCTTTCGTCAGGACTTACACACATATAATGTTACTCACACAACTTGTGCATTATTATTCTCAAAAGTATTTATTCTGAGGGAATTCCACTCTCCAGATTCTGAAATAGAGCAATAGATAACATGCAAATATGCGCAGTGGTCATTGAGTAGTGGGGAAATTTGAAATGTTTCAGTAAGGCTTATGTTACTCAAGGGTGTGTTGGAAGGTTTTTGTAAAAGTACAGTGGATTAGCTAAGAAATATCCTGCCAAAGATACCTCTAATGATGATAAGGGATGATGCTGCTTGTTAGTTGGACACGGTATTACATTCCCAACGCCCTGGTCTAATGGTTGTAGTATACTAAGCCAGGACTACATAACTGCATTTTAGCGGAATGGATTGAGAGAGTGCAGTAAGACTTAATTGCGTTACCGGTTGACTCATGATAGTGTCGCTGCTCAGAAAATGTTATTTGTAAATTAGGGGTCCCATTTTGCAGAAGGACTCTAACCATTCATTCTATGTCAAAAAAATTATGTTCGATATAATGTGGCACACAGATTCAAACATTGAGCTCATTGGGAGTTAAATAAACAAATAAATAAACCCACACATGTACACACAATTAGGGTGTATCTTACCTCTGTCAGGAGCGCTAGATACTTCAAACGGGGGATTCGCTTATTTTGAGCGCAGAGCTGGATAGAAAAACGAGGTCATGTTGTTAAAGAGCGGCTACCGCGTCTTACCAGTTTCCTCGCGTATAGTCTCGCAGGCGCCATTACCCGCGTGGTGATTTTTCATCGGCCTTGTGCTGACTCTGCCCCTGGTTGCCGGATGTTTGCTGTGAGCTCCGATTTAAAGGGGCCTTTACTGTGATCCGATAGAATTTAAAGGGGCCCTACTCTTTTGTTGTTGTTGAAAGGGTCTCTGGTCCGTTTCGTTTTTAAGAAGTGATATTATCGTAAATTCGAAAAGAATTTGTTTCATTTTCATAAGAAGCTAGCTTATTTACGAATGTCAATTAGATATTTTATCGACATTTGCCGGTGATTCTTATGGTTCAGGATACCATTGTTTGAAGGTTCTCCAATATTAGCAGGGGCAGCGAATATTTATTTTGCGAAATGATGCCAGGCTATATTATCATTGAGGCCATGTTCATGGGTACATAATCGATCTACCCACCTCTGCTCTTTTTCATATAATATCGTCTCTGAATTTTGGGACCTGTCAGTTACCATTTCTATTACTTTCCAGTGCATATCATCGCAGGAGTGATTCATTTCTGTGAAATGGGAGCATAATTTAGTGTTGTTCTTTTTCAGTTTGATATTGCTTCTATGCTCACTTATCCTTATTTTTACTTTACGACATGTCATCCCTATATATTTCTTTCTATAGGGGCAACTCACCATGTAAATAACATGGGAGGAATTGCAATTTGTATGTTGCTTCTGTGTCCAAACGAAGGTCTCGGATAGTTGCAAAGTTTTTGAGGCTGTAGTTGTTTTACATGCTACACATGTGCCACAGGGATAGTGTCCTGTTAGTGGTGTCATTGTAACATTTCTTGTTAAGGCCAGTGGTTGTTTTTTCAGAGGGCGTGTATGCACCAAAGAGTGTTTCAAATTTTTTGATCTTCGATTGGCAAATCTAGGTTTGGGCCATTCAAATTTACCGGTATTCACTATATGCCAGTTTTTATTTATCAGTTTCTGTATGGCGTAAGTGGCCGGATTGAAAGTTGTCACACAAGTGGTTAGATCCTGTATGGGCTCTTTTGGATGGATTTGTAGGAGGCATTCTCTTGGTTGGTTATTGGCTCTTTTTCTACATTTCTTAATTGTTTTTTCTGTATAGTCTCTATTCTTCAGTTTTACGCTCAATTCCTGTGCTTGTATCTTATAATCTTCATTTTTGCTGCAGTGCCTAGGGAGGGGAAGAGGAATGTCTTAAGCAGTTTTCTGAAGATAGAAAGGGAAGTGCTTAACTTGATGAAAAGAGGGAGGGAATTCCAAAGGCTAGTGGCCAGATGAGAGAAGCGGCGGCCGCCGTACTTCTTGGTTTTAACTTTGGGAGCAACAAGCATGTGAAGGTGAGCGGAATGGAGGTTGCGTGACGGGCGATGTGAAGTAATTAAAGATTGCAAAAATGCAGGACTGGTGCAGTGCTGGGCTTTGTAAGTGAGGCAGGCTACCTTAAAGGCTGTCCTTGGTCCCATCGGCAACCAGTGAAGTCGATGCAGCAGGGGTTTTGCCGATTGCCATTTAGGGATTTTATAAATGAGACGGGCCGCCTGGTTTTGAACCACCTGGAGACGATACAGCAGGGACTGAGGGAGGCCACAGTAGATGGAATTGGAGAAGTCCAGGCGGGAGAGAACCAAAGAGATGACAACCTGAGTTAGAGCAGGAGGTGGTAAGAGATGGCTAACTTTGCGGATCTTTCTCAGCTGATACATACAGGACGAGATGACAGCGCCCACTTGGGCTTTCAAGGAGAGCTCTGCATCAATGATCACGCCCAGACTTTTCACTGATTTGACCGAAGGTGGAAGGGGGCCAAATTCAGTGGGCCAGAACTGTGGACCCCAGTGAGCAGAACTGGAGCCGGGAAGGAGCAGCTCGGTTTTTCCTGGATTCAACTTTAATTGATTCTCATTCATCCAATGTAGGATGTGAATCATAGCGGTGCGAAAGGTGTTGACAGCATTGGAAGAGTTGAGGGGAAAAATTATCTGCAGATCATCTGCATAATTATATACCATGATGTCCCAGTTCTTAAGTGAGTGGATAAGTGGGCGAAGGTAGAGATTGAATAATAATGGCGAGATGGAAGAGCCTTGGGGTACTCCACAAGACGTGAAGGTTTTTGCTGCGGTGTACGGGCCCAGGCGCACAGCCTGAGTACGTCCAGTTAGGAATGACGCGATCCATTTGAGGGCAGTACCCTGGATGCCTGCCTGGCCGACACGGTGGAGAAGGATGTTGTGGTCCACCGTGTCGAATGCGGCAGACAAATCCAGGAGTACAAGGACTTGAGGGATGCCCGCATCCGCATTTCTCCTCAGTGTATCCAAGACCGCGAGGATAACAGCCTCAGTTGAATGGGCGGGTCTAAAGCCGGCCTGGTTGGGCTCCAGGTAGCCAGAAGTCTCAATGAAATTAGAGAGACAACGAGTGACATATGCTTCTGTAAGTTTAGAAAAGGTGGGAAGGAGAGAAATAGGGCGAAAATTCGAGAGCTCGCCGGGATCAGCTCCAGGTTTCTTGAGAAGGGGCACTAATATGGCACTTTTAAAAGAGTTAGGAACAATGCCGCTCCCCAGAGAGCCATTCAGTAGGGATAGAATGTCATCCGGTAATTTAAGGCAGATATCCCGCAGTACTGATGGCGGACAGCAGTCGTTGGGGGAACCCGACTGGACCCGGGTAGCGAGGCCCGCTAAGGAAGTAGGATCAAGGGCGGGAAAGGTCGTGAAGGTCAGTGGATTATCGGAGGAAGGTTCCAAGATGTATGACTGAGGACAGGAAGGGATAGAGTTTTTTATTTTTATAATCTTTTCAACAAAAAAGTGGTTTAGAGCGTCGCATGTCTCTTGGGAGGGGGTCTGAGCTGGGAGGGTTCTGTCATCCGTGGTAAGTTCATTCATGACCTTGAAGACTTCCTTGGATTTATTGACCGCTGACGAGAGTCTGTTGGAAAAGTGGTCTGACTTAGCTAAGATGATGGCAGCTTTGTATTCTCTCCGCACCAAGATATAGAGCAGCCTAGCTGAATCGGAGTAGGTGCGCCTCCAGATCCGTTCCTGCTGGCGCACTTTCAATTTGAGTTGCTTAAGATCATTCGTGAACCATCTATGAGACGAATGATGCCGTGTGCAGGGAAATTTCGTAAGTGGAGCGAATTGATCACTGGCCAACTTTAACCAGGTGCTAATGTCTCTATCCAGTGAGTTAATGTCAGAAGGGTCAATGAGGTTCGTATGTGGACGGGTATCAGCCAAAGCCGTAAGGAACCCCTGGGAGTCAAGTGCGCTCCACTTCCGGGCGAGGCCACCAGCCATAAGAGGGGCGGGGGTTGTGCCAGCGACTGTGATGATGGTATCGACTAGAAAGTGGTCCGACCAGACACAAGGGGAGACGACTGGCTCGGACAGTGTTATGTTGTAGGTCCAGATCTGGTCGAGAATATGACCCTTGATGTGGGTAGGGTGAGATACCTGTTGAATCAGGTTCAAACTGTGGAGTGAATCAAAGAACTCCGTAGCAGAGGAACCGGCCTTAGGATCGTTGTACCAGTAATTGAAATCACCGAAAAGGGCGAGACTGGCATGGTGTGTCAATAGGGCAGACAAATGTTCACTCAGAAAAGTGGAAAAAGATGTCATAGGGTGTGGTGGACGATATAGAAGCAGGAGCGTGAGGGCACCCATGTTGGTTTCGAGATTGAGGAGCAGGTTATCCACCTCAGGTATAGGAAGGGAAGATGAAGAAAAAGAGTTAAGACGTTTGGAAATGATAGCCGCTACCCCACCCCCAGGACGATCTCCCGGGCGGTCAGCGTGGAGGATGTAATAGTCGGGAGGGAGGGTCGCCAAAATGTCTGGGAGAGACTCGGAGGTGAGCCAGGTTTCTGTTAACAGAAGTATATCTGGTTTATTGGTAGACAGAAGAATAAAAAGCTCATCATGATGCCTTACTAAAGAGCGTGTGTTCAGATATGTTACCTTGATGGTCTGGTTGCTCGTAATGGAGGGAGCAGGCACGTTACAATTGCTGAGGTCGGGGGTAGCTGAGCGTTTAAGACCCAGAGATTCTATACGCCTAACGGCAATGGGACATAATGGAAGGGGGGGATATTGTAACTGTCTTAGTGATTGTGGCGTATATGTGGTAGAATGGGCAGCGCGACTGGCCCCATGGCCCGGTCTAGCGCGGACGGGCGCAGACGGGCTGGTCTTAGGCGCGTCTTCGGCGCGCGCCCGCTGCGCGCGTCCGCTGCGCATCCTGGCAGGTGAGGGCTAAATAGTCTCTAACCCGGAAGTCGGGGAGAGCTAGAGCGCGTCCCCAACCAGCCCTAAGATGGCGGCTGCAGCTGGTGGGCGGCTAGAGTACCCTGTTTCCCTCTGCACTAACGGAACATCCCGCGGCGGATAGGGAATAGGGGAAAGAGTGAGTGCAAGTGTCAGCAGGTAATAAACATAAAATCACAATTTAGCTATACACTTTTAAAAAACGTCTAAGTCACGAGAATGAAACTGAACAAATGTGACAGAGCGTAAATGGTGAGCGCTACAATTTTAAAATAAATGAAGTCCTCTGTGCTGAGCTAACTGGTGCAGATCTTCAATAAAAGTGTTATCCCCGAGCCGAGGGCTCGTTCTGCCTAAATAGCCTCTAACCCGGAAGTCGGGGAGAGCTAGAGCGCGTCCCCAACCAGCCCTAAGATGGCGGCTGCAGCTGGTGGGCGGCTAGAGTACCCTGTTTCCCTCTGCACTAACGGAACATCCCGCGGTGGATAGGGAATAGGGGAAAGAGTGAGTGCAAGTGTCAGCAGGTAATAAACATAAAATCACAATTTAGCTATACACTTTTAAAAAACGTCTAAGTCACGAGAATGAAACTGAACAAATGTGACAGAGCGTAAATGGTGAGCGCTACAATTTTAAAATAAGTGTCCTTTTTTACTCTTAAACACAGACTGAACACTAATCCAAGGTCGTGTTTAAGCCATATAACCTAGATTGTGCTTCTGGGGTGAAATGTAACATTACATGTATCTGATGTTCTATCACATTATCCGCCAAAAGAAAATCATGATGTTTCAACTTTACTTCACCTTGAAAGTCAGACTAAACATAGGACATATTTGATCATTTAATCAGTGCACAGTGGTTCCTCTGTAGCTGTTAAAATAAGTGTCAAGTTTTACCCTGGTTGAAGACTCATGATTTAGTAGGTGGTATGGAATGAAACCTTCAACTAATAATTCATACATGCTAGTTAGTAGTAGATAGAGCGAGTAGTATAGTGATTTGAGAGTAGTGAGTAGTAGAGAGTGAGTAGTAGAGAATGAGTAGTAGAGAAGTAGAGAGTAGTGGTGAGTAGAGTAGTAGAGCGAGTAGTATAGAGTTAGTAGAGTTGTAGATAGTGAGTAGTAGATAGTAGAGTGATTAGTACAGTGTGAGTAGAGAGTACTAGAGAGTGAATTGTAGAGTGAGTAATAGTGAGTGGTGGAGGGTGGAGTTGGAGATTGGAGTTGGAGGTTGGAGTTTGAGTTGGAGGGTGGATGGAGGGTGGACTTTGAGTTGGAGGGTGGATAGAGGGTGGAGTCTGAGTTGGAGGGTGGAGTTTAAGTTGGAGGGTGAAGTTTGATGGTGGAGTTTGAGTTAAAGGGTGGAGTTTGAGGGTTGAGATTGAGTTGGAGGGTGGAGTTGGAGGGTGGAGTTTGAGTTGGAGGGTGGAGTTGGAGGTGTAGTTGGAGGGTGGGGAGGGTGGAGTTGGAGGGTGGAGTTGGAGGGTGGAGTTGCAGGGTGGAGTTGGAGGGTGGAGTTTGAGTTGGAGGGTGGATGGAGGGTGGAGTTTGAGTTGGAGGGTGGAGTTTGAGTTGGAGGGTGGAGTTTGAGGGCGAGTTTGAGTTTGAGAGTGGAGTTTGAGTTGGAGGGTGGAGTTTGAGTTGGAGGGTGGAGTTGGGGTTGGAGGGTGGAGTTGGAGTTGGAGGGTGGAGTTTGAGTTGGAGGGTGGAGTTTGAGTTGGAGGGTGGAGTTGGAGGTGGAGTTGGAGGGTGGAGTTGGAGGGTGGAGTTGGAGGGTGGAGTTGCAGGGTGGAATTGGAGGGTGGAGTTGGAGGGTAGAGTTGGAGTTGGAGGGCAGAGTTTGAGTTGGAGGGCGGGGTTGGAGTTGGAGGGTGGAGTTGGGGGGTGGAGTTGGAGTTGGAGGGTGGAGTTGGGGGGTGGAGTTGGAGTTGGAGGGTGGAGTTGGAGTTGAAGGGGTGGAGTTGGAGGGTGGAGTTGGAAGGTGGAGTTGGAGGGTAGAGTTTGAGTTGGAGGGTGGAGTTTGAGTTGGAGGGTGGAGTTTGAGTTGGAGGGTGGAGTTGGAGTTGGAGGGTGGAGTTGGAGTTGGAGGGTGGAGTTGGGGGGTGGAGTTGGAGGTGGAGGGTGGAGTTTGAGGGTGGAGTTGGAGGGTGGATAGGAGTTGAAGGGGTGGAGTTGGAGGGTGTAGTTGGAAGGTGGAGTTGGAAGGTGGAGTTGGAGGGTGGAGTTTGAGTTGGAGGGTGGAGTTTGAGTTGGAGGGTGGAGTTTGAGTTGGAGGGTGGAGTTGGAGGGTGGAGTTGGAGTTGGAGGGTGGAGTTGGGGGGTGGAGATGGAGTTGGAGGGTGGAGTTGGAGTTGAAGGGGTGGAGTTGGAGGGTAGAGTTGGAAGGTGGAGTTGGAGGGTGGAGTTTGAGTTGGAGGGTGGAGTTTGAGTTGGAGGGTGGAGTTGGAGGGTGGAGTTGGAGTTGGAGGGTGGAGTTGGGGGGTGGAGATGGAGTTGGAGGGTGGAGTTGGAGTTGAAGGGGTGGAGTTGGAGGGTAGAGTTGGAAGGTGGAGTTGGAGGGTGGAGTTTGAGTTGGAGGGTGGAGTTTGAGTTGGAGGGTGGAGTTGGAGGGGGAGGGTGGAGTTGCAGGATGGAGTTGGAGGGTGGAGTTGGAGGTTGGAGTTGGAGGGTGGAGTTGGAGGGTGGAGTTGGAGGGTGGAGTTGGAGGGAGAGGGTGGAGTTGGAGGGTGGATTTGGAGGGTGGAGTTGGAGGGGGAGGGTGGAGTTGGAGGGGGAGGGTGGAGTTGGAGGGTGGAGTTGGAGATTGAGTTGGAGGGTGGAGTTGGAGGGTGGAGTTGGAGGGTGAGGGTGGAGTTGCAGGGTGGAGTTGGAGTTGGAGGTTGGAGTTGGAGGGTGGAGTTGGAGGGTGGAGTTGGAGGGAGAGGGTGAAGTTGGAGGGTGGATTTGGAGGGTGGAGTTGGAGGGGGAGGGTGGAGTTGGAGGGTAGAGTTGGAGGGGAAGGGTGGAGTTGGAGGGTGGAGTTGGAGGGGGAGGGTGGATTTGGAGTTGGAGGGTGGAGTTGGAGGGTGAGGGTGGAGTTGGAGGGGGAGGGTGGAGTTGGAGGGTGGAGTTGGAGTTTGAGTTGGAGGGTGGAGTTGGAGGATGGAGTTGGAGGGGGAGGGTGGAGTTGGAGTTTCAGTTGGAGGTTGGAGTTGGAGGGTGGAGTTCGAGGGTGGAGTTGGAGGGTGGATTTGGAGGGGGAGGGTGGAGTTGCAGGGTGGAGTTTGAATTGGAGGGTGGAGATGGAGGGGGAGGGTGGAGTTGCAGGGTGGAGTTAGAGTTGGAGGTTGGATTTGGAGGGTGGAGTTGGAGGGTGGAGTTGGAGGGTGGATTTGGAGGGTGGAGTTGGAGGGGGAGGGTGGAGTTGGAGGGTGGAGTTGGAGGGGAAGGGTGGAGTTGGAGGGTCTGTCTCCAATCCAGTGCATAGCCCAGTCGGCCTTCTTTTTAACACAAGGTAGGGTTTCAATGGCCTTGAAGAGAAACTCCCTTTCTTTGGAATCCTTAATGTAGGTTTCAATGAGGAGACTGTACATTTCGGAGTGAATATCCCCCATAGTAATTTGAAAACCATAAAAACAACGGGCTTCTGTGACTTGCACTTCTTGACTAAAACGTTATCTCCCTGGGTCGGTGTATCGGCGGATCGCGATCCCTGCTGCCTACAGACAGACAGGACGGTCACGAGCAGCACAGGAGCGCACAGACATAAAACATGTTGACATCTCCCCCCAAGCCCTCCCTCCACGCGAGTTTGTGTCATATAAAAAAGGGATGACGAGCCGAACTTACCGCATGCAGCCTACACCTGAGCGTAGCGCATGTGGCCGGACGGACGGGTGGCTCCTCACGCCTCGGGCAGCAGCAGCTCCATGGGACTCAGGGGCCTCTGCTCGCCGGCTGCCTCTCAAGCCTTCCCGGCGCCCCTGGGCAGGGCTGCGCGCAGCATCGTACAATGGAGGAAGAGAGCAAAGAGGCGGAGCGTACTTTATTACTGGCTGCTAATGAGATTCAAGCATAGTGTCAGCCTCCTATCCTGATAGACAACGGCACCTGTATGGGCACTTTTAACCTTCAAGGGAACAGTACCATGATCCCTAGAGTATCCGTACAAAATACGATAGGCGGTCACCCCAGCTATAAAAGGTGTTCCATAAACTATCACCCGGTACCCTACCGAGTCCCGACCGCATCACGTATGGAAGTCACCCGAGTTCTTACCCTCACCAAAAATGGGCAAAGAACTTCTAAGACTACGTCATAAACGCCCCAGAACATCCAACAACCGCTCACTCACAACTCCTGCAGCGCTACTCTGCTTTGCTTTCTTTCCCTCCCATGAGTCCCCTCATACCCAGAACTGCAGCAGCCTATGCTTGCCTCACCCGCTCGAAACAAGTTGTCCGTTTCAAGGACAACTTACCTCGAGCAGAGGTACAACTAAAACACGGCCGCGGCTGACACGCTTATTATCACCCGCAGCCTGTATAACGACAAAAGCACGCGTCGCCTCCACAGCCAATCAACACTTCGGAATTCTGATTGGCTCACTACGATTGGCTGGTGTGGGCCTGGCTCGTGAATCCTAGATTACCTTACAAGCCTAGCAGTTACCAACCACTTCCAGAAGACTCCCAAAATATGTTCAATCGTGGGATTGACTCCCAAAATACGTTTAATCGTGGGATTGGTTGGTCTGTGACCCGGAAGTGCTAACAATACAGCCAAATGTTCGTCAAATGATGAGAAGAGGAGACTGATGTTAAGCTGAATTTATCGGCGGTCTGTGTAAGTAGCGGACGGATGTCACAGTAATTGCTATGATAAAAGGCTGTTTTTAGCCGTTGGCTTAGTATATGTTTTCGTTTGAAAAGTGTTGTTTTCATTGAAGATTGTGAGATCTAAGAAGTCTAGCTGGCTGTTGTTAGATGTATATGTGAACCTTAACCAAGGGTCTAGATTGTTTAGCCAGACTATGAATTGGGTCAGATCCTGTTCAATATTCTAAATTAAAAGAATGTCATCTATGTATCTCTTCCAGTATATAATACTGGAAGAGAAAGGGTTTGTTTCATTTAGGACAAATTGGGTTTCAAAATGGCTTACGTACAGCCCTGCCACCGAAGGCGCGAATGCAAAAGCTACCACCCGAAGCCTCTCAGAGACAATCTACCATACAGTCAATTTTTACGCCTCAAAAGGAACTGCAGCAAAAATGAAGATTATAAGATACAAGCACAGGAATTGAGCGTAAAACTGAAGAATAGAGACTATACAGAAAAAACAATTAAGAAATGTAGAAAAAGAGCCAATAACCAACCGAGAGAATGCCTCCTAAAAATCCATCCAAAAGAGCCCATACAGGATCTAACCTCTTGTGTGACAACTTTCAATCCGGCCACTTACGCCATACAGAAACTGATAAATAAAAACTGGCATATAGTGAATACCGGTAAATTTGAATGGCCCAAACCTAGATTTGCCAATCGAAGATCAAAAAATTTGAAAGACTCTTTGGTGCATACACGCCCTCTGAAAAAACAACCACTGGCCTTAACAAGAAATGTTACAATGACACCACTAACAGGACACTATCCCTGTGGCACATGTGTAGCATGTAAAACAACGACAGCCTCAAAAACTTTGCTACTATCTGAGACCTTCGTTTGGACACAGAAGCAACATACAAATTGCAATTCCTCCCATGTTATTTACATGGTGAGTTGCCCCTGTAGAAAGAAATATATAGGGATGACATGTCGTAAAGTAAAAATAAGGATAAGTGAGCATAGAAGCAATATCAAACTGAAAAAGAACAACACTAAATTATACTCCCATTTCACAGAAATGAATCACTCCTGCGATGATATGCACTGGACAGTAATAGAAATGTTAACTGACAGGTCCCAAAATTCAGAGAAGATATTATATGAAAAAGAGCAGAGGTGGGTAGATCGATTACGTACCCATGAACATGGCCTCAATGATAATATAGCCTGGCATCATTTCGCAAAATAAATATTCGCTGCCCCTGCTAATATTGGAGAACCTTCAAACAATGGTATCCTGAACCATAAGAATCACCGGCAAATGTCGATAAAATATCTAATTGACATTCGTAAATAAGCTAGCTTCTTATGAAAATGAAACAAATTCTTTTCGAATTTACGATAATATCACTTCTTAAAAACGAAACGGACCAGAGACCCTTTCAACAACAAAAGAGTAGGGCCCCTTTAAATTCTATCGGATCACAGTAAAGGCCCCTTTAAATCGGAGCTCACAGCAAACATCTGGCAACCGGGGGCAGAGTCAGCACAAGGGCGATGAAAAATCACCACGCGGGTAATGGCGCCTGCGACACTATACGCGAGGAAACTGGTAAGACGCGGTAGACGCTCTTTAACAACATGACCTCGTTTTTCTATCCAGCTCTGCGCTCAAAATAAGCGAAACCCCCGTTTGAAGTATCTAGCTCTCTTGACAGAGGTAAGATACACCCTAATTGTGTGTACATGTGTGGGTTTATTTATTTGTTTATTTAACTCCCAATGAGCTCAATGTTTGAATCTGTGTGCCACATTATATCGAACATAATTTTTTTGACATAGAATGAATGGTTAGAGTCCTTCTGCAAAATGGGACCCCTAATTTACAAATAACATTTTCTGAGCAGCGACACTATCATGAGTCAACCGGTAACGCAATTAAGCCATACTGCACTCTCTCAATCCATTCCGCTAAAATGCAGTTATGTAGTCATGGCTTAGTATACTACAACCATTAGACCAGGGCGTTGGGAATGTAATACCGTGTCCATCTAACAAGCAGCATCATCCCTTATCATCATTAGAGGTATCTTTGGCAGGATATTTCTTAGCTAATCCACTGTACTTTTACAAAAACCTTCCAACACAACCTTGAGTAACATAAGGCTTACTGAAACATTTCAAATTTCCCCACTACTCAATGACCACTGCGCATATTTGCATGTTATCTATTGCTCTATTTCAGAATCTGGAGAGTGGAATTCCCTCAGAAGAAATACTTTTGAGAATAATACTGTACAAGTTGTGTGAGTAACATTATATGTGTGTAAGTCCTGACGAAAGCTCCACAGACCCCTAGGGCCTAAGCAGCTGAAACATGTCGACAACTCTCTCTTATAAATACTACTGGACCTGGTAACTCGGTCTATTAAGAGTATATAGCTCATTTTATATCAGTGGAAACTCACCCCATAATGAAATTCTTGGGTGTTCTTCCCCTTTTTAATCAAATTTTTTTGTTATTTCTTTACTTTGTTTGTGGGGAAAACCCTCTATCTCTGGACACTGCACTCGAGACCAGAGGTGCCTCTGGATGAGGCTGGCAGCCAACACATCTAGGAACACCCTATGATAACTGCCATAACTTCAATGTGGGGCGGAGGAAACATATATACCGCATTCCAAATAACATTGAGTTTTTGAGAGTTTCCTAATCTCCCTGAACCAAAGGTCGAGAAGTGTAACAAGTGTCCTTTTTTACTCTTAAACACAGACTGAACACTAATCCAAGGTCGTGTTTAAGCCATATAACCTAGATTGTGCTTCTGGGGTGAAATGTAACATTACATGTATCTGATGTTCTATCACATTATCCGCCAAAAGAAAATCATGATGTTTCAACTTTACTTCACCTTGAAAGTCAGACTAAACATTGGACATATTTGATCATTTAATCAGTGCACAGTGGTTCCTCTGTAGCTGTTAAAATAAGTGTCAAGTTTTACCCTGGTTGAAGACTCATGATTTAGTAGGTGGTATGGAATGAAACCTTCAAACTAATAATGCATACATGCTAGTTAGTAGTAGGTAGAGCGAGTAGTATAGTGATTTGAGAGTAGTGAGTAGTAGAGCGTGAGTAGTAGAGAATGAGTAGTAGAGAAGTAGAGAGTAGTGGTGAGTAGAGTAGTAGAGCGAGTAGTATAGAGTTAGTAGAGTTGTAGATAGTGAGTAGTAGATAGTAGAGTGATTAGTACAGTGTGAGTAGAGAGCACTAGAGAGTGAATTGTAGAGTGAGTAATAGTGAGTGGTGGAGGGTGGAGTTGGAGATTGGAGTTGGAGGTTGGAGTTTGAGTTGGAGGGTGGATGGAGGGTGGACTTTGAGTTGGAGGGTGGATGGAGGGTGGAGTTTGAGTTGGAGGGTGGAGTTTAATTTGGAGGGTGAGGTTTGAGGGTGGAGTTTGAGTTAAAGGGTGGAGTTTGAGTTGGAGGGTGGAGATGGAGTTGGAGGGTGGAGTTGGAGGGTGGAGTTTGAGTTGGAGGGTGGAGTTGGAGGTGTAGTTGGAGGGTGGGGAGGGTGGGGAGGGTGGAGTTGCAGGGTGGAGTTGGAGGGTGGAGTTGCAGGGTGGAGATGGAGGGTATAGTTGGAGGGTGGAGTTTGAGTTGGAGGGTGGATGGAGGGTGGAGTTTGAGTTGGAGGGTGGAGTTTGAGTTGGAGGGTGGAGTTTGAGGGCGGTGTTTGAGTTTGAGGGTGGAGTTTGAGTTGGAGGGTGGAGTTTGAGTTGGAGGGTGGAGATGGGGTTGGAGGGTGGAGTTGGAGTTGGAGGGTGGAGTTTGAGTTGGAGGGTGGAGTTGGAGGGTGGAGTTGGAGGGTGGAGTTGGAGGGTGCAGTTGGAGGGTGGAGTTGGAGTTGGATGGCAGAGTTTATGTTGGAGGGCAGAGTTGGAGTTGGAGGGTGGCTTTGGAGGGTGGAGTTGGAGTTGGAGGGTGGAGTTGGGGGGTGGAGTTGGAGTTGAAGGGTGGAGTTTGAGGGTGGAGTTGGAGAGTGGAGTTGGAGTTGAAGGGGTGGAGTTGGAGGGTGGAGTTGAAAGGTGGAGTTGGAGGGTGGAGTTTGAGTTGGAGGGTGGAGTTTGAGTCGGAGGGTGGAGTTTGAGTTGGAGGGTGGAGTTTGAGTTGGAGGGTGGAGTTGGAGTTGGAGGGTGGAGTTGGGGGGTGGAGATGGAGTTGGAGGGTGGAGTTGGAGGGTGGAGTTGGAGTTGAAGGGGTGGAGTTGGAGGGTGGAGTTGGAAGGTGGAGTTGGAGGGTGGAGTTTGAGTTGGAGGGTGGAGTTGGAGGGGGAGGGTGGAGTTGCAGGGTGGAGTTGGAGGTTGGAGTTGGAGGGTGGAGTTGGAGGGTGGAGTTGGAGGGAGAGGGTGGAGTTGGAGGGTGGATTTGGAGGGTGGAGTTGGAGGGTGGAGTTGGAGGGTGGAGTTTGAGTTTGAGTTGGAGGGTGGAGTTGGAGGGTGAGGGTGGAGTTGCAGGGTGGAGTTGGAGGTTGGAGTTGGAGGGTGGAGTTGTAGGGTGGAGTTGGAGGGAGAGGGTGAAGTTGGAAGGTGGATTTGGAGGGTGGAGTTGGAGGGGGAGGGTGGAGTTGGAGGGTAGAGTTGGAGGGGAAGGGTGGAGTTGGAGGGTGGAGTTGGAGGGGGAGGGTGGAGTTGGAGGGTGAGGGTGGAGTTGGAGGGGGAGGGTGGAGTTGGAGGGTGAGGGTGGAGTTGGAGGGGGAGGGTGGAGTTGGAGGGTGGAGTTGGAGTTTGAGTTGGAGGGTGGAGTTGGAGGGTGGAGTTGGAGTTGGAGGGTGGAGTTGGAGGGTGGAGTTGGAGTTTGAGTTGGAGTTTGAGTTGGAGGGTGGAGTTGGAGGGTGGATTTGGAGGATGGAGTTGGAGGGGGAGGGTGGAGTTGGAGGGTGGAGTTGGAGGGGGAGGGTGGAGTTGCAGGGTGAAGTTTGAGTTGGAGGGTGGAGTTGGAGGGGGAGGGTGGAGTTGGAGGGGGAGGGTGGAGTTGGAGTTGGAGGTTGGAGTTGGAGGTTGGAGTCGGAGAGTGGAGTTGGAGGGTGGATTTGGAGGGTGGAGTTGGAGGGGGAGGGTGGAGTTGGAGGGTGGAGTTGGAGGGGGAGGGGGAGGGTGGAGTTGGAGGGGAAGGGTGGAGTTGGAGGGTCTGTCTCCAATCCATTGCATAGCCCAGTCGGCCTTCTTTTTAACACAATGTAGGGTTTCAATGGCCTTGAAGAGAAACTCCCTTTCTTTGGAATCCTTAATGTAGGTTTCAATGAGGAGACTGTACATTTCGGAGTGAATATCCTCCATAGTAATTTGAAAACCATAAAAACAACGGGCTTCTGTGACTTGCACTTCTTGACTAAAACGTTATCTCCCTGGGTCGGTGTATCGGCGGATCGCGATCCCTGCTGCCTACAGACAGACAGGACGGTCACGAGCAGCACAGGAGCGCACAGACATAAAACATGTTGACATCTCCCCCCAAGCCCTCCCTCCACGCGAGTTTGTGTCATATAAAAAAGGGATGACGAGCCGAACTTACCGCATGCAGCCTACACCTGAGCGTAGCGCATGTGGCCGGACGGACGGGTGGCTCCTCACGCCTCGGGCAGCAGCAGCTCCATGGGACTCAGGGGCCGCTGCTCGCCGGCTGCCTCTCAAGCTTCCCCGGCGCCCCTGGGCAGGGCTGCGCGCAGCATCGTACAATGGAGGAAGAGAGCGAAGAGGCGGAGCGTACTTTATTACTGGCTGCTAATGAGATTCAAGCTTAGTGTCAGCCTCCTATCCTGATACACAACGGCACCCGTATAGGCACTTTTAACCTTCAAGGGCACAGTACCATGATCCCTAGAGTATCCGTACAAAATACGATAGGCGGTCACCCCAGCTATAAAAGGTGTTCCATAAACTATCACCCGGTACCCTACCGAGTCCCGACCGCATCACGTATGGAAGTCACCCAAGTTCTTACCCTCACCAAAAATGGGCAAAGGGCTTCTAAGACTATGTCATAAACGCCCCAGAACATCCAACAACCGCTCACTCACAAATCCTGCAGCGCTACTCCGCTTTGCTTTCTCTCCCTCCCATGAGTCCCCTCATATCCAGAACTGCAGCAGCCTATGCTTGCCTCACCCGCTCGAAGCAAGTTGTCCGTTTCAAGGACAACTTACCTCGAGCAGAGGTACAACTAAAACACGGCCGCGGCTGACACGCTTATTATCACCCGCAGCCTGTATAACGACAAAAGCACGCGTCGCCTCCACAGCCAATCAGCACTTCGGAATTCTGATTGGCTCACTACGATTGGCTGGTGTGGCCCTGGCTCACGAATCCTAGATTACCTTACAAGCCTAGCAGTTACCAACCACTTCCAGAAGACTCCCAAAATACGTTCAATCATGGGATTGACTCCCAAAATACGTTCAATCGTGGGATTGGTTGGTTTGTGACCCGGAAGTGCTAACAATACAGCCAAATGTTCGTCAAATGATGAGAAGAGGAGACTGATGTAAAGCTGAATTTATCGGCGGTCTGTGTAAGTAGCGGACGGATGTCACCGTAATTGCTACTACCACAGATGCTCTAGTTAAAGAATAGCTAGGCCGTAGGTTGACCTATATTGGCATAGGACCATTCCGTTTATCATCTTTTCACTAATCAAAACAAGCACTCGCCCCTCTGATGGTGGTGTGGAGCGCTCCTCACTTGCCTTCCGGAGATCAGAAGGCAAGAGAGGAGATCTCCACATCACAATGTTTCTCCGAGGTCATTCAGAAACGGCTCAGAGAAACGCCCGTAATTTTTTGGATTGAGGGGCGTGTTTTTCTTGATCTCAGCCAATGAGAAGAAAAAGAGAAAGAAACGAAAAAACACACCCCTCAAACCGAAAAAGACGCGGCTTGAAACGAGTGACGCCCCTCTCCTCCAATGGCTGGCCTCTGTTTAGGAAGCCAGCCAATGGAGAAGAGGGGCGGGTTCAAGCCCCCTACTAGGAAACATTAAATCTCGGAGCTCCGCTTACACTGCTACGCAGTGCGACGCAGTCCTCGACCTAAAAAGCTCAGTCACTTTAGAAGTGTACCAACAAGTGGTTTAAATAAGAACTTGCTGGTATGAAAATATTGGGATGAGAAATGGATCAATACTGGAGTAAATCGGGGGGGAGGAGCCAAGATGGCGACCGGAGCGGACGTGTGAGCTCCCGGCTCCGCCAGTCCTTGTGCCCCGTCGAACAATCCTGCCTGCTATCCTGCCTACCTCATCGGCTGCTCAGACGAGGGCGACGTGCTGACCTCGCCCATGCTTGTCCGGACTCTCGGCTCGTCCGGAAGGCGGAGATACCCCGGTGCCGGTCCCGACGCCATTGCCCCGGCGCTCCTCGCCGCCTACCGCCGGACCTCGACGGAGTGAAGACGTGCTGCCCGCCTGAGGAGCGCCCGCATCCTGGAAGGGGCTGCTCTCCCTGGCGCCGTGGAGTGCTGAACATCGCGCTTGCCGCGCGACTGCTGGGACGCTTGCACGGCGCTCCGGCTCCATTGTTACGAGTCGGGAAAGGGCAACTCGGATCCACTGCGGGACTCGCCCGCACATCGCTGCCTGCCCGTTCGCCCACACCGCCTGGTTCTGTTGCAGTGGGCACCTCGCTGCCGCCGCTGCATAGCAACTCGCGGCGGTGGCGGACGGAACAATTGCTGGCTCACATCGCGCCCCCCCCCTGTTTCGGTGCCTGGCTGGTGGGCGCAATGGAAGTCCCTGTTGACCCGCGGGACGAAGGAGACCGTCCGCCATTGCCCCTTATCTGTGCTGCCACGGCCGCTCCAGGGATTGACTTGCCTGCACTTTTCGACGATGGGCGCGAGGGGGGCACACTGCCTGCCCCGACCTACGGAGATGTCCTGCTTGCCCTCCGAGAACTACGGGCGACACTGCGACGAGACTCCCAGGAACTTTGCAACAAGCTCGACGACATCGCCCTGGACCTGGCGCAGATTCGGAGAGACTGCTCCCAGCACGGACGGATCGCTACCTTGAGGGCTCCTGTTAATGCTACTGTTCTGCCGAGGGTTTCAAGTGAGACTATGTTTCGCCCTGCCATGCCTGGTGTTTACAGACGGTCACATGTCGGCTTTGCCGGGGATACATTGTTCCCGCACTCGGCTACTGTTTCATCACAATCGCTGCTCATGCCGGAGGTGGGACTGCTGGCTATTCTACTCCTGGTCCCCCTGCAAACTCTTCCACTGGAACTCTCGCCTTCTCCCCTGCTGTACTTGGTTTTTTCGAGTAATTTTGGGGCTCTATGTACTGTAACGGAATCATTGTTGAGTAGGTGGTGTCGTCCATTTTGTAGTAGTGCACCTCCCCCTTCTTCTCTGCTCCCATCTTGTTCCTTTGTTGATGAGGGGGACGACATGCATGGAGGGCAGTGTATTACAGGACGTCCGAAATCGGGTCAAGGCTAGATTGTATGTTTGCTGCACTGCTCTCTTGCCTGATGGGGGTCGGGCTCAAAATGCCGGGTGGGGAGAATGTGTGGACCGTACGCGGAGTGCAAGTTGACTTTTCCAGCTGGTTGGGATTTATTTGATATCGTTGGGCCCCCGCTCTTAGCGCCTCCTCTCTTTTATTGCAGTCTTGTTTGTGGCACAGTCGGAGCCACATTTGACTATCCTGATACCTAATGAGCCATCGGCTCTGTTTAATTTTTAGGGGTGTCTGACTTGCCAACAACGACTATTGGGACGGGGGGTAGCCTGTGTAGGATGGCGTCCATTTTAACTCTCTTTGTCTCTGCGTTACCTGGGGTGGCCATCTTGGTTTCTTCTCTGGCTGGGGCGGGGATTGGGCGGGTGCCGTGGTGTATTGGTCACTCGCGACTTAGATGCTATGATTTCCAGTATGGGCTGAACAGGGTTTGGAATTGCTCCTGTAAGTGTTGTGCGCACATATTGTGAAATGTTTCTTCCATCCCTCCTATTGTTGCGATTTAATACAGCGCTGGTGCTTTTGGATTAGGTGGGTTTCAGTGTAGGGCGTACTGGATGGCTGGGGTCCCGGGAGTTCTGATGTTAAGTGGGCTCCTCCCCCCACTTTTTCCTTTGGGGAGTGGCGGATTAGCTTGTCCTTTTCTCCCTCCCTGTATTCAAGAGTGACATTTTTATTTTCCTTTTCCCTTTTCCTTTTGTCTCCCCTTTTTCTTTCTTCTGCGCTTTCTGCTGTGCTTTCTTCTCTCTTCCGACTTTTCTTCTTCCTACATTTCGGGTTTATAGGGCGACAGACACGCTGCTAGGGGGGGGGTAGGCCATAGCCTCTGCATGTGTGTAGGGTGGGGGGTTATATTTCATTTTTGTTACTTTCTATGGGACCTGTTTTGTTCTCCTCTATGGTTTTAACTTTCTTATCCATGTTTGGAAGTGCTGGGTGTAGGGTGGCAGTGGTGCTGTGACTGGGTCATAGATGCTTCTCTGTAGCGTACCTATTGCATAACCATCCTGCCTGGCGGGGACTTGATTATCAATCGTCGACTTGCTTGATATAGTTGCTACCGTCATGTCCCACCTGCATGGACTTTGTTCTAAATTTCATTTATCGTACGGAACACTACGACCTGTCTCCGATAGTCGCATACAAAAAACTTAAAATTTAACCTGCATTTATCCTGTGACATGGTGCTGCAATATCCTTCAGTCTTTCTTCCTTTAAATGTTTGGGATTCTGCTGCAGTACTGTGTCGCCGTATCGTATGCTGTTGTGCTAAATGATTATTCGTGGCCGGCCGGATGGTTGTAGGCCCGTATGTGTTATTCTTCCTTATGCACAATAAAGGTTTTCAAAAATTTAAAAAATAAATAAATAAATACTGGAGTAAATCAATGCTTTGGAAGACTGAGATCTTTGTAAAGCATGCAAGAAAATATCACAGAGCATTCAGGAAGTAAAGTAATGCCACTACGTGACTAGGATCATCCAGATATCATTTCAAAGTGCTAAATTATTTAGATTATTCCTTGACATAACTGAACTGGGGCATTAAATATAATCCCTATTATCTTTGATGAACACACACTGATGTCCCACTTCAAGAAAAAGATTGGGTGGAGATATGAGGCTAAACTGGTCCTCTCGCTTGCAGCCTGAGCGATCCATACCACCTCCACCCATTATTCTCGTCTGTTACAGTTTGGAATCCAGGTCCAGTGCAAAGAAGCTGTAGTGATGTTAGTTGGAGGTTGGAATGCTGTCTATGTCAAGGGTTAGAATGTGGAGTGTAAACCATGTAATTAGCAGAGTGAGGAGACTGAGAAAAGGGGGAGGCATCTGCATGTCATGTATCGGGATTACATGAATAAAGTACATCCTGGACGCCACGCAGAACGGTTTCCGAGCTGGACACAGCACGGAGACAGCCCTCCTCTTCATGGTGGAACACCTGCGCACTGTGCTTGATTCGGGTCAAGCGGCGGCGCTTGTTTTATTAGATCTTAGCGCCGCCTTTGACACCGTCTCGCACAGGATTCTTCTTCAGCGCTTGGAGGAAGCTGGCGTCGTTGGTCCTGCTCTTCAGTGGTTCCGCTCTTTCCTTGCCGATCGATCCTTTTGCGTGGCCATTCCGCCCCACCAGTCAATATCTCATCCTCTGGACCTTGGGGTCCCTCAGGGATCCTCGCTGAGCCCCACGTTGTTCAATCTATACGTGAGGCCGCTGGCTGATGTCGTCAAGCAGTGGGGTATGACTATGGTGTCATACGCTGACGACACTCAGCTGGCGGTCACGCTCAGCGGGGACTCTCGTTCGGATGCCCCAATATTCCAGAATGGACTTCGGGCGGTTGCCAGCTGGATGAATTCCAACTGTCTCCAGTTGAACGCAAAAAAAACAGAGATCATGTGGTGGCCTCCAGAGCTTGGGCCCACCCCGACTTCGGTTTCGGAGATAAAAAACCTCGGGTGTGGTTAGATCCTGCCCTTAGCTTTGTCTGCCACACTAAGAGAACTGCTGCATGCTGTATCGGCATTCTGCGTGGCTTAAGACCAGTTTTAAAATTCTTTGACGCCTCGACCAGGCAGCTTGTGGTGCAGGCGACAGTGATTTCTCGGCTTGATTATGCCAGCTCCCTCTTGGTAGGGATAAACCAGGCTGAAATCACTCGTCTACAACGTGTGCAAAATGCTGCAGCTAGAGCAGTTAAGTAAAGGGGGGTTCACCCAAGTAAGTCACTGGGACCTGGGTACATATGTTGCTGAGAGAAGGGGTCCCAGTAAACAACCACAAAATTAAATACAATTAACAAAAATCAATTGACAACAGTTTGCTAACATTGTTTTTATTTTCAATGTAGCTCAGCCATAATATTCAGGCAATTGAAGTAACACTTATAATTTACTATAAAGTGCCCTGAAAAAGGGGGAGGGGATTAGTGCAGTGAGTGTAGGAAGGGTAAGTGACATAAAAAAACAGAGCCAGAGGCTACAAACAGTCAAAGGAATTAAAACTAGTTCAAATTGGTGATGACCATAGATTCCAAATTGTTATTTATAATATAACATGCTTCATGTAAGTATTAGATATCGTTGTTCATGGGATGAAGCTGAGAAACACACAAAACAGTCGACGTTTCGACCCCTATTGTGACCGCAGGAAGAAGTTGATGCCTTGCAATGGGGTCTTCATCAGGACGAAAAGAAGGGGGCACAACCTATTTTATACAAAGGAAATTTCATTAGGAACTGATACAGAATTTAAAAATTAACCAAATAAGCACATCCACAGATAAAGCAACAAGACATACCGTAGATGCTTGTTGTTGTTGGTAGAGAGCGATTTACTCCCACAAGGCAGAAACATGCAAGGACTAGATGTAAGGCATAAGTCTGGTCTCAAAACCACTGAAGAGCGTTGGACGGAACGCAGAACGTAGTTCTAGATAGGAACAAAATGTTGACATAAATGTAATGGTACACAGAGGTAATAGAATGGGTAGGGAAACTGGATTGATAAAAACATTGTAAGTGCCAATAGCAGAGATATTCAGGTCTACAAGGGACTTCATTATAAAGCCAAGAGATTATATAAGTGCCCGACCATGGGGTCGGTAGTATCAAAACAACCCAGAATGGGATGTATAACCGAATGTGACCTGATGTTACAAAGCGCGGCATGGCCAGGTCAGGTTGGTAAGCTGAGGGTAAAGCCTTCTCAAAGCCAGGCATACCTGGTTGGTCGAGTCGGTGTCTAGTTCAAATAAGGGTACCGGTCCAGATTAATCATGGAAGAAGCAGCAGTCTCTGTGAAAGAGGGGGCACAGAGGTGAACTGTCACTAATAGTGCTGTGTTACCCGGCTGAGTAATTCAAAATGGTAGACAATCGTTCTGGCCTACCCAAATCAAGCATACCTGGTTATACACAACGTATTCTCCTATGGATAGTAATCTCAGTGATCATACTACATAAAAAATGCATCAGCGAATGAAAAAACTGTAGGGAAAAAAACCACAAAAATAGAACACTATTACCTATGCAGTATTGAGTAACATTTAAGAAAAGTTAATTAAATAAGGCATATCGCCACATTAGTCAAGATGGTAGACTGACACAATTCTTACTCCAAATCAATAGTACCTGATTGGATAACTTCGTGTCTACTATGGAAATTTTCACAATAAATATACTTTGTGGCGGGAAAATCAGCAAGTCTGTAGAGAAGCAACACAAGAAAGAGTTCACGCTGTGTGTCAAGTATTCATGGAGGAGATATACACATAGATACACAATCATACTCAATACGCCAAATGATTCATACCTTATACAACATGACAAGATGTCATTTCAATAATAACCTCAATAAGTCTGCTACACACTAAGTGGATCAGCAGTTGAATGGCTAAAACGAGAGAGACACAGAATTAATGTGTAGCAAATCGTGCAATGTTATTTAGATAGAGACATAAATCAAGAAACAAACTGAATAACGTACCGGTCACCGTATCAGGAGGAGAATTCGGTGAACTAGTTCAGGTCATGAGAATGTACAGGCAACATCTAATATAACGTAAACAAAGATCACTGTTTGTAAATCAGCATTAAATTAAGGCAGCACAGTCCAACCGCGATCAAAATAAATAATTAACCAGGTCCCTGCATCAAAGGGAATGAATCACGGAGTCGGCAAAAATCGGTGAACTAATTCAAACCATAACCAAGTGCAGGCGGCATCTAATGTAACGGATACAAGAGTCCCTATTATAAATCAGCATTAATCTAAATCTGGCATAGTTCAACCGCGATCAAGTTAACAGATAACCGGGTACCTGAAGCGAACAGAATGAATCCCTGAGTCGGCAGCCCTCGCGTAGCAGAAACGACTCTGAAGCAGTGAACTTTAGTTCCGATCACGTGATGTGATCGTCATTGAAATCGAAAACGGGGCTGGCGTGGTGGATGATCTGGTGCAAAGTTTGGCGGCCATGTCAGAGTGGCTACTTCATAATAAAGATAGAAACTACAATTATGTGACAACATAATGTAGAATAATAAGCTTTATACCAGACGAACTGATGCCTATTGTTTAACCTGAAATGGATATATATTCTAACACAAATCAAAACAGAACAACCGCTTATAAATATGTGCACTCATAATCAATATCAAAATTGTACAGTAAGCACTTAGACTGATAAAAGGTCACATACAATATACACATTAATTAAAAAGGAGAAGGAGACCAAATTATGGCGTACCTGTCACATGACGGTAAAGGCCATTGGTGTATGCCACGTCTATATAACAAAGTCATCCAACCTGGAGACCAAGCTGATTATGCATAGAGAATGTGGGCGTACCTATCACAAGATGGTAAAGGCCCAACTAACCAAAATAAGTGGTAGATACAGCATATATAGAGACATGAATCAGGTACAAATAAAATGTGGCGTACCTATCACATGATGGTAAAGGCCAATTAAATATCGGACATAATCTTGTGAGGAAATGTATTGTCATTGAGACCAAACAGTCTTAAATAGTTAGTATGCGCGTACCGGATACAGGATGGTGAAGGCCCATCTAACCGACATAAGTAGTTGGCAGTTAAATTCAGTCTGCCCGTATCATGATATACACCCGGGAAGAAGGTTCCTATATCACAGTGTCTTCCAGAGGGGACAACTCCTTCATCTAAGCAAGGCTAGTTGGGAAAAAGAACTGTCATGTTCGTTGAGGCCATTGTTGATGGAATTGAAACAGAACATCCATTTCAGCTCTCTAACATTAAGGATCTCTGAAATGTTGCCGCCTCTGGGGCCAAGTGTCACCTGTTCTAGGATAAGCCATTTAAGGCTTTCAGGGGAATGAGCTGCAGATATAAAATGTTGTACCAAAGGTGCTCCCTGAACTTCACAACGGATCCTGCTCATGTGTTGCAGAACTCGGACTTTAGCTTTTTGTTGAGTCTGTCCGATATATATCAAGTCGCAAGGGCATAAGATAGCATATATGATGTTAGAAGAGTTACAATTCGTGTGCGATAACATGGATGTTTTAATGTTACGATACTCAAAATCTTTTGTCTGGATGGTACTATCGCAGGCCTTGCAATGTCCACAACGATAGTGACCCACAATAGGCGGTAGGTTCCACATGGAGGTCAAAGTAGGGTCTTGGGGGCTCTGTAGGAAAGAGCGAACCACCGAATCACGGACACTTTTACCCTTTTTAAATGCATGTAGTGGGAGTTCTGTCTGATGTATATCATCGGCTACCAGTGCCCAATGCTGATTAATGGTTCGTTTGATGACATTACTCTTTGTAGAAAAGGTAGTCACGCATACAATGCGATCATTGGAAGTGTCTGGTTTGGGACTGGGGACGAGTAGGTCCTCTCTAGGATTAAACCACGCGCGTTTCCTTGCCTGACGGACCAATCTTTTTGGATACCCCCGTTCTGCGAGTCGGAGTGATAAGTCCTCCGATTGAGCCATGTAGTGATCTTTCAGCGAGCAATTCCTTCGGATCCGAAGAAATTGCCCGAATGGTAGGTTATCGCGGAGGGCCCGGGGATGATGACTAGTATACTGCAACAATGAGTTGCGTTCGGTGGATTTGCGATATAGAGTCGTTTTAAGTACACCACCGTCATCAAAGATGGTGATGTCCAAGAAGTCTATTTTGTGATGGTCAGAATGTAGAGTGAATTGAAGATGGGGAGACTGTTCGTTTAACCAGTTATGGAAAGATGTTAATAGATCAGAGGGACCATTCCATAGGCAGAGAATGTCGTCGATATACCTCATCCAGAGACCCAATTGGTCTCTGAATGCATTGAGATGGTTGAGGACGACATTTTCTTCAAACGTCGCCATGTAAATAATGGCCACATCCGGGGCAAAGGGAGCCCCCATAGCGACCCCCTTTATCTGGAGAAAGAATTTATCCTTGAAGATAAAAAAATTTTTGGTCATGGCAATTCTTAACAAGGCAATGATAAACTCAGTGGGAACTGCCATAGGGGCAGTGCGCTGATTTAAAGCACGGGTCAACACAGCCAATGCTTCTAGCTGCGGAATGGATGTATACAGTGAGACCACATCAAAAGTTACTAACATCTGATTATCAGCATCAAAGGGAAGATCCTCTACAAAGCCTATGGTGTGCATGGTGTCCCTTAAGTAAGTGTTGGTGGCTTCGGCGATGGGTTTCAGAAAATGGTCAACATATCTGCCTAGCGGCTCCAGTATGGATCCACACCCCGAGACAATAGGTCTACCGGGGGGGTTGGACATGCTTTTATGAATTTTTGGCAGGGTATATATAGTGGGAGTTAGAGCAGTGGCGGGTCTGCCCAGGTTTTGTTCCACTGCCAATACTCTGCGCTCCCTTCATTGCCTGCCGGTTAAGCAGAGAATCCAATTTAAAGTGCTCTGTCTTTCTCATAAGATCCTTAAGGGCTCCCCTGCCCAGATTCTTTTGAATCTCTTGCTTCCTTATGTTCCTGCCCGCTCTTTACGTTCTCTGGGCCATGAACTTGCAGTAGTCCCCCGGTTCAAGCATAGTCGGGCTGGTGGCCGCTCATTCCGAGTACGCGCTGCGGCCTTGTGGAACTCCCTTCCTTTAAAGATCCGTGCCCTGAATGATCTTTTCTCATTTCGTAGGGCCATTAAGACCTTTTTATTTTCTTAAATTGTCGCACTTCTTAGTCTGTTGCCTCTTTTAGCTGTGTTATGTTGTTACCTTGTCATGCGCCAGGACGCTCATTTGCTGGAGCAGCTGTGCGCGTTATAAATTTCCATAACATAACATAACCATAACATTCCTGAACATCGTGTGGTGAGTCTTTCTTACAACTTTGTCAACAAGTTACCATGTAGTCCTGGTACAAGGAACCTACGCATTACCAGCTGAACTCGGCCAGTTTCCGTTTGACACTGTGGCCCTGCAGAACACGTTACATTTACTGAGCTGTTCAAAGTCCTTTCACACCTCCAACTCCCTCCAGAAAAGTCAGCATTTGTAAAGGTAATTTTAAAATTTCGTGAAGTCAGCCTTTGCAAAGGTAATTTTATATTTTATTTTTGCCAATGGCAATTACCTGCGCGTTGTGCAGAGGGTTGTGTGGAGAAGATGGGCACAGGGTAAAGACGGCTGTACCAGCATGTGAATGAGGCAGCTCGAGACGCACAGTACAAGTCTGCTCTTGTTCAAGCCCTATCAGCTGTAGAAAGGGACACATTCGTGTGTACGCGTATGCAAGCCCGACCAGCTGTTAAAAGGGACGTTCAGTCAGTTCGGCGGCCATCTTTTGAGATCATTCCTATTCAGGATTATTAGCATGCCAATCACTACCGGCACGTCAGGAAGAGAATGAGAAATTTCCTAGTTCTCACAAAGGAAAGTTTCAATTCTATTAAGGACGCGGAGGCGAGGATTATGCTAGTCCTTTCTCCATTTTATTGGACAGCACGTTAAAAGTATAAAAGAAAAACAACAACCATGAACTACCCTAACCAACATGGCAGCGGTAGTCATGGCAGCACATTAACCAATCAGAGTCCATACAGCAGTATAAAGGTATCCCACATCGGTAGTCCTTCCTCTTTCGTTGCTGCTGCTGGAAATACGTCCTTTACCCTCTAGTCCGTTTTCTGATCGGAGCCTGGGGAAGAGAAACAATAATAGTATCTTGTCCAGTACAATGTTGAATACATTCCAAACACATTGTAATGAGAATAAGCAAAGATAACTGCAGTAAGAAGCAAGAAAATATGATGTAAAACAGATCAGTCCAATATATACAGCAAACATTGGAAAAGAAAATTACTTCTCTCAAAAGAAGAAACACAATCACTGGAATTCACAATCCTGGGAGGGAAGGCTAGACAAAGCCAGGGTGGGATAATCCTCGCCTCCGCGTCCTTAATAGAATTGAAACTTTCCTTTGTGAGAACTAGGAAATTTCTCATTCTATGTCAGGAAGCGGAGGCGAGGATTATGCTTGTTTAAAGCTTACTCACCACCAGAGAAGCAGCCTCATGGATTGGCTTAAAATAAAACTTTTTGAAAGTTGAATCGGAAGACCAATCCGCTGCATTCATAATGTCCTCCAATCTGCCTCCAACTTGGACAGCCTTGGATGCCATTGCGCCTCTAGTGGAGTGAGCGTCGAAGTTTGTAATGTTAATACCAGCCTCAGACATAATCCACCTGACCCATCTGGCTATGGTGGGAGAAGAAACCGCCTTGAAAGGTTTCTTAATTGCAATAAGCAATTGTCTTTCGCCCGGAGGGCGGACTTCCAGAGTCACATCTTCATAAGTTTTGAGGCAACGAACAACACATAGTTTAGGCGAGTCCGGAAATGCTGGATAAGATACTGACCTTGTATTGCACTTAGTTCTTCTGGAAACGGTAAAAGTAACCCCATCAGGGGTAAAGACTCTGGCAGAAATATCAAGGGCACGAACATCAGAAGCCCTTTTGCAAGATATGAGACATAGGAGAATTGCCAATTTAGCCGAAAGCTCTTACGTGAAAGATACTCATTATCCTGCCAGGAAAGAAGGAAACGCAAAACCACATTCACATCCCATAAACCGGAATAGCGAGGTTCCGGGGGGCGTGAAAGACGAATACCCTTGAGGAGTTTGCAAACCCAAGGATGCTCTCCGACAGGAGAACCATCCACAAGGGCATGACCTGCGGAAATTGCTGATCTGAAAGAATTGACGGTACAGTATGCAAGTTTGTCGTGGAAAAGTTCAGCAAGGAAGTTAATCACCTCTGTCACAGAGGAGCCCACGGGATCCAGGTGTTTTGCCACACACCAACGAACCCATCTGTTCCAGGCTGATCGGTATCGTTTAGTGGTACTAGGGGCCCAGGCTCGCTGAATGAGGAGTTCAGTGTCTCTCGAAAGAGTGTCGTTAGACCAACGTCCCCTGAAATCCTCCAGGCCATGAGACGTAGATGGCCTTGGAGAACCAGGGGGTGTGGATGACCCAATGGATCCGTCAGAATGAGGTCGAAAGACGGCAACCGAAGAGGTCTGTCCCATGATAACTCTAGAAGGGACGGGAACCAACATTGAGCCCTCCAGATCGGAGTGATCAAGATTAGAGAGGCTCGTTGTCTGCGGACCTGGGTTGCTACCCTCTGAATGAACAGGAACGGGGAAAACGCATAAGATGGGAACCTGGACCAATCCTGCAGGAAGGCATCTACTGCTTCCGCTCCCGGGTCCGGCTTCCAGCTGTAGAACCGGGGAAGTTGGGCGTTCCACCTGGACGCAAACAAGTCCAACACCGGAAGGCCCCAAAGATCCGAAATCTTCTGAAACACAGAATGATCCAGTTTCCGATCGCTGGCATCCCGAAAATTCCTGGATTGCCAGTACGCCACTGTGTTCAGATCGCCGGGGAGATACTCCGCCATGACAGAAATCTGACGTAGAAGGCAATAGTTCCAGAAATCCTTCGCAAGATCCGCTAGGACTTTGGAATGAGTGCTGCCCAGTCGATTGATATATCTGACCTCATTCGTATTGTCCATCCGAAGAAGGACACAACAAGAGACTTTGGTAGTGGTGAACGAACGGATGGCGAACAAACCCGCAAGGAGTTCCAAGCAGTTGATGTGGAGATGAAGCTCCTCCTCCGTCCATCTGCCTCCCACCGAGAGGGAGCCGCACCGGGCTCCCCAACCCTGGCGACTGGCATCCAATTCGATCACAAGATCTGGACGGGAGCCGAAAATCGCTCTCCCGTTCCAAGCATCCATGTGGTCCAACCACCAAAGGAGTTCCGACCTGGCCTCCGTGGACAAAGGAATGAGTTCCGAATACGTGAGACCTTTGCGAAGATGGAACGCCTTTAATCTCTGGAGAGCCCTGTAGTGAAGTGGGCCTGGAGAAATGGCCTGGATCGATGAAGACAGTAAACCCACTATCCTGGCCAATTGACGGAGAGAAATCCGGTCCCGACGAAGGACCTTGAGAATCTCCTTCTTGATTTTGGATATCTTTTGAGAAGGGAGATGCAGCGTTGCGTCTGTCGTTTTGATCAGAAACCCAAGGAAAGTCTTTTTCCTGTTGAGGAACTAAGTCCGACTTCTGGGCATTGATGATGAACCCCAGAGACTGAAGAAGAGATATGGTAATCTGAAGATGGAGCAGAAGGAGAACCTTGGATTGATTCATTAAAAGAATATCGTCTAAGTAAATAATTAGGCAAATTCCCATGGTGCGGAGCTGTTCGACAACCGGTCGCAGGAGTTTGGCAAAGCACCATGGTGCTAATGAAAGACCAAAGGGGAGGGTACGAAACTCGTAGACCTGATCCCTCCAGAGAAACTGGAGGAATCGACGATGCAGAGGGAAGATTGGAACCAAAAGATACGCATCCTTCAGGTCCAAACGTACCAACCAATCGTTCTGTAGCAGAAGATCTCTCAAAAGATGGATGCCCTCCATCTTGAAATGTCTGTAAATCAACAATTCGTTGAAGGAACGAAGGTTGATAACTAGTCTGAACCCTTTGTCTTTTTTCTCGACCAGAAAGATGTTGCTGAGAAAACCGTTTGGATGAAGAAAAGAGGGAATGATGGCGCCTTTCATCAGCATAGCTTGAATCTCTAAATCTATGAGCTCCTGTTCTGCTTGCGAAAAAACCAGCGGACGAGGTCGAGAGAGTTGAACGGGGGAACCGTAAAACTCTATGTGAAACCCCTGAACAGTTTCCAGAACCCAAGAATCTGAGGTTAGAGCCGACCAGGCCTGAAGAAACAAAGCAATCCTTCCCCCCAGTTGTACCGGAGATATGAGGGAAATGCTTACCGTTGAATCCCTTGGAGTTGGACTGATTGCCTCCACATCCTCTGCCTTGGCCTCTGCCTCCACAGGATGGATAGAAGGAACCTTGCCGTCCGTCATTCCATCCATTGTTCCTTCTGGGCTGACCCTTATTGGAGCCTTGCTGAAACTGGCGGCTGGAAGAGCGACCCCTGCCTCTGCCGGCCCCGCCAAAAACCTTCTTAGGAAACATCTTTTTCATGGAAGTCTGCGCCTTATCTAAGGCAGAAAAAGTTGCCACAAACTTCCCTAGTTTCTTTACAAAAGGGTCTCCAAACAAGGCACCTTGCGCCACTGAACCTGCCTCGGATGAAGATAACTCGCCAAGTTTGGGATCTATCTTAAGAAAAAGTGATAGGCGACGCTCCGCAGAGAGAGCACAGTTGGCATTGCCTAGGAGACACATAGCCCTCTGTGCCCAACACGCTACATCATCAATAGAAAGTGGCATACCGGTCTCTTTGGAACGTTGGGAAGTTCAATGATCTTAGTAAGGGGACCTACAACGTCCAATAACTTGTCCTGACAAGCTTTCCAGGATCTGTCTATCCCTTTCTTAGGGTCCTTGATGTATTTGGCAAAAAATGTGCATAATTTTGGGTCTATTTCAGGAGTGGCCGCCACTCTATTTGGAAGAGAAGGGCGTGGACACTTCGAACGCAGACGCAAATGCACGTCCTGAGAGAGCGGTTGTCGAAGCTTAGCGGCGACATAGTCCGCCGTAGACTTTTCAGGGATCCACTCAGAAGAACAGGGTCTGAAAATAGTGGTAGGGTCAAACATATCCATAGGAACTGGATCACTATCACCAAAATCTGAAATGTTGGACTTAGGGCGCTAAGACCTGCCAACATCCGACATCTCCTCAGAGGATTCATCCTCATCATCATCAACGTAACCTTCCTCGTCATCATCACCCTCTAGGGGTAACCCTTCATCCGGGTCTAGGTCCTGGGTGGAATCACCACCAGTATTTCCGGTAGGTTGCGCTTCTTAGCGTGCGCCCACTCTTGTGGAAAACCTCAGCAAGCCTGCTGAAGCCTTCCAGGTGCCCCGCGTCACGCTTCTTGGCTGTGCGTGGTGGCACAGAATGTACACCACTGGGCCCAGCCCCACTGTCCCCCAAAATGCCAGAACCAGTTTTAAACTTGTTGGCAGACAGCTTATTGACACTGTCCTGCAGAGGTGCCAGCGCCTGGGCAATCGCCGAAGACAGGAGTCTGTCCACCTCTGCAGGAGGACGCAATAGGGGCTGTTGAGGCTGTTCGGAATTACTAGCCAAATAATCATGGTCCTGACGAGTCTGCATTTCCGCAGAGGAATGGGCACTCATACAGTAAAACACACCCCAAACTAATTAAAAGGGGGTTCCCCAACACAGGTATCCACAGGTAACACCAGAAACAGTGTGTGGAAAAATATGCCAAGTAATGTGACTGACACGTATGAGAAAAACAAATCCAGTCACCAAGTTAAACCTGCCACAATACAGCAGCGTCAGTGTGGGGAACGAGGCACAATTGTAAAATTTGAAGCGCCGAGCCTCAGCGCGTGTTCACCACTAGCGCGGAGAAAGCGCTGTGGAGAAAGCCGGTCAGGGTCTGAGAAAGACGACGCCACATACTGCGCACGCGCACAACAGAGACGCTCGGGCAAGAAGCCTACCGCGTCTTTCACAGATAAACAGCCTACAGAGCAGGACAACAGTCGCAATAGAATATAAAACAAAGCTAAGCTGTCAATAATGAATAAATCAAACTGCCACACCACAAGAATAAGTGAGGAGAAAAACAGGACTTATCTTGACGCGGCAGCAATGGAGAAAGAGGAAGGACTACCGACGTGGGATACCTTTATGCTGTTGTATGGACTCTGATTGGTTAATGTGCTGCCATGACTACCGCTGCCATGTTGGTTAGGGTAGTTCATGGTTGTTGTTTTTCTTTTATACTTTTAACGTGCTGTCCAATAAAATGGAGAAAGGACTAGCATAATCCTCGCCTCCGCTTCCTGACATAGAATCTTGCTAGCTGTTTCAACAATTCCTTCCAACTATTTCAGCAACGGGCACATTTCTTCCTTGGTAAAACCCTGTTCAAAGTCTGTGGGGAGAACTTATAGCGACGGACAGGCTATATCCATCAGCGACAGGTAAAAAAGACCTGTTGGGGGAGTTTATAGTGACAAGTTGCATTACAGTCATAGGTATTTATCTGTTTATCGACTCTCCAAATTCTGAGGCTTTGTCTGTGTACTTCAGAGTGTGCTAATATGGCTTCAGGTAACGTGTGGAACTTATCACCAGCACAAGCATTTTTGGCAGCTAAAAGGGAGCACATTTTGAAATGAAATGAGTGGAAGGAGTACGTAGAAAATTATATATTCACCTTTGAGGATGAAGAAGAGTTATCGTCAGAGAAAAAGAAGAAAATGTTGCTACATTGTTTGGGAGCTGGTGGTTTAAAAATGTATAATCATATACAGAAGAAAGTTAGCATCAGGAACAGAGTGACATAAACAAGAATGCGCTATAAGACTAAGGGCCTTATTATGAGTGGCGGTCCACAGACCACCAGACTCACAGGGGTGGTCTCCCGACCGCCCTATTACAGCTAGGGTGGTCGAGCTGCCCTGGGACCACAGAAACTGCTGCAAACCCCAAGGAACTACATTTCCCTGGTGGTTGAGCGAAAGTCCTAAGGCCGCAATATGCTTGGCGGGACCTTAGCAGCCCTCCAAACATATTACGAGTTTCCTCACCGCCACACATTTATGGCAGTGTGACCACCATGAAAAGTGTGGTGGTGAGGAAACAAAGGGGGCCCTAAAAGGCCCCCTTGTGCCTCATACCATGTGTGCCATGAAGTGCATTTGGGTATTGCCAAGTCTAAGAATCACATGAAGGAATTCTACTGATGTCCATGAATGGGGTTAGCCATAGAAAGGAAAGTCAGGGATTGCATTTCTTGCACAAATTCTAATAAATGTTACGCTTAGTCTACCCTTATGTCCGGGCAATGTTACGAGATGCTGTGAGAAAAAAGGTCTGATTTTTGATAATTCAGTACAAAGATATCTTATCGTAGCAGTTGATTATTTTTCAAAAAGGCCGGAGGTAGAAATTGTCGAGAATGTTGATTCTGCAACAGTTTGTTAAATTCCTAGACAAAGTCTTTCAGAAAGAAGGGATACCCAAATCTGATAATAGGGTATAATTTGTTTCTGGGGTATTTGAAGAAATCCTGAAGAGTAATGGCATTAAATATTGCACTACCTCACTCTGTCATACAGCGGGGATGGTGCAGTAGAAAGAAAGTAGAGTGATCAATGGGGCAATACAGTTGGCCAAAAATAATGGTATACAGTGGACAGTCCACACTATCTGCGCGTTCAGGATAGCACAGTGCTCTACAACTGGACATAGTTCTTTTGATTTGATGATGGGGAGGACGTCCTTTTTAGGTCTCGCCTGTCGATGCGCATGTGCATCGAGCTTGCGAGACTATGGGGGCTTATCCACTCTTTACCCAACTTGCAAGGAATCGTGGCGATTCCTTGCAGTGCACGAGAAATTTAAGCTCAATGCGCATGCGCATTGAGCTTAAAAGCGCGTGCACATCACTTCCCTCAGCCGCACTCCAGGCCCCCGCTCCGCCCCCTCCCCTGCCCGCCGTGTCGCATTTCTCCTCCCCCCTCCCCTTATCTGCCTTCCCTCCGTCTGTTCCCTCTCCCCGCTCCGCCCCCTCCCCTGCCCGCCGTGTCGCATTTCTCCTCCCCCCTCCCCTTCTCTCTCTTCCCTCCGTCTTGTTCCGTCTGTTCCCTCTCCCCGCTCCGCCCCCTCCCCTGCCCGCCGTGTCGCATTTCTCCTCCCCCTCCCCTTCTCTCTCTTCCCTCCGTCTTGTTTGCTTTGCGTCCGAGTCGGCGTGCGCAGGGGCTATCCGTGTAATGCTTGTTCTTTCTGTTGCCGGCTTCGTCCCATGATGTAATTTCACATATTGATAAGACGTCTTCGCTCATTCCTCCACCCACCTCGTGCTGTTTGAGTGATGAAGAATATTCCAGTCACTGGCTGTTTTACTGGTTTTTTTCCCCCATCTTGTTTGTTTCCTTTCCCACCCCCACCTCCTACTCTTACCTCCCAAACCTTTACGGTGGAAATAAAGTGGGCTTGTTTATCAGCGTATTTTTCATGTTTTATGTTTCGTTTCAGAAGCCCTGTCCTTCTGCCACTTTGAAAATGTGTACATCCTTAGTGATACGTTTTCTGGAAACGGTTGTTGATCATGCCCCAGCGAACGGTAACTTGCGCAACTCGCCTTTCAGTTCCCCCAGCAGCATTTGTGACTAGTAATAGCGGAAGAAAGCGACCGTGTTTTATCCAAGGAATGTTGAGTATTCCTGCCACACACTTGTGCTGTTTTAGAACTGTAAAAGAAGCGAGGAAAATATTAAACAGATGACGTTTCATGGTTTCGTGTTTTTGTATTGTTATAACTAGAAAAGCGACTTGGGATACATTTAGATAAAGAAACGATTCACTATTTTGTTTTCTTTATACACGGTTTTGTGGTGTTTTGTTTAGTCTTTTTATGTAGTCCTCTTTAGTAGGATTCAAGCAACTGTGCGATTGGGCAGAGTTTTTAGTGGCGTAGTTAGATCAGAATCTTGCTAAAATGGCAAAAGTGTTTCCAAATCTTGATTGTTTTGTTGGGGGGTTTTTGTGTTGCGAAGGACGGGATTGCAAAATCTTCAGAATACTTTACCTGGATTTTGACCGCGCCCTCATCAGTTGTCCGCACTTCATTCTCCATGAAATAACATGCCTCGGTTTAACGACTGAAATCCGTGCGTGCCTTATCCAGAGTGTGAGCTACAAAAACATGACATCCACCGCATCCACCACCACCACCACACCCACGAGCACTACATCCACCACCACATCCACTACTCACCCTCACTCACCCTCAACCCCTCACCCTCACCCTCACTCACCCTCACTCACCCTCACTCACCCTCAACCCCTCACCCTCACTCACCCTCACCCTCACTCACCCTCACTCACCCTCAACCCCTCACCCTCACTCACCCTCACCCTCACTCACCCTCAACCCCTCACCCTCACTCACCCTCACTCACCCTCAACCCCTCACCCTCACTCTCCCTCAACCCCTCACCCTCAACCCCCCACTCACCCTCACTCTCACTCATCCTCACTCACCCTCAACCCCTCACCCTCACTCACCTTCAACCCCTCACCCTCACTCACCCTCAACCTCACTCACCCTCAACCCCTCACCCTCACTCACCCTCAACCCCTCACCCTCACTCACTCACCCTCAACCCCTCACCCTCACTCACCCTCACCCTCACTCACCCTCAACCCCTCACCCTCACTCACCCTCAACACCTCACCCTCACTCACCCTCACCCTCACTCACCCTCACCCTCACTCACCCTCACTCACCCTCACCCTCACTCACCCTCACTCACCCTCACTCACCCTCAACCCCTCACCCTCACTCACCCTCACCCTCACTCACCCTCACCCTCACTCACCCTCACTCACCCTCAACCCCTCACCCTCAACCCCTCACTCACCCTCCCTCTCACTCATCCTCACTCACCCTCAACCCCTCACCCTCACCCTCACTCACCCTCAACCCCTCACCCTAACTCACCCTCACCCTCACTCACCCTCAACCCCTCACCCTCAACCTCAACCCCTCACCCTCACTCACCCTCACCCTCACTCACCCTCACCCTCACTCACCCTCACTCTCACTCACCCTCAACCCCTCACCCTCACTCACCCTCACTCACCCTCAACCCCTCACCCACCCTCACCCACCCTCACCCTCAACCCCTCACCCTCACACAGTGCAATAGGTCTTGGAGCATTTGAGTTTGAGCTTTTAGAAATGTTTATGGCTTTTTTTATTTGTAATTCTTTAGCATTGGCTACAGGAAACAAAAATGCTAAAGATTTACAAAAAAAAACCATAAACAATTCTAAAAGCACTAACTCTAATGATGCGAGACCTATTGCATTTCCAATGCTTGTTTAAAGATAATATTGGTTGAATGCCAAGAACCAATAGAGTGGCATTGGATCCGGAGGTTGTAAAAGGAAGAATTAATGAGGCAAAGAAAGTATACAAGAAATATTATGATGTCAAGCATGGTTGTAAACCTGTCAATTTGCAAATTGGTGATACAGTGAGAGTAAAAAGAATTGGAGGTTCGAAAAGTGGGCATAATAGATATTCTAGACCGCATAAGGTGGAGAAAATATTTTGTAACACTGCTTTATTGACTAACAGAAAGGTAGACATGTGAGTTCCTTTTGCACATGTAGCAAGGGGAGAGTGCCGGTTGGTGAGGAAGAAAAGAAAACGTTTGAAGTAAAGAAAACATTTGATGGTATAATTGATGAGAGGGGAGATTCCATGACCAGAGAAGAAATTCCCATGCCTTATGTGGATGTTTTCCCACATCTAATAATGGAGGGTTGTATTCCCCTTGCGGTAAGGAATAAGGAAGCCAAGCGCGGAACTGGCCGGTTTGGTAGTGTTCTGAGGCAACCTACGAAATTGAATTAATATATATGTGAAGGAATGGACTAATACATACATTATTAGTGTGTTGGATAGTTCTAAGTTTCAAAAAATATATGTTTATTAAGAATACAATAAGAATATAGTATCAAATACCTAGTGAAATGGCATCAAAGAAAAAAAGGGATATAATATTTAGCACACACATCAATAACATTTGGGAAAGCAGGTACAACATACGGGTTCAATATTTAAAGATTAGGTGTGCATATTTACACTTACAAAATTACAATTGGATACATTGAAATTATATATAGACAAATCAAGGGGGTTGAGTAACTTCCTGAATAGATGGTGCCTTAACAAAGAAGTTTTTAGCACTGTCATCCAAAAACAGTGTAACAGGGGACCATAAAAGTAATCGTTTTTGCTTCAGGGACATGGGGAAAACAAAAGTTGTATCGAGTCTGTGATTATGACAGACAGAATTCCACCAGGCCAGGTATGAGAGTTTAGAAGTATTTTTCCAGTTTTTTATCATCTGCTGAAAAGCAGTGGCAAATAACACATCAATAATTTGTGTTTGTGATTTTGGTTTATTCCAGCTACTGGATCAACTACCCAAAAAACAATTAGCAAATGTTAGAGATATTAGTCTTAATAATAGTGTTGATTTGGGACCAAGCTGCTTTCCAAAATTGAAAGACTTGCATATAGGAAAAAAGTAAATGTTGGAGATCTGCTTGCGGTGATGAACAAGACCAACAAGTGTCTGGGGTGTCAGAATGCATTTTGTGTAAAGAAGCTGGTGTGAATAGGAATCTATTGTAGATAAAAAAAGAGAGTTTGTGTGGTACTAGCTGCTCTAGAAGATTTTCTAAGTTTTGTCCAAATCTTATCCCAAATAGAAATGAGCCATTGTACGCCTAAATCAGTTTCCCAATAAAGTTCAACCTTAGTTTTGGTTCTTTGTATGGTTGGGGATAATAGGGATATATATAAGGATGAGACCTTCGATGATCTGGATATGAGACATAACCAGGGGTGGTCTAATTGTATAGGAGTTTGAGGTAGAGAGTGAAAATGTATATAAGATTCTAATATAGCAAAGCGTAGGGCTAGAAATGTATGTGAAAAATACATTGGTAAATGAAAAAGAGATTGTGTTTGTAAAAAAGTAAGAAATATGTCATTATAAAATAATTGATGAATCCATAAAATGCCTTTATCTCTCCAAGTTTTCCAATAAATTGGTTTCCCTTTATTCCAATCATGTTATTATGCCATACAGAGGAATTGAGGAATGTGTTTAAGTCATGTGGTTCAATACACAGAGGTTTATTGAGGCTACTGCATGAATACTTAATGATAGGTGTATGTGAGGATTACGGTTTCCTCGTAAAGGATAAATATTCTTGAAAGGAAAACGGGGAAAGAAAGGAGCTCTCTAGATCAACCCAAAGGGGCCAATCAGGCAACGGGGCCAACATCCATTTGGATAATTGCTTCAAAAGGAAAGCCTTATGATACTTAGGTAAATCCAGAAAACGGACACCCCCTTCAGATTTCGGTCGTGACAATTTTAACAAGGACATTCTCATTTTTGTATTCAACCAAAGAAAAGATATAAGAATAGAGTTAATTTTGTGAAACTATCTTGTAGGAATGGGCATGGGTATATTAGACAAAAGATAAAGAATTATATGGGCCAACATCATTTTGATGATGTCTAAGCGACCCCACCATGAGAGGTTAAAAAGGATGCTATTTAGTAGTGAGGGAAGTAAGCTTATCAATACATTTGTTGAAATTAAGAGGGATTAATGATTTGAGAGAAGGGGTAAACCATATGCCAGGGTACTTGATATGAAGGGGACTCCTAGTAAAATTAGACAGGGAGAAGTTTTCTTTAAAAGTATATTTGAGGGGGGCGTGGCTAGTAGCCGATGATGGCGGCAGCAAACTAGAGATGCTCCCGGGGTAAGGCGGCTTTCCGCATCAATCCGCACAAAAACGAACCCAGACGAGATGTCCAGGACCCGGTGACCGAACGGCACTCGGAGGAGAACTTTGGGAGTATCGGTGCCACAGGAACGGGAAGAAACGGTGATCTCTGGGTGCGGCCTGGTGGTGTGAATACAGCCGCGGCGACAAGTGGAGGTAGTCGCTAAATCTTTGGTGGAGGACGTCTCAGACTTGCAGGTGGAAATGGAGAATCTGCAGGCCGACAATAAGTTGCTCAAGGAGAAGCTGGACGATCATGAAGGACGCTCCCGACGAAACAACGTTCGCATTTTGGGTGTCCCGGAATCCGAAACCAAGGGAGCTATGGATTTATATGTGGAGGACTTGATCAAAAACCAGCTCGCCCCAAAAGGTCTCTCGAACTTCTTCTCCGTAAAACGGGCCCACAGAGTACCAGGAGGAACACCGAAACCAGGGGCCCCACCACGCCCGATCCTGGCGAGACTTTTTAACTTTTGGGACCGCGATACCGTCCTCCAGGCAGCCAGAGTGGCACCAGCCATTCAAATTCAAAACTCGCGCATATCCTTTTTCCCAGATTATACGGCGGAGGTAACACGACGGAGAAGAACTTTTTTGGAAGTAAAGAAGACATTGCATGAGCAGGAATTACCATACTCCATGCTGTTTCCGGCTCGGCTACGGGTGGTCGCCGATAAGAAAGTCTGGTTTTTTGACTCCCCTGAGGCTTCAAGGGACTGGCTCGAAGGCTGGCGCACAGTAGAACGCAAGTCCGACAGAATGCATCATAGACACCGAAACAATAGTCGGACCAACTCACAAACTTCGGAGAGAAGAGGCGCGAGCACATCACCGACGCCGGATCTATCTGTGGCAGCCGGGGGAATATACCATGGCCGGCCCTTACATGACTTGATCACTGGCTCCCTGAATGAACACACACACAGGTCGTTAGTGGACACCGGCCTGGATACTCCGAAAGGTGCAGGGAGGCCGCCTGCCCGGGGAGACACTCTCCCCCAACGTGCAAGTACCCTGTTTTTGGGATGGGTTAAGCGCTCTGCTAAGTTGGGGAGGCGGGCAGTTGAAGGGCCGTTAAGCAGGGAGGCAGGGAGGGAATGGGTGGGGGGGGGAGGTTGGTTTTTGGTTGGAAATTCAATATGTTGGTCAGGAATGGGTACTCACTGTAGATGTGCTAGAGCTGGTAGGATAGGCCTACAGGTACGAATGATCCTTCTAAACTTGTTTGTATGTGTCTGCATGATTGGGAATAGCGACTGAGCAGCTGAGCCACGTGGGAAACGCTGAGCCACAGTCGGGAGGTTCTTCCCTTAGAATACTCTCGTGGAACGTGAGGGGGCTTGGGGATAAGGTGAAGCACGGCCTGGTACTAAATGCGTTAAAGAGGCAAAAACCTCAATTGGCGCTCTTGCAGGAGACACACTTGACGGGGGGCCACTAAGGCCTTAGATAGGAGAGGGTACAAGATGGTGGCACATTCGGAATTTACATCGGGCTCTCGGGGAACTGGTATTTTGCTTTAAAAATCCTCACAATTCATTCCAATGGGCACAAAAACAGATGGTCAGGGGTGCTTTGCAGCCTTGCAGAGGCAATGGGAGGGTCGCCCCCTAACTGTGGTATCGGTGTACATCCCGCCGTCCCTTCATTCAATAATGCTTCCAGCTCTTAGCGACTTTCTGTTGTCTCTCCCTGAAAGTGATGTAATTGTGGGAGGAGATTTTAATGCAGTGGTAGATTCACAACTGGACAGATTCCCTGTGACAACTTCGACAGGGGGGCCCTCCCGATTTCAGCGATTCCTGACAGCGATGGGACTGATGGACATCTGCCGTCACGTACACCCCCAAGACAGGCAATACACGTTTCACTCCACAGTCCACAACAGTCTCACTCAGATAGATTATTTCCTGGCATTGGGGGGAGGGCTACAGCACATAGATTCTGCAGACATACACCCGAGAGGCATTTCAGACCACTCCCCGATCACCCTAACAGTCTCCACTCAGGAAAAATCTCGCCACCGTATATACCCCATGCAGGCGTCATACCTCAAAATCCCGAAAATCAGGAAAACCCTCCAAAAGGCTACAACACAATATTTCGAGGAAAATGTGGCTACTGTGGCTTCTTCCGAGGTGCTCTGGGAGGCCTACAAGACTGTGTTGAGGGGGCAAGCTATAAGCTCGATTGTGGCCTATAAGAAGGAACAGACGGCTGAACAATCTCAGCTTGAACTGACACTACGCAGTTTAACAACTTTGCATGAGGCTAACCCCACAGTAGACACGGCACATACCCTTGCACTCCATCAGCAACTATATACAGAACATGTTCGCCAAATGGTGAAGGGACACATTACCGATACACAAAATCGGATATACGACGTTGGCGACAAGGCAGGAAAGATGTTGGCCTGGCTCGACAAGAGGGGGGGTAGTTCCAGAGGGATTCAGCAAGTGAGAGACAGCAAAGGCATATCACAAACAAGCCCTGAACAGATAGTGGAGGCATTGGCGACACATTTTGAACAGGTGTATACTCCGGAGAGGGTAGTGACCGCCGACATGGCACGGGAAGCGCTTAGTAGAATGGAATTCCCAGTACTGCAACCAGAGGCAATAGCGGACCTGGATGCGGCCATAACCAGCGATGAAATACAGTTGGCCATACGAGCACTCAAGCCTAGCAAAGCTCTCGGACCGAACGGCATTCCAGTGGAATGGTATCAGTCCCAGTCCAAGGAACTCAGTCCATACCTGCTCAACATGTACGAGGAGTGCCGAGATAGAGGTGAGCTTCCACTCGATCAAAGGACGGCCACTATAGTGGCGTTACCTAAACCCGGGAAGCCACAGGATGACTGCGCCTCATACCGCCCCATCTCCCTGCTCAACGCAGAAGGTAAAATCTTGGCTAAACTCCTGGCTACCCGATTGATGGCACACCTGCCTGATCTTATCCATCCGGATCAATCCGGATTTATGCCCCACAGGAACACAGCACTAAATCTCCGCAGGGTACATGGGGTACTGGCGAGGGCGGCCTTGATCCAAGACCATGCAGTTATATTGGCCCTGGATGCCAAAATGGCTTTTGACTTAGTAGAATGAGGCTATCTCTTCGAGGTTCTGTCATGTATGGGCTTCGGCTCGAAATTCATATCGTGGATTAGACTGTTGTATACGAAACCGATGGCACACGTAGTGGCGAATGGCCACATTTCTCGTACATTTTCGCTGGGGAGAGGCACCCGACAGGGTTGCCCCCTATCACCTCTGCTTTTCGCGCTTTCCCTAGAGCCACTGGCTAACTTAATAAGGCAAACGCCCTTACTTAAGGGGATACACTGGAAAGAGGGTTGGGAAGACCGACTGTCCCTCTACGCGGACGACATGCTGGTGTACTTAACTGACCCCGAACATGGTGTACCGGCCCTCTTGAATCTATGTGACGGTCACAGTAAAATCTCAGGTTACACGATTAATTGGAACAAGTCGGAGCTATACGTTCTGAAAGGCCAGATCCCAACGCTCGGCACCGATTGCCCCCTGAGAATAGCTGGGTCTTCTTTCAAATATTTAGGTATTCATGTCACACGGGATCCATTGGAATATACGAAATTAAATCTGACGCCGCCGTTAGAACGGCTCAAACAAGATGTCAAGTTCTGGGCAGGGTTACCTTTAACAATGCTGGGAAAAGCAGCGCTATATAAAATTATGTCTTTGCCACGTTTTCTATATATACTGGAAAACACGCCTTTTCCGGTGGCACTGGGATACTTTAAGAAGGTGGCAGCAGTTGTCTCCGGTCTGCTTTGGGGCAATCGCCCGGCACGCATAGCGCAAGCCAAGCTACACAGGGGTTGGTACGATGGTGGAATTGCGTTGCCGAATCTTCACTTGTATTATTGGGCGGCACATCTTAAGCCCATTAACCAGTGGATACATGTCTCGCAGACTGACCCAACGTTCCAGGCGGATAGGGCGCAACTGGGCACCAACAACATGCTGGCCCCGCTTTACGACCAACGTAAAGTGAGAACATTAACGGGCCTACCAAACTTACTGTGTCGATATGGTATCAGGCACTGGCCGCATTAGGTTGGAAGGGGAAAATTACCAAGCTCACCCCACTTTGGGACACCCGTGCCTTGGGAAACCTGAGACGCAGTAGGGGCTTCTCTCACTGGGATTCCATTGGGATATCCACAGTGGGCGACATGTGGGAACGGGGTGAAGTCATTTCATTCGACCGACTGAAGGAACTATATGAACTGGGTCCACACGAAGCATACCGCTACGTTCAGGTACGCCATGCATTGCTTGCAGCCATCCCCTCCGGGTCGGTTCTGCCGGAATCATCTCCGCTGGAAGATCGACTTCTGACTGACTTTATGTTAGAAAGAGCGACATCACTGACTTACCGTAAACTCCTGAATAACTTGCCTGACCCGTTGGCCCCCCTGAAAGATAGGTGGGAAGGGGAAGTGGACGCCCTAGATGAACACGAATGGAATGAGGCGCTGGCGTCCCCTAAGGAGGTAGGCATCCCAGCTAGGCTGAGACTCGTACAGCTTAAGGTCCTCCACAGAGTATACTACACGAGAACACTTCTACATCGCATCCACAGAATACAACATCCTTTCTGTCTTCGTGGCTGTGGGGAGGAGGGGTCCTTTTCCACACACTATGGGATTGCCCTCGCATACAACATTACTGGAGACAAATATTACGCACTGTGTCTCAGACTCTGGAGACCTCACTTCTCCCAGAACCGAGGCTATGTTTATTAAATGTGTGGGGACCGACTGACTTGTCCAGATGCGGCCAACTCTGGGTCACATTAGGCATGATAGTGGCTAAGAGAGATATTGCCCAGCGTTGGGGGGCGGCAGAACTACAGACGAAATCGCAGTGGTGCATGAATATGGACAAGATGATGGTGACAGAGAGGGCAGTCTACTTGAGCCGCGCATGCCCTGGAAAGTGGAATAAGATATGGTCCCCATGGAATGTGTATCGCGGTGAAATTTGTGACCCTCTGCCAGAGGACGACCAGTTGGAATCGGATGATGAGGGGGGGTAGGTTGAGGGGTAGAGGGAGAGTAGGGACGTTATACAACTACATGTAGATGAAGGGATGTTGCCACCTTTCATGTAGGCCTGAACTCCTGACAACACATAGCAGCACGTACTGTTTTTGGACCTTTCATACGGCTAAAGTGCACTACTATTTCTAGATGACCGCATTGCGATTTCCTGATTGTTATTTTTGTTAATTTCATTAAAAAAAAAAAACCTTAACTGATTTGCAACATGATATTGATTGTATACCTTTCATCCGACCGTATGATACACCTTTTCCTTCGCAGCATGAATATAACATGGACTTACAATATACATGATTTCCAATGCTCATTCATTAGCGGCCGGCCCTTTGGGTTGTAGGCAAACTGCTGTGTAAATTTGTAAAGGTATAATAAAGGTTTTGAAAAAAAAAATATATATATATATATATTTGATTAAAGGTAACATTTCGCACTTATCATTATTTAGTTTATATCCCGAGACGGAAGAATATGATTTAACTTCATTTAGAAAGGATGGTATAGAAGTGTGGGGTTGAGCAAGGAATAAGAGAACATCGTCAGCATAAGCAGCTAGTTTGATTTCTAGCGACTTAGATGAAAAACCTGTAATGGGTTGATTCTGTCGTAATTTAGATAAAAAAGGTTCTAATGCTAAATTAAAAGAAAAGGAGATAGAGGACAGCCTTGTCTCACTCCTCTATGTAAAGTAAAATATGGAGAAGTAAGACCATTGGCAAAAATAGCTGCCTTAGGGTTTGAATATAACAGAGAAATCATGGATATGATTTTTGGGCCAAAACCAAACCATTTAAGCGTTTAAAAGATGAAAGGCCCGCACATGTTAAACATGTTCCTTGATAGTTTAGAGAGGAGTGAACTACCCCAGGATCAACGCAAGGCCACGATTGTGGCGATTTTAAAACCGGGTAAGCCGGCGGATAGATGCACCTCATATCGGCCCATCTCTGTAATAAACGCGGAAGCCAAAATCCTTGCTAAATTGTTGGCCAGCCGACTAACGCCGCACCTGATGGCACTTATAAATCCAGACCAATCTGGATTCATGCCGGGCAGAAATACGGCTCTGAATTTGAGGAGATTACATGGGGTGATAGCCCGAGCAGAGTATTTGGAGGAGCCAGCGGTGGTACTCTCCTTGGACGCACATATGGCGTTTGATATGGTCAAGTGGCCCTTCCTTTTTGCAGTCTTGAAACATTTAGGATTTGGCCCTAAATTTTGCGCATGGGTCCGACTCTTGTACACCAAGCCTCTGGCACATGTCACAGTTAATGGGCATATATCGGATGATTTCTCCCTGACGAGGGGTACACGCCAGGGCTGCCCATTGTCGCCGCTGCTTTTCGCGTTGGTCCTTGAACCCTTGGCGGAGTGGATACGATGGAAACCAATGATACCGGGCCTCAAATGGACGGACAGTTGGGAAGACCGAGTGTCCTTCTATGCCGACGATATTCTCCTTTATTTGTCCAACCCCAGGCGCTCTATAATGACCCTCCTGGACGTGTGTACTGCCTATGGTGTAGCTTCTGGATATACCAATAACTGGTCAAAGTCCATACTTTATGTGCTTCATGGCCCTCCGCCACTCCTTCCTAATAACTGCCCGCTTACAATAGTAGGAAGTACATTTAAATACTTGGGGATCCAAGTCACCGCTGACTCCAAAGAGTTTTTTAATAAAAACCTACGGCCCCCATTGGAGCGTCTTAGGAGAGATGTGCGTCATTGGGAGGAGTTGCCACTAACTCTGCTGAGTAGGGCAGCACTTTTTAAAATGATGGCCTTGCCCCGCTTCTTGTATGTATTGGAAAAAACGCCATACCAAGTGCTGCCTACCTACTTTAAAGCCATCGCGGCGCAGGTATCCAGTCTTTTATGGGGTAGTAAGCCACCACGCATAACCCAGGCTAAACTGACGAGAGGGTGGTATGATGGAGGCATAGCACTCTCTGATGTACAGCTTTACTATTGGGCAGCACAGCTAAAGGTTATTAATCAATGGCTCCATGTCCCGCACTCGGACCCGGGGTATAGGGCAGATAGAGCACAGCTGAGCACAAGGGGTATGCTTGCACCCCTATATGATAAAAAGTTGGCATTGAAAAGGTTTGGCCCATTGAGACATACTCTGATAATATAACCAAGATGGATCGCACACTACTAGCCTCTCCTCCAGGTCGCCCCTTGGCACTCTGGTAAATGTAGTGCATGTAGATGGACGAGTAAAAAGTAGTTCACCACAGTTGGTGCGAGTAGTTACTCATTATCCCCAAGTTCTCTGGAACCGAGACATGGCCCGGGTTTCGGGACAGGTTCCCTCGTCAGCAGAGCAGTGTTTGGGGTGGATGAGAAGGCCGCCAAGTAACCGTCACAGACCCTGATGCCTCTCCGGCGCGCAGGTGCGTCTCCAAGAGCTCGTCAGCTCAGGGCTCACGGGAGCCGTTTAAGTACAACCAAGATGGATCGCACACCACTAGCCTCTCCTCCGGGTCGCCCCTTGGCACTCTGGTACATGTAGTGCATGTAGATGGACGAGTAAAAAGTAGTTCACCACAGTTGGTGCGAGTAGTTACTCATTATCCCCAAGTTCTCTGGACCCGAGACATGGCCCGGGTTTCGGGACAGTTTCCCTCGTCAGCAGAGCAGTGTTTGGGGTGGATGAGAAGGCCGCCAAGTAACCGTCACAGGCCCTGATGCCTCTCCGGCGCGCAGGTGCGTCTCCAAGAGCTCGTCAGCTCAGGGCTCACGGGAGCCGTTTAAGTACAACCAAGATGGATCGCACACCACTAGCCTCTCCTCCGGGTCGCCCCATGGCACTCTGGTACATGTAGTGCATGTAGATGGACGAGTAAAAAGTAGTTCACCACAGTTGGTGCGAGTAGTTACTCATTATCCCCAAGTTCTCTGGACCCGAGACATGGCCCGGGTTTCGGGATAGTTTCCCTCGTCAGCAGAGCAGTGTTTGGGGTGGATGAGAAGGCCGCCAAGTAACCGTCACAGGCCCTGATGCCTCTCCGGCGCGCAGGTGCGTCTCCAAGAGCTCGTCAGCTCAGGGCTCACGGGAGCCGTTTAAGTACAACCAAGATGGATCGCACACCACTAGCCTCTCCTCCGGGTCGCCCCATGGCACTCTGGTACATGTAGTGCATGTAGATGGACGAGTAAAAAGTAGTTCACCATACTCTGATAATATGGCACATGCGCAGACTAAACTGGGATGGCGGGGGTACTGACACAACTTACACCACTGTGGGACATTAAAAAACTAGGAAGGCTGCGAAATAGCAGGGGCTTCGATCAGAGGGATGATTTAGGAATATCGACAGTGGGGGACTTATGACAGGGTGGGGGAGTGGTGCAGTTTGAACGCCTTCAGCAACTATATGACATGGCGCCCTCTGAATTGTTTAGATATACACAGATCAGACATGCCCTAATGACGGCGATACCATCTGGCTCTGATGTGCCGGAAGCGTCTCCTATGGAGGATAGATTACTGACGGATTTCATGCAGAAGAAGGCTACCTCTTTTACCTATCGTAAATTGATCAACAACTTGCCCGACCCTACTGGCCCCCTGAAACTTAAGTGGTCGCAGCACATAGGGGAGATGGATGACTCGGAATGGCAGGAAGCACTGGCGTCCCCGAGGGAGGTGGGAATACCTTCACGACTTAGACTAGTACAGCTCAGAATCCTGCACCGATCCTACTACACCAGAGTTTGATTACACAAGATAAGGAGAATAGACCATCCCTTTTTTCTCAGGGGCTGCGGAGAAGAGGGAACCTTTTTCCATACTATATGGGAATGCCCCAGAATAGCAGTGTACTGGTCACGAGTATTACGTACCATATCACAAACGCAGGGGGTGTTGGAATAAGACATATTAAAGCTTCTAGAAAAGTACTAGAGGAATTACCAGAAGAAAGAAAAGAGGATATTAAAGCATGTAATTTAGGTATAATCAATTTAGGAAAATGTGAAAATAATTCAACAGTGAAACCATCAGAACTGGGGCCTTTATCTTTCTTGAGGGAATTGAGAGCATTAAGTAAATCAGTTGAAGTCAAGTCAGATTCGAGAAGGCCTAGGTTCAGAGATGAATTCTGACACTTTTGGATTGAAGAGAGATAAAGGGAAATATCTTCCTCATTGGGGTGATGTTCAGAAGTATAAAGTTGTTCGTAGAATTTAACAAATTCCTGTAAAATGTAATTGTCTTTGTATTTAGAAGTATTTGTATCTGAGATTAGGGAATCAATGTGAAGCTTGTTTTGCTTAGTCTTTAGATAATTAGCCAGTAATTTACCAGATTTATTTTGCCCCCGTAGAATTTAGCGCTGGTTTTTAAAAGAAACATAGATGCAGCATTAGTAGTGTCTTTATTATATTGAATCTTGGCATTAATGAGATCAGTAAAACAAATCTTGGATTTAGAAGTATAATAGGTATGTTCTAATTTTTTAATTTTTAAGAGGAGTTCATTATTTAAGGCCCAAGCTTATTTCCGTTTGTTAGAGGTGTATCTAATAATAAAGTCTTGCGCAGAAGCTTTAAAAGCGTCCAAGATTATATGAAAAGGCAAAGTATCATTGTTATTGAAGAGAAAATATTACTTAAAAAAAGAAATAAAGGAAGTATTAAAATGAGAGTCCAAAAGCAAAGAGTTATTAAATCGCCATCTTATGGGATACGGTGAATGAGGCAATAAATCTAACAGGATGGAAACAGGGGCGTGATCTAAGATGCGAATGGGACCTATGTCTGCAGATAAAAGTGATTGAGAAATATTATGTGATGTAAATTGGTAATCAATTCTTGATTGAGTTTGATGAGGCGTGGAGTAAAAGGGTAATTCTTGTAAAGAGGGATTACATAGTCTCCAAGCGTCAGATAAATTAGTGTTTTTAATGCTTTGCGTGAAAGCTTTATGTGCTTTGGAGGGGATGAAGGGAACTGTGGATTTACGATCTAGGAAAGGGTAAAAAACTTAATTGCAATCACCAGCGAGAACCACATTGGTAGAGAAATTTTGGGGAATTAGCAGTTGTAACCTAGACCAAAAGGGAACATCACCAGAAGTAGGGGCATACATATTAAAAAGAAAGAGCAAAACACCATCAATCTCTAATCTAGTAAACAGCCATCTACATTCCTCATCGCTTTCTTGTGTAACAAGGGAGGTCTGCAGTGATTTGTGGATTAATGTAATGACACCATTGCGTTTACCATCACCCGGGGAAAAGTAGAGCTCACCAACCCAGTTCTTTTTGAGTTTTAAAGATTCAGACTCAGTAAGATGAGTTTATTGTAGCAAAACGATTTTAGCATCTAGTTTAGCTGGATAGGATAAAACCTGTTGTCTCTTGATAGGGGAGTTTAAAACCTTCACATTCCATGTAATGATTTTTAAAGCCATAAATCAAGGGAGGGAAATAAATAATGGGGTAAGCAATTTATAATGCTTATTCCAAACATAAGCAAATAAGATGCCATTAAAAGTATATCAAATGTGAAACTTAGGGAAATTAAGAAGGAAGAAACAAGAAAGAGGAGAAAGAATGAATACGTTGAGGTAATAAATCCAATAGAAGGAGAGAGATATCAGAATAACAAGGAAAGTAGCCAGTTTGACAGGGAAATGGAGAAATGAAGAGAAGAGAGATAAGATAGAAGAAGGGAAAGAGAGCATGATACAATGAAAAAGATACAATGGACATACTTACAACTAGTCCAAAACACATATAAGGTGGAGGAGATGGGGCCACATGAAGGAGTGACTATGTCAGACTACCAGCGAGGGCGGGAGGGGTGAAAGACGACGGACGGAACAACATATGGGTAAATACATCATAAGAAAGGAACCTGCAAATAGGAGGAGGAAGATAATAAATAGATCAACATAAACCAGAAAATAGAAACATCAACTACAATTAAAACAAGAACAATTAAGAACAGATGACAACAACAACAGTATCTATGCAAGAATCCAATATTTAAACGAGGAGCTCAGTTAAAGCTTAACAGCAACATCTATTTGTTGGTTGATGAAGATGATGCAGAAGTGTCCATAGACTCAGCATGACAGGAATTAAGAAAACTCTTCAATTTTAGAGGGTCCTCATATGTAGTAGTCTTGTTGTTAAGAGTAACTTTAAAGAGGCAAGGATGAAAAAAACCCTAGCGAGCTCCAATAGATCGAAGTTGGGGTCTCATTGCTAAAAGTTCTCTTTGTCGATCAGCGGTTGGTTTTGAATAATCTTGAGAGAAAAACAATGGATTTCCAGGTCAGGAAATACGATTTGCTGCTCTGGCTGCTGAGAGAATATTGAGTAAGTCAGTATATTCTAAGAAGTATATGATAATCCCTCTCTGTTCCCTCATAGTGGTCGAAGATGTTGCATAGATAGGGCCCAAACGATGAGCTCCTTGAATGTTCAATTGGGTGTAAATTGAGAACTTTGGAGAGAAATGATTTCAAAAAATGTTGGGGATCAAAGCCTTCCAAACCTTCAAATAAACCATAAATACGGAGATTATTCCGTCTGTATCTGTTTTCCAAGTTTTCAACTTGTTTTTGGAGAGACAGAACTTGAGAGTGGAGAGCATCAACTTTGTTACTGGTAGAGGTAAAGATTCAAGATTCTGTTCTACTGTAGTGACTCTGTCTTCCAAGCTTGATCATCTATCCTATAAGATTTGTATTTGAGAATTGGTCTCCTAAACAAATGGATGCAGAGCTCTGATTTCCTCAAGCAACAAGTCCAAAGAAACAGAGGCTGTTTGCTTGGGAGGGGAGGGAGGGTCTTTCTTGAGGCGTTTGCTCGGTGTTTTGTTCGTACAGGAGGCTGTGCTGCTCTTGGGTGAGGTATTCGTCGAGTCCTCCATGTTAGTACAGTAGGAACGAGATCTAGAATGAGTTGAAGTTTTGTGCATCAAGGATGATGAAACTGTAACAACTTTAAATAGTTTGCTCCTCCAACTGTGGCTGGGAGAGAAGGCTATGAATATCTCAGCAGTTCTGTATATATCAGAAGCATAAATAACACCTCATGTAATAAAATGAGGGAAGTAGAAGAATATGCTAAGTCAAAAACAAAGTGGCATCTTGTAAGCAACACTCCCTGTCATTTTTGTCAAAAATAAATTGAGCGTAGGTCAATGAGTCAGCAATTTTTTTTTAAATATATCTTTTATTGATTTCACAGGAGGAAAGAAAATATGGTTGTTACATCATACATTATCTCACATCTCGAAGGAGTGTGCAATTGTCACGGGACGGTTCACATAATACAGTGTTACATCACATTTTGTATTATAGCAGGATCATATCACATTCAGTCCAGCTGCAATGGCGTTGAGAAGGGGGTGGAGTTAGTAAACTTGGGGGTGTGAAGTGTACGTCGTGGTGGGAACGTGTCGATGCGGTGAGGGCTCAGAGGTGTCATCGTATTTCGCCTGTAGTTGTTCGTTTATTTCTGGGAGGGTGGTGCACCACCCAGTGGGAGGCGCATGGTGTGGGCGAGATGGGGAGGGTGTCGTCGTGCCGGTCAGGTGGAGGTGTCACCAGCAGATCCAATAGTGTCACGACCTGGTGGTTCGTGGTTATCCCTAACGGGGACTTCGGGGCTGTGGTCCACAGTGCCTATTCTGTTCGTCGCATCGTGGTGTCTTCTGGGGGAGGTGTCGTTCGAGGGAACTCCTGGTGCCTGGCATTCTCTATGGAAGGAGCTTAGCGTTTTGTCCCGTAGAATCGCAATTGGGAACTTTCTCAGTCCTGCTGTTTCCTCATTGTGAAGGGTAATGCTCTCTGCTCTCGCCCAGTTGTCCAGGGAGGCACGCCAGTGTTCTGTTAGGGGCGGTGTCGTGCGTTTCCAGTGTTTGGTGATGAGTCTCTTGGCCGTAAGCAGGCCTAGGTCCCAAAAGCGGGAAGGGACTTTGTTGTGCTTGGTTCTCTTGCAGAGGCCCAACAGGCATGCCTCCCATGTGTGTGGTATTGGCATGGCCGTGCTCCGCTCGAGTAACGGCAACACCGTCTGCCAGTATATTTGAATCCGTGGACATTGCCACAGCATGTGTAGCAGGTCCGCCCCCGTCAGTGTGCATCTCGGGCAACCTGCCGTAGTGCCCGGGAAGTACTGGTTAATTTTATCTGGTGAGAGGTATGCTCTATGTAATATGTAAAACTGAATCAGTTTAAAGCGTGCGTTGTGGGGGATGTTTTTAGGGCTCGCTATTACTATCGCCCATTCCTTGTCCGTCCAGTCTCTCCCCCTGTCAACCGCCCATTTGTCACGCAATGGCTGTAAGGTATGTTGTGTGTGTGATAACAGCGCTTGAGTCAACCAGTGTACCACGTGTGAGCCGTTTCCCATTACGTGTAGGCATTGTATTAGCTGGTGCGTGGGAGGTTCCTCTGTGATGTTTCCCCATCGTTGTGTGTATGCCATGATTATGGAGGCATGTTGCAAGAACTGTCCCGCCGGCAATCCCGTGTCGTTTGCGAGCGTCGCGAAAGGTATCAGGGCGCCATCGGCGTATAGGTCCGCCATGGTGTCCACTCCCGAGTGGGTCCAGTGCTCCATCGCTGCTTCTGTGACCACGGTTGTGGTCTTGGGGGTACCTAGGAGTGGGAGCGCTGGTGCATATGGCTTAATTGTTTTTGTGAGTCGTAGGCTCCTATTATAGCATTTTGTGGCTAATGCAACATGCAGTTGTGTCTGTTTCCTCGATTTTGTCAGTGGGTGGAATAATGTGTTGATCTGCAGGGGGGAAAGCGTGTTCGCATCCGTGGCTGTGTCTTCCAGGTTCCTGCCAGAGAGCCAGGCCGCTACCCATTGTAGTTGTGCCGCCAGGTAATAAAGTTCTAGGTTCAGTACTGCAAGGCCACCATCGTCGACAGGCGTATACAGTTTTCTCAGTGCCACTCTGGGTCTTCCAGTGTTCCAGATCAGATCTCTGATCATGGTTTCCAGTTCCTTGAATGTGCGGACCGGGACGTGCACTGGAATGTTGGCATAGTAATATAGGAGTCTGAGTAGTACAATCATTTTCGTCAACGTCACTCTGCTCGGCACATTGAGTGGGAGAGTCTTCCAAAAGACGCGCGTCAGGTTGCCATCCAGAATATAGCGCGTGTCAGGTTGCCATGCAGAATATCTGGGGGTGTCCTGTATATATAAATTCCCAGATACTTGAATGTGGTGCGGTGCCATGGTAGCCTCTCGCCGTTGATTCTGATTTCGGGTTCTGGGGCGTCAGGAGCGAATGAGTACGCCCCCAATTTGGCCCAGTTTACCTTTAGGCCCGACATGGTCTCAAAGGATCGGAAGATGTCCGATAACTCCGGCGGTAAACGGGTAAGATCTCTAATGTACAGTAGCAGGTCATCTGCGTACAGCGAGACAACGTGTGTGCCGTCCACTAGTGGGATGCCCCAGTGTGCGCCTCTGCTGCGCAATATCTCGGCGAGGGGCTCTATCGCTAACGAGAAGAGCAGTGGGGACAACGGGCAGCCCTGCCTGTTGCCTCGTCGGACTTTAATAGCATCGGATAGCAGCCTGCCCGTGCGGACTCGTACCTCGGGGCTCCTGTATAGCAGTCCGACCAACTCAATGTAGTCGTCTCCCAGGTCGAACTTACGCAACACTGCCAGCAAATAGGGCCATTCGACCGAATCGAACGCCTTTTCAAGGTCTAAGATCAAACAACCCGATCTCGGCCATCTTCGCACTGCATATTCCTGCACCCGGAACAGCCTCCTTATATTCTGGTAGGTGCACCTAGTGGGCACAAAGCCGTTCTGGTCACTACGTACTAGGGTGGGCACCAAGGTTGCCAGCCGTCGGGCTAGGGTTGATGCCAGGATCTTGTAGTCCGTGTTCAAGAGTGCCAGAGGCCTGTATGAACCGAGGAGTGTGTCATCTCTGCCTGGCTTAAGGAGAGACACTAATGTCGCTTCGTTCATCGACTGGGGCAAGGACGAGTCCTCCAGCGCTACTGAGTATATCCGGAGGAGCTCCGGGATCAGGATATCGGAGCAGGCTTTGTAGTACTCGGCCGGTAGCCCATCTGGGCCAGGGGCCTTGCCATTTGAAAGGGCGAAGAATGAACCTGTGTGCCCAGACATTGCCCCCTGAGGACCACTTTGAACGCGTCTCATTCAAGCTGCGGGGTCGACGCCGTGCCCGTGTTGTCTTCGAAGTATTGCGCTGTTTGTGTGCATATGGAATTCCTAAATCGGCCGTCCAATAGCAAATCAGGCTGTAGCCTCCAGGTAGGTACCGGGGGTCGCGGCTGCTCCCATGCCAGATCTATGAGGTGTGGGTTGTGGTCTGAATGTGTGCGGCCCATGTAGCAGGTGTCCGTGATATATGGTAGGATCTCGCTGGTGACCATGTACCTGTCTAGGCGTACGTGCAGGGCATGCGCCCCTGAGTAGTACGAGTAGACCCTGGTGTGGGGGTTGCGACTGCGCCATGCGTCTTGTAAGTCCCATTGCGCAGACCAGGCTTGAAGGGTGTTCGTGGCGTTCTGTGCTTGTGAGCTAGGTGGTGGGGGTGTGACCGGTCTAAGGTCAAATCTAATGTGCAGTTGTAGTCCCCACCCAACACCCACGGGATTCCATGCCAGGGCGCCAATGTGTTTGATAATTGTGCAAGGAAATCTGCTAGACCCGTGTTGGGTGCATATATCGAGGCCAGTACCAACGGGTTCCCATCTAATCTTCCTTTAACCACAACGTATCTCCCTCCGGGGACTATATATGTGTCTATTGTTGTCCAAGGGGTGCCCGGCCTCACCCACACCAAGGTCCCTCTAGCGTAAGAGGAGTAGTGTGTGGCATATAGCTGCCCTCGCCATCTGTGTCGTAAGGTGCCAGTTTCCGCTTCACTGAGGTGTGTCTCCTGTAAGAGGGCTATTTGAATGTGGTGCCGTTTAAGGTATGAGTAGATCTGGTAGCGTCGGGACAGTGTATGCATGCCCCTCACATTCCACGTACATATTTTAATAGCAGACATTACAATTCTTCAGCAATTCTCCCCTTCCAGCCCCCCCACCACCCTCCTGTGGGTCTCACAGTTCTCATCGAGCAAATGTTCCCTTCAATACGTTCCGGAGGCGCATCCACTACCACACACCACTTCATCGGAGCAGGGGGGAGTAAAAACATGGCTAATAAAACGATGAGCCATTAAACGTGATGAACATATAGAATACCAAAAGGTCGGTTGCCAAACGGGCTCCCGTCCATATTCTCGAGGAGAGCAACAAAGTCTAAATCTAAGGGGGTTGCTGTGCGATACGCACTATAACAGTGGTTTTAAGTCAACAAAGTCATTGCATGAAGGCCCCTCGCCTTCCCGGGAGGTATATGCCAGTCTAAACCACACTTTGAAAGACAGGGAACCATTCGCACATGTATTAAACACCATACATTACGTGTCCCAATCGATCGGCTGCCAGGTATGTCGTCTCGGGACTCGCGTGTCAGTCGCACGCAGATTTCTGGTCCGTCCCTGAGTCGTGCACCCATTGGAGAGGTATCGGGTGTGTGCCTGCTCTCCAGGTTGCAGTTAGGTTCGAGGTTGTCACTTGCTGCTATGAACGTCTCTTGCGTTCGTGGCGTCGCAGCCCATTCGGTCCATCACTCCGTGACCACAGCGGCACTCTTCAGCAGGTGTCTCTGGGGTGGCGTATCCTAAGGTGCAATCAGCCTATGTAATCCGCTGTCTGAGGCGTGACGTCCGGTTGTTCCTCCGAGGCCTGGGAGTCTGGTACGCCATAGATGGCTTCGTCGTCGCTGGGAAGGTCCCGTGGACTGCCGCCTGTCTCTTCGCTCTGCATAGGGGATCGGCTGAGTTCCATCACCAGGCGAAGAGCGTCCTGCTTCTCCTGCTGTGCGGCATCTGCTGGGGGGGGTGTCCTCGCTGCTCCTCGCGTACCGGTCTGTGATCTCTGGCGGGGTCTGCGTCTCCGCCGGCTGCCTCCGGATTGGCGTCGAGTAGCAGGGCCCGTGGCTGCTCTGGGGGTCGTATCCGTGCCACTGTCCAGCCATGCCTCCACCTCGGTTGGGTCAGTGAAGAAGTGTGTTCGTTCGCCAGCCACAACTCTCAATTTCGCGGGAAACAGCAGAGAATATTGCAGGCCGAGTTGCCTCAGGCGCCTTTTCACCGCTAGGAAAGAGTGTCTTTGTCTCTGTACTTGCACAGTGTAATCCGGTAAGAACATTACTGACATATTCTCGATCCGTACCTCTTGAAGTCTGCGTGTCTCGCGCAGGATGGAGTCTCTGTCTCTGTAGTTCAGTATGCGGAGCAGCATGGGTCTTGGGTTGGAGCCCTCTGCCAAGGTTCTTGTAGGAACTCGGTGAGCACGTTCTACCACAAAGTGTGGCGAGAGTGATCCCTCCGGCAGTATTTCCTTCAGCCACCGTTCCATGTGCTCCTCTGGACTCCTTCCTTCCCATTTCTCCGGAACCCCAACTAGTCGTACCTTGTTCCGTCGTGCCCTACCTTCCGCATCCTCGGCTCTGTCTTCCAGGAATTCCACCCTGTTTAGTAGGTCCTGCATTTGTTTATTCGATTGGCCGACTTGGGGCTGGAGTTCCTTCACGTAGCTTTCCAGGGACGTGGTGCGGTCTGCCAATTTTTTATGGTCTGCTCTCAGGTGCGTGAGGTCTATTACTACACTATCGATTTTGGTGGCCAGGGAGGTGCGAGTGAGTTGGATGGATTCTTCCAGCCTTTCCATGGCGGCCAGCATAGTGTCTAGTTTGGCCGTCGTTTGATCCGGATCGGCGTTCTTTCCGGGCTTGTCCATCTTGCCCTTAGTGTTCGCGCCTTCAGTCCCGATCCGAGTTCTGGGTCCGTTAGACATCAGCGTCCTGGTGTGCGCTCAGCTGCAGCAGCGATATCTGCGACGACGCGGTCGCCGGAAGATGGGCCGGGGCGTGGATCTATAGTATGATGGGAGCCGAGTCGGACACGCAGTGTTTGTCGCTGGTTGGTGGTCAGTTGCCTGCTCCTCAGCCCCTGCGGTGGTGATCGGCAGTGCCCAGTGCTGTCTAGGCCGCGGTGCTGTCTCGTGGGTGCCGCGCAGCTCTGGAGCCCTCTCCCCAGAGGGGTATGCGTATGCCGTCCGGCCTTGTTGGCCTCTGTTCGCTCCTCTGGTGGTACCTCACCACGCGGCGCGGCCAGCAATGGGGGCGTCACGTTCCTCGCACCCTCTCTCCTGTCCCCACGCGCTTGGGGCTTCCCAGTTGCCCGTTCTTCTCCCAGCCGCGGGCTCTTGTGCACTCCTGCCGCGCACCAGTAGTGGGTGGGTGCTCTATCCCCGGCCGCCTTCGCCGGCGCCCGCACCTAGTCCGTGTCTCCGGCTGTAGCCGCCCTTGTCTCCCAGGCCGCTTCCGCTCACCTCCGCTTGCTTCGTAGTGTGGGCTCTGTGGTCGGGGGACTGGCTGTGGGCCCCTGCGAGTGTCAGTCTCAGGCCTCTGGTTATAGTGTGTTGCTCCTCCAGGCCTCGCCCCTGGACCGCAGCGTTCCGGCGGGCGCGCCGTGTCCTCCCACCGCCACTCCGCCGGGTGAGCGCCAAGCTGGGTAGCGCACAGGAAACAGCACCTTCAGTCGGTCAGGGTCGGGTCCCGGGTATGTCTTGTGCGTGGCTGGGTGTCGCTGTTCGCTCCGTCAGAGCCGATCGTGGGCCGCACTTTTGGGCCTACCGCTCCCGCCGGAGCCTCGAGCTATCCTGTCCACACGCCAGTTCTGGAGGTGACATGCGCGGCTGGTGCACTGCGAAAACCACGGTGCGGTTCGGCGTCACCGATTGTTTCCAAAATTGGTTGGGCACTCGATGATGGTGTCCTGCTGCCGCGCCTGTGGTTTTCGGCCGGCTGCAAGTGATATTTTACCGGATAATTTGGCCGGGAAGTGAAGCTCGGAGCGGAGCTCTACCCGAAGGCGTCCATTGCAGTTGCATGCGTAGCCACGCCCCCGTCAATGAGTCAGCAATATGTTAATAAAGCTATCAATGACCACAATTAACAAGAAAAAGGAAAATCCAGGTGGCAAGCAATATTCCAAGAAGATACATGAGGATGAAGTTGAGGGCAAAGGTGGAGGATATGGTAAATCCAGTTATTTCTCTAGCATTTAAGACATTTCCAAGCATCTAGCAACAAACAACATCATTTGAAAAGGATGCTTATGATGTTGTGCTTACGAAGCGCAGGAAAAACAAAATGGCAGCTTGTTATGTGAGGAAAATATATCGCCCTCCAAATGCACCAAAGAAGAAAATAAATAGAGTCTCATAGTGCATACTTCATTCTTTATAGCAATCCAGTAATACACTCAAAAAATCTGCGTTAATTTTTGATGACTGTAATGCAGGATTAAATAGCGACTGAGCTCGTCTGACGAGCGTTCCGTCGTTAAAGATTAAATAATGTCCTTTGCGCTATATTCACCCGGTTTAGAAGGTCACTAACGGGCTCCCTTACATTTCCAATGTCAGTGTTGAGTCTTTATGGAGCCGTGTAGCACGGCTGCAACCCGTCAAAGTCGCAAAACCTCTGCACCGTCTCGAGAGGGTCAGTCGCCAGCAGCCATCCTTCTCGGGCGCTCGCCACGCTCCTGTGTTGGATAGTTCTAACATTCATCCTTGTTTTGTTTTGTTATTTGGAAAAGAGAAAGATGTATAGTGATGCTAGTAGGGGGTTGGAATGCTATCTAACTTATGGGTTGGAATGTGGAGTGTTAACATGTAATAAGCAGAGCGAGGAGATGGAGAAGAGCTGATCAGAGGTGGAGGCATCTGTGGTGCATGTACAGGGATTACATGATTAAAGTACATTGCTGAAGATCATGTGGAGAGTCTTCCTTAGAGAAGCTGACAAACTGAAAACCTAACATACCGCATCAGACCCCCAGGATATTGCGGCATAGATTTGCAAATTTAGCGGGCACAAAAATGGAAATTTAGCGGCATTATTGCGGAACTTTATTTTACTCGTAATCATTCCTTTTCAGCCTTAAATCAATGTAAACTGATTTAACAGGGAATTCCACTGTGAAACTGGCATGTTTAAAGTGTCTGCAGCTCTACAGAAGCACAGCTTCAATCTGCACCTCGTGAGAGGGAGCCCTATTTCTCCCTAGGGTGTTCTAGTACCCATGTATGGGGCATTTATGTACTTAGCACCCCTGCTGGGGCACCTCTGCCTCCTGGACCCGTCCATTTAAAAAAAAAAGTGATTTCTATCACCCTTTTTAACATTGAAAATATATTGATAATACAAATATGACCCATACAGGAAGTCCTGCTTTGCTGCTAGAGCGCTTTACTAGAAATTAATGCAGTGAATTAAGTGTGGCAATGAAAGTGACACTTTGTGAGTGGACCAAGGCAAGGAAATCCATAAAAAACATCCTCCTATCTGAAACCCAATGGTCTAAAAGGGTCCTAAAATATCCCCAGCAGTTCTGAAGCACTGCTGCAGGGTACATAGCTGCCAAGGTTTCAGATTACTTATGTGTGACATTTTCATAAATTCGGTGTAAATATGAGTGACATTCAACGATTATGAGTGACAGTTTCTCCTGAACAAAATCAAGCAATGGAGTCTAGGGAAACAAATAAATATCAGAAATACCCCCATTTGAGCAATTAGAAACTCTAAGAATATCTTGAAACTGCAGCAAAGTACCAGAAATGGAAGGACAAAACCCTAGTGCCTTTGTAACCTGATTCACGTACTTTGCATAAGGCATAATAATCCTCTGTCCTATTTTATCATGACAAAATGCTGTCTTGCAGCTGCGGAAGCATTATTCAGCAGTTAACTTGACATTTTTAGTGTTGCATGAAAACTCCTGGACACAAAAGGAATTCAGCGCCGTGCTGCATAAGTTCCACAAGCAAACAAAAGGATCTCTGTGAGAAAAACAATAACTCTCAGTTATCCTCATAAAATATGGTTTTGCGGATATGCGTGCTACATGTGATCACAATTACTACAAACCATAAAAGACCCACCTAGGCCAGCTCCAGAGTTTTCCTTTCTTGATGGTGCACCTACATTTTTAAGTTGCTCCTCAGGCTCCGCAATCCATCCTCACCCTGTCCCCTTATTTCATTACCTTCCGATCCTCAATTTATTACCCCAAAGATTTGCACCTGTGTCTGAGTAACTATCCTTGTGAGGAAACTGCTCCAAAAAAACTTGAGTCTCCGCTACCCACTAAGAGTGTGTGTTCTTCAACAAGTAACAGTTTCTCCTGCACACTCAATGGTTAATTTACAAATGGATCATTGAGGGGTCAATTCCGATCTCGGTTGGTCAGCCCTCCAAGACGTGGTAGTAGCCTTACCTTACAGTCGAACCGTACCAGGAGCGGGACTGTCCGGACGAAGAAGTACGATGCGGAAAAGTGCCAAATTCCCGACCAATCCACACGCTCCGACTCCATCATCAATTGCCGTCCGAGCCTGACCCGGAAACACCCAATCCGCGCCCCACGGCAACATAAACACTGCTACTTCCGGCTGGTCAAGTACGATGCACAGTTCCTACGTTCCGGACGGGTCGCCACGTACAGCACGTCACAGCACCCGAAAGAGCTGCATATCAACTCCGAATCGCGCCATTAACCCATTCCACAGAGTCGAACCGGAGCAGCCAGCAACGGATCGAGACAGAGCATGAATCCAATCGCACAAGCCATACCAGTCATGTACATATATGACTGGATCAGGAACAGACACGGACACCCACCCTACAAACAAATCCAGGGGTTCAAGACCCTGTCCACCATTACCACGCCTCCTTAGGGAACCCATGGCCACCTCAACTGTCACCCCACCCATAGGGGCATGTTGCCTATCACTGATGCCACCTCACCCATAGGGATACAAAAGGGGATGATGGGCGGAGCGTTTGAGCAAATCAAACACTCACCCCCAGTCAACTTATCTGGGTTTAATCCATCACCATTCTTTAGCTCACTCAGCCACCCCAGTTCAGGCATGGCTATATGCAAATCAGTCTGACCCTGTGCCTCATGGGAACAGTCCAGCCCGAACTGCCAAGTCACGTCTTCCCTGGACCGGAAACAAGTATCCTGGGACCGGTTTCGGATTCATAATCCTCATCAGCCAGGCTATCTTGAATCCAGTGGCCAAGTGAGCAAGGGACTCACGTCTGAGCATACCCTGCCAACTTAGGGCGAACAAAGCGAAACAAAAGGGGATGATGGACGGAGCGTTTGAGCAAATCAAAGACTCACCCCCAGTCAACTGATCTGGGTTTAATCCATCACCATTCTTTAGCTCACTCAGCCACCCCAGTTCAGACATGGCCATATGCAAATCTGTCTGACCCTGTGCCTCATGGGAACAGTCCAGCCCGAACTGCCAAGCCATGTCTTCCCTGGACCGGAAACAAGCATCCTGGGACCGGTTTCAGATTCATAATCCTCATCAGCCAGGCTATCTTGAATCCAGTGGCCAAGTGAGCAAGGGACTCACGTCTGAGCATACCCTGCCAACTTAGGGTGAACAAAGCAATACAAAAGGGGATGATGGACGGAGCTTTTGAGCAAATCAAACACTCACCCCCAGTCAACTGATCTGGGTTTCATCCATCACCATTCTTTAGCTCACTCAGCCGCCCCAGTTCAGACATGGCCATATGCAAATCAGTCTGACCGTGTGCCTCATGGGAACAGTCCAGCCCGAACTGCCAAGCCATGTCTTCCCTTGACCAGAAACAAGTATCCTGGGACCGGTTTCGGAGTCATAATTCTCATCAGCCATGCTATCTTGAATCCAGTGGCCAAGTGAGCAAGGGACTCATGTCTGAGCATACCCTGCCAACTTAGGGCGAACAAAGTGATACAAAAGGGGATGATGGACGGAGCGTTTGAGCAAATCAAAGACTCACCCCCAGTCAACTGATCTGGGTTTAATCCATCACCATTCTTTAGCTCACTCAGCCACCCCAGTTTAGACATGGCCAAAAAAAAAAAAAAAAAAAAAAAAAAAAAAAAAAAACATGGCCATATGCAAATCAGTCTGACCCTGTGCCTCATGGGAGCAGTCCAGCCCGAACTGCCAAGCCATGTCTTCCCTGGACCGGAAACAAGCATCCTGGGACCGGTTTCGGATTCATAATCCTCATCAGCCAGGCTATCTTGAATCCAGTGGCCAAGTGAGCAAGGTACTCACGTCTGAGCATACCCTGCCAACTTAGGGCGAACAAAGCGACTGGGGGTGAGTGTTTGATTTGCCGAAACGCTCCGTCCATCATAGCCTTTTGTTTCGCTTTGTTCGCCTATCACTGATGCCACCCCACCCATATGTGTCATGTTGGCCACCCATACAGCCACCCCACCCATATGTGTCATGTTACCTATCACTGATGCCACCCCACCTATAGGGGCATGTCACCTATCACGGATGTCACCCCACCCATATGTGTCATGTGCACTATCACTAATGCCACCCCACCCATAGGGGCATGTTACCTATCACGGATGCCACCCCACCCATATGTGTCATGTGCACTATCACTAATGCCACCCCACCCATAGGGGCATGTTACCTATCACTGATGCCACCCCACCCATAGGGGCATATTACCTATCACTGATGCCACCCCACCCATATGTGTCATGTTGTCTATCACTGATCCCACACCCCCCATAGGAGCATGTCACCTATCACTGATGCCACCCCACCCATAGGGGCATGTTGCCTATCAATACTGCCTCACCCACCCATAGGGGTCAGTGTGGCAGACAATATTGACACCCCCACCCATAGGGAGGATGATGCGACACACATCATCGAACATCAACCACAGGCATGTCAGCCAAATACATTTCACAACAACATCATGCCAACAGTGTGTAGTGCCTGACAAATACCCCCAACAGTATTATTGATTAATGACACACAAAGTAACTACCATCACATGTGTGAACAACACCAGAGTGTGGGCTTCACAAGTCAAACTTTTAAATAGCACTGGGTCAATGTGTGAAACTCCCCCATCATTGTGTATATCCAATGTAAAATGTGTGGACACAAACTGCAGCCAAAGTTGACCATTGTGGCAAAGGGTGAAAATCACCCATCACCACAGTGACCACAAGGTAGGTGTCATCATGGAAATAGCAACACATGCCTAACAGTATGTGATTCCAGGGCATGTCAGCACAACACCTGTACAGTCAACCTTCATCTACCACCCAATGTAGGCACTGGTGACATACTCCTGGGTACGGTATTGCCCCTTAAGTCACCTGCACATAGACAATACATATGTCTACCAAGTGGCACAGAGGACACAGTTGACTTTACACCAATGATGGCCACATGGCACAACAGTCATGGAAACTGTCAAATTGGACATTGTGAAGTACATCATGTGTGCATGGGTGCAAGCCACAGATGTGGCCAAGCCAATGAAATGTTACCATCCCTGTGCTAAATTAGTTAATCATGACACACCCACTCAGCTGCAAAGGATGACATGGATACCAACCTGAACATAAAACACATCTCATGGGCCACATGGAGTACACCACATCAACACCTCAGTAACAGACATTTGTATATCCTGCATCATCACACCAAGGTCAGGCTAAACAGCATCAACAAAATCTACAGCTCAATCAAATGCACAAGGCGAACAAAACATGCTTTAATCAGCAATCTGCAATCTGGAAGGGAAAATCAACAATGAAATTTAGTCCAATGTCCTTTTGAAAATCCAAAGTCCAATGATGGTGTGAGTGACACCTGTCACCCATTGCTTGCCTGCACTGATAAGGACTGGCGAAATCCACTCTGAGGGGCATATATGGGGCAGGCCAGGCACCGCAGGGACAGGATCAGGGCTCAGCAGAAGGAGGTTGTGAAGGGGTGCTGGGTGCAGGAGAGTCAGTGGCAACTGCAGTAGAGGGGTCTGACAGGGGTTGTGCCGTCACACCTGTGGGGCACAAGTCTGATGGGGTGGGTGCTGGAACCACTGCAGTGGGCAGGTCAGGTGTAGTGGACATGGTCCCCACAGCAGTGCCCATGTCAGACTGGGTGGGCGTGGACTCCACTGCAGTGCCTAACCCCATGGGAGTGGAAAGGGGTGCAGGTGAGGTTGGCAGGACAGCTGGGGGTAAACACTCCCCAAAGTAGTTGCAGCAACAGACAGACTGGTGGTGGTGTCAGTGGAAGAGCAAGTGGGAGTTGGGGAGGGCCTTAGCATTTTGGGGATGATGTATCTGTGGGTGGGGGAACCTGTGGTGTGCTGACCTGGGGGATGGAGAAAGGAAACTGTGCAGTGGAGCTGGGGGGTGGGGGTGGGGTCTTGCTCTTTCGGGAACGGGGTGACTTGCGGGTGGGAGCCTCAGTCTGCCTGCACTTGGGGGAGGGTGTCCGGGTGTGAGGGGCACTCTTCTCTGTGTGTGGTGACTTCCCCTTCCCCCTGTAGTCAGGATCTGCTGGATCTGAGGGGAAGAGACCTAGGTCACACAGGAAGAGCTTTTCAGGAGATTGGGTTGCAGGTGAGGCATGGGAAGGGCCCTTGGATGGAGAGGGATCTGAGGACTGTGGAGTGCTTTTGGATGCCTGTGTGTGTGTATGCGACCCATCCCCTGTGTGTGTGGTATCAGTCCCCTGACTTAGCTTGCGTGCATGTTTAGACTTATGTTTGGGTGATTGTGTACTGTCTGTGTGTTTGGGTGACCGTGCAGATGTGTGTGTGCTGGGGACAGTTAGGGTGCTCGGAGTAGTTGTTTGGGCTGAGTCTGAAGGGGTCAGGGACTGCTGGAGGAGGGATACTGCTGCCGTCAGTGAGGAGGCCATGGACTGATTGGTCCTCTGTAGGGCAGACATGCCAGATGAGATGCCCTCCATGAACGACACCAGTTGTGTCAACAGACCTGTGTGTGCATGGAAGACACTCAGCATTGATGTCTGCCCTACATGGATCTGTTTAAGTAGGTCCACTGACTCCACACTCAGGGCAGCAGAGGACACAGGGGCAGGGAGTGCGGTGCCTGGCAGGAATTAGACATGCTCCCGAACACGGGAGCTACCACGAACATCTGGGATGGGAGCCTAGGGGAGGGTGGTGGTGGTAGTGGTGGAGGGGAGAGCCTCACTATCCGTTGTTTCCTGGCTGCTGGCACTCGCCCTCACAAGGGAGTCATCCTCCAAGCTGCTGTGGTCCTCAGCTGAGGTGGACGGTGTTGAGGACTTCAGGGTGTGGTTCCCCTCACCCTCCATGCCACTGGGTCTCTCAGACTCCTCAGTCGCTGGCCCAGGCTGGCTCTGCGGCTCCTCCTGTTCCGTGGTGCTGTCTGCTGTGCCCATGGATATATCTGCATATAAGTAGGAAATGAACAACCACATTAGTTCCCTGCAATTACTGCACACAACACTGTAAATACACCACATCACAGGCCATGCCCTGGTATCCTTAGCTGATATGTGCTCAAAATGCACACATAGGTGTACATATGGCATATACACAGTTGTTGAGCATGCAAATGACCATGTACATGTACAAGTACAGTACTATTGACATACATCACATCGCATGCCAATCACTCAGTACAGGGGTCTGGATGAATGTATGCCCAGACTCACATTTCACAAGCTTGTGATGCCTAGCAGCACAACACACAATGATGTCCTTAGGTCCTGAAAGCTAATGAGACAATAGGGTGCATGGAGCACCTCTGACTCCAATGCAGGATCCCTCTTCTCAAGTCAATGCCCTGGCACAGGCATGCATGGTAAGTCAGTCTTCACAATCACAAGTCATGGGGCAATGCATCCGGACAACATCAGCCTGCACTGCGTCAAATTCATAGGCCGTGCCTATACCAAACTCTGCAGCTGACAAGTGCACCACTCGGTCCCCTGCCACACACTGTTCTTGGACTATGATGAACCTACATCACTCAAATCTGACATATGAGTGACTGCAAACACAACTACATGAATATGAGCACCTCACAGTCTGCTGACAATGACACACAGCTGCGTGAAAGTCACTCTTGCATACAGCATTGTGCACATTCAACTGAACACAACCCTATATGTTGCACAGGTATGATCACCATTGTCACAACTCAGATGTCCTGCTGACACTAAAATCTTCAATACACCAGTTCTCACAAAAAGGAAGCCACAACACAATGATATTGTGTCAGACACCTGATGGCACATTTCAGGAAGCACAATCAATAGGTCCATACACGTGAGTGTGAGTACAGACTCTCCAAATGCTGTGGAGTGGGCATGACTGACCAGGTAAACATAAAACAGTGTATTGGCCTGGACAGTAGGCAGGTGTCTGGACAAGTGTGACATACTTCCTAAACAGACTCCTGAGGACATTACATGGACTCACCTGATGCATGTGCATGTTTTAAGAACCCCATCACACATGTTGTGACCCAGACCAGCAATTTGAACACATATGAAAGGCACACTCAGAACACATGTCAGAGACCAGGCATAGTGCAAAGAATGGAACCACCCACGATGCACAGATCAGAGTCCCAGTAACATATGCTGTCCAGGACCCTCAGCATAGCTGAATGAAGGGACACAGTGCCCAAGTTAAAAAAGTCACAGACTGTAGGGGCACAACTGTGGATCAGATGAGGAGTGTGACTGACACAATTGAGGGACATGAGTCCTGGACTTCAAGACCAACGTAATGTGGTAGTATGACCATGCCAAAGAAATGCAAATGGCACGTCAGACATGTTTACATATCAGGCATGGACTTAGTCCCTCCTTGCTGCTGTCTGGCCTTCAATTGCCCATTCATGTCCGGGAAGACCACCGCCAGAATCCTGAGCATGTGGGAGGTCAGGGTCCGGTGTCCACCCCTATGGCTATGTGGCTGGACCCTCGCGATCCCCTGGGTCCAGCCACATAGGTCCTGCCACCTCTTCTGGCAGTTGCGCATCCGGCGCTTGTAGACCCCCACTGATTGGACTGCCTGGTGATGGTCAGCCAGATTTCTTGCTTCTGGTGGGCATCAACCTGTGAGGATGACAAAGTGAAGAGGACATTACAACACATGCCACATAATTGTGCTGCATACAGTTGAAAATACATGTAGTCATCACAAAGCTAAAAGAGGTACACAGGTATTGGGCCCATATGAATGTGCATTTGTGATGTAGGTCTGACATGGCAACACTGGCTAGGAATTTAGGGCTAGCACTCCTGCACTACTGCAGCAGAACACCTGTTCATCACATGTACCCACTTAAATAGGTAGCTGAAAGTACTCAGTGCATATGCCTCACACTGCTGTGCACACTTCCATAAAATGATAGGCAGTTGAGTGCACACTCACCTTCTCCCCTGGTTTCCCATACAGCTTGGTGTACTCTGGGAGGACCCCATGCAGCAGGGCCTGGTTCTCCTCCTCAGTGAATGCTGGGGCCCTCTCCAAAGTATGTGCCATTGCAGAATCCAGAGGAAGCACAGACAGCAGCAGCAGAGGATTTGGGAAAGTGGTCCTGTAGCATGTAGTGCAGGCAAGTGAGCTCCCTGGGGGCCTGCCAACCTTAAATCAGTGTTGCAGAGGCAGATTCTGTGACATTGTCCCTCACTGATAGGCCAGACACAGTTGCATTCTATGAATCTGTCCAATCCATGGAATTGTAAGACTCCTACACGTCTTCCGCATCGTTCAAATCACTCACTTTCAGGACGCCCTAGGATTGCAACATTGTTGTACGCATCAAACTGTATTTGCCAGCGCACGACTCAAAGGTTTTTGATTTTGCGTCCGTCTCCATGACAGCCCATTGCCAATGAGTGCGCACGGCTTGGTAAACTGACTATCAGACTCATATTCTTTTAACAAGACACATCAGTCTGGATACGATTCTATGGACTATGCGTGCGCACAGCTCAGTCCATGCCTGTACGACGCGTCTGCTTACAAGTCACCCGCGTCGGTTCACATGGTAATCAATGGCTGTCACCCGCGTCTGTTCACATGGTAATCAATGGCTAAGCCATGCACACGGCTCGGTCCAGAACTGCACAACGCGTCACTGTAGAAGTCACACGCGTTGGGTCACATTGCATACGCGTCCAACATGCAGGGACCGAGCTGTGAGCACGCATTGCCCATTGGCAATAATGTGATCCGATGTTGGTGACTCTAATGCATACGCATCGTGCAGTCAATGGACAAGGTGTTAGAACTACTCGGTCCATGCATGTACGGTGCCTCAGCATACAAGTCACCCGTGTCGGATCACATTGGTGTGACTTTCAGACGGTTTACACGCAGATTTCATTCCCATGGCCACATCTTCAACCCCACAGCATATCCCACACTGCATCACATGGCATGTAAGGCTGTATCACCTGTGTGTGTATGGGGGGGCAACATTTCTATTCTTGAATGGCACTTAGGTCAAGCCACTCCCAGGCTGGGCAGGAGTTCATGGGGACAGATTATTTTTGGTGTGGTGCACCTCACAAATGTAATGTCAAAGTGTTGGCTTATGGGCATGAGTAATGGACACAGTACTAGTTTGGAGATGTGTATGACCTGTCACATACACCAGGGTTGCATGTCCTGTACGTCACAGCCGGACCAATGGCTACAATCATGATCTACCCACACAGTTTGTGTGCATGTTGTGTCTCTGATGTTTGTGGTTCCATGTGCCCAGTGTGAGACAGGGTCCACCATGTGCCTTGTGCAAGCAATTTCATGCTGTGTGTGTATGTAAGGGGCATCCATGTATGGCCTGCAGGGACCACAGGGGCCACTGTGTGACTCATTAATGGTTGTGTGATGTCCATGATACAACATGTCATTCCAGTGCACATGTGGCAATACAGGGACCATGGCTTTTTCCCTGACATGGAGTTGTGATGCCTGTGAAACAGCAGTCCTCCCCTGTCACTGTGTTGTGTGTTTTGAACATGACAGCAGTCCATGGGTACTGTGCCACAGCCCCATGATTTGCCATTGCACCCCAAGAAACTCATGCACACATGTTGCTTTATATGTGAGATGATGGGCATGAAGGTGACATATGTGTCCATAATCAACCACACACCTTAGTTAATTGTGAATAGCTATGATGTAAAATGTGTTTTTTTGCAAGATGAGTGCCACATGGATAGCTGAATATATGATGTTACTTTGCTCATCTCTGTACTGCAGGGCCCCAGCAGTCCATAGACCATTCCCTGACCTCCAGACCATGGAAGAACGCGACAGCATCCAACGGTACCGCTTCACCAGGGGCATGATCAATGAGTTGGCAGTTGGCACCAAATCTGTTACCTGACCGCACATACCCAACAGCACTGACACCAAAGGTGAAGATAATGGCAGCCCTGCACTTCATTGCCACCGGTACCTTCCAACACACTGTGGGTAGTGTTGGTGGTATGTCACAAACTATGTTCAGCCGTGTGCTACGAGATGTCTTGGAGGGGATGTTGACTCACCTAGACTCGTACATAAAGGTTCCTACACCGGGTCAACTCGCAGAGATCAAGGATGCCTTCTATGTACTGGGGAGGATGCTAAAAGTGATTGGCTCAATTGATGGCACACATGTGGCCCTGATACCACCACAGGCACAGGAACAGGCATACCGCAAACATTACCACTCCATCAATGCTCTTGTGGTATGCCTGGCAGACATGGTGATTACACATGTGTGTGTACGTTTCCCTGGTCGGCCCACGATGCCTACATCTTGAGGAGGAGTCGCATACCGTTGATGATGTCACAGATACCAAACCAGCGTGCCTGGCTTGTTGGTGTGTACTGTTTACCATTGTGTGTGTTTAGCAATGTTGTCTCCCACCCCCTTACAATATTCAACTAATGAGTGATTCTTTGTATGTAGGTGACTCTGGATACCCCAACATGCCATGGTTGCTGACACCCCTGAGGAACCCTGTGACAGCATCCGAGATGCGCTACAATCAGGCACATGGCAGAACCAGGCGAGACATCAAGGGTACCTTTGGTCTCCTGAAAAGCTGCTTCGGCTGCCTGGACAAGACCGGAGGGGCACTCCCATATCAGCCTGCAAAGGTGTGTAAAATCATCATTGTCTGCTGCATGCTCCACAACATGGCAGTACGGAAGGAGGTGCCTCTCATCCAGGACTACGACAACCAACATACACCATCTGTGGAGGATCCTGGCCTGGGCCACGAGGCCAGTGATGATGATGAGGGTGACGTCCGCACACAGCTCATCAACAACTTCTTCAGCTGAAGGTGAGTTCACAGGGTTGTCATGTCAATGTCCTGAGTGAGCCTGTGATGCGTTTGTGCAGCTGAGTTGCTGTTAGAGTTTGTCCGTGTGGTACTTGACTTGAAGCGTGCAGTGATGTGTCTTGTCAGATGGTATGTAGTTCACAATGGTGTTGACATGCTAAGTTGTTAGTGTGTAGGTTTCTTGCATTTCCATCCTGTTCTAGTGTGCTTCTGACTGTGTCTCATTTCTGTCCTTCCCCAAGGTACTTTGCCAGTTGCTGGGGCAAGTCTGACACCGACAACCAGAATCCACCCTTAAAGCACAATTTGACAGCACTTGGTGACCATGTGTCCACTGTCATGTGGATTCACCTTGATATTGTTGTGTATTTGTAATCGGCTGGATGGGGATAGGTAAGAGGCGAGTCTTGGTAGGGTTTAAACTGGGCTTTATTGAGCGGTCGGGAGGTAGTCCGACGTGGAGATCTGCTTCTTTCTCTCCTACTCTTGGCAATCACTCCTTCTTCTCGCCTTCGGTTGGTCCCCCTTCTTCCACTGCCGTCGGTCTCCATCGTGGCCCCGACTCCACCGAAGGAGAGAAGCAAAAACAGAGGATTGTATCAAGACAGGTTCACCCAGTAGTCAGTATCAGGGAAGGGGGGTGAGGAATCACACAGTGCACCGTTAACTATCGGGCCAGTGAGGGATGTGCTGAAGGGGTTTACTCTAGGGGTCTGGGGCTACGCTGCGTTTGTTCCGCATCCACCCCGCAAATCTGTCACGCACCTCTGTTAGCCACGCCCCTCCGGGGGAGTGGCTGGGCGAAGCGTGGATCCGTTGGCCTCCTGGCTCTGATGGTCCCGATGGTCGCCTTAGGAACCTCAGGAGTCTGCTTCCCGGCGTCGGCTCTTCTCTCTCCGTATGAGTCACTCCGGCTGTTGCCTCTGGTCTGGACGCGGCTCTCGTCTCCAGGAACCCTCCCGCGTCGTCTCCCGCTCCGTCCTCTGAGGTTGCTTTTCCTCGGCCTGGACCTGCCGTCGCTTCCGTCCGTCAACTCTCCTCTCCGCACTCTCCTCCGTCCTCCTGTTGAATCACCTCCTCCGCTTTACCGCTCCACGACACTCCACTGCTCCACGCCTCACCGCCACTCCAATCCTCTCTGACCGCTCCTCCGGTGTATAGACACACCTGGTCTTGGGGAAGGGCTTCCTTTATGGTATGTGTGGGCCTCCTCGTGCAGCATACCTGGCCAGTTAAAGGGACCGTGTTCCCATTCCTCCTCGTCGCAGCTGTAGGTCTCTTCCACTCTGTGCCATGTCGGGGCTTCCGCTGCCTGGGGAGACAAGAGGGGGGGTCACACATTACGGGTTCACTCCTGACCACCGGGGCCGGGGGCCCCTCGTCCTTGCTACAGTATTAAACTTGTTTCTGTTTTGTAATGAACCTGGGGTCCACTTAGGTATGTGTGTTGTCTGTCTTCACACATCTGACTGACATTTGGTTACCTCACCTGTGGGCTTGTTGGCAGTGACTGTGGGAAGGTGTGGTGTCTGTGCATTCCACCGTATATCTGGAAACCATCTTTGTAGGCAATATGTCACATGTCCATGGTGAGTATGTGTTGTGGTGCCCTATTGGTGTGTCTCCCTCATAGGTGTCACATCAACATGAGTCACATAACGGTAATGACATTGCTGTAGTAGTCAGCATGCACTGTGTACTTCGGCATTTCATCATCTCTATGACACATACCAAGTTTGAATCACAACATAGGCAAGTATAGTGTAATAGTTAGTTTATTTACATACATGTGTGGAGATAGTGCTGTACATGAGGTTTAGAATCCAAAGTTCACAGATGAGTTTGAAGTATTGATAGATGAAATGTCCAGAGTGAAGTCCACATTCATCTTCTACATTAGTACAACATGGAGCCTCCATGTCATAAGGGGCGTAGCTAGGAAGCCGATGGAGCAGGCTGTGTGAGCGCCGAGCTCCGCACGGATCCCCACATTTACCCTGACCAAGCATGATACCCTGGCGGGTCGGAGGGTGCTGGGGCCTGGCCAAGGGGTGCTGAACTTACCTGACACTCGCACAGCTGCAAATTGGGCGCTGAATCGTGATCTGGGCTAATCTCTCGGCGGAGGTCCCTGGCTCCATGGCGGCACAAAATGGCGGAGGAGCTACTGAAGGAGACCCGAGACTGCGCTGGAGGCTGGTGAGAGCTGCCGTCTGAGGACAAGACACTGTGCGTATCGGAGAAGGTCCTTGTTGGGACTCCTGCCGTGGGCTGGACGAAACCTGAGAGTCAGAGCAGGGAAGGAGGAAGAGCCCTGCACCTTGGAGGCACTCAGCGGAAGCTGACTGCTGGGTGGGGCGGTCTGTGTCCGGCTGCGAGGTGCCGGGATTCTGGAGGGCTGAAGCTGTGCCGAGTGGGCAGGTGTCGGTGCAGCGGAGGGACTGGTACCGGACGCCATTGCGGAGGCTGTGGTGCCACTGAGCCGGCTGAGGTGAGTGGGGCGCAATCGAACCCGGGCCCCCGGCTGCGACGGCGGAGGTGGGCCTGTGGGGGGCAGTCGCGGCCTGCGAGCCGGGGCGCGCGCGGGGAGCGCGCCAATACAGAAACAGTGAGCCCCGAGCAGGGGGAACCTTAATTATGCCATAAGGAGAAACGGAAGAGGAGGGGGTAGGAGACCCCTGCGGACTTCGCAGACTTTGGCTGGGCCACAAGTGGCCCCGTGCAGTGAGCTGTCGGTGCAGTCCCTGAAACGCATTTTGCAACATTACTGCGCCAGTTCGGTCCTTTGGGGAACCGGAGTCTTCTGGTGGGCCTGGACCCCACTCCTGGACGGCCCCCGATGGGGATGGAATAGTGCCTGAATCAGGGTTGGTTGATGCACGCCGGGTCGTGGCGCATGATTCCCTGGCAGTGCACTCTTTTGAGACTTGGTGGAATCTGAGAGACTGAATGTACACTGCCCTGATAAGGCCTGCGGCTGTGGGGGACTTTGTTGGCACAGCTTCCAAAGTGTCCACATCTATAGTCCCTCTCTAACTGCGGCTGGGCAGGAGCATGAAGCACGGCGCATCATTTGGATGGAGCTGAACGGAGCGGACCCACGCCTGTAGGCTGCAAGGCCGTGCTGCCATAGGACCGCAAACCTCCGACTTCATGAGATTTGTGCCACTGTGGGAGGAATTGACCTACGCGGAGGTGGGCCGGCGGGCTGTGTCTCTAGGTGTGAGTTGCTGTTCCACCAAGGCTGGGTCTTCGGCCAGCACCCATGTGAAGGATATCGCAGATCGGTTTCAGCCCTGGACTCGCCCGCGGTGCTCTCAACCACTGGATGACTCTTGGGATTCTAAGCACGGTGACAAGTCTTCAAATAATTGCACAGGGTCTGAAGAGCCAAAGCATGGGGAAACCCAGAGGGAAACAGGGTGGCGCACCACAAACATCAGACGGCGAAGCGCCAGAGACTGACAGAGGGGCAATCTGGAGGTGCCGCAGGACCCCGCAATGCAGCAACAATTTGATCGGATACTAGCAGCAATTGCTGACTCTCGCACAGCCTTGCAGCAAGATATTGCACAGGTGGCAACGGGACTGGGCCTGCTGCGAGGGGATCACTCTAAGTTATCTGATAGGGTAAAACAGGTGGAGGCAACTCTACAAGAAGTGGCGCCGGCCCAAAGCGCACTGGAGAATAAAATGACGAATGCCCTGGATCGAATACAGGCCTTGGAAAGGGGTACCGAGGACTTGGAAAGTCGGAATCGGCACAACAACATTCGTGTGGTTGGCCTGCCCGAAAAAGTGGAGGGGACGGACATGGTGAGGTATCTGGAGAACTGGCTGAGGACCGTGGTGGCAGCTGAGGGGCTGTCGCCCTTCTACACCTTAGAGTGAGCACATAGTATGCCTGCGAAACCGCCGCAGCCGGGCTGTCCTCCCTGACCGGTAGTGGCAAGACTACTGCACTACAAGGATAAGGACTTTTTACTCCAAAAGGCACGAACAGAAGGCCCGTACCAAGTGGAGAATGGCAAAGTGGCTATCTTTCGGGATTATACCGTGGAGACTCAGCGCCGCCGTGTATCTTTCCGGGCAGTTAAGAAAGAGCTGAGATCGGAGGGCCTCCAATATTCCTTGTTATTCCCAGCCAGATTGAAAATAATGTTGGACGGCAACACCCATTTTCACGATAGCCTGGAAGAAGCATGGACCTGGTTGGAAGCGTATCGAGCTGGAACTGAGCTGCTGACGCAGCGCCCCAGGAACCGTCCGGGGAATCTCTTTGTTGAAAGTCACAACGTCTTCTACGCCGTCGACAGGGTATGCAGAAACCATCTTCGTCCCTGACGGAAATGGAGAGGCAAGAGGTGCTGAGGGCAGTGACTGCTTTGTCGGTGGAACAGCCGTTGCAGTCGCATGAGAGCACTGATTCGGAGAGAGACAAGGCACAATGGGACACTGAGGCTTCGGAAGCAGGAAGCATATGGTTGCCGCACATCACCCCGGCCACAGCAGATGGACTAATGGACGAATGAGGTTTGAGGGGCTACTCTGGGAGCTGCAGTGGGGGAAGCTTTGGTGTTGGGGCCTGTCCGGGGGGGAGAGCAGCATCCGCTTACTGAACAGGGGGAGCATTGAGAAGTGGTTCAATGGTGGTCCGCTCGTCCAGTATCCAATAGCTTGGCATTTTGTGTGGGGGACAACGGGTATGCCAGAGGTACAGTGTACAGTTAGGGGATTGAAGTGGGAATACTCATTGTGCTTGAGTAGTCTCCCGTTGGCTCTAGGCACCCCCCCCCCCATTGCCCTTAAGGCACGACCACAAGGAGTACTGGTGGACATAGGAGTGAATTAGTTCTTGTTTTGGGAAAGTTTGGATGGGAACTAGCTATGTTAGACAACGGCCTGTTTTAGAGGGGTTGGGGGGAGGAGGGGGGAGTATGTATGTAATGTAAATGCCATTTGTAAAGCGCACAGCTACCTCCAACGGAGGTGCCACAGCGCTGTCCGTATACCGCTTAGGAACCCTTCCTGGTTTTTCCCTGTGGAATGTCCACTCCTGGGCACCCCCAAGGTGAAGCCAGACATCCCAGCGCTGTTGGGGCCATTGTGGAGATTAAGCAAGCTATTGCCCAGAGTTGCAAAGTGGGACCCATGATTAGAATAGGCACCGAGGCGAGAATTATCAGGTCCGAGGAAATTGAGCCCAAGACCCGCCGAGGCGGGTATTGAACCCTTGTCCCGGACCAGACCTCTGCATCAGGGTCTGCCGCTCTAACCATTTGAGCCACACTTCTCCAGGGAAAACAGTTGGGGCTTTGGGATCACCGGTGTGCTCATACAGGTAACGGAAGGGTCGTACAAGTTGATTCACGATGATGGGGACAGTACCTGAGCTGCGATGTATTACTTGGAATGTACACAATGAAGAGGCGCCAACTTATTTGGTCAGGAGAGGGGTTCATATTGCATTACTCCAAGAGACGCACCTCACTAAAGCGGAGGGTCAAGCCTTGCAGATAAGGAGGAGGGGGCAGGTGTTTAGTACAGCCTACTTGGCATTTTCAAGAGGAGCACTGGTTTGGATAAGAGCTGGGGACCCCTTTCAGGTAACCAAACAAACCATAGATCCGGAAGGAAGATTTGTAGCGGTAGTGGGGCATCTCTATGGGAGTGACATAGCACTGTGTAGTATCTATGCCCCAAATGTAGATCAGGCTCGATTCCTGGAGCACATATCTGGCACGCTAGCACATTATTTTACGGGCCCCTTATTGATAGGAGGGGATTTTAACTCGATAACGGGCGTCATTCTAGATAGTTCATATCCCCCCTACCAGATTCCCCGGTCCATAGGTTATCCAAATATAGATGGGATTGGCAAAATAGATGGAATCTTGTTGATGCATGGAGACTTCATCACCCGCGAGATCAGGATTATTCCTACTTCTCGGCATTACACGAACTTCATGTTTGGCTAGATGCGATATTATGTTCAGGAACCATAATGTCCTCCATAATTCACTCTGAGTATCTCACTAGAACACTGTCCAACCACAATCCGTTGCTGGTTCGTATGCATTGGACACTAGAAAAGTCGGAAATCCTTACTTGGAGATTGCGGCCCGAAACATTAGATGACCCGGTTTTTAAGGAGGAAGTTGGTGAAGGGATAGGGAATTATTTTAATGAAAACACAGGGACGGCATCTACTAGAGCAATGGAGTCCGACGCCTTCAAGGTTGTAGTGAGAGGGCTGTGTATTAGTAAGTATGTAGGAGTGAGGAAAGTGCTGTTACAGGATGTGGAAAGAGCGGAAGACATGCTGCGAAAAGCTGAAAGGGATAGACCCGAACACCCAGAAAAGCAAAGAGAGGTGGTGGAGGCTAAGGAGGCAGTAGCTGCTGAAATAGAAAGACTCCGGTGCTTTGATTATAAGAAATATGTTGTAAAGGCACATGCGGAGGGAGACAAAGCGGGGACCTTGTTGGCCAGGTTGGCCAATACTTCCCCGCGCGGTACCCCGATTTTAGCATTGACGACACGGGGCGGATGTCCAATATATACCCAGAGTGGGATTAACACGCGGTTCTTATAGTATTATGCAGCCTTGTTTGAGAGTACACTGGAGGCAGGGGATGAAGACATCGAATCCTTCTAAAGGAACATACCCCTCCCGCAGTTAGAGGAGGAACAAGAGAAGCAATTGGGCAGGATATTACAATTGAGGAAATTAGAGGCACAGTTAAACATATGGCTCATAATAAAACGCCGGGAGTAGATGGGTTGCCAATAGAATTTTACGCGCATTACGTAGATTTGTTGGCCCCGAGGCTACTGGAGGTCTACAGGGAGGCGCGTGACCGGGGACATCTCCCTATGACCATGCGCGAGGCTCTGGTAGTTCCATTATTAAAGCCAGGGAGGGAGGGCACAGACACGATGGCTTTTCGCCCATTGTCAATGATGTCCACGGACTACAAGATTTTGAGTCGGATCTTGGCGTCACGCTTGCTTCAGTATATGACCAGATTGTTTCACGGAGACCAGGCTGGGATTATCCCAACTCGAAATACAGCCACAAATACACTGAGGTTACTACGAGTGCTGGGTGAGGACCACCTTGACTACCCACAGTCCACAGTGCTTTCCGTAGATATAGAGAAGGCTTTTGGCAGCCTAGACTGGCCCTATCTGTATAAGGCAATGGGCTGTTTTGGGTTAGGAGAGTCTTTCATAGGATGGACGAAAGTGTTGTATACCTCGGCAGTGGCAAGGGTGAAAGTTGGTACAATGATCTCTCCCCAGTATCAAGTATCACGTGGGACGAGGCAGGGCTGATCACTCTCCCTGTTGCTGTTCGCGTTAGCCATTGAACCGCTGGCGGCATATGCTAGGCTGGGGCAAAGGTATGAGGGGTTGCCTTTCAGAGGCAATCAGCAATATATCTCGCTATATGCGGATGATTTGTTGATGTTCCTGGCTGATACTGGGGGGGCACCGGAGGGTGCGGCAGAACTGCTATCGGAGTTCGGGGAGATATCGGGATTGGAAGTGAATTGGACTCAGACATGCTTGTTTCCCATGACACCTGGAAGGGTAGTACCTGCCTTAAAACGGAAGATACGCTGGGAACCGACCTGCCTGGCGTACCTTGGTACGCATATTTACCATGAAGCCAGTGCCATTCTGTAAGGGAATATTGGTAGGTGTATACGAGCACTTCGAGGTAGCATAGCCTTCTGGAGTACGCTTCCTTTGTCAGTGACGGGAAGGGCCGCCTTACTTAAGATGGTGGCATTGCCACAGCTATTATATTTTTTTAGGACTTGGCCCATATGGATACCGAGCTCAATGTTCAAGTTGCTCAATACTATGATAGTAGGATTTCTTTGGGGCACTGGGAAAAGGAGGGTGGCACTAAAAACAATGACAAGACCGAAAGATGAGGGAGGTTTAGCGGTTCCTGATCTAGAGCTTTATTATATAGCGGCCCAGCTACAGGTCCTTACGCAAGCAGTGGCACTAGAATTTAGGGGCCCGGAGGACGTGAGGGGTAAAGGAATACCAAGACACATCATATCCTTTATAATATTACAACAAAGGCTTGACCTTAGGGCTCTAACCCTGGAGGAGAAAACAATACGATTGTGTTGGAATAGGAGTCAGCGGAGGGCAGGGGTGACACATCCCTACGCCCCTGAAACCCCATTGGGGATGGTTACAGCACTGCCCCATGGTGGAGACTGGACGTCCTTGCTTGAGTGGGAACAGGCTGGGGTGCAGGTGCTGGGAGATTTATACGAGGACGGTGAATTAGTAACATTCCAGGCCTTACAGGAAAGGTTTGACCTTACCAGAGGGGGATTCCTGGTACATGCTGCTCTGGCGCGGGCGCTTCAGAAACATTGGAAGGAGGGATTAGCTGAGCCCAAAACAACGATGGCATGTCAATATGTTGTGATGGCAGCAGGTACATTTAAAGCAGTTACATGCCTGTATCGGCGAATGCTGGATGAGGGGTTGGCTCCGCTAGACATGTTCCGATTGAAATGGGAGGTTGGAATCGGGAAGCCCATCCCAGAATCGGACTGGAGACATATGCCCTGGGCCTGGAAAAGCACTAGAAATGCATGATTCCAGCTGGGGCACTTTTACATAATAAACAGAGCGTACCTTACCCCTGGCAAGATTAAAAAATACTTCAAGGCAGACAGTGCGGCATGCCCCAGATGCTCAAGGGAGGCAGTAGAACTAGAAAATATGTTATGAGACTACCAGAAACTGGGGAATTATTGGTCTGGAATAGGAGAATTATTAAGTTCAGTCACTGATCGCCAGATAGATTTTAACATAGCCACATGCATATTGCACTGGTTCCCCCATACCTCCAAGACAAAGGTAACAAGTACATTCGTAGATATGGGGTTGCTGCTGGCAAAGCGCGAAATCACCTCACACTGGAAGTCAAAAGAGGGACATAGCAGCAGGAGATGGAAAGCGGAAATGATTAAATGGGCAGGCAGTGAAAGTAGTGTTCGGTTTCAGCAGGCGAGACGCTTTAATAATGAGAAAGCTCTGGATGCTGCAAGTGCGTGGGAGGGGTTGGTGCAAGCCATGACTGACCGGCAATAAGTGGGGGAGACGCCACGGGGGGTCCCAAATTAGACAAAAGGTAAAATAGCCACTGCAGGAAGTTCTGGTATTTGACTTTTATGTGATACAGGATGTAGTCACAACAAATGTTTTGAACACACCGGTGATAGAGGGAGGGGGAGGGCAGTTGAATGGTTGTGGGGTTAATAACGGATTACTGTGGTATTGGAAGTATAAGGCTTGGGATTTAATATAGAATTCCCGAAGTGGGAACATCCCCTTGCTGTCACCTTAGGGAAAGGAATTATTGTAATATATTGTCTATACTGTCCAGCTCGCATGGGTCAGGGCTACAATGGGGGAGTATAGATGGAAGAGATGTCATTAATTATGGCTTAGTAATTTCACATGTTGTAAAACCAATAAAATCTGTTTTAGAAAAATGGACCCTCCTTGTCATGTTGAAGAGTTGTGCCATGTACAACAAGGTGAACGCTTTGCACACAAAGATCAATATCCAAAACAGGTTCTGGGTTCCTGGGGAATGTGCAGGGACAACTGTGGCTCACTTGTCCTTCTTCGGACGACCCCTCCTCTTCTTCTGGGGGAGATCCTCGGGAGCAGGCGCCGACGTTGCATCGGACTCTCCACCTGATTCATCCTCCCTCCCTGTGGCATTTGCAGATGTTGCAAGAGATGTTGTGGACACACAGGGAGGTGTGGATATATTAGTGCTGATCTGGCGGAGACAGGTCAAGATGTCCATATGCACCGCTATAAGTTTGTCCCACTTGGCCTCCATGCATGCATGATGGGCAGCCTGCTCCTGTTGCATGTCCTTGAGGACCCCCACTACCTGGCTGAATCCTCCGGTACTATCCTGTACCGGTTGGGGGTCATCAGGCAGTCCAGGCCCCTCTGCAGACCGTGACCTCTGCCTAACACCACTCCCACCACCCCTAGACACACGGCCTGTACCTGTGGTGGCAGGGACAGTTGAACCGGGGGGCCCCTTGGGTGTTGCTACTGGTGTCATTGTTCATAGCATCCTTGGTGGCCGAGGCCCCCTTGCTGCTTGAACTTGGTCTCCTAGGTCTGTCCGTGTTGGCGGGGGTGTTAGGTCTGGGGCCAGATGGTGTTGTCGTGGCTGCAGGTGGTGCAGGTGTTCCTGATGGTGGGGCTGCCTGATGACTCACACTGCAGGTGCAAGGTTGATCGTCTTCATCCGAAGAGGACAGAGCCAGATCCACACCAGAGAGCTCATCCTCCACCAGAGTCTGGGCCAGTGACTCTTCCTCACTTGCTGCTGTTTCACCGGTGGCACCTGTGTTTGGAAGAGACAGACATTGTCAGTTATGTTACTACCGACATCAATGGTTGAACTATGTATGTTACAACAGGGAGGGAGTAAGAGGTACTGATACATTCATCTTGCAATGAGTAGTACTAACAATGAAGGAGGGGGCAAGGGATCACTCATCCTGTGCAGCCATGGTATGTACATGATTTCATTCCTCAGTAAATTCCCTCCTATACGTATCCAGGAATGGGGGCATGCTTCTTGGATTGCCGCCTCAGTGTACTTTAGCTGCATTTACTTTGGTTCACCTTCATTGCACATATGATGTGCCTCCACCTGGAGGTAGACTGGCTGCTTTCCCAGTAGTGTCCAGAGGAAATATTAGCTCTAGGATCACATGGGGCTGCTACATATTGACCAACAGTGACCAACCCTGGCGCGGTGTATCAGTAGCTGGATCCACACACACAAAACCTTTGTTTGTAACTTCATACATCACAATGTTCAACATTTTACCTTTGCCTTTGGGTGTTGTGTGTGTTTTTGACTCACAGCACTTGAGCACAAACATACACTCTAAGTTTTCTCCTCTGGGCACTACTGGAGAACCAGGCAGGTTACCTCCAGGTGGAGGCGCAGCATATTTGCAACAAGGGGGAGCCAATGATGCTGCTGCTAAGTACACTGATGCGGAAAAGCATAATATCACGCACTACACATATGTACATATGTGAGGCTTTCAATGTAGGCAACACAATCAGTTATGAACCAGGTTGCACAGGAAGAGTAGACCATTCACCCCTCCTTGATCTTTGTAACAATGTTTGATATGCATGACATTTGCAACGTGACGTCAGGGTGTATGCCTGAATACTGCATTGTCTTCAGTCGTCACAGACAGAGATTGATGTTGTGGTAGCACTTTGTCCTGCCAACATGAAGCCTTTCAATGTGCATGTTAATGTGTGTACATTCCCAGCTCATGTATGGATTTCCATGTACATGGTCATTGTTACTCAAGGGCCATCAGGTGGCTAACACAGGAGGGTGATCCCTGTTAACATTTGATTCTGCTTCCCTGTGAGGGTGTGTGCCTGTGCTGACAAGATGGCTGACAGTGGAGTCCTGGTGTTTGTTACTGGCCAATTCCCAGTAGAGATTTGTGCTGCCCACAACAGAGCCCACTCCCAGAGTTCTTGCCAGCCCATTTCCAGCCCCTCTGAGGAGAGCATGGTTCAGTGTGAGCTTGCTGGCCCATTTGGGTGGGTGGGTATTGTGAGTGACTGCAAGTCCCAGCATGCTCTTGGCTACACCCCCTTCCCAGCATGCCCTCACTTCCCTCCTTCTGACTCTGTTTCCCTGTGAGGGTGTGTGCCTGTGCTGACAAGATGGCTGACAGTGGAGTCCTAGTGTTTGTTGGGTACCAATTCCCAGTGGAGCTTTGTACTCCCCAAAACATTGCCCGGTCACAGAGTTCTTGTCAGTCCTCCCCACCCCATGTGAGGTGAGCATGGTTCAGTGTGAGCTTGCTGGCCCATTTGGGTGGGTGGGTATTGTGAGTGACTGCAAGTCCCAGCATGCTCTTGCCTACACCCCCTTCCCAGCATGGCATCACTTCCCTCTTTCTGACTCTGCTTCCCTGTGAGGGGGTGTGCCTGTGCTGACAAGATGGCTGACAGTGAAGTCCTGGTGTTTGTTGGTAGCTAATTCCCAGCAGGGCCTTGTGCTCCCCACAACATAGCCCACTCCTAGAGTACTTGCCAGCCCATTTCCAGCCCCTCTGAGGTGAGCATTGTTCAGAGAGGTGTTGATGGTGCACTTGTGAGGGGGTGCATTATCTGTGAAAACAACACCATCATGCTTTGGTATACACTCACTTCACAAGCATACCCACTATTCCTTCCTGTCAGTCAGCTTCACTGTGAGATATTGGTTGTGGTGGCAGGGATGTCTGACAGTGTTAACTGAGGTTAGTGCCACTGCCTTGCCCTATTTGTTGGTAGGTTTGTACAAGTCATGACACAGTTACAAATCACTATGATGTGGCCATTATTGTGTTTGTCTGACTAGCATACACTTCTTGGGCAGATTGTCTTTTGTTTACTGGGCCTTTGTTATCAGTGCATAGTTTCACTGTCCCCTTAACGGCGATGTGTGTGTATTGCGACACAATATTGGGTATATTGGTTGTGTACTCACCAGGCTCTGGTATGTCAGGTAGGCCATGGATGTTCTCTGGTGGTAGGATGTCCCGCACCTTCTCCTCCTAGGACCTGAAGTAGACTGGTTTGGCAGGAGGGCCATTGCCTGTGACCTGGCTCAAAGCGTGTTACTTCTGAAGGAGCTTCTTGACCCTCCTGCGCACTTCATACCACCTGTTCTGGATGTCGGTCTTTGTGCGATACGCTGGTGCTTGTGTGTTCACCTTGTCCACGATCCTGTCCCACATCCTGGTTTTCTGTGACATGGGGGCCCTTTGTACCAATGCGCCACACAAATGTGGCTCCACTCGGAGGATATCATCTACCAATATTTCTAACTCTGTCTCTGTGAACGGTGGATTCTTCTTAGGGGGCATTGTGATGGGTGGTGGTAAGGAGTGATGTGGGTGGATGTGTGGGTGCAAGTGAGGGTGGGAGGGTGGGTGTCTGTTTTTGTAGGTGTATGTGTGGGAGCTTTTGGAGGGTGCTGATGGTGAGTATGTTGTGTGATGGGTGAGTTGTTTGTGTGTCTGTGGTTGGTGCCTCAAGTTGTTCTGTGCTAGCTGCTCTGTTGTATTTGCAAAGAATCATGGTAGTGTAGTGTGGCCTTTTTATAGGTGGAGTTGTGGGTGTGTCTTTATGTTTTTTTTTATTTTTTTGTGTATTTATTGACTTTGTCATGGCTTGACTGGTCCTTTTTTGTGTTTTTGCCATTGTTTTTGGTGGGCATGTAGGAGACATTCTTCTGACCAAGTTGGACACTCATGTTGGCTTGTGCGGGCTGCTCCGTGTCTTTCACGCTGATTGTGTTCTGTGTTGCATGCGAGTCTATTGCTTTGGTCTCTCTCACTTCAGGTACATTTTTGGTCCGGGTCGGTCGTGCGTCTTGAGTTCTGTGCAATTCCGTCGGATTTCATGCGTTTAGCATCGTACTGTGCGGCTCGGACGTCGCGGGTATGTATCAGTCGGGTTCATTCCGGGTTCGGTTCGGTCGGTGCGGCTCGTGTCCATTTTCCGGCCGGGTGGCTGAATTTTGTACGGCTCGGTCGTACGGCTTGGTTTCCGTACGTCTCGGTTGTAAATCACGGGCTTTACATCGTACTGCAAGGCTCATATGGTGCATGTAGGTGTCAGTCGGACTCCGGTCCCGGTACGAGTCGGTCAGGCCGATTTCCGAACGGAATCGGAATCGGCCCCTCAGTGTTTCTCTGTATGGTTTTAACTCCCTCTTCCCCCCAAACTGAAGACGGTCCCGGCCGAGTATATGGTGCCTCAAAGCATTTTCACTTCTACTATTTGCCTTTTGCTTTGAGCTATTTACCAGGAGGGTAGTGTCTGTATGCCTTTTATCATTTAATAATTAATTACAATATTTGTATTATATAGCACTGAGCTTGTAGTCTGTTGACCACTGTAGAGAAGTTAGTTACAACAAAGCATGGCTGCGTTGTTAGCAGATTTGACGTGTGGTTGCTAGTATAAAAATAAAAATTGCATTTGTTTAAAAAGATTCAGGAAAGGAGCACACTTTACATGTAATGGGTCTGTACGGTTGGTAACCTCAACAGCACCCAAAAACGGATTGGCTCCCAATGTGGGATGCTGTTATTGGCTGACTGTGTGAAGGTTGTTTGTCTGCTTTGTAAATTGAGTGGTAAGGACATGAATTAGATAGAAACATTGGGCATGTTTATTTGCCTGTTTTTGTGTGGTCTTGGGGGAACAATTGTTGCTAGTTTTATTATTCTCGTGTTGTTTGCGCATTAGGAGCTATTAATTTACTTTACCCTCACTGTACAGCCTTGCCATCAGCTCAGCTAATAATTGGGCAATTAACATGGCTTAACACCTTGCATGCAGGATGTTAACCACGGTTAACATTCTGAGCAGCCGGCATTATAACAAAAATAGTAATTGAAGGTTCCTTTGCTCATGTCAGTTTCTCTGAGTTTTCTGAAGAGCAGGTGATGTGACGGAATTTGACTCCCTGTTGATGACGGATCGCAGACCACTCTCTGACCCACAGACATGAACAGAAGCCCAAGTTCACAAAACATTTCTTCCAGGTCAATCAGCCGTCTCCTAATCCTGCTTTCTGACAAGGCAAGCATTTGCTGAGCCACCACAATAAAAGCAGTGTTACACAAATAATAAAATCAACAAAAGACAGTGCAGTATGGAGCGTGCTCACCAGGCAAACATCACTCAGCCCACCTGCACTTGTACATTTCTTGAGCAACATCCTTCAGCAGCCTGAGCCGACCAACACTCTCTCTGAGCCTCTGGGGTCATGATTAGAGTAAAAGTCTTGTTTACGTGGGACTGACCGGAGCGAGGCGCCAGTAGCTGCATTTGCACATCAAAGCCACATAGGATAAAGGATTGGACCTTGCCAAGGTGGAGGCAGCAGGTATTTGACGGCTGGATGGCGGGACGTTGTGATGTGTGCGCGAACAGCCAATAAAAGAACATTGCTTGTTTTGATGACACTTTTTTTATAATTATCGCGGCAATAATTGTAAATATATTGCGGTCATCGCGCTAGTCAGCCGATTCCGTATTTTTTTCGTGATTCGCGAAATCACGAAAAGCAGGAGGGTCTGATTAGAGCCTTACTTTTGCAAACAAACTTTTTTCCAGCTTGTGCCTGCAGATAGCAGAAATCATTATACCTACCTCCAAAAGAGAATTACTCCTACCATTCTAAACCACGCTACAATCAGCCTGTTGCTAAAGCAACCATGAGCCAATCTACTGGAACTTGCTAACGTCCATTTATCAGTAAGATCGTCAAGTGTGAGATTAGACACCAACTCAAAGATTATGCAGGATCTAAGTTCATCCTGCATGATAGTCTTTTTTACACAAGGAACAGATACACATTCCACAATTGATAAGACCAACTATCCCCACTAGAATGGGGCAATCCCAAGTTCTTATCCCTTTTTGGCCTATATGCTGTTATGACTAATTGGACAATAAATACATGATTAAAGCACCTGGAAAATGGCTGGAATAACATTGGAGCCCTCCATTACTGTCATTCAGTCTTATTAAATGGCATCCAGCTAATTACATTTGGTTCAGAGTTTCCACTTTGAAATTAATCTGTCCAAATACAGTAGGGGCTGCAGTCCCAACGAAGAGGTACAAGCCAGAATCTGGCTCCCTCCCTACTTTTGACAAGTTTGCGCCGTTATCCATAATTGATACTCAAAGGCTCCTCATGTCAGCAAGATCAGGGTCATCATGGAGTCCATGGCGATCAGTACGTAATTTATAGACCCATTATTGTTCAAATAGGAGAAAGGGTCCACTCATGTCAGGGCGTGTTTGTGTGAGTTTTTCTAACACATACCACTTAATGTCGCCATCGCTGTGACCTGTTTCTATGTAGTGTTGTGTTAGACTGGTGGCTTATCTTTTGCACCTAATGGTGCTGCGGTGTTCCGTTATCCTAGTTTGTATCTTTCTCGTTGTAATGCCCACATAGAAGAGATTGCATGGACATTTGGTTATATACAAGGCATTCTTTTACAGTTCATTAGGTTTTTCAACTTTCATGGAGTATTTACGCCTATATTTAGGTCTGTTACTTTTCTTGTCAAGGGACACGCACTACAGTTTCCACAGGGTAAATGCCCAACTAGGGGTGGGAGGTTCCATAGTGTCGATTGTGAACTCTTCTCAAGGTTTCTTTTTGGGCGGGTGCGTACTACCAGGTCTCTTATACCCGTCCCTTTCTTAAAAGAGAACATTGGTTTCTCAATCATCAGGCCCCCGGTTGACAGTATTCTCCAGTTCTTCCTTATTATTTTTTTGAAAGGGCTTAGATAGTGTGTTTTATGTAGAGACACAGATTACATTACTTCTCAAAACTTGGATTTTTAATCTTTCCGACGACTGGACTAAAGCCTCCATCTAGCCTCCCCCCACCACTCTGTGACCTGGTTGCAAGGATTTTCAGCGCCATGATGCTCCTTCCGGAGCGAACGCCGCGCTCTATAAATACCCCTCCAAATACCAAATACATGCAATCCCACCATTGTTTTGAAGGGATGGAGATTAGAAAAGTAAATATTACACCATCCCCTAATTATATGAATTTTTCTCAATATTTGAAGGACTGGAATTAGAATTATCACAATGATATGTATTTACCTCAATATTTGTAGGACTGGACTTAGAATAGCAATTAAGCCCTCACCCAGTTATATACACTTACCCCTAAGGTTTTTTAGGACTGAAGTGAGAATAGTAATCATCCCCACCCCAATTATATGCACTTACACCACTGTTTGATGGATTGAAGATATTAAATATGCCCTACCCAATCATATGCACTTATCAAAATGTTGGTATGACCGGAGGTAGATTAGTTTATGCGATCCCCCTCAAGTATATGCACATATTTAAATGGAGTTATAATAGTAAATATGCTTCTTACCAAAATTATAAGCATTTATTTCATATTAGTTGGACTGGAATTAAAATATTGAACCTTTACAAGTAATATTTGTTTTTTATATGTTGTAAAATTTTAGTGAATGATTATGTAGTACATATTGTTTTTATGTTTATTTTGAATTTTGTTTTAATTATTTGATTTTTAAAATGTGGTATTTTTATGTCCTTAATTCATTAATTATTTTGTAAAAAAAATATATTTTCCTTTTGTTAGTTTAGTATACATTTTCACTGACACATTTTTGCTTCTTAAAATGTTTTAATAACAAAATATGTACTTCAGAATTTAGCATTTTTCTAAATATTATTTTGTATTTTTAAAAAGTCCAAAAAGCACTTTTTTACAAGGATGTGTGATTATATTTTTATGTTTAGGTAAATAATCATTACAAAAAGTGTTGTAAATCTTTTATTATTGATGTATGCTTTATCAAATATTTTCTAAAGTAATGAAATTCTTTAATTTTTAATATCTGTAAAAATACAATATATACATTTCTAAAGTCTAACTATTAAATCATTTCTAAATACGTAGAATATATTTTTACAAGTTTATACATTGTGAAAAGATATCAATTAGCATAAAGTACATTTACAAATTATTTTAAATTATATTATTAATATTTTGATTTTCAAAATGTCTGTGAATTCTACTGTCCTTTTTTCTAAGTCAATATTATTGTACTCCATATTTTGGTTGTAGACATTCTTGTGGGTCTATATTTTCGAATCAATAGATGTCATTTTAATTAAAAGTATAGGATCATGATATATATGTGGCTGATATTATATTGCAAATACTTTAGTCGGAACTAAACCACCACTCCAACCACCACTGCCACTGTAGGCCAGAAGCAGGAGGCCTGAAACCTTTTTATCGCATTTAATGACATTGAAAGTTTTCAGGTTGAGAAATTACCTGGAAACCTTTGTTGATTTAATTTGTTAGTAAGTGTTCACTAAACAGTAGATGTAGGTACATCCCAAAAGTCAGCTGCAATAAGCAGATTTTTCATCTAGAAACTGGACCATACGCATGGAATATCCATGAGAACATATGCAACATATGAGTCCAAAATACCACTTATGAATTTTTTTATTATTTACACAAGAAACTGGCAACAGTGATTGTAAAATAATGCACACAAAAATGTCTTGAGGTTGTGTAATTGCACATTTATCTATGTTTATGCAACTGTATCTTTTTTCTACACCCCTACTGATAATTGGGGATGATTTCTTTCCATTACTGCTCTGAAAAATAATGTTATCCTGCTCTTAACAGAAGTTCATCTCCAACCGGAGAAAAGTGTATGAACCCCAACAAACTTTCTAGATTACACCTCTATCTACCCCCTCCTCCCCCGATATGACTACTCCCCATCCTTTAAGAACCAAATACACATTTGTAATGTTACAGTAATAGAGGGTAATGTTAGAGAAAGTTAGGTGAATTTACCAGTTCAGCTTCAGGATTTCTGGATATGCACTTGTAAAACCAGACTTTTGTGTATGTGAGTTCAGTTTAAACACTGAAATTGCTTTGAGAATCTAGCCCATGATAACTAATATTTTTAATTTTAATAATCCGATCTGTGCTCATGGTAAATAAGTATCTGACTCAGGTTGGGAAAAACAGAAACTCTTACTTTATTAACAAGCTGCATGTTAAGCATAGTAAGCCGTAGTAATAGGTCAAAAGCCCTGGTATGAGCACAGTCGCCAGCAGAGCTTAGCCCTTTCCAAACTGGCAAAGGTTGAGCATCAGTAGTAACACAGAACGCAAAGGACACCATCAGTAGTAACATAGAACATAAAGAACACTCAGGCTCCACTGATCTCCTTGAAGCACTCAAACATCCACGGGGAGGATCAATACATGGTACAATAGTCATGCATGCCGAAGGAATGCATGAGGCACATGCTGCTTCCACTCTTCTTCTTGTTATGGGACTGGATTGAACATGTGACCACCAACTCCTCACAGCCTACCTCTTATTGAAAGACTGTAAGAGACATATCACCACCAGCTCCTCCCAATCGTTTGTTTGATGTGGGATTGGATAGAACACGTGACCCTGGGGTTGCAATCTTCTGTTGAGTATAATGCATCCTCCCCATTAGCAATCCTTGATGTTCTCTTCTCTGCTGCTCAGCCAGTGTGTGGGGCCATTAGAATGTTAAAAGCGTTTGTGTTTGGAGGAGTTCAGTTGGAGTGGATGGGCTGAGCAGCAAGGATGCTGCTCCTGGTGGGACTTTACCTGTAAATGATAATTAAGTTAAATAAACCTACAACTTACAAGGATTTATCTTTTTTGTAAAACTGGTGACGATTTAAGAAAGAACCTACGTGTGGAAAGGGAATTAAAGAAGATGATTTACTGGCTGAGAGAAACAGAAGAACCAAGAGTAACCTACTGCAAAATGAAGAATACAATAAACTGAAGTCTGAAAAGAGAGGAACGACTGGCAGCCCTACCAGTGTCTATTGCACCTGATAGCACACGTCTGAAATAGGTCTGAATGAACGTGATGAAATTTGGGCACTGATCTGATCTGTTGTTGGTTCCTTTTTGAAGCCTTCCTGATGTTCACCCTTTTGCTGCTTCCTCTTGTCAATTGATATAGACGATGTAAATATGATGCATAGCAGTGCTGTATGCATAGTGATACTATAATTGCTTCTATATTGACTCCTTTGTATATTTCTCTATGTATATATAGTTTTTATACATTTGGGAAACCAATTTTGGATAGCCAGTTTTCATTAGATTACCACTTGTTCTTTTCTTTTTTTGTAAATAGGATAAATATGTAATATCTAGAATGGGAACCCAAGTAGTGGAAATGTAGGAGCCTTTTGTCTTTAACTATTGTATTCTTTATTCTTTCTCCCTCGCTACTTGTGAGCATTGGTCTCTGTCTGATGATGATTTATCACTCACGTTAATCACATCTTTGTCTTTGAATGATTGCCTATTCTTGCGTGTGTGCGCCAGCCTTCCTCCAATCGAAAGAATCGGGATTGAGGCTTGCTGTCTTTTTTTTTTTTTTTCCCAAGCAGTATAATATTGGATCTGCTAGACTGCCCTGTGGGGAGATTTGTCCGTTCTTAGTGTCCATCTCGGGACCGGCGCCTGGGCTGACGCTCTAGATGCGCCTTTAATATACGTGAAGAGGCCCGCCCTTCCTTACTTGGAGTTTCAATCTCGCCACAGCGTACACCGGTTGTCCGTGTCGCCTCGTCCTTGGGACTGCAGTTAATTTTCTTTTTTTGTTGCTCCCTGCACGGCGTACTCAGGCATATGTTATGCGACTGCCTTGTGGACCGGGTGCAGTTACTTGATCACGCGAGTCAGCGCGATAGGTTTGCCTTTGAGATAGATTCCCTGCACAGCGTACTCGGGCATATTTTATGTGACCGCCTTGTGGACCGGGTGTAGTTACATGATCACGCGAGCCAGCGCGATAGGTCTGCCTTTGCGATATATATTTGTCTCTCTGACTAGCGGGAACTACCTCATTAAATGGGAGATATGATAGACCTATTCTTTGTAATTCACTTGGATTGTGAATAGCTCTTAGACATATGCAGACACGTTTGTCCCCCGCCTCCTTTGGACCCTTATATATCCACTTTGGATGCATGTTTGTGTTTTCACTCGGTCCCCTAGACGTTCAGAGTATGTATGTGAGACACAGACATATATTGACACTACTTACCACTGTGGGATGCCTTTCACCTTTGTGCGCGCACTATTTACGTAATAGGCTTGTGATTATGAACCAGTGGGAACAGAGGTCTTGGGACCTTTTTTAATGGACGACTTCCCTTTCTTCTTCTTCCCTTACTCGATGATCTTTTGATGACAGAAAGTACGTGTGATTCAAGCCACGCCTGCCCTCCTCTTGCCCTATCCAAGTGGACACATTGTTGTTATATATAAAGGTATGTCAGACTTTCTAGTTTGATTGAGACTTACTACTTTGGTTGAGTCCATATGTATGGATACTTTGAGAAACATTCTTCTGTCCAGAGTTTTACTCGGGATTACGACTCAATAGCTTCTTGTTATATGTTCACTCTAGGAAGAATTCCTTGTACTGGGGTTAGATATTTATTCCTGCCCCAACCCCCCACCCTTGTGTGGGTGGGTGTGTCTGCTGACCGCCGATATTTGTCCGAGAGATCACGAGGACCTAGAAGAATAGGTATATATATTTTTCCTGTCGGGTGACAGGGTTTGAGTTACTAAGCACTGGAATTCACTATGGGAAGATATTGAGCATTTATTTCTGGTGTTCCTGTTGTTCCCTGAGACGTGTGTCTTTTCACAGAGAGATGTGGTTGATGGTTTCTTCTATATACACGTTAGTTTATTCAATTCTCTTTCCCTCAGTATGCTTGATCTTTCTTTGCACACGGGTGGATAGTATTCCTTATTATTTTTTGTCTTTTCTTGGCCTTTTGTTTTCTCTTCCATTTAATTGGTGGACATATAAATAGACCTTGCATTTCCACGCATGGGACAGATAATGTTATTAGTGCAGCTGTGATATGATTTGAGTATATGTATTCGTATTCAAGTAAGATGGTATAATATATGTACATAATTGTTGTTACCAGAGTACCCATTGTCCTGATGAAGCCTACATCATCTGGCTGAAACGCGACTGCGACTGCGTCGACACCTTTTACTTCAATTGGAGTCCCCTGTTATCATTAAATAATTTGTTTGATTTTTGTGTGATTGGCACCAATACAAATATAGTCTGGGTTGATTTAGTAACCCCCAGGTGCTGTACTTTTGGGACTACCATTTTTTTGTGCTCTCATTATAAATTAAGTGGAGGCACTGATCCGAATTAGGATATATATGTATATATATTTTTTATATATATCTTGTGTTTGGGGTACATGGTAACTTGATACTGTAAATGTGATGTATATTTGTATATATGTATATGTGATATTTTGTAGATAGACTGTCGGTTGTTGTGCTTCCCATGATGCCAGCTCATATGTGTTGATGAATTTATATATGTAATTCTTTCATGTTTAATTTCTGCTTCACAAGAGAATTAATTGTTTCTTGTTTGAGAATTAAATTTGGATCAATCCCTTCGGTACCCTTTGTTTCTATTTTTTCATCCTAGGATGTCCCCTGCTCAGGTATGGGAGGGTTAAGTGGGCAGAACCCCTGACCATTTTTTTGCTAGTCTTTACTTTACACTTTGTCAAGTGTGAGGGTGGTTTTTCATAAAGACAATTGCAATATATATTTGTTGTTTTGAATGTTTAGTGTTGTTACATATATGAGTTTGCATCTTGGAGAGCTTCTTGTTCATTGATTGTATGATATATGTCTGTTGTTGTGCCTTTTTGGCACACTTAACATAGCTGCATAATATATATGTATTTCACCTTCTTCCCGACATTTTTTTTTTTTGGGTGTGTTCCCATTCCCCATATTCTTGATATATTTTGTCAAAAAATGTTCTCCTAAGAGGGGTATTACTAGCTTCTACATGGTATATGAAATATGTCTGTTCCTCATCTAGTTAGCTTTACAGAAGGGGAAATCAATAGACTTAAACAATTACCATCTGTACTGGGAGGGGTTTTGGCTGGAGATAGACCATTGAGCTCTGATAAAGGAGAAAGGTTAATCCAATTGCGTCAGAAGAATACCCGCACACAACTGCATGCTGAAGTTCTGATAGGGCACCTCAAATCCAATACTCTACCTGTAGGTTTACAGGTGAGAAACATTCCGGTGATCTTCCTTCAAGACAAACCATATCTAACTGATTTCAGTGGGGTCGGTACGAAGTGCTCTCAGGACTGGATAGTCCTATCTATTAATACAGCATTACGTATCAGCGAAGAGGATCTTAAGGAAATTAAAAAATTGGAGGAAGAGATACAGGGAGACCCAACTATAACTGATACTAAAGCCTTGCTAGACAGTATTGAAAAGACTCTTACAGACTTCAAATCGCATACTGTAAATCTTAAAACCACCAAACTAAGCAGGGATATACAAAACATTAAATTGGAACTGGTGTACCCTTACCTAAAGGACGATTTCTTCAAGAACACAAACCCAGGGAATCTCAATACTCAGTATAAGGGAAGATCCAAAACGAGATTCCTGACTTTCTCAAACTCTTCTTCTGACTCAGACCAAAGTGACGGAGGGTATTATTACCCCCCATATCCACAATACCAACCACACTACCAATACCAACAAAACCCCCCGCCCTTTGTAGATAAAGGTTGGAAGCGAGGTAGAGGCTTTAGACGAGGCTGGAGACAACCACAATATCAATCTTTCCAACCTTTTCCACAGCCAGCCCCAGCACAGGATCCGAATCTTTTTTGGACACGCCAACGAGCATACCCACGTTGAACATGGGTGATGATCACCAGGGCCCTGGTGACAATGACACCCACGATCACTTGAATACTGAACCCATACCAATCTATAATTTATCCAAAATAACCTTGTCTCCTGTGGAATTGAGAGTCCTTCAGAAAGGACTATCTTTTGTGCCTTTAACCATACAAGACCCTGTGGACACTAAAACTGAGGTCCTTGAGTTCCTCAGAAAGGTCAGGCTGAAAGCATTTTTTATAGATCAAGAACAACAGATGGACTGGAATGTTAGTGGTCTCAAATTGAAGTCCACTTTTTGCCCCGATTCTGCTAGTATGCCAGACGAAGTGATACTCTTTGAGAACCAGGTACTAAGGGAGATTGACAGATTGAATAAAAAGAAAATTTCTTATAGATTCAATTTCTGGAAAGAAGATCGCCAGGCATTGATCAGTCTAGCTAACAACCCTTTAGCGGTGATAAAACCTGCCGACAAGGGCGGTGGCATTGTACTTTGGGCTAGTGATGATTACGACAGTGAAGTATTGAAACAACTGAACAATCCTGCACACTATCGCAAAATAGTAAATAGCCCCGCCCCTATGTTGAGAGCCAAAATTCTACACCTGACCACTGAAGCTTTGGATCTGGGATATCTAGGCAAAAAAGAGTACGAGTTTTTGAACACTTCTGAACAAAAGACACCTATGATATATGTACTCCCAAAGGTACATAAGGATGCTCAAAAACCCCCGGGACGTCCGATTATTGCGGCATGTGGCTCAATCCTTGAGCCCCTTGCCAAATATATCGATACGTTTCTTAAACCATTTGTTAGCACCACTAGGGCGTTTGTGAGAGACACAATGGATTTTATACATAAGGTGGAAGACTCGGTGTTCGACGGTGACCAACAACTGTTGGTCACCCTCATCATCGAAAGTCTGTACACTAATATACCTCAAGATGAGGCATTATTGGTTATGGAGTTGGTCTTAGACCGTAGAAGTAGACCTCACCAGGTCCCGACGAACTTCATCATAGAACTGGCTAAAATCTGTATTAAAAATAACTTTTTTAAGTTCAAGGACTCCCTGTATTTACAACTGAAGGGAGTCGCAATGGGGTGTTGCTTTGCACCTGAAATTGCTAATCTGGTGATGGACCAATTCGAGGAGGTGTACGTCTTCGGTGCAGCGAATCCATTTCGGCATTTGTTGTCGAGATGGGTTCGCTACATCGATGACATATTCCTCATCTGGAACAGCAACAATGAAGAACTGACTCTCTTCTATGAGTGGCTTAATTCATATTCCTCCGATTTGAAATTCACCATAAGTGTAAGCAACGATAAAAGCAATTTCCTTGATGTCTGGATTTTTAACAACGAAGGAACCTTGAAAGTTAATCTCTTCACTAAACCTACTGACCGGAACACGCTTCTAGAATTCAGTAGTGGCCATCCTAGGAGCCTTAAAGAAAACTTGCCCTATGGGCAATTTTTGCGCATCCGTCGCAATTGCTCCAATAAAAGTGATTATTTCGACAATGCAGAGATCTTAATGAAAAAACTCTGCAATAGAGGGTATCCCAGGAAGTTGATCAGAGCAGCACTCAAACGGGCATGGTATAGACCCCGCGAACGCTTACTAACACCAAGAGATAAAAAAGAAGGCATTGCATTGACCTGTGTATTGACTTTTAATCCTAAAGCGAATAAGGTCAAACAGATTATTTAAAAAAACTGGAGACTTATAGACCATTTGAATATACCGAAACCTCTTTTTGCGTTTCGTAGAGGAAAGAATATAAAGCAGCATTTGGTTAAGGCAAACAGAATGTTACCACTCAAAAAAGACACTAGGGGCTTGCTGGGATTACCACCTGTAATTGGACATTACCGCTGTATGAACTGCTCTGTATGTCCAAACACTAGAGATTTGAAAGAAATAGAGATCAATGGTCACACGCATACGATACGTACTTTTTCCAACTGTAACACCAAGAATTGTATCTATGTGGTCACTTGTCCTTGTGACCTGGCATATATTGGTCAGACGTCACAAGCTGTTAAAATGCGCATTGGACAACATAAATCACGCATAAGATGTAAGTACATTGGGGCGCCACTAGTACAGCATTTTATGGAGGCAGACCACAATGAAGAAGATCTCACTTGGGCAGTTCTGGTCACAATTATAGCTAAAAATAAAACAGACTTAGAAACCAAGCTGAATCGAACCGAAGCGAGATTAATAGAGAGATACCACACGTCTGAAATAGGTCTGAATGAACGTGATGAAATTTGGGCACTGATCTGATCTGTTGTTGGTTCCTTTTTGAAGCCTTCCTGATGTTCACCCTTTTGCTGCTTCCTCTTGTCAATTGATATAGATGATGTAAATATGATGCATAGCAGTGCTGTATGCATAGTGATACTATAATTGCTTCTATATTGACTCCTTTGTATATTTCTCTATGTATATATAGTTTTTATACATTTGGGAAACCAATTTTGGATAGCCAGTTTTCATTAGATTACCACTTGTTCTTTTCTTTTTTTGTAAATAGGATAAATATGTAATATCTAGAATGGGAACCCAAGTAGTGGAAATGTAGGAGCCTTTTGTCTTTAACTATTGTATTCTTTATTCTTTCTCCCTCGCTACTTGTGAGCATTGGTCTCTGTCTGATGATGATTTATCACTCACGTTAATCACATCTTTGTCTTTGAATGATTGCCTATTCTTGCGTGTGTGCGCCAGCCTTCCTCCAATTGAAAGAATCGGGATTGAGGCTTGCTGTCTTTTTTTTTTTTTTTTTCCCAAGCAGTATAATATTGGATCTGCTAGACTGCCCTGTGGGGAGATTTGTCCGTTCTTAGTGTCCATCTCGGGACCGGCGCCTGGGCTGACGCTCTAGATGCGCCTTAAATATACGTGAAGAGGCCCGCCCTTCCTTACTTGGAGTTTCAATCTCGCCACAGCGTACACCGGTTGTCCGTGTCGCCTCGTCCTTGGGACTGCAGGTAATTTTCTTTTTTTGTTGCTCCCTGCACGGCGTACTCAGGCATATGTTATGCGACTGCCTTGTGGACCGGGTGCAGTCACTTGATTACGCGAGTCAGCGCGATAGGTTTGCCTTTGTGATAGATTCCCTGCACGGCGTACTCGGGCATATTTTATGTGACCGCCTTGTGGACCGGGTGTAGTTACATGATCACGCGAGCCAGCGCGATAGGTCTGCCGTTGCGATATATTTGTCTCTCTGACTAGCGGGAACTACCTCATTAAATGGGAGATATGATAGACCTATTCTTTGTAATTCACTTGGATTGTGAATAGCTCTTAGACATATGCAGACGCGTTTGTCCCCCGCCTCCTTTGGACCCTTATATATCCACTTTGGATGCATGTTTGTGTTTTCACTCGGTCCCCTAGACGTTCAGAGTATGTATGTGAGACACAGACATATATTGACACTACTTACCACTGTGGGATGCCTTTCACCTTTGTGCGCGCACTATTTACGTAATAGGCTTGTGATTATGAACCAGTGGGAACAGAGGTCTTGGGACCTTTTTTAATGGACGACTTCCCTTTCTTCTTCTTCCCTTACTCGATGATCTTTTGATGACAGAAAGTACGTGTGATTCAAGCCACGCCTGCCCTCCTCTTGCCCTATCCAAGTGGACACATGGTTGTTATATATAAAGGTATGTCAGACTTTCTAGTTTGATTGAGACTTACTACTTTGGTTGAGTCCATATGTATGGATACTGTGATGAGATTCTTCTGTCCAGAGTTTTACTCGGGATTACGACTCAATAGCTTCTTGTTATATGTTCACTCTAGGAAGAATTCCTTGTACTGGGGTTAGATATTTATTCCTGCCCCAACCCCCCACCCTTGTGTGGGTGGGTGTGTCTGCTGGCCGCCAATATTTGTCCGAGAGATCACGAGGACCTAGAAGAATAGGTATATATATTTTTCCTGTCGGTGACAGGGTTTGAGTTACTAAGCACTGGAATTCACTATGGGAAGAAATTGAGCATTTATTTCTGGTGTTCCTGTTGTTCCCTGAGACGTGTGTCTTTTCACAGAGAGATGTGGTTGATGGTTTCTTCTATATACACGTTAGTTTATTCAATTCTCTTTCCCTCAGTATGCTTGATCTTTCTTTGCACACGGGTGGATAGTATTCCTTATTATTTTTTGTCTTTTCTTGGCCTTTTGTTTTCTCTTCCATTTAATTGGTGGACATATAAATAGACCTTGTATTTCCACGCATGGGACAGATAATGTTATTAGTGCATCTGTGATATGATTTGAGTATATGTATTCGTATTCAAGTAAGATGGTATAATATATGTACATAATTGTTGTTACCAGAGTACCCATTGTCCTGATGAAGCCTACATCATCTGGCTGAAACGCGACCGCGACTGCGTCAACACCTTTTACTTCAATTGGAGTCCCCTGTTATCATTAAATAATTTGTTTGATTTTTGTGTGATTGGCACCAATACAAATATAGTCTGGGTTGATTTAGTAACCCCCAGGTGCTGTACTTTTGGGACTACCATTGTTTTGTGCTCTCATTATAAATTAAGTGGAGGCACTGATCCGAATTAGGATATATATGTATATATATTTTTTATATATATCTTGTGTTTTGGGTACATAGTAACTTGATACTGTAAATGTGTTGTATATTTGTATATATGTATATGTGATATTTTGTAGATAGACTGTCGGTTGTTGGGCTTCCCTTGATGCCAGCTCATATGTGTTGATGAATTTATATATGTAATTCTTTCAGGTTTAATTTCTGCTTCACAAGAGAATTAATTGTTTCTTGTTTGAGAATTAAATTTGGATCAATCCCTTCGGTACCCTTTGTTTCTATTTTTTCATCCTAGGATGTCCCCTGCTCAGGTATGGGAGGGTTAAGTGGGCAGAACCCCTGACCATTTTTTTGCTAGCCCTGGTATGAAAGGCGCGTTGGATCTCTTTAACTCTGGATTACATAACTAGTGCCGACGATGTTGGAGTTAACCGCTGGCAGCAAGTGAACTGGCATTGTGATAGAGAAATGCCCTGGGGCGCCACCAGTGCTTGAGATGAGGTGAGCGAGCCGGCAGGGTTGGAATTAGCCTCCCAAGAGCTGAGGTGCAGTTTTGTTGGTGTACGTGATGTACCAACATTCATGGTCAGCTGGCATGGAGCGGTTCTGGGATTTCAAGTGTGAGTCATTTTGACCTTCAGCTAGTGGCGTGGGTAGTGTTGGATTTCAATGGATTAATTGGTGGCAAATGGTCAAATCGCTAGTGTTTTTATTCAAAGGCATACCATTGCTGCTTGTGAGTCGCATGGTCTGCCATGCGCTGCTCCTTAGGCACGTATTCAGTGCAGTGAGAGTCAGAGGATCCGCTAAATTGGCTCAGTGAAGTCTTTCTGTCAAGACTGGAACGCAGACCTCTCTTCTCATTGAGGCACATTGTGTCAGTAGCTCTGTAGACCTTTGCTTGAGGGACGTTTCCCAGTAAGCAGCTGCAGACAGGTAAGCGAACTGTACGCTGCGTGCAGGGGCGCTGACCTTTGTGTGAAACTGTTTTCACGTCATCACACCGAATGGTTGATGCCATCTTGGAACAGGGCACTTATTATTCAATTGCACAGGAGTGTGACAGTGCACTATCTAGTTACTCCTTCGTGCTACTTCTACGCGGGAGAAACTGATGTGGTAACCAATTTTCTTGCCAGTTTCTCAACAATTGAACACGCTTGTGTGACACATTTATGAGCAGTTTCTTATGTGCATTGAAACTGTTCTTGTTTGAAAGAAGCACTGGAGGGGAGCGAACTGATGGCAAGGAGCATCTTACCTGCGTAATGCTCGTCGTGAAGCAAGTACCTGCAGTGAGTGTTGGAGGTGACACACTTAAAGAGACAATTTTAAGTGTTTGCCTGCCACTGCCGGGATAATGCACCTGAAGCGGTATCGTTAATCTGAGCTGCATTGTGTGACTGTACCCTATTTAGAACTGCTAAATACTTGTATTGACCTCGCCTGCTTACCGGTATCTTTAAGTGCACTGCATTGATTGATTGTGCCATATTCGACCTGTGCATTTTATCGAACAGCTAATTAAGTGTTTTAACTGCACCTCGCTTGCTTGCACCATTGTAGTTTTGACTCAGAGTTAACTGCGCGATACCCCCCGGCGCCCTGCTCGACTCCCCCCTCCATTTTGGAGCTGTTGTTGTTGTGCTCCGTGTTGACCTGAGCCCGCCCCGCCTCCCAGCTGAGACGCCCTCCCACTAACTATTTACAGCGCTCCCTGTTCCAGAAGCGCTGTGATCCCTCTGTGCTTCTGCCCTGAGTGGTCGCTCCCCTGCCTCTCCACCTGAAGCGGTATCGTTAATCTGAGCTGCATTGTGTGACTGTACCCTATTTAGAACTGCTAAATACTTGTATTGACCTCGCCTGCTTACCGGTATCTTTAAGTGCGCTGCATTGATTGATTGTGCCATATTCGACCTGTGCATTTTATCGAACAGCTAATTAAGTGTTTTAACTGCACCTCGCTTGCTTGCACCATTGTAGTTTTGACTCAGAGTTAACTGCGCGATACCCCCCGGCGCCCTGCTCGACTCCCCCCTCCATTTTGGAGCTGTTGTTGTTGTGCTCCGTGTTGACCTGAGCCCGCCCCGCCTCCCAGCTGAGACGCCCTCCCACTAACTATTTACAGCGCTCCCTGTTCCAGAAGCGCTGTGATCCCTCTGTGCTTCTGCCCTGAGTGGTCGCTCCCCTGCCTCTCCACCTGAAGCGGTATCGTTAATCTGAGCTGCATTGTGTGACTGTACCCTATTTAGAACTGCTAAATACTTGTATTGACCTCGCCTGCTTACCGGTATCTTTAAGTGCGCTGCATTGATTGATTGTGCCATATTCGACCTGTGCATTTTATCGAACAGCTAATTAAGTGTTTTAACTGCACCTCGCTTGCTTGCACCATTGTAGTTTTGACTCAGAGTTAACTGCGCGATACCCCCCGGCGCCCTGCTCGACTCCCCCCTCCATTTTGGAGCTGTTGTTGTTGTGCTCCGTGTTGACCTGAGCCCGCCCCGCCTCCCAGCTGAGACGCCCTCGCCCCTCCCCCTCCACCATCCATATATGACAGGAGTTCCCACGCGCAGCGTTCACGCGCAGCGACCGCGCCCCATTCGCGCCGAAGGTGCGCCAAAGGTAAGCCCGTCTACGCCCGTCCGCGCCTGGACTGCACCCAGCGCCAGACCCCCTGCCCCTCGCGCTGCCCAGCCCTCCCGCATTACCTACGATGCCGCCACCCTCCTAGCCCTTAACCCCGGTCGCGCCCCCAACTGCGTCCAAGCCGCTCCTGGACAAACCCATGGTCCTTTCTCCTGCTACTCCTGCAAATTCAGCGGCACCGACAACATCTCCGCTACGACCACACCACAGACTCCCGACCCCAACCACCTACAATGCATCCTTCTCAACACCCGCTCGGTCCACAGACACGCCATTGACCTATGGAATCTACTAGACACCATTTCTCCAGACGTCGCCTTCCTAACGGAAACATGGATGAACGCTTCCTCCGCACCAGACATTACCATTGCCATCCCTGAAGACTATAAGATCACTCGCAAAGACCGTACCAGCCACACAGGAGGAGGAATCGCTATCGTCCATAAGAAATCAATCCGCATCTCAACCAGCTCTGACGCCAACCTCGCCAACTCCGAACACCTTCACTTCCAAATACACATCGACCCCAAGACCACACTCAGAGGCACCCTCCTCTACAGACCACCAGGACCCCGCGCAAAATTCAGTGAAGACATCACGGACTTCATCACTCCACACGCGCTCCCCTCCAAAGAATACATCCTTCTGGGAGACCTCAACTTTCACCTTGAAAAGATCAACGACCGCAACACCACCACCCTCTTGGACAACCTTGCCAACCTCGGACTTAAACAACTGGTCACTTCCCCCACCCACATCGCAGGTCACACACTCGACCCCATCTTCACCTCCAGCAACCATGTCTCCTTCAGCCACACTACGGATCTCCTCTGGACTGACCACAGCTGCGTTCACTTCACCTACAACAAGCCCAAACCCACCAACCACCTCCAACCAACTCTGCAAAGAAACTGGAACAAAATCACCACCGACCAGATCTCCTCATCGCTCCTTCTAAACACCCCAGCCCACTCCTCTGACCCAAACCTAGCCACCGCCAACTTCACCCTATGGTTATCCAACACCGCCGACACCATAGCACCACTGAAAAAACGTCAAAGCAAACCTGGCAACAAGAAGGCCTCATGGTTCAATGATGATCTCAAGAAGTCCAAGAAACTCTGCCGCACCCTTGAAAAAGCTTGGAAAAAAGACCCAACCACCAGCACCAAGGACGCCTTCAAAAACGCCACCCGCACTCACCACCAACTAATCCGAAAGGCCAAGAAAACAGCATTCAAGGATCGACTTGACAACAACGCCCACAACAGCAAGGAACTTTTCAACATCGTCAAGGAGTTTTCCAATCCCTCGGCCAACTCCAACGACATCACCCCCTCTCAAGCCCTCTGCGACTCCCTAGCCTCATTCTTCCACAACAAGATTGCAGACATCCACAACAGCTTCGACAACCAACCCGGAGTCCAACCCACCCAACCACATGCTGAACACTCTCCCCCCGCGAACACCCTTAACGACTGGAACCCAATCTCCACTGAGGACACCATCCGCCTGATGATCTCCACCCACTCAGGATCCCCCACAGACCCATGTCCTCACCACATCTTCAACAAAGCAGACTCCGTCATAGCACCGCAACTCCGAGACGTCATCAACTGCTCCTTCAACTCCGCCACCTTCCCGGAAAACTGGAAACACGCTGAACTCACCGCCCTTCTGAAAAAACCCACAGCGGACCCCACCGAACTCGAAAATTACCGACCCATTTCGCTCCTTCCATTCCCGGCCAAAGTAATCGAGAAAGCTGTCAACAACCAGCTCGCCGCCTTCCTCGAAGCCAACAAATCCCTCGACTCCTCACAATCTGGCTTCCGAGCAAAACACAGCACCGAGACCGCCCTCATCGCAGCAACAGACGACATTCGAACTCTACTGGACAATGGAGACACAGTCGCCCTCATCCTCCTCGACCTCTCTGCAGCATTCGACACAGTCTGCCACAGCACCCTTTTACAACGCCTCAACAACATCGGAATACAAGGAAAAGCACTTGAATGGATCACCTCGTTCCTCACCGGAAGTACCCAGAGAGTCCGCCTTCCACCATTCAAGTCCGAGGCCACCGAAGTCATCTGTGGCGTACCACAAGGATCCTCACTCAGCCCCACCCTCTTCAACGTATACATGAGTCCCCTCGCGGCCATCGCCCGCCAACACAACCTCAACATCATCTCTTACGCGGATGACACTCAACTAATCCTTTCTCTCACCAAGGACCCCAGCACCGCCAAAACTAACCTACACGAAGGAATGAAAGAAGTTGCTGAATGGATGAAACACAGCCGTCTGAAACTGAACTCAGATAAAACAGAAGTCCTCATCCTAAGTACATCCCTTTCTGCATGGGACGACTCTTGGTGGCCGGAAGCCCTTGGAAAAGCACCCATCCCGACAGACCACGCACGGAACCTAGGCGTTATCCTGGATTCCTCACTTTCAATGAACAGACAAGTCAGCGCCGTATCCTCATCCTGCTTCAACATTCTTTGCATGCTCAAAAAAACATTTCGCTGGATCCCCACCGAAACCAGGAAAACAGTCACCCATGCTCTGGTCACGAGCCGACTGGACTACGGAAACACCCTCTACGCAGGTACTACCGCTAAACTCCAGAAGAAACTCCAACGAATCCAAAACGCCTCAGCCAGAATCATATTAGACATCCCACGCAACGAACACATCTCTGGTCACCTGAAAGACCTCCACTGGCTACCCGTCAATAAGAGAATCACTTTCCGACTGCTAACCCATGCACACAAATCACTCTACGACATCGGACCAGAATGCCTCAACTCACGACTGTCCTTCTACACCCCCTCCCGCCAACTACGTTCTTCCAGCCAAGCCCTCGCCACTGTACCTCGCATCAACAAGACCACCATGGGAGGCAGATCCTTCTCATACCTGGCTGCTAAAACATGGAACTCACTCCCCACTTACCTTCGCCTTACCCAGAACCACCTAGCATTCAGAAAGCAACTTAAAACGTGGATATTTGACAAGTAATCCTCCTCCCCTTCCTTAGCGCCTTGAGACCCTCTGGGTATGTAGTGCGCTATATAAATTATCTGACTTGACTTGACTTGTACTGATATTTGAATGCTGATTTTACAATGCCATTTTAAAGGTCAGTTACCGGAATTCTTGTGTGTTTATAGTGTGCTGAAGTTTTCAATGCCATGCTGAATTTTTGTGGATTTTTTTTGTGGTTGTATGTTGCAGTGGTATATGCAGTTGTGACATGTAAGTGACATTATCAGAATTTAACATGATTTTGTGTTACCCCTGTCTTGTTAGGTTGCGGTGGAGGGGGAGAAGTGTGTATCTTTGGTCCTGTAGTATTAACATGTGTTGAGAGACATGTGGGTGTTGTGTATCCCTTCTGGTCCTATTGTGTATGCCGAAGTTTAAGAGTGTAAGTTATCCTGGCCTTCACGTGAGACCATGTTGTTAACCGTGCTTTGATAATCCACTGTGTTTTGACCATCATTTTAAGGTGTTAAGGATGTAGGGGCAAGTGTTTTAAGCCTGGATTGTGAGATTACCATCTTTCCTAAGGAGTTAAGGATGTTGGGGCAGAGTGTTAAGCCTAATGTTGTAGGGGGTATGTGTGTTACAACCCAGTGTTGTGTCCATCCTTCCTAAGGGGTTAAGGATGTAGGTACAGTGTGTTGCGTCCAATGTTTTAGAGGGTACGCAGTTATGCCCCAGTGCAGTAGAGGGTAGAGAAACCCTGGTCCTGTTTATGTGTTTACGTTGTGTGGGGAACGTAGTGTTAGTATGTACCATGGTATGACCAGTGGAGGGCATTATGTGTTCCTGGTCTGACCTAAAGTTCTAAGGTGTTGTGGGGAAAGTGTGTTTAGTTTTCCCTGATGGATGAGCAAACATGGCGGGGTTGTCTGTTTGACCTTTTTTCTATGTATTTCTTTGGCGAAGGATTTATAGATTTTGTGGGACGTATTACTTGGGGATCTTACCATCTTACGTTCTATTGTATTTTCTATTGCCTCTATAAGGGTGGAGATGTGTTGAAATCTTCTGTTTAGTGTAATGCATCCACCCAAGTGATGTTCATTGATGTTCTGTTCCCTGCTGCTCAGTCAATGTGTGAGGTTGTGAGGTCGTTAGAATGTTGAGTGTTAGTGTTTGGATGTGGTCAGTTGTAGTGGATGAGCTGAGCAGCAAGGATGTTGCTCCTGGTGGGACTTTACCTCTAATTTATAACTAAGTTAATTAAACCTACATCTACAACCTACAATCGGTCTTATTTGTAACACTTTGTCTCCTCTCAGGCATCCCCTTTGAGTAAGAGTGCAAGAGACATATCACCCACAGCTGCTTCTACTATTCCTCTTGGTGTAGAAATGTATAGAACATGTGACCACTGGCTCCTCCTGATCCATCCCCTGTGAAGGGTTGCAAGAAACATATCATCGCCAGTTTCTCCCAATCTTTCCTTTGATATAGAACTGAATGAAACATATCACCGGCGGCTACTCCCACTCTTCCTCTTAGTGTAGGACTGGATGGCAGACTGAAAATGCTGTGTCGTATTGAGCTCTGGTCTCCAGAAGATGACATAGCACTTTGGGAAGAAGTACCCACCCATAATGCCAAAGAGGCTGGCCAGGGCTAGACTGGCATTGATGGCTGTGATATATTCAGGCAACTTGATGATCTGTACAGTGAAGAAGGAAACACAGACAGCAAAGTACACCAGCATGGCAAAGGTGATGCACTTGGCCTCACTGTAGTTCTTGGGCAGCTCCTTTCCCATGTAGGAGAAGACAAAGCAGAGCAGGCTTAGGAGGCCATTATAGCTGAACTGCAAGATATTTCCCACTGAGCTGGACTCACTGCAGTCCATCAGCAGCCTATCAGTATTGATGCTCTTCCAGGCCACCTCAGGGGAGCTGTAGATGGCCCACCCACACGAGATCAACACCTGGACACTGGTGAGCAGCCACACACATACATATTGTCCATCCCTCTTGACCCAGTAATCGTAAGCCTTGGGCAAAGTGGCGGCCATCTTGAATATGCAGACAATCTGGAAAGACTTCACGGCAATGTACGAGAAGCACACCGTTAAGGCGGTGCTGTAAATTGGATGCCTGAGGATACATTTAAGGAAGCTGGGCTTGCCAATGAAGGTGAGGACACTTAGGTATGCCGTAGCTAGTGCAGCCAGCATGAGAATGCCCATACGCCCACCAGCTGCTTTTACCACTGGGCTCTGGAAGTGAACCACAAAGGCCACCATCATCACAGAAGTCAGCAGGAAGCCCACAACCACTGCGGCTTCCAGGGGAATGGCCAGCGGTGAGGTCCAGTCCAGGAACTCCCGTGTCTTATTGTAGCAAAGGGTACTTTGTTCCACAGACCATTGGTCAGGGTTGCAGTTGGTGCAAGAGCCTACAAAGTTAAAAAAAAGACTGGTATTAAAAATGGCAAAAATACCTACACATCTTTGTGTACTCTACATTTTAAAACAGCTTACATAGAGGATCACAAATGAAATCCTTATGCTGAACACTGACCATCCATTTCACATAGCACCACAAATAAATTGGTTATTGGCATACTATCCACAGTGCGCTTTATTCACCACAAACTGAACTGTCTCTTGGCATGTTAACCATAGGGCATTTATTACCCTGCACATTGGTATTCATTTGATTAACCCCAGCAGAATGCAGCATTCAGCCTGTCCTCCCAGAATTGAAGCCTGTGAGCTTCAAGTTACACACAAATCACAAAATCACAGCAATGGATGCTCAACCCGCTGAGCTATGTAAACTAAATAAAATGATCACAGTGGGGATGAGGAAAGGATTTACTCTTAGACCAGGTATCCTGGTTATGGAAATTCCACCTACACAGGAGACACCTTGATCATTTTTTATGTGGAGATAGCTTTCAATTCTGGCCACATGTGTCTCTCTTGCAGTTTTTAAATATGATAATCCACTCTCGTCTCACCTTCATGATCTTCCAAAAAGCAGTCATGACTAGCAAAAGCGAGCAGAACTGGAGGTGAAAGAGTTTCCTTTTGACTTCCTGAGGTGTAAAATGTCCTCCTCTTACACTAACAATATAGAAGAGAGAGGCCTCCTTCACCTACCCTCTTAAGCCTCAGGTAAGCGACTTCAAATTTAATGAGCCCCGCATGGAATATTGCTTTGGGCCAGGCACCACCAGCCACAGAAACTTGGCACATACACTGTCCTCTAGGAAGGCCAGTGGACATCTAAAGTATTTTGCCACTGCATGGTAGCTTGATGTAAGTTGCCAGGTACACATGTTGTGAGATTAAAGGCATATTTACTTCAACTCTTTTGATAGCTCAGTGGGTTTACTGCATGCTGCTGAGATGGAAGACACATTTAGATGATTCAGAGTGCTACTTAAGTGGGATTATGGTTACTCCAAGTATTAACAACATGTTTCAGATATAATCATGTGAGAGTAAGTACTATATAATCACTGTACTGTATGTTTTGCATTTTACAATAAGGACATCCTGTGTGGGTGTCACCCACTAGATCCAGCCGGACAAATAGAAAACTATTAAGGAGGATAAAGAGGTAACAAATCTACGGTCACACGAAGATAACCCTTTGCCCTGCCAAATTTGCACAGAATCCTCAATCTACTTGCACCAGTGTTTGGGCTGGTACTCACAATGATTACCAACCATAGTCTGGCCGCAGCAGGAACATTTCCAACGCCATTGGAGCTTGCTGTTGTTCTCTTCCTACAAGTATTGACTCATTGTAAGCCACCCCATTATCAGCAAAAGCACGCAGACCACTGTCCATGCTGGAGAAAGATGTCTTGACACCCATCAGCTGCTAGATTCCCCTCAGTTTGGTTTTTAACAGGTCCCTGTAACTAAGCCAGGTATGACTGACATTAAAGATCATCTCATTTGGGTGCAGTCTGACGGAAACCGGTGTTTCTTATTTTGTTGGATCACCCGCTGCCATTGACACGGAAGATCTTCCACTACAAGTACAGCGACTTGAGGGAGTGGCAGGGGGGCGTTGCAGTGAATGAGACTTTTTTCTATTTCCTTCCTTTCATGTTTTTTTCTATCTCCTGGTCTGTTTAGTGTTCCCTTTTTAGACCAAGAGATCGGACTATTGGAATCCCCCAGGACTCGGCTCTATCTACAGAATTGTCTGACAAACAAACACTGGCTGAGTTGTGCAGGGTTTATCAATTACAGCATAAAATGTATGTGGATGAGACCCATCTGGAAATGCAAATAAAATGGGGCAAACAACCGCATCTGTATGATGGAGAAGTAGTGACAATGAACCGCAGTATGCTGGCATTGAAAGTCAGTCACACCGAATTTGTTACCATTTATGTTAACTTGTTCATTGGACAACAATGACAGATCCAAGAGATGGTTACAGAAAGGGCTGTGAGAAGTTCCAAAGTCTCCAGAATGTCAAATTTGTGATTTTCTTTAAGTTCATGGGCTTCGCGAAGTGCAATGCTTCTGAGGTTTAGCAGCCCTGATGGATGTTCATGACAAGATTGGTTTCACTTGGCAGGCATCCTCCGTTATGAGTCCAATCCCGCCAATGGTGTGGCTTCAAACTTTAAAAAAGTGTAGATGTGCATGTCACTGTAACCTGAAGTTCAGCAATTACCTTTTCAAATGGCTTGGCTACTTTGGTTGACGGTCATGGCGAGAGTCTACTACAAAGTCCTTGCTCAAGGCGCTTTTGTACATGGGAACACTTTGCACACACAATCACATTAAAAGACATCTACTTTGACGGTGCTGCGAGAAGCCAAGGTTTTGTTCCATTGCGCCCTCTTCTATTAAATCAGGCCCGTATTCTCTTTAAAAGCAATAGATTTGCCTGAGCATTGAGATTTTCAAATGACAAACGCCCTGTGCAATTTACAAAGACATGCTGGTGATTACATCACATTATCATGGCTAGAGCTGACCGGTAATCACTGGCTGCCCCCATTGTCCCATATAAAGGAAGCACCACAACACTGTAACAAGGTGTGTCGCTTATTCAATGGCAAGTTCTAGTTAGACTGCTGGCTAAAGAGCTGCTTTCAGTGCAGCTGCTGCTATCAAAACACACTCTGTGGTGCCATTCTTGTTATGGCCTCGTGTTGTGTGGTTTTAACATTTTTCCATGATGATTTTGGTTTCAAGTCCAGCCTGGCTCTGCCTCTGCTTATTTTTGAAGAGCTAGGTGTCCCCAGACTTTAAGCGAAGACCAGTGCAGAAAGAGATCTTGCAGCAACAGTCAACGGGGACTGCTGTGTCTAACGCTCACACAAAAAAGAGGTAGTGCAGCGCTACAGTCTGGGCTGATCCAGCTAGCACCCAAACGAGGAGGTTACAGTTCGCAATGCAGTGTACCTTGGATCCACCCTGAACCAATCACCTAATGAACTTGTTCCTGCTGCACTACCAAGAGCGGAAGTGAAGGACATGAATCGGCACAAAAAACAGGACGGCAAATAGCACATAGGAGACATAGGCTGCAACATACTTGACATGAAAGCACCAGAGATCAAGCATCAGTTCAAGCAAATGGTAGGGAAGATGCATTACAAGCTACCTGCGGTAAACAGCAGTAAGAAGAGAGTACAAACTAAGCTAAAAACCAATCTATGCAGATATCTGTTTAAGGAAAATGAGACCTGCTACGGTCAAGACCGGCCTGTGCAGGTAAAAGTGGTGGGGCAGTGGGGTGGGGTGGGGTGTGGTGACGGGAAAATCAGACTACGAGGAGGGAAAATTAAATAAATAATTCAATTTCCTAAGTCGTCATCTGTCAAGTTACTACCCAGCCCTTCCCCCCCCCCCCCCCCCCCCATCCCGCCTCACCGCCCTTACCTGCAACCGCTTCTGGATAAGGTAGTCCCACCAAATTGAGGTTGTGCCATGGTTATGGGACACATAAAACACACCAAAACGAACTTTTATGTGACAAGGCAAGATTTGACAGAGGAGAAGGACATGTAAGAAACGTTATACAATATTCTAATTACTACAAGTAGTATAAGGCATGGAATAAAGACTGGTAGAGACCCCCCACTTCCAGCAGCTCAAAACCTGCTAGAATAGATCTGAAAGGGACCATCTGCAAAAGTAGAGAACCCCAACTAAACCAGAGGTCAACGATGACCATAGTGGAAATAATCCACAAATATCGGTGCACGACTCCTCTATGCCACTGAAAAAGACAAAAACCCCTAATGGCTCAATCAAAAAAGGAAAATCAGTTGGAGAAACAAAAACTAAAATAAAAACAGCCAGCGAAGGCAACAATTTACAGCCAACTTTGGAGGTCAACATGAAAAGATCCACACCAAGAAGAACCATAAAAAAAAGCCGTCCGCTGGAGGAAATAGAGCACCTAAATGGAACCATACGAGGCAAATGTAGATTTACAAACCATGATCAGGGAAGGGCCATAATAACAGGATGTGACTAGACATCATAGAAACTAGACTTCAGGGAAGAAATTATAGGACATGAAGCATACAAGGGTAGTATCAGCAACCAGGGCATTCAATTGCTGGCAGAAAAACATAACCATGGCTATACAAGAGAGACGAGCAAAAGAGGTACGAGAAGCCTAGACACAGCAACCAAAGAAAAATGGAAAAGAGGGCAGAACATTAATTTTTGCTCCCCGAGATGGGGAGCAGACATCTAATAAGGTAATTCTGCATTAAAAGAGTAATAGCAGCTAGTGTAGAGCAGAAGGAGAGGCAAAGTGAAGAAGGAATTTATGGCAACCTATATCAGAGCTAAATCAAAGAGGAAAAGACAAAACGAACCACGCAGTGGTGGAAACATGGCAAGAAGGCTAGACATTCATAAAAGTGATTGATTGCACATCGGAAACAGTGTGCAAAATACGTGATAAAGACCAAGAGACAAGTGACACAGAATTATGACAAGAAAAAAGTAAATCCAACATGAATATAAAAACAAATGCTAGAAAAAAATCAAATCACCTAAATTATATTCAGGTTCTCAAATCCTCACTATAGACCAAAAATAAGGGTCTGAAAATGAAAAGCCAAGAAATTAACACGAGGCAGACTTGTACGTCAGTGACTCGGTGGGACTAACAAAATGGCCAGAAAACAGTGCACAACTATAAAGGAAGATCCCACAGTGATTAAGTGAGTGGATGTCGGGAGACTGATGCCTGACAAAGGAGCTATGCTTGTAGGTAGGTCAGGATGCCCAGGTTTTAACAATCTTGGTCTGTCAGATGTAACGTCGACCACTTACAATAGCGATGATGGTAGCGCCCAAGCAGATTGTCCCTTCCAGAAGGAGCCCCAAACAGAGGAAATAACCCGAATGCAAAAGCCTCTTGGATGGCTGGAAGGCTCCAGGTGGATGACTGGAGACAATCAAGAGTAGACTAAACACATCCAAGAAAGGCGAAAGGCTGGAGGAAAAACTTGTAGTAGCCTAGAGCAGGAACAAAATGGAGACAAGCTAAAGTCAGGAAGCACCTGTCGAAGGTCAGGAGCGACAGAACACACCGACAGGCCTGATGAAGCGTTCTTTACTATAGGATTGTGGGAATAAGGAGGATTCAGGAAAATGGAGGCACCAAACATGTCTCCTACTAGCACCTCCCCCCCTCCCCGGGAGAATTGCGAGAGCACATGAGACTGTCCCGGGGGGCCGGTTGCAGTAAAGTAAGTTTATTGAGGGAGTGCAGTGACCCAACAGGGCACTCTCAAGGCCCAACTCGCATCCAGGAAGACACGTGTCCTGTCCGCCTGAGACCAACTTGGGAGCTGCCGTCGGGCGGGGAGCAGGCAGCAGGCAAACATGAATGATTAATGTAAGTTCACCATAAGTAACATACCAAAACGGCTAGCAAACAAAGGTATATTGTTATTTAAAAACAAAGTCTACAAATGCCTAACCAAGAAATTAGGGGAGTGGCCTGTTGATATAAACGATCTGCAAATAGCAAAATGGTACAACAAACGTAAAAGTGACAAGGAGAACAAGATCCTTGTGGGCACTGGGAACTCAAACTTGATCAAATTCATGTTGAAATCAGCTCCACTCACACACCGTTTTGAAAAGTAGGATAAAAATGTAAATAGAAAAAATAAGGACACACTGAGTGTGGAAGGGTGCACAAATGAGGGACCAACTAAATATAGAAATGGGAACAGGATGTAAGATGAGGAGTGAATAAGTCCTCAAGAAGCCCAAAACACACCTATTGCGAAATATGAAAAGATAATTGATAAATAGAGAACACAAAGGAGTAATAGCAGCAGCTACTGATAACTCATGTGAGTTACACCCAATGACTGACATGGAAGAAAACAAGAAACAGATAAACACAAGAAAACAGAACTCCAGCTCTGAATCTGTGACTATAACTGGACCTTTGCAGAATAGGAGCTATGCAGTTGGACCGTAGCTGGCACCCCTCAAAAACAAGGAACACTGTCTTAATGAAATTCCTGACAAGTTATGAAATCTTAGCCCTTCAAGAAACTTGGCTAATAACAGAATGGGAAACTCTGGGCTACAACAACCATACACCATGTGCAAAGCAACTGCAAGTCACAAGAAATAGCAAAGGTGTCCACCCATCCTGTCGTAATAAGTATTGTGCAAAATTGAAAGCAAGGTATAATTGGCATGGAAATATACAGATGTACAATATTACGTTATTTGACAAATCTATACTGCGGGTAATAAATGTTTAAGCACAGTAGAAATTTGAGGATTTTCCAGATCTTCTTACCAAGATAAGTGAAGCTTTGGCTAAGTCAAACCCAATTATTGTTGTCTGTGGAGAATTCAACTGCAAAATGGAGAAATGGAGAAATGACTCAAATGAACATATGGAAATAAACTCAGCTTTCGGTATCCTATCTATTCAACATAAATCTCCAAAATTGAGGCAAAAGGCAAAGGACTGCTAAATTTTTATTGTGCAAAAGGCCTCTATAGGCCGAAATATGTATGAAAATCCGGTCGTCTGGATCCCAATATACAATGTAAGAGGGGCCCAGACAGTCATGGATTACATTCTTGTCATATTCGAGGATAGAACCAGATTTGAAAACTCAAGAATCTTATGTAAAGCGGCCATAACACATTATCATTGGATTCTAAAGGCAATATCTCTGACAACCCTACTAAGAAACAAGACCCAACCAGAGAATGGGATTTTGGATTGTCAAATAAGTATAAGATGAAATGAGAGAAGGGTATCAAACATCAAGGAATTGCAAAACAGTTCAGCTACAGTTGAACTGTTTGTCAAGTTGAAGTACTAAATAAATATACAACGAACATGAACATTGTTCAATCAGGAACTTCTTATGTCCCTATTACCCCTAGCGTCAAAAAGGTTTTCCCAGACACACCAATGTACAGAGAAAAACAAACATATGCTAGTTTGATGCATAATGCAAGACAGTTAAAGAAGGATCAAGAAATACTGTGCAGACAAAAATAGCACAACACAAAATAAAAAATGACAGAAGGACTTACAAATTACTGATCAAACAAATAAAAGAAGATGCTATGAAAAATGAATGCATATCTTTGGAAAAAGCAGCACTCTACAAAGATCTGCAGACTTTCTGGTGAAAAGTAGGGGCAAGCCTTTAAATAACAGAAATGCGCTTGAGACTCACATCACAGCAGATATCTGGATACAGCACTTCTCTTCTATATTCCAACCAATTGACCACAACCACAGTAAAACACAGAACTCTCATTTATCTAAGAAAACGAATAGAGAAACAGACAAGACAGAGAGTAGAGCTCTGTTTGAAAATATCTTCACAGAAAAAAACTAATATTGTCAACAAACGAATGGTAAAAGGAAAGGCACCAGGGCCAAACATGATACCAGCCGACGTCTTCAAGCAGAGCACAGATTGGTGGTAACTGATTTTAACCGAAAGTTTCATTGAGAATGCTACAACAAAAATAAGCTACCAATCTTGGCAGAACAGCATCATCGCACAAAAGGGCCCCAAAAATCAACCCAAAATCATTTCACCCAACATTGACTACAATCTTTTCCACAACTCATATTCAAGGTCTTAGATGAATGGGTACAAAAAGATTAAGGGGCCTATTACGATGGAGGATGGTGGAAGTCACCGCCGGCCCGGAGGATGCTGAAAAGCCTCTGCAGACCCACCAAAGACCCACCGCCACATTAGGATGGCTGGTGGGTCCTGGTTTCCGTCTGCAGCTTTTCCGCCACGGTTGGCTTACAACCGCTGCGGAAAAGCTCTAATATGGTGACGATGTCTCTCAGACACAGTCAGCCAAATTAGGATGGGCTGTGAAACATGCTTTTCCGCTGCGGCTTTTCCGCCGTGGAAAAGCATGTGTAACTTCACTGCGGGGGGCCCGTTTCGGGCCCCCTGGATGAAGGGGGGTGGGGGGTGCACATGGGGGTACCTATGTGTACCTGCACCATATTAGAACTTTTCCGCCGCGGTTGTAAGCCAACCGCGGCGGAAAAGCTCTAATATGGTGACGGTGTCTCTCAGACACCGTCAGCCAGATTAGGATGGGCTGTGAAACATGCTTTTCCGCTGCGGCTTTTCCGCCGTGGAAAAGCATGTGTAACTTCACTGCGGGGGCCCGTTTTGGGCCCCCTGGGTGAAGGGGGTGTGGGGGGTGCACATGGGGGGTACCTATGGTACCCCCCTGCATTTGTATGCAGAAATCGGCAGGCACCGCACGGTGCCTGCCGCTTTCAGCATACAAATGCAATGTATGCATTTTTACCATTGCGGCGGATGCAGCTTGAAGCCGCACCCGCCGCAATGGTAAAAATAGAGGATGTGACCGCCAGGGTGGCGTTCACATCCTTATTGCACAGGAGGGAACTCTGCAGGCCATGCGGAGGTTCCCTCCTACTCTATGGTGGCGGACGGACTCAGGTCCGTCCGCCATCATAATAGGCCCCTAAATACGAATCCCAATCTAAGGGGGACTCAGAGGACTGTCCATGGTGGTTCAAATAACCTTTCTTCATATCCTTCATAAATATAGCTCCGCAAAAGAAATGGCAACCTATGTAGCATACCTGTGTTTTGCTTCAGCCATTGACCTAATACACAGGCAGAGGCTATCGAAAAAGCTAAATGGGTTGTGCTTAGATCCTGCCTTACTATCTCTGATAGATATGCTGATCTCAGATACAATATCTCAGGTCAGGTTAAACCAAAAAGGTCAAGTTGGCAAAATAGTTAGCAAAATAATTGGTAGTGTTTAGCAGAGTGAGACAGGGCAGGCTGCGTGTGCCCCAATCTTTACCACTAAATTCAAACGCCATGTACAGCGAAGTCCTGAACGCAAACATAGACATTCCAGCAATTGAAGGCTTCCAAGTCCCTGCGATCTAAGATGGTAACAATGCCTACCTAATTCCTAGAACACCAAAGGGTCTCCAAGCTTAGCTTTAAGAAGTAGAGAAGCACTGCTAGAAAAGTGGTCTAAAAATAAACAAAGAGAAAACTAAAACAATGACTTTCAGAAAAAAAAGTCAAGTAATGTTTTCACAATCAAGAATATATGATTGGACGAAGTGATAGCAGATATATACTTGGGAGTATCAATTTCCAGCAACCTCAAATGGAGGACACACATTCAGACTGTCACAGAAAAAAATCAGTGCCTGCTGTGAAAGCCATCTGCAAAATGTCACGTACCCATGGAAATGACTTTTTATGTGATATTGATCGGGTCATTCAGGCCAAAGCAGGAAGCCGAATAGCCTATGGTGCAGAACGTTGGGGGCTGGACTACCTAGCATCAAAAATAGGAATTTATGAAAGAATGTTCTGGAAGTCTTTGCTAATGTTACCCTTAGGTTTTTCTACAGCTGCTCTGGAAACAGGCTCAGGTGTCAGCTTTTCCTCAATTCAGAGAAGATGGTAATTGATCCAATAAAGTATGGAATGATGAGGCTAAACGTGGCAGGTGTAGATCTAGTTGATAATGCCTGGAGAGAACATTTTAAACTAAGCAAGAAATTGAGCTTTGTGACATGCTGGATTAAAAAAACTAAGGGGTCCATTAGGTTGGCAGCCATCCGTGCCGGAATGACCCCCGCCATAGTTTCATGGATGGGGGGTCCATGGCTGGGGGGTCTGCGGCGGACGAAAAAAAGGCCGTCCGCCGCTTTTCCACCCGGTGGACATATCGACCGGGCGGAAAAGGGTTCTATGTGGGGTCGGTGTCTATCAGACACCGCCAGCCATATTAGAATGGGCATTTTACAATGCCGCCACGGAAAGGCATGCAGAGTCTGATTTGGGGGCCGTTGCGGGCCCCCAAGAACTCCAGGGGGGTGGGGGGGTGCACATGTGGGGTACCTATGGTTCCCCCCAGCAGTTCCATGCACAACATGGCAGGCACAGCGCGTTGCCTGCCATGTAGTGCATGGAAGTGCACAGCATGCCTTCCTGGCATTGTGGCAGGCGGTGCTGAGTTCACCGTCTGCCACAATGTCAGGAATGCTGGATGCACCCGCCACTGTGGCGGGCGAATCCTAATTGCAGGCACGGGACCCCCGCCCTTATGGCGGGCGGTCACTTGCTACGATGGGACGGCGGGTGGACAAAGTTCGCCCGTCATCCTAATGGGCCCCTAAGAGACTATGACAAGACATCTCATCGGCAAACGCGGCTTTTAAAATAATGTCAATAAAACAGATGAGCAAGAAAATCCACAAAATACTTCCCATATTAAAATTGGAAAGGAAACTGAAATCACTTGAGACCTTTTGACCAATAAGTCTAGTAGGCCTCTTCAACCTCTCCTTGGCAGTCAAGTTATACTTTTTTGATTTCAAAACCATTGTTATTGAGGTTTTATGCGAGCAGGAGAATAAAGATAGGGTACATATTAAGAGGTGGGGTATAAAGGATACATTTGAATACATTGGCATATAACTTGATAAAGGAGTCTCATGTAAATGCAGTACTTGGGCATTACAGAGACGGAGAGGTGTCCGGAAGATGTGTTAGATAGGAAAAAAGGAGGGGTGGGGTGGGGTGGGGGAGGTTGGTGTGGTGGTACGGGGGGTGGCTGACCAGTTGCTTAAAAACCTAACAAATCATAAATAAAGGAGACTATTTGCTTTAGCTGATCACTAACATAATATCGAATACAAAAATATAGACTTACCAAAATATCGTTGACAAAATATAGAATGCAAAAATATCGAATTCCTATCTACAAACAGGTAAGTACAAAAATATTGAATCAAAAATATAGTTGTAAAAAATATAGTTAGGTAAAATATCAATTTTTTTTAAATGTCTTAAAAGTAATTTAAAATTAATGAAATAATAAATATAATTAACTGAAACATACTTACAAATATGTAAATAACCTTAAAAGTAAACAATAATTAATTTAAGTTAAAAAAATAAACATACAATTGTATTTTTAATACTTATATATATATATATGAATGAAATGAAATTTATAATGTGCAACTAGAACCCGAAGGCATCAAGGCGCCTAACAAAAACAAATCAAAACAAAAAAGGCAGAACACAACTACAAGTATGACTTCGCGAAAAGCCGAGTTTTCAGAGCCTTTCTAAATGACTGCATGGTGGGAAGGGACTTAAGTTCCACCGGAAGAATATTCCACCACTTAGGTGCCAGCGTGGAGAAGGCTTTGCCACCCCATTTAGCTCTACGGGTGCGGGGGACTGATAACAGAAATTTGTTGGCAGAGCGCAAGTTCCTAGAGGGGCTATAGGGAGACAGGATGGATCCAATCCCAGTAGAACTGCCTCTGGCCAGGGCCCTGTAGGTCATGCACATAGTTTTAAAGAGGATCCGATCTTCGATGGGGAGCCAGTGTAGCGATTTTCTGGCGGAGGTGGCCGAGGCACATCTGGGCAGATCTAATACAAATTTGGCCACCGCGTTCTGGACCATTTGCAAGCGCTGCAGCAGACCCTTGTTTAGTCCCGCATACAGCGCATTGCAATAGTCCAGACGGGAGCCAATGAGTGCAACCACAACTTGTTTTCTCGCCTGCTGAGAAAGATAGTGTCTAATCTTCCTCAGTACATAGATTATGCCCCAGCAGGTTGAAACTGTTCTATTGGCCTGTTGACGCATGCTGAGGGTAGGATCAATCAGGACTCCTAGGTTTTTAGCTAATGTAGCAGGGACAGGACAAGCTCCCAGTGAGTCCGGCCACCAGTTCGCCGACCACATCTCTTCTTTTCCTCCGAACACCATGACCTCTGTCTTCTCCCCATTTAATTTCAATGAATTGTGGATCATCCATTGAGCGACTGCCTCCATGCAAGATCTAAAATTGGAGGCAGCCGAGCTGACCGGCTGGGAGAGAGAGACAAGGATCTGGGTGTCGTCGGCGTAGGAGACTACCTCCATCCTGAAAGATCTAATCAGTCTGGCAAGAGGGGTCACATAGATGTTGAAAAGGGTCGGACTTAATGCCGACCCCTGAGGGACCCCACAATGCACAGACAGGGATGGAGATAGAAAATCCCCCAGCTTCACCCTCTGCTCTCTCTGGTCGAGGAAAGAGGTCAGCAAACACAGGGCAGACCCCTCAACCCCAATCTCCCTCAGGCGTGATGTTAAGACCGAGGGAGAAAGGGTGTCGAAGGCAGCCGTGAGGTCTAGCAGGATCAGGAGGGTGGTCTGGCCCCCATCAGCTCGTGTGCGGATATTATCCAGCACTATGGTGAGGACCGACTCGGTGCTATGTTCCCTCCTGTAGCCATGCTGCGAGTAATCCAGCTGACCAGAGCTTTATATTATATATTTAATAAATATATATACTATATATTAAAGTAATATTAATAAAAAATATACAATAATTTTACTGTAAGATAGCAGGAGGGTAAAATCTACTATTACCACTCCAGTGAGTGCAAAAAGTAGGAAAAGCGTTGGATAGCGGGAGGGTAAAAATTACTATTCCCACTCCAGAGAGTGCAACAGTAGGGAAAGTGTTGGATAGCATAGGGGTAAAAATTCATATTCCCACTCCAGAGAGTGCAACAGTAGGGAAAGTGTTGGATAGCTTAGGGGTAAAAATTACTATTCCCACTCCAGAGAGTGCAACAGTAGGGAAAGCCTTGGATAGCGGGAGGGTAAAAATTCCTATTCCCACTCCAGGGAGTGCAACAGTAGGGAAAGCGTTGGATAGCGGGAGGGTAAAAATTACTATTCCCACTCCAGAGAGTGCAACAGTAGGGAAAGCGTTGGACAGCATAAGGGTAAAAATTACTATTCTCACTCCAGTGAGTTTAACAGTAGGGAATTATTAGTAGGGAATGATTTAATATATCAATAAAAATAAATTAAATATCAATACCAATAAAACATTAGTTAAAATTAATTACCAATGTAATATATAATAATTAATTTATTAGAAATATAAATAAATATTAGTTATTAAAAATTAATTACCTATTCATAATTAATTAACAACTAATTAAATTTCAACAAAAAACAATTAATAAAAAATAATTCCAATTAATATTTAACAGTAAATTAATTATCAATACACAAAAAGTATTTTTAATATGTAATTAATTACAGTTACATTACTTCCCACCCTATTCCCCTATAAACCCACAACCCGCTACAGAAAATAAATTAATAAAATTATCATAAGTAATTAATAAAAATGAATAACCAATTAATAAAAATTAATTACCCATTAAAAATTAATTAACAATACATTAAAAATCAATGCCAATAAATAAAAATAATTTATTTAATTACAATTAAATTAATTCCCACCCTATTCCCCTAAAAACCCACAACCCGCTACACAACTAAAAAGCTAAATTAAATTAAAAATTATTAATAAATGCTAAAAATAATATTTAATTTAATATAATTAAATTACTTCCCACCATATTCCCCTATAAACCCTCAACCCACCTACAGAATTAAACTATGCGAAAATTAAATACCATAAAATGAATTACTCAAAATAAATTAAACATACATTACAAAAGTAATATACACTTTTCACACATATACTAACATACAAAACACTTTCGATATTATTAAAAATTCGATATATTTTAATGCCTATATTATATACTTCGATATTTTAAACTATTTTGACAATCGATATATTATTACTTACCTTCAATTCGATATTTTTAACCACTATCTTGTGTCCATTCGATATTTTGTCCATTCTATATTTTTACTTCGATATTATGTCCATTCTATATTTTGTATTCGATATTATGTCTAGTTACCGCTTTGGCAGTATGTTACCACTCAACACGATTTTAAAGAAAATTAAGCAAGTGATCTCCAACTCCTTGCTGAAACTGAAGATCTGAGCCACTTCTTGCTGAGCTGTCCTTTCTACACCAGGGTCAGACGGTGCACTTTCAAAAATCTTAATAAACAAGGAAAAACTGAAGAGTGACAAGGACCGTATTTCCTTCATGCAGAGCGATTTCTCAGAAGAAATAACCGAGTGAATGTGATGTTTTCTCATGAAAAGTTGGCAACTTAGAGAAAAATACCTGAAAGGCAATGTTAGGAAGAAATTCATTCTGTGATGCCCTCATAAACACCTGTATGTGCATACAATTTGGCAGCATCTATTTATGATAATATCTGAAATATTCCTTTGTTTTTATTTCTTCCCTTTTGTATAAATATTTAATTTCATTATTTTGAAAATATTTTTGGAAAATATTTAGATATTTTTGTATGGTCTTTATAAGAAAGGCAGCCTTGGATGCAGAAATCACCTGTTAAATACTTTAAAATTCATATTCCATTCATGATGGGCCATTCTGAGATCAGCAGATTCATCATCTTGCATCTTAAAGGATGAGCAAAAAGCAGGCAACAGCATTTCACACGATCTCAATGCTGGACAAAGATCTGAAATACTGGACAAACTTGCAAAAATGAGGACAGTTGCCCACCTTAGCCAGGTTTGGTGGTTGTCTTTTAATGTGTCAACTCAAAGAACCTGAGCCTGATCTCATGTACATATATTTGAGTACTGGTAGATCTACTTTGTTTTTCATCCTTCTAAGTTTGATAAAATGGTAAGTTGGATAATAGTAACCATTTATTATTCAATGCAAAGATGCTCCAATGGATGGACATGTGTTTTGCCTATACACATAATATACTTCCTATCTTAGATTATATTAAATAATACCTTAACGCTCTTAACAACCATATGTTTAGGGAGAGTTATTCTATTCCTATAACCTTATTCCTCCCTGCACATGCTTTTTACAGTCCATCAGCTTTAATTTCCCAACTGGTCCTAGTGTACGGAGTAGCATGCACATAGAATGGGATATATGACGGTACCACACGTACTTTTACAACGCGTACCGTTACAAATCTACTTTTACCACACAAGTCGTTACAACGACTTGCGTGGAGGGGCGCTGGATAGTAAATTTTTAAATTTACTATTCCAACTCCAGTCCCTGTGGACTCTAGGGACGGAGTTGGATAGTAAATTAAACTATTTACTATCCTGGAGCGCCCTCCAGCGCAAGTCGTGGTAACGACTTGCGTGGTAAAAGTAGCGTGGTAACAGCACCGCGTTGTAAAAAATGCGTGCTAACCGCTGTATTCCCATAGAATGGTGTCAGGGAAGATTATTTCTAGAACAAATTACCTGATTTAGATCTTGGCAGATCAGCTGCCGCTGTCGCTTTCCAACAGTTTTCCCTGCCACCAGCTTGGCGATCCGCCCACTAGATTTAGATGTTGGTGTGTCTGTGGAATGAAGACCGCCGTTATAACGCCGACTCTGCCAGGAATTCTCACCCGCATCGACAGTGGTAGAGGTAGAAGTGGCTGGGGGCGGGACTCCAGCCCAGATTCCTGCTGTCCATATTACAATGTGCCTTTCCATGGAGGCAATGTGGTGGGGAAACCTCTAAGCTTGAGCTAGAGGAATGGAGGAAAAAGAGATAAAAACTCACCTTTTTTCCGGGTTCTCACCACCGATTCAGTCTTGAACACCAATGTCCAGGTTCATCCTGTTCCTCTGCTACGCTCAGCAACCCCGTTGTCGCTGGGATCTGAGGTAGGCTTTTGAGTGGGCGTAGGTGTACATTCAATAGTGTGTGTATGTTGTTGGTGTGCAATGCTATATGTACAAATATGTGCTTTACACTTTAGCTACATATACATATGGACCGATTCACAACATATATGTGTAACATATATCGTACTTACTTGTCTCCACACCACCATGGCCTCACCCCATCAGGACTTTGCTGCCAGGAAAACGCCAGCACAATGGGAACATCTAAATCGGCTTGGCACAATCCTGACAGGCTGACAGCAGTGAAGTACTATTAGCCAGCAGAGACGCCTGCAGCGGCGGCGTCTTCTGTCTGTAGCTGCAACATCTAAATACGGCGGTGGAACACCGTCAGCTCAACGGAGTACTTGGGACCGGTGCTGTGGCGGGATGGCTGTAATCCCGCCAAGATCTAAATCAGGCCCTTGCTATTATTTTGTCGAGTCTCAAACCTGGTGATTGGTCCTCAGGCTTAGCCTGCAATGTATACATCGTTAACTTAAAGAATATGAATGTCAATATTAAAATGAGTCTGGCCATTTGTATGCCTTGGAGATTAAGCATATGCTACATTATTGTGATACCATACTATGGTGGCATAGGTGTATTTTGTGTCTTGCTGTGCTAAGACATAGTAATGTGTATGTGTAAACACACTTCTACCACTGGAATAACCTCTTACGGAACACCACCCAATGAGAAGACACCAAACGGTAATATACTTAAGTGACAACGATAATAAATGGTGCTAGCTACCTAGTGGCGACAGAATGTCATTCGCAAAGACCCAAAGCAGATGAGCCACTCCCACTGCCAATGTACATACTGGACTAGTAACACACTTAAAGAACATTTAGTGCAGAAGCTGACGCAAATAATCACAAACCATTTGGAGCCAGGTAGGTTCCTGCGGCGCAGCTCAGGCAGGTGAAGCAGCAACTGTGGAACCCCAGCTGCATTTTTCCCTGCCCCGGAAGGCACTCAGGAGAGCACTGTGACAGTGGAACCTAAGAAGGAAAGATAAACATGCATAATTGTACAATGAAAACTGACTGTTCCATGGGCTAGTGGAAGGTATGGAGTGAGTGAGGGACATGAGTGAGCACAAGAGTAATTCAGATAGTTTTATTGAGTTTGGAAAGTGAGTGAGTGAGTCAGTCAATCAGTGAGTCAGTGAGTGGGGGAGTGAGTGCTACCAAGCAGGGTTGTAAGTAGAAAGAACCCAAATAAATGGAAACAGACAGTGTAGAAGTGCATAACAATGTCAGTCAGGGACAACAAGACTTGAAAAAGTCATGACCTAAAGAAAAACAATCCCTTCCCATTCGATAAGGAAAACTAGCCAGTGCAAAAAATAATACCCACACTAGATCATCCCTTCGTAATGCATTATGAAGCAAGGTAAAGAGTTGTGGATTTTACTTTCCAGAACTATGGGCATAATCGAACAGGGCAGGAGCGTCCAAAGATTTAAAAAAACTTGTCTCCCAAATAAAAAATCGGTAGAAACTCCAGCATCTCTTCAAAAGGAACAAATACATTCCACGTGCCATTGAACCTTACTACCCAAACCTTCTGAAGTTCCCTGGAGACAAGAAGCGCAAGACAGATCTATTCAATGAAAACGATTTGTTACCATAAGATAATCAACAACCGAACTTACATCAAAAACTAAAACTTCCGTCATATATGCGTTTAAACATTGTTGCTAGCGAGATAAAAACGCATTCAGTTTTTTAAAAATAAAATCACTAGCTGCCACCGTTTATTTATTTATTTAAAAAAAAAAAAATTTAAGACGTTTATTGGTATTCAATAGAGCAGTACATATAGCGAAGCCTACATCCCTGTGGGCCGGCTGCAACATTGCGATGTATCGTGAGGGTAGGGGAGTACAGGGGAAGGTGCACCGTACCATCGGTTGTATCCTCAGCGAATGGGACTTCAAATACATTTTTCATATCACATGTGCTCATTATACAGTTGTGTCTGCAAGTGACGTCTTATTTTTTCATTTTTTCTTATAAGTAAACAGTTAACTCTGCAAACAAAACAGATCAGTTCTCATCGGTATGTCCCAATGTTTAGCTGCGCTATCGCGTATATTTCCGGCATCCATGTCACCGAAACCCACAGAACGGAGCGTCAGTCCCTGGGGGCGCGGCAGTGGAGTAGGGGTTAGCAGTGCATGTGCACAGTCTGCCTTTGTCATGGTGTGCGACAGCCATTGAGAGCAGTAGGGCCCCATGGGCTGTCGACAGAGTGTGTGATGCGCCTAACGGATGAATGGTATAGCCATGCTGTGTTCTCGGAAGACGCTACCCGTGTCCGGTCCCGTGGCCGGACATGTGTCCAGGTACATCTTCCAGGTGTGGCGTGTAAGGAGGTCATGGCTATATTTGGAAAACAAGAGTCCGAAACAATGAACATGGGGATATGTGTGGGATGGGGAGTGGGAGGGGGGAGTGTACTTGCAGGAGCGATGCCACGGAGAGGGGCCGGGAGTATATTTCAATCCGTCGTGGACTAGTGAGTCTTCGTGTGGGTGGCCGTCCGTGCCCATAGCCAGCGCGTCGGACGTATGGCGCGGCCGCTGCTCAGGGCGTCCAGGGGGGAGGCGGGCTGCCTACTGGCCGCAGGCGCCACATCTCCAGCGCTCCCGGCGGGCGGGTGTCGTGGGGGGGGATACAGCCTGCATCCCTGTCGCCGGCACTGCCACCCCAGCAGTGCTATCCCATTCGTAGCGGTCTCTACGCGAGCCCTCTGGCCGTGCCTTCCCCCTGGAGGGACCTCAGGATGTCGTCCCAGAGTTGTGCTATCGGGAACTGCCTTAAGCCCGCTATCTCCTACCGGTGTAGTGCCGTGCTTTCTGCTCTAGCCCAGTTGGTGAAGGATGCATACCAGTGTTTGGGGATTGGCGGTTCCCTTCGTTTCCAGTGTTTAGTGAGCAGTCGTTTGGCTGTGATGAGGCCTAGATCCCAGAACCGAGCTTGTGTCTTGTTGAGTTTGGTTCTTTTGTACAGCCCAAGTATGCAAGCCTCCCACGTGTGTGGTAACCCCGGGCCAGTGCTATGTGTCAGGAGAGATGTCACCTCCCCCCAGTACGTGACTAGAGAGGGACAGTGCCAGAGCATGTGTAAGATGTCCGCGCCTAGCAGGTCACATCTGGGACAGGCGGCAGTGTTAGTCATGAAGTATCTGTTGATTCTGTCTGGCGATAAATATGCCTGGTGCAGTATGTACAACTGAATGGTCCGGAAGCGGGAGTTACGTGGGATGTTCACGGGGCTGGCCAGAACCAGGTTCCATTCCTTATCCGTCCAGTCCCTCCCGCGGTGGGTCGCCCATTTGTCCCTAATCGGTTGTGTGGGTCTTTGCGTGTGCATGAGGAGGGCCTGCGCCAGCCAGCGAATGATGTGGGAGCCGTTGCCCATAACATGCAGGTACTGCATTAGGTGGTGAATCGGTGGCTCATCCTGGATATCCCCCCAGGACTCCGTATATGCCCGCAGTATAGACGCGTGGAGCAGGAATTGCCCCGCCGGCAGACCCGTGCCCTCCGACAGTTCCGCAAATGGGAGCATGGCCCCATCCGCATAGAGGTCGCCCATGGTCTCCACCCCAGCCGCAGTCCAGCTCTCCAGAATACGTGGTGTCACCGTTCCACCGCTCCAGGGGCTGCCCATCAGGGGGAGTGCAGGGGCATATGGCCTGACTTCCTGAGTCAGTTTTAGGCTACGGATGAAGCATTTATGGGCCACAGCCACGTGCAGGGGTAGAGGGCGGGGTCCCTTGGTCAGGGGATGAAACAAGGCGCAGACCTGCGAGTGGGTCCATTGATAGTCAGCGGTAGCCGTGTCGTCAAGATGCGAGCCGCTAAGCACTAGCTGCCACCATTTATATTTAGATTTTTGTGGTTGTAATTGATGACTTGGAACCGAAAATTTCACCAAATGCAAAGTCATCTGGATTCACCCATGATACCAACCTCTCATTCAAGGAACACATTTAAAAAAACACAGAGATGACCTTGTACCAATTCTTGCTTCTCAAGAAAGTCAGTCCTTTTCTTCCAGAAAACGACCTCAGAACTAGTATTCAAGACCTCGTCCTCTCGCACCCAGAGAGTGGTAATGTCCTACTCTATTACCATGGCCTTGCAGACTCCACACTAGTACCCCTTAGGAGCGTCATTCATGCACAGCATGTCTCACCTGAGGCTTCAAGAAATATGATCACTTCACTGCCATCCTGATGGAACTCAAATGTCTCCTCTTGCCAGCTCGCACCATTTTTCAAAACCAGCTATCATGATCAACACCCTTGCTTATCTTGCAGACAAAGTCACCTTATCTAGTGGTTAATGGCACACTACCGCCAGGCCACAATCATGCTGCAGACTAAGACATGTAAACAAGAAAAAAATATAGGACAACAGGACTTTTCCATTTATGCACCCAGGATCTGGAACAACATACTTGTATCCATCAGGGCAGCTCCAAGAGTCGATGACTCACCCCTTTAAAGTACACTATATCACAGTGCATTCATCTTCCACAACCCAGCTTCCTCTCCAGTTACTCATTAAATGTATATTCTACTTTGACCATGTACAGCTCTACGCTGCATTTTGGATAATTCTGCACTACAGAAATACCATTTACATACATGTACTCCAGATAAGATGAGGCAGACTGTATCTCCTTGCCAGTGTTAGTAGGTACAACTGTTTGGGAAGAGAAACTCTTTGCATGTGCCATTGAATTGGTGGAGGCAAGAAGGAGTGGGATAAAAGTAGGGTCATCGATGCAAATACTGTTGGATAGAGGAGGACAGGATGGGCTTTAGGTCATAAAGCCTAAGGAGTACGGGAAGGGCAGTGAAGAAAAGGTAGTGCTGGTAATAATAACTAAGAGACCCTAATGTTCAGTGGATTCACCAAGGAATTCCAGTTATCAAGAGTGGCAAGGAAAAATTCCTCATTATTCATAAGGAGGAGTACCCCCTGACCATTGGTTACATGGCAGTACAATACATGCCTTTGCCATGCATGCTCTTACTACGCTGCCTTCGCAATGCAAGACTTCACCATGCATGGTAAGTATAAGGGCCACTTGGTACTACCCAATTTTCATGTCAGAAGCAAGTTCGAGTATGGAGTTTTTTACCGTGTTATTTATGGTGTTCCATTTGATCCTCTCAGCCTGGATCTCCAGATCCCCGGTGCTGCTGTAGGATCCCACGTACAGGAAGGTGTCTGTCCTGCTGAGGTCCCAGTCCCAGAAGACAATGTCAAAGCCGGTAGCAGAATCCCCATATTTATCAAAACTGATGGTTCGATTAAGCAGGGTAAAGTTCACATATTTCAGTGCCTGGGTCACCTGGTTTAGGGAAAGACAAGAAAGGGTTACTTAAGTCAAAAATACTTATGACAAGGTGTTTTGTAGAAGAAAATTGAGTCTGGAGGCACTGCTAATGGTGGCGAAACTGTGGGATTAATTACCTGTAATCTTCGTTACTCCAATTCTGCCCATCTCTCCACAGTGCTCACATTCTGATTTAAGTGCACCTCAAAAGACACTAAATAGAACATTCCTCCTTCATAATACCAGGCGCAGAGGGAGTGACATTCACTAGAGTTGCCTCCGGAATCCTACTGGCCAGGTTGGTATGTTGATGACAAGGCAGGTAAAACACGTGGAAAATCAAAATCTGGTATTATTCAACACTAAACAAAAACTGAAAACAGCAAATGCAAGGCAAAATCAATTTCAAGTATGATACAGCTGTTTAAATGAGGTCTGAAGGATTCTTAAAACAAGCAGTGGGACAATTGCTATGTTAAGCAAGCAATGGCAATGCCAATAGGTCTGCTTTGATATGAGAACATTTATGTAAACACAGGCAAATGCTGTTCTATGCGTTGCATCCACAAATTCTGTTTCACCAAAAAACCTTTCCTATTGAATTTCCAAGTGCTGGGAAAACGTGGCAAAAAGGACCGCTTTCTCTATTGAATGCATATATAAGATATTAATTTAATGTGACAAACAGCGGGACAATTCAATTTTCTTTTTAAATGTACAATAGCCCCTCATGAATTCCAGTGGAGAATACCCTGGAAGGTGGAATGATACACCAAACAGTCAATAAAATGAGATGATATAGTAATACTTCCAAGTCCATGTACAAGTAGTTATGCTGTAAAGCCAGACCTGAAAAGTACACTGAGGATTTTGGACGAATTTGAGACCATCTACCAACTATTGTCCCTTCCAGATCATCACCACTCAAACAAATGGCCGTCATTGCTTTCTGACAAAGGTGGGAACCCTACACATCACTCTACCCTTTATCATCAATCACATCACTTACTTGGCCCGTGCCCTACCTTAATTCTCTTGCAGCCTCCTATTTACAAATCAGAGGCATTGAGAAGAGCAAAATGTAGAAGCTACAGAAAGTAAAGAGGATTCCTAGATTCATATCTACCTTCTGTTCTTGCTGATGCGCGAGACCAGCGCTAGTAACAATGGTGTTGAGGGTATCAACGGGCAAGCAAGGAATTGCAACTACTTCCTCTAGTTACCTCTAATTGGTCACCATGTATAACTCATTGCCAACATTTATTTTTTAAACAAAACTCCCACTAGGGCCACTCTGTTGCGAGATAGTAGCCATTAGAGAGGTCCTTTTGAAAGGTCAGTATTCTTAATACTTTATGCCTAACTACCTTAGCACCCAAAGATGTCATTGAAACCCATAGGGAGAGTGGGAAGTAAACATCAGGATAAGGAAGACAGAATTAAAGTAAGGGAGATTACTAGGTGTAATTTGTCAATTACCTTCCTTTCCTTATTTTAAGGATATGCCAAAGTGGAATGTCATTGGCCTAATCCCACTCAACAACCCAACAAAAAGATACTGTGTATTCATGAACACTAAACACTCCACAACACCCCTACACTCCACCCATCCCTGAACTCCAAAAACACCTCACCAGCTCTAAACTACACTCATCCATGAGCCCTATAAAATTATTACCACTCCTAAACCCCAATCCATTCCTGATACCTAAAAAATGCTCACGCCCCTAAACTCCACCCATCCCTGAACCCTAAAGACCTCTTTACATGCCCCCTAAAAAGAAACATCACCCCTAAACATATACCATTCCCAAAACGAAAAACCCCTTATTGGCCCTAAATTCCACACAGGTTTATTGTACTTTTGGATTTTTCATTACAATTATCTTTCCTTTATATTGTTTCCTTTAATGTTTGATTTATGTGAATTTCCTTAAAATGTTCTTACTTTAAAATTGTTTTCCCACGGTTTGGTTTCCTCCAATGCTGCTTCTTAGTTTTCCATTAATTCACATACATCATCTCTGAGTATCCTGAAGTGGATCATGGCTGCATAAAATTACTAATGCCAAGCCAACATCAATACCCAGCAATTGTGACCGGTAACTACTCGGGCATAGTCAAAAGATGTACAAAGTAACATGGACCCGTCCAGGCTGTTGCCGACACCTGATTCCATACACAGATATGTTATGTTATCTTATATCTACTTGATATAGCTCACAACTCACTCCTGGAGGAGTAGCTCGGTGGAAAACTGTTCCAATGAATCTCTGCCACCAAATCTGGCAGCATGGATACGTGGAATCTGCAGAAAGGCATTATCAGAAGATCTTAACTGACTGGAAGGCAAGTAATAACTCATTTTTGAACTGCGCTGCATGAGCGGAGACTGATAAGGGCCTTGTGAGTCAGGCAACAAAGCTTGAAGATTGCCCTTTTTTATGGGCAGCCAATGTATTTTTGTAATGTAGGAGCCTAAGATGACAGAACAGGTAAATTACAAATCATCCAGGCAGCGGTATTCTGAACGACCTGTAATTTAGCCAGCAAGGTTTAATTTGCTGTAACTAACAATGCATTTCAATAGTCCAGGCGACAGCTGATAAGTGCCTGGACCAGGGTTTTCTTAGAGGTGGAAGGTAACCAGAGAAATACTTTTTTAATAGCCGCATAGTGGTATAACAGGTGCCGCATGTGGCATTGACCTGGTCTCTTAAGGATAGTGTCAGATCGAGTTTCACTCCTAAATTTCTCACCACTTGTTTGGGAGTATGGGCTGGTCCAAGATCCGAAGGCCACCTGTCAGCTGATCAGAGCTTGAGCACTTTGCCAAATAACACAATCTCAGATTTCCTGCTAATAAGTTGGAGACAGTAATTGACCACCCAGTCAGCAATCTCCCTCATGCTGTGCACAAATAGTTTTTTCACCATATCTCAGTCTGGACCGAAAGAGATAAGGAGCTGAGTGCCATCGGCATATGACACAATCTCCACACCGCAGGATCTCACCACATCTGCCAGACATCTGATAGACAAACCATACCTTTTTTAAGTACCACCCCATGGAAAGGAAAAAGACTCGTGCAGTTCAGCACTGAAGAAAGGAAGTCCTATATGTAAATACACAGTTTGTTCTTTTTACTTTTTTTCCTGCACAGTCTAAACTATTTCTCCATTGAGCAATCCCTTTCCCTACATTTTAACACCCTAGACCCAATTTACAAGCTAATTTACGGTTGTTAATGAGTCCATTAGTACCAAACAGCTATCCATAGAAAGATAGAATACCTGATAAGAGTAAAGGGTTTTATACCTGGGAATTCTCTGTCACAACTAAATGCAACGGTGAAATAGCACACCCCATCCAAGAGGTAGGGACATTTTCCCATCCAGATAAAAATCTGAGTGTTGCTCCAGGAGTGGGAAGGGAATGAGTCACTCTCAAACATAGTGGGGATATGTGAAAAGGGGTTTATCCATGTTTAATCAATTCACGGGTATAACTTTTTTTTAATTATTTGAATTTCTTTAATTTAATGTGAATTTATTAAATACATATTGGTAATAAGTATTAAAAATACTAATAAAGGGGGTAGGAACTCTTCAAATAACACAATAGTTGATTCATTAATGTATTTCTTATGTGCTAATGTTTACCCCTAATGCGGCATCTTGGAACTGATGAACATCAGTTGTTAACAATTATGTACCAGTAAGCTTAGGGGGCAATGAAAGAGCTATGTCAAACTTGAAAAAGAATAGAAAAAACAAAAAGAAATTGTTAAAAGTACCAATGTTAGGGTTAATTTGGTGGGATGTTCAAACTAAATAAAAGAAACAGTCAATTATAGGGTCAGTATTACACTCACTCTAACAAAGTTATATATAACGCTAAAGAAAAACCTTGATAAAAATGTTTAAAAGTTGTGGTATGTGTAGGAATGTTGTAGCTGAGGTCGATGTGGTGGTAAATTGCATAAAATATTTAGCTTTGCAATGTCGTGACCCATATGCAGTGGGATACAATACTGTCATACACAGCCCTTACAAATATCCCCAGCCGCCACTGATCTCTCACGTTAGCTTTTGCAGAGTTTACTTGACGAGAGCGTATTTGTACTATTTTCATTCATTGTTTTGTAAGATATGTTAGGGATCAGTATGTGTGTGAACTAGAGCACAATATTTCAGAATCGAAAAGTAAAAATACTCCTTCATATATCCGATGAACCTCTCAGGCCCCAACTAAATAACTTGCCCAAGGGGGAGTGAGAGCACTAACGCTTTGGCCACTGTCCTTTCAAGCATTGGTCTGTGGCAGTGGTGCAAGTGGACGACAGTAAGAGTGGCTGGTTGCCTCACAAGAAAAGACTGAGGTTCTGGCACTTATTATTTTCACAAATTAAGCATTGAGGAAGTCTACATTCCTGGCATCAAATGTGCAACCTACAGCTCACACACAAAACTAAATAAAAGTACTATCTACTAAACAATATTACAGGCCTTTGTGATATTTAACATGTGCTTTGTCAATAGATTTGTCACTACTGTAAAATTAATTGTAAATATTCACAGGGATCCGTCAGGGCAAGGCTATTTCCCAGACAACTTAGAACTCAATCATGAGTGTGTTTATTGACAGTGGATAGACCTATATCCAAACCACATTAACTTGTATAATCATAATGTCCACTTAGTGACCTGGTCATGGCATCAAATACCAGAAATGATAGCATGCATCGGTTCAACTTTATAAATCTAAATGTCTGGGTGTGGGAACATATTGAGCTGGAGTGCGGGGTCATGAAATACCACTTAGAATGCAGGCCTTTGAAAACAAGTTCATTTGTCCGTTACTGGCCATCCCTAAATCGACCCTAAGTTTCATCTCCCACAGTGAATTGGGTATGGTCTATTTGGAAGACAAAGTTAACATGGCCCCCTTTTACTCTGGGTTAAAATCTGGTGTACCCCACAAGCAGGCTTCTCTAGAGACATTTTGAGCGACTGTCTGAATTTGGGCAATAGATGATCTATCCCTTGGTTGGCATATGTCAGGAAAAGCTTTAATGATATGGGCCTGATTAACCTTTTTGATTTTCCAGATAGCATTGGCCTCCAAACTAAGGCCATAGTTAAGGAAAAATGTATTAGGAAGAATGAAGAGATTAGAATCGCAAGGTCAAGCCAATTATCCTCAGTTCCTAACTATTTGCTTTTTCCATGATGCCTGGGATAGAGCAGTATCTAACCTGGGCGGAAAAAACAGAACCTGGGTTTTATCTCACAAGGTTTAGGTTACATTCAATTCATTATTTGGCTGCTTTCCCTAACTCTGGCTCCTAGTTTGAATCTCATCTGGGCTTCCCATGCAATAACTTCTAAAAACAAACAACAGCACGTTTTATACTTTATGGCACCTAATATAGTAGCTCAAGAACACGCTTCTTATGACGACTTTTAAAGCACAGGCACTTAACTGTGCACTTAGAGAAGATGATCTTTTTAAAATGTTTAAATGCTCCTACGATTTGTTTCTCTATCCTCAACTATATTTTGTCTGCAATAAAACTGAGGAGGAGGTGTGCTTCATAAGGACACTTACTTTAGCACTGATGAGATTGTTACTAGTTTTAAATGAGTGCTAGTCACCAGGGGTGCTAATACAGTAATTTTATACAATTGGCTAAATGTATTAATTAATTATATTTAATGGTATTTTAAGTTAATCTTCATTGATGTGTGAAGTTTTCTTAATTACCTCTGAAACTGAATAACTATATGATATAAAATGTATGTTTAATTCTGTGTTTTTATGGTCATTGTTATGTCCGAATATAGACTATTGAACTGAACTGACAGCATGCACCGAAAATTCTCTTTCCATATGGCCGGACACTTGATTTGGGTTCATTTAACCATTCCTCATGTGGCATCAAATTTCATCGTGCTCCCTTCTGAACTTCAATTTTGTTGTTTATTACCTCCCCCTACAATAAGTACAACAAGTGGTCCCAAGGTTCCTCCTTGGACAGACCAAAGAGGTTGTGACTCTTCTAATTTCATTTGCTAAGTCACTCAAAAATGTCTTCATGTAATTTTTGCACAAGAGAGAAATAAATACTCTTTAGAATGCACCAGAGAGAAAGAAACAACCACTGTATTTTAGAATCGCCTAAGGTTTCCAATCCAATATGGCATCCATCAAGGTTGTGATGCCGATTGTAGAAAGGGAAAAAATTACCAGGATAATCTTCCAAGTGTGGCTTACAGGCAAAGAAATGATCCCCTCCCGTCAGCGGCTGACAGGTACTGGCGATTTGTTTCCTTTCTACAATCGGCGTCACAACCTTGATGGATGCTGCATTGAGTGTTTAACCCTCTCCTATCCAACCTGCATTATCGCGTTGGAAACCTTAGGCGATTTGGCCACCTATGATGGCACCACACGGATTTGGATGCCTATTTGAATTACGCACTCTGGATAATTGTGGGGACTACCCAGCAATGGTAGGTAGCTGTGACCTGTCCAGCCTAAATTAGGCGCCAGCTCAGTGGCTGCTGCTGAATTTTTAAGGTGTTAAGGCGTAAGAACAACCACACAAGCTAGCCCCAATCTCAGCGAGCTCAAATTTGCAATAAGTGAAATTTATCACACACTTTAAATTCCCTACCCAGGCGTACATTTTTCAACAAATGTGTTAAATATCACCTACAGCAGGCACTCTTAATCGAGGCATGATGTAGCCCCACTATTATATAAACATGTGGCAGGCAGGTGGATACGTCACACTAAGTAACGCCTAATTTGATGTTCAGCCCTCGGGTTCAGGCTCTAATTTGGTTGAAATCCAAGTGAGTGTTCTCTGGAACTTCATGAGCTATTTCATACAGCTTTTCTTCCTTTGCTATTTTGAAAACGAGCGTGACCCTGTTTTCTGTGGTTGGCTGAAATGTTTGTACAATTACAACAGTCTCATCAAAACGTTTACCACCGAGCAGTGCATTAAGTATGTTGCGTCAACAAATAAATCTTCCCTGGGAGGGTAACCAGTTGGACTAGAACTGTGCGTCATTCACATCAACACTTGTAAACACACTCACCTCCACCGTACCAATGTGGGAAAAAGAGACTGCCATTCTGTTGCTCCAATACAGTTTACAAGGACTACAAGAGAAAGTAGTCTGAACCCCTTAATGATAGTGACAGACATTAAGAGAAATTCCCATGCTTTCAGCTCCAACGATAGTGCTCTCAATTGTAGCCTGCAGTATGAGACGTACAAATGTGTACGTTGCATGAAAACCAAAGCCAGAGAAACACATGCTCGAAGGAAATAGGGATATATATACACACCATCAAACATGAAGTGAAAAGTATGAAATGAAGCAGAATGCATCAGTATGCTTTCCAGAGAGAATAAACACTGGGGTCAACACCCCATATCTGTTCCCCTCATTCGTAACAAACTCACAACACATCATCTCCCAGAAGAAAGTCCGAGTCTAATTGTTCAGCACAATAAAAACTTGAAAAAAACACTTTTATTCATTGAAGCGCATAAAAGCAGACTCTGTGAAAGTCTGTGGTAGTCAGAAAGGAAGGGATTGGAGACGGAGAAACGCAAGCAACTAAAAGCTGGAGCCAGGCTCAAGCCAGAGGGCTGGCTTTGGTTCAGTTAGAGGCCCTTTTGGAACCCGCAACCTAAACCCGGATGAGCTCTCACAGGAGGCAAAAGGCCTAAATGCTATAGTTGTTGACCATCTAACATTGACACCCAGGTTCAAATCCTGGCCTCAGTTTAGCATTGTGTGACTCGTGGCAAATCTCAGTTAGTGGAAAGAAAATCATGTAACAAACTGAATCTGTTTCAAAGCCTTTTATGGCCTTAGGTAAGGCCTGTGTGGCAGTCACCCCATACTCCAATCACATCCTTTAAGAGTTAAGGACAAAGCATGAATATTAACTATCAGAGAGAGATGGACTCTAGTGGCTGTACTGCACAGAACGTAACTGGAAAATCAAGATCAATCCTGGCTACCCTGCTGGACCAAAGTCTGTGATCCTAAGCAAACACTTTCTTTCACCGAGACTCCTTTTTGTTCAATATCACATATTAGAGTGCCTTCAAAGACTTGCGTTCACAATGTGTACTGTAAATGAAAGTCTCTTTGTTTTTTGTAGAAGACTGCCTCCTAGTTCACCGACATGTTTTTGCATTTGTCCTAGTTCACTGACAGCACTGGCATCTAGGCCAGTCAGATAAAAATACTCGCACTTTCAAATAACACTTCACGATAGAGAACAATAACTTGATATATACTAGAGTGTAAAGCTTTCATGTGTTAAAGAATTACTTTTGGAGTTTTGACCGCATCTTGTCAGTCTCGTAAAAACATTAAGCATGTTGCCAGGCCAGAGTTCATTGGTAGCTGGCATTTTTATTGCATGATTCAATCTAAATATTGCCACAGCTCCGCTTGTGCCAGGCTGCAAGAGCCACAGAGGTCCCTTAGCTTGCAATGTTAATGTTAAGGCTCTCCCACTTCTAATTGGAGCCCTTGGAACGGCAAGACAAAAAAGACAGAAACAATACAAAAATAACCGTTTCCTCACCGACCCTGCTAAGAGAGCCACTTGGACCTGCTGAGCAAGAGTAAATAGTGCGACATGCTCATGCGCAGTAAGTGCATGAGCCTGTCTGTACTTTGATTGCCTAACCCTCGCGCAGTGCGAGGGTCAGAAGCTATGCTGATTGCTGAGCAAGCAACACTTACTGCAGGTAGGATTCACGGTATTAAAAAGAATAGAAAGCTGCAAAAATGTGGAGGGCGTAGCCCTAACACCCTTTAAAAGAAACCACCCCTGCTCCAACTGCCGATTGTCTCTTCCGTACCCCTTTGTCCTGATGAAGACCTGCAAGCGGAGGTAGTAAGTCACCCTCGGTCAAAACGTCGACGCCCCCTAATTCAGGGCCTGTACTACGGTGCACCACCCCTCCCCGAGATTGGATGATGCATTCTGAATATGCTAGCACCATCCTGTAAAACACTAAAGAATAAAGAGCTAAAATTGTCTTGCAGACAGGCCTACCCACACTAGTTTACTTCTCTCAGCATCATTCCAGCCAGTGTTTACTGCAAATTGTGCTATTGTGTTTTCCAAATTCCCTTCTTTCAAATTCTCCCTCTCTCTCACTGACTCACTTTAAACATGAATACTTTTTCTTTTCATCCATTTCTAGAGTGACAGTCTATAGATATACTGCCATATATTGCGATGACTGTGCTACTTTCATAACTAGAGAATATAAAAACGAGTTTTTCTTCTAAAATACAGTGGTTGTTTCTTTATTTCCCTCTTGGGCTGCTATTACGTGAAGACATTTTTGAGTGACTTAGCAAATTAAATTGGAAGAGTCACAGCCTCTTTGGTCTCCCCAATGAGGAGCATTGGGACCACTTGTTGTTCTTATTGTACTATACCCAGGTCCTTTGATGTTTATTAGGTTACCCCATTAGTTCGTAATTTTTACCTACCCCTAGCACATATCCAAGCTCATCCCTTTACTCACACATGGACGGATGTTGCATCACACTGTCTGAAATCTGAAGCACTACTTTCCCCTAAAAGAAAGATACAGGTGAACTTGGTAGCATGACATAACAAGGCACCCACCTGCCAAGGATAGATGGTCTGGTTGATGCAGATAGTTTGCGTGCAATTAAGAGCCTTGTGTAGTGCATGAGCAACAGCATAGACAGCGGAGTACACGTTGAAGCACACCCTGCTCTCTCGGGGTCCCAGGATTTCTTCTTCTGTTGTGTTCAGGCAGCCTCTACAGTCCTGATTGCAGTTCTCATAGGCTCGCGCCACGGCCCCGGACTCATAATTCCTCACCAAGTGCTTTAGATGCTCATTGAAGCCCGGTATCTCCACATGCTCTATAGCGATGCCGAAAAACACCCCCAACCTCTTGATGTTTGGAATGTCATAGATGCTTTTGGCCACGGACCAGGTCTCCGTGGCTATCCAGATCTTCTGAGTCAGGTTGGTGTGGACTACGAATTGAAAGAAATCAACAACAATGATATCCAAGCCAAACACAACAATTACATTGGCATTGGTCTTAATAATGCTAGTGATGATCTGCCCCATTGCCTGCTCCCATTTTTTCTCACTCCCTTTCTCTTTCTTGGGGATGATGTCCTGGTAAGCCACGCAGAAACCTGCTTCAGCTGCCGAGTCACTCAACTCCTGCACCCCTCCCTGCCCATAGTCATCGGCTGTACCCAGCACAGCAATCCAAGTCCACTTGAATCTCTTAAGGATACGGCGTATCGCGTCTTGCTGCTTTGCAACGCTAGGGATGGTCTGGAAGCAGGAGGGAAGGTCCAGACCACTCAGGACTTTGTTAGTGGCATAGAAATTGATCTGGAAGAAACAAAGAAGGTCCTAGTTAGACCTGTTGGTCAAACACCAACTTGAGACCATGTGGATCCATAGAGCGCCATGCAAGCACGTACCAGCTCGTGCTATTGCCTAAAATCAGATCCTAAAATCAGTTCAACAGACTAAGTATGGAATAACTATCAGATAAATTCTCCCACATGGACATGTAGTAAGAACTTAAATACAAAGAGAAATACACTCTGGAATACAGTCTCCAATTAAACCAAGCATTTGCAATGCAATAGGTCTCGCAATTATGCGAGTTGAGCTATTAGCATTGTAAATGATAGTGCCTTTTATTTTTGTTCTGGTTTTTAAAACATAAATAAAAGGTTTTGTCATTTACAATGCCAATAGCTTAAACTCGCGTAAATGCGAGGCCTATTGCATTGCAAATGCTTGTTACACTTGTGAAGACTGTCTGGGAACAATAGACTGCACCTCGTTTTAACACCCAAGCACAGCAGAAAGAAGAGAAGTCAACCTTTGCAAGGGGGCTTCCACTGCCTGCCAACACGTGTCGCTGCCGTTTTAGTACCTTTTAAACTGTGTGAAATAAAAACGAATTTGTTCTTTGTTAAAATCTGAAGATTATGCTGCAGATGATGAATTATGCAGCAAATGCAGCGCATCCAGAATTGTGCAGAAAACATCACAACCGTACCATGGCATAACTCTAGTGGCGCTGCATGGCCTGTGTTTTTGCATGGTCTCCTATTGGTGCAGATGTGTAGATGTCTTGCAATCTTCGCCTGTTTGCATCTGTCTGTGTCTGTGTGTTTCTGTCCTCTGTGACTTTGTGTGCACCTGTATGTCTTTGAGTGGCCGGACTAGTTTGCCCACTTGTCTGCTTGTGTGTCTGACTCTGTCGTTTGAGTAGTTGAACATGGCTATCTATGTGGTTGTCTGTGTGCCTGTTTGTGTGTGTGTTAGTCTTTGTAGTTTTTTGTTTGTGTTTCAGTATTTCAGTAGTTGAACGTGTGTATCCTATGTGTGAGTGTGTGTGTGCCTATTTGTGCATTTATGTTTGTGTGCCTATCTTTGCGCACGATTGTGTGTCTATTTATGTGTCTACCTTTGAGTAGTTGAATGTGTGTCTTGGTATCTGTGTGTGTGTTCTTTGTGCTAGTGTTTGAGTCTCCTTGCTTTCTGTGTGTGTGTGTGTGTGTGTACTGTGTGTCTGTGTGTGTGCGTGTGTGTGTTTGTCCGTCTGCGGCTCTCACAGTCAGCGTGTCACTGAAGTGTGGCACGGCCAGGGGCAATGTCTGCAGGGCAGAGCCCTGGTATTTCCACCACCCTTGGGGTCCCTCGTGTGTTTACACAGTGCTTCCACTTTCATGTGCCCTCCCACACACGGAGCCCAGCATTTTGTTGTGTTGTTTGCAGGTGGCTGGCCAATACCTCGGCGGTGCCTGGGATGGGGCAGCGGGGCAGTTCTCATCCCACGCTTTCCCAGAGCAGGCAGTCTCTGTTCACTGCCTTCCCTGCTCCGAGACCCCCACCCCTGTCGGCCTGATTGGTTTGCCATGGAGCGGGATACATGCCCCCCTGGGAGTGCGCCAGGGTCGGATTGGGATGACAATTTGGCCCGGGCACTGACGAAAAAAGTGGCCCGCAATCAAGGGGCGTGGCCCACAATTAAGGGGCGTGGCCCACATTCAAGGGGCGTGCCCTTTCATGAAACACCATTTGGACACACACATCAATGTCCTTGAATATTAGATGTAAATACATTAGGAATTTGGACAAGTATGGTAGTGCACTGTCCAGTGACCAGCTGAAAGAGGGCATCAAAGATCAGAAATTGGATTATAAATTCAAATCTGTTCCGAACAGGGGCCCAAAAATATGTTTGGCCCAGGGCCCCCAAAATCGTTAAGATGTTTGGCACAGAAATGAATAAAAGTAAGAGGATACAATTCTTGCACAGGAGACACGGGGGAAAGGTGATAATGGCGCCATGCTGAGCAACTAAAAAAACAGCAAGGCCCCTTTTTTGAGCCCTTCAGGGAAGGCGCACCTAATAAGCAGCGAAGCCCCTGCTATTACTAACCTACTCAGCCCTCCCCAGACCTTCAGCTCAGGAGCACATGAACAGCAGTGAGGCCCCTGCAATTAGTAAATTAATCAGCCCTCCCCAGCCCTCCAGGCCTCAGGGCAATGTCCTGGCAGGGGAGCACAAAACACAGCTGCTGGGTCATCCATGGTAGCCAGGGGGAGGCTGAGGTGAAGATGGTGCAAGTTGCAAAGATCACCTGGCCCCCACAGCGAGACCCATTCTTCTTCGCCCACTATTCCCTCTGCCATTTTTCTCTGGACCCCGACCCGCCATCTTGTCCATTCCCTCGTCTTGTACCCTTCTCCCTCGTTTCCCCCTTGACGATCCTCAAATGTTTCTTCCCTTTACTCTTTTGGCTTTTCTCCATACCCTTGTATCCCTCCCACCCTCCCTTGGTGGTGTGACTGCATCCCCCCTCCAACTAGTCATGGGCGGAAAATCCGTTCCGCTCGCGGATTTCGCGGATTTTCGGTAAATTCGCAATCCGCGAGATTCGCGAATTTCCCGCAAAATCCGCGAACGGAAATCCGCGAACAGGGATTGGGTCAAAAGTTCAAGCTGACTTTTGTAACTCTTTTAGAATGGCGCCAGCAAGCTGCCAGAGCCATTCTAAAATAGTTACAAAAGTCAGCTTCAACAGGAAGCTCTAATAGATAAAGTAAAGCAGGTGCTGCTCAAATTCAGTTACACAATCATTAATCACCCCCAAACTTGGGGTGATTAATGATTGTGTAACTTAATTTGACCTTCAACTGGAGCACCTGCTTTACTTTATCTATTAGTGCTTCCTGTTGAAGCTATTTCTAGCTATTTTAGAATGGCGCTGGCAGCTTGCCGGCGCCATTCTAAATGGGGCTGAGGGCAGAAGGGCACAAAAGTGGGACAGAGGGCAGAAGCGGACAAAAAATGAGTGGGGCAGAGGGCAGAAGGGCACAGAAACAAGTGGTACAGAGGGCAGATGGGTATAAAAAACAAGAGGGTGGCAATGATTAAGCAGGCAAAACCCCCCCCCGCGAAATTGCAAAGCGCCTCGCGAACACCCGCGAACACGCAAAGCGCCTCGCGAACACCCGCAAACACGCAAAAATTAAAAAATCTGCGAATTCGCAAATTTTGCGGATTGCCAATTCGCAAATCCGCAAATTCGCGAATTGCCAATTCGCAAAATTCGCCCATGCTTACTTCCAACCCCACTTAATGGAACTCTGCCTGAGAAAATGTACTATGTGTGTATATATATATGTATATAGAGAACTCTAATCACTAGTATATGAAGTAGACCTTTGTACTATCTACCATTCCTATGTGACTCTTGAAGTATATCCATTTGTTTCTCTTCCTTGAGTGATTTTACTACTTGTACATTTGCAATTTTTGTTTCTGTTTGTATCTCTTCCTTGTGTGACTTTACATCTTGTACATTTGCAATTTTTTCTGCTTGTATCTTTTATGTAACGCATGTAATCCTAAGTCCTTATGTTTTGCAACTGATTCTTATGTAAAGCGCTCTGACACCTTCTGGTAAAGTTCGCGCTATATAAAATCGAATTAAATTAAAAAAAAAAAAAAAAAAACTGTTTATGTGCTGCGTGGGCCCCAGGGGGGCCGAGGTGAAAATGGCTCAAAAGCCTGAGCAACACCTGGCCCCAGGGAGGCCGATTTTTGCAAACAATCACCCCCTCCCCAGCCACCCTCAGCCTGATTGCTTTGCTGGGCAGGGGGTGAAGGAGAGGCCACAGCGAATAATCACTGCACAGTGAAGCTGCATTCATTTCTCTGTCTCTGTCTCCGTGCCCTCTGTGGGCCGTTTTTTTTTTCTCCCCTTTCCTACTCCACGGAGATCACGGAGACAGAGAAATTAATGCAGCTTCACTGTGCGGCTGGGAAAGGGGAGAAAAAAAAACGGCCCACAGAGGGCACAGAGATACCGGCCCTTCGGCCGATGCCCGAATGCCCGCATTGCCAATCCGCCCCTGGGGTGCGCATAAAGGGGTGTGTGTAAGGCCGGCCCGGGCCCGCAGGGGTTGCATTTGTTCCAGGCTTGCCCTGTGCTGAGCCCCCGAAGGAGAGGGGGTGATTGACGCCCCTGGCACCGGCCCTGGCCCGGGATTAATAGCCCACCCTTGTGAGGCTGTGAGGGCCTGAATGGCGAGGGCGGGGCCCCACATGCTCGCTTATGTCTTTTTAAATGAGATCACATAGGAATGACTTCCAGCCCCCCCACATGCACACCTCAAACTGCTCCCCCCCCTCACCATGGTCACCATGGTACATCGGAATTCCAAGCTGAAGTCAGCCCAGGTTTGGCATCTCTAAGCAGCAAGTTACGCTTCACCGATGGAGCCCGGGAGACAGAACCAGAGAGACAGAGTCTGTGAGACAGAGCCGGAGAGACAGAGAAAAGGACAGCGCTGGAGATATAGAGCCTGAGAGACAGAGCAGGAGAGTCTAGGAGACAGAATCTAGGAGACAGAGCCGAGGAGACAGAGTCGGAGATACAGAGTCTGGGAGATACAGCCAGAGAGACAGAGACTGAGACAGAGCAAGAGAGCTAGAGTCTGTGGTTAGAGCCGGAGAGACAGAGACTGAGACAGCACTAGAGAGCTAGAGCCAGAGAGACTGAGACAGAGTCAGAGAGATAGAGCCGGAGAGACAGACAAGGAAGAAGAAATAGGACCCAGAATGATACAGAGAAAGAGACAGTCCCAGCACTTGTTTTATCTGAAATTAAGCATCAGGAAACTGAAGTCCCGGCACCTGTTTTATCTCAAATTAAGCATTGGGAAAGTAAAATTATCTAATGCTATGAAAAGCAGCTCACATGTCAGCAAAAATAATGTCTCACAATGTACACGGAAACTCCCATCTGAATAAATGTTTGTAAAAAAAAATAGAAAGTAATATTAGGCGTGTAGCCAAACGCTCGAAGTAAGAAATACAAATGTAAGTATACTAAACAAGCAATAAACAAGGGATAACGAGACACGGCCTGGCGGCCCTGAAAGTAAATAATTAGGGGGACCCAGATTGCATGTGTGCTGGGGTGGCAGCGTCAGTACAAGTTAAGCTCTAAGTTGGTGTGTGCTGGGACGGGCAGTGTCAGAACTGGTTGCCTCAGGGAAAAATACAAGTTCTCCCTGTAAATAAAGAAAGAGGAGGTGAGAAAGGAGGGTCCGGCTGGGAGCTGGGAAAAAGGCTGAAAGGGAGGGGAGAATGCACGGAGTGCATTCCAATGAAGTCTGGTGAGGGGCGTGGGGGGGGGGAGCAGGCATATGGTGGCGGATCCCTTTGAAGCACGGCCTTGCGGCCGTGAAAGAAGTAAACAGCAGGGATGTAATTAGGGGGAGGAGAAGTCGCGCTGGGGTGTATGCCTGAGGCCAAGCTGCCCGTGGGAGGTTTGCTGATGGCTGTGATGTGTGCGCCCGTTGTGAACTAGCCTCTTGTAGCCTGTGGGAGGGAGGCTAATAGCTTTCATGTGGACGCGCGTCGTGAACTGTCGGAAATCCACTTCGGAAATCCGCTGGTTTAGCCTCTGGTTTAGCCACAATAGGTCTCTCTGCGAGACCTAAAAATCAGTTTGGTGACACAGAAATGATGAAACTGAAACTTATACTTCCGAAAAGAGGTAAATTAAATGATTTTCCTCTAGCATTTGTATTTTTGTGGGTCTTTCTTTCAGGACTTGCCAGTGTCAATGAAATGAAAAGTCGCTTCTGATGCCTTGTGGTTTCGGTGTGACATAAGATGCAATAAACATTCTTGAAAAATGTAGTCTGAACTCGGAAACTATAAATCATATACTTTGTAAGACTATTTTCTCCCTTTTTAGGTTGAGCATTATGGGGAGGCCTCTTGGAATCACTCCAGACTTCCCCGAAACTTTTCAGTGTGGTTTTTCAACTTCCACACATTCTGTTGGCCTTTGCGTGTGGCTTTCAAACATGAAAACACGCAATTGGCCATTAGCGGAAGCATGTCCCACCATTTCTCTAAATGTTCACTCCCACGGCCTCCAGCTGCCGGAAGCGAGCAACGGCATGCAGGCTGCCAGCTGCATTCCTCCCATGTCGTGGATTATGTTACAAATTAAACATAGCGCGGTCGCTTTGCCTTCCACGGCCACGCGTGCTTGTCTTCCACACTTGTCTGTAGTTCTTTTTCATTTTCACTCCTTTATTTGTTTCTAGCACTTTATAATTTGTTACAGTATCTCCCATTGGTTTATTTGATTGCAAGCACGTTATTTACTTAAAAGTCATCGCTAAAATGGCAGCACACGCCTGCAAGGCAGGCATAGTCATGTCAGCTTAGCAGCCCACCGCACTTCCTGAGCATTACCGGTGTGTATACCATTGACACTATGCTTCCAATTCTGAAGCATTACTGGTGTGTATACCATAGCACACTACGCTTCCACTTCCGAGGCATTACCGGTGTGTATACCATGGCACACTATGCTTTTACTGCCGGAGCATTACCTATGTGTATACCAAGGACACAACGCTTCCACTTGTGGAGCATTACCGGTGTGTATACCATGGCACACTACGCTTCCACTGCCAGAGCATTACCAGTGTGTATACCATGGCACACTAGGCTTCTACCTTTGGAGCATTATGGTGTGTTTACCATTGCACGCTACGCTTCCACTTCCGGAGCATTACCCGTGTGTATACCATGGCATACTAGGCTTCCACTTCTGCAACATTACCGGTGCGTATACCATGGCACTCTAGGCTTTTACTGCAGGACCATTACCCATGTGAATACCATGGACACAACGCTTCCACTTCCGGAGAATTACTGGTGTGTATATCATGGAACCCTACACTTCTATTTTTGGAGCATTACTGGTGTGTATAGCAAGGCCATTACGCTTCCACTTCCGGAACCTTATCTGTGTGTTTAGGCACACTACATTTCCATTTTTGGAGCATTACAATTGTGTCTATCATGGCACATTGCGTTTCAACTTTCACCGCATTACCGGTGTGTTTAACATGGCACGCTATGCTTCTGAAGCATTACCGGGGTGCATACCATAGCACACTATGCTTCCACTTCTGATTACTGGAAATGCTCCACTCCCAGAGGATTACCGATGTGTTTACCATGGCACACTATGCTTCCACGTCCGGAGCATTAGTGTTGGATTTCTCCCCAACTGGACCCACACCACGGAAGCGAGGATGGCCCCACTCCTCTACCCCTATTCGGAACGCAACACGCCCTTTATATCACAGCGTGGCAGTGGACCGAACAAAGGAAGAAGGTAGGAAAATACAAAACAAAGAAAGAGAAACACCCAGGCTCTTTCTATGTCACGGCCAGAACAACTCGGTATCGGCATCTAGGATAAGTCTCCTAACCTGCAGCAACATAAGACAAGAAACAGAGAAGAAAACATAAGGTTACTCACAATCCCAGTGTCCTCTCACATGAATCCCCCTCCATTCACCTTTAACACTGCCCAACACACTCCCTTTTTCTCCTTACTTGTGTGACATAGATGGCTCGTCCAAAGGGAGATGAGTGGATTGTAGCCCCACAGGTAAGAGCAAACAAAATCTCCCAATTGCAGGCGTTAAGTTCAGAAAAAAGGGGAAAAAATCATACACCTGACATAAAAAACCCCTTCCAAAGTTATGCCAGCGAAAATCGCCTTATTAGCATTACACAAATCCTACTTGTGGCCACAAACTAAAGAGCGTTCTTAAAGAAACGCCAGAAGCAAAAAGCTTCGTGAAAAGATCCCAAAAATCCACATAACGATGCGAATCGGGTACTCAAGAACCCGGAAATTGGCACCGCCGTAACTCTCCTCTGAATCAATGAAGAGCTCCAAAAATCACTCCAACAAACGAACAGCTCAATGTCCCAAATCGTATATATTTCCAGGACCAAAAGCGCAACGTTATTCTCCTGTTGCACTCAACCAGCGGGAAGGTGTTCCACGCAACGGGAATCCGTGAAGCAGAACGAAGCCTCGTTCTGCACAGCTCGGCTACAGCAGAAACAACGCCGGGAAAGAAAGAACGCACCCAACGGGATTAACGATAAATTCCACAACTTGCTCTGGTCACGGACGAACTCCAACCAGGTAAGAAACCAAGCCCCGATCAATGGCACGGGCACCTAGTTATGGAAACAGGAAGTAAAAAAAAGGGGGCGGAGGCTACCGAAAGGCGGACACTGAAAGAGGACACTGGTTCACTCAGTCAAACAGTAAGCAAGGAAGAAGGAAAAACTGCCTAATTCCTAACAGTACCTCCCCTCAAAGGCCTCCCAACGGGGTTTAGTTGGGTGACGGAGATGGAACAAACGGATTAAACGAGGGGCATGCACCCCTGTAGCTGGTTCCCAGGAACGTTCCTCAGGAGGGTACCCTTTCCAATCAATCAAGTACATCAACTTCCCCCTCCTCCTCCTAGCATCCAGGATCGCATTAACCTCGTATTCCTCCTCACCTTCCACTATCACGGAAGGAGGAGGAGGTAAGGTCTGATCGGTGTTTCTATATGGCTTCAACAATGAAGTATGGAACACCGGATGTATACCATATTCATCCGGTAACTCCAGCCTCATAGCCACGGGATTAATCACTCGGGATATAGGAAAAGGACCCACATATCTTGGTTGTAGCTTCCTGGAGCCTTCCAATCTCAAGTTCTTTGTTGACAACCAAACCCGATCACCAACTACATAAGAGGGGGAAGCTACCCTGTGTTTGTCGGCCTGCCGCTTCATGTCCTCTTTAGCTTTTTGCAGATGTTCCTGAGCTATACCCCAGATCCTACCCAAGGATATTCCTAAAGAATCCACCGCAGGGACTAAACCCGTAGGTTGGATAGGGATAGCCTTGGGATGAAACCCCATAGAACAGTAAAAGGGGGACATGCCCACAGCAGAATGAACGCTGTTGTTGTATGCGAATTCCGCAAGCGGAAGGGCTAACACCCAATTACACGTCAAGGATGTCAACAAACACTGCAGATACTGTTCCATCGTTTGGTTGGTCCTCTCCGTCTGGCCATCGGACTGAGGATGATAGGCAGAGGACATGCAGATTTTCATGTGTAAAGCCTCACATAACTCTGTCCAGAATCGGGACACAAACTGCGCCCCCCTATCGGACACAATGGCAGATGGTAAACCATGCAGTCTCACTATAGATGACACAAAGACTAAAGCCATTTCCTTCGCAGTGGGCAGCTTGGGTAAAGGGATGAAGTGGGCCATTTTTGTGAATGTATCAACCACAACAAAAATCACTGTACACCCTGACTCCTCCGGTAAATCTGTAACAAAGTCCATACTGATCGTATGCCACGGCGCAGGGGGTACCGGTAAAGGTTGTAACAAGCCAGAGGGACTGGAATGAGATGGTTTACTCACTGCACATATGGGGCAAGATGACACGAATTGTTGCACGTCAAGTGGCAATGACTCCCACCAAAACCACCGCAAACAGAATTCTCGGGTTTTATTTATTCCAGGATGACCTACTAGAGCAGATGAATGACACCATTGCAACACGGTATCCCTCAAAGCAGGAGGAATGAACATCTGTGTGCCGTGATACAACAATCCGTCTCTCATGGTAAAGGAAGGAAGAGAATCCCAAGGAGTCAGATCCATGCTTTTCAACCTATCTTTTACTGTTGTCAGAAAGTCATCTAAGGAAACACTGCCTACAATTTTTTCAGGTGCAATGAAAGACCCCCTGTCTTTATCAGTCCCCCACTCATTCTGTTTCACATGTATTCTAGACAAAGCATCGGATTTCAACTGCTGAGCAGCAGGCCTATACGTAATCATGAAATCATATTCATTAAAAAATGAAACCCACCTCATCTGCCTAGGGGTTAAAGCCCGCGCGGACCTGAAGAATTCAAGATTCTTATGGTCCGTGAAAATGGTAATAGAATGGCGAGCTCCCCACAAGTGGTGTCTCCACTCCTCGAAGGAAAGTTTAATGGCCAACAATTCACGTTCTGCTACCGTATAGTTTCTTTCGGCCGGTAACAAGGTCTTTGAAAAGAAAGCTATAGGATGCATAAATCCCGTCTCCACATCCCGCTGAGACAAAACGCCCCCCACTGCACCCAAGGAAGCATCCGCTTCAACAAAAAAGGGTAATGCCGGATCAGGATGGACAAGAACAGGGGCTGAAGTGAACCGTTCGATCAATTGATCTAACGCCATTTGCGCTACATAGGACCACACAAAAGGAATTCCTTTTCTCAATAAAACCGTCATGGGGGCCACAATCTCAGAGAAATGGGAGATAAACCTCCGATAGAAATTAGCGAACCCAAGCAAAACCTGCACCTCTTTTACACATTTCGGCGACGGCCAAGTTGTTATAGCCTCAATTTTGCGTGGATCCATTCTAATACCCTCAGCAGATACAAGGAATCCCAAAAACTCCACTTTATCTGTATGGAAACTACATTTCTCCGGCCTCACAAACAACTGGTGATCTTTCAAGGTTTGTAAGACCTGGCGAACGTGGGTCTCATGTTCTTTCTCTGTGCAGGAAAAAATCAAGATGTCGTCTATATAGACGATAACGCTCAAGTCCAGATATTCCCTAAGAACTTCGTTGATAAAGAACTGAAAAGCAGCCGGAGCATCTATCAAATCAAATCCGAGGTATTCGGAATGTCCATTGTCACAGATCATACACAAAGACTCCGTCTGTTTAGTAATAGTACCCGAAGACAACTCGGTTCCATCTATGGCCCTCACAGGTTCTGGTTGGTCTTTCAGGATCCAAGGCAAATTTAACTGTTCTGCTAACCGGATATCCATGAAATTACCCGTGGCACCAGAGTCTAATAATGCCGATACAGGAGCCCTATGGCTATTAGATATGACCAAACAAACGGTAATCATGAAATGTTTAGGGACTCTCTTTACTATACCAGTAATCTGATAGGAGGGATTGAGTTTATCTACCACCGAATCCTCAGATGGATGTACGCATGCTACAACTTTCTTAGAAGGAATTGAAGATGGTTTTACGGAACAATCCCTGGCATAGTGGCCTCCCTGCCCACAATAAAGACACAAATTCTGCGACCGTCTTCTACTCTTCTCTTCGGCAGACAGGGGACCCCTTACTCCACCTATCTCCATAGGTTCCGGAGTGGTTCGGCTCTCTCCTGTACTCTTAACGTCACTTCTAGTAGTAACTACTCGAGACAACTGAAAGCGATTTTTCTCACCTTTCCTCTCCAGTAGTCTGTGGTTCAATTTTACTACTAGGTCAATAAACTCCACACAGTCCTCAGGGGGATTCACCACCTGTGAAACAATGTCCTTCAAGTCTTCAGACAGCCCTTGATAGAACAAAGAAGTTCTTTTATCAACGGGCCAGTGTGTCTCAGATACTAAACGATTAAAGGTGGACACATAGGTCAATAAATCCAGTTTCCCTTGTCTCAATTTCAACAGCTCAGCATCACTGGCTTGCATAAAAGCATGTTTCGCAAATAGACAACGCATCTGTTCCTTGAATGCTCCATAATTATACAAAACCGGATCATCATTGTCCACTAAAGGCACCGCCCAAGAGGCAGCTGTTCCCGCCAAATATGAAATAACAAACGCCACTTTAGAGGAGTCATTTGGAAATGAAGCAGGCCGACACATAAAGTGTAAATGACACTGATTCATGAATACACTGTATTTACTGGAATCGCCTGTAAACCTCTCGGGGACCGCCAACGGGACAGGGGTAGGTGTAGTAACGTTAACAGTGAAAGGGGGATTACTAGTACTACTTGTACTCCTATCAAAGTGGAAAGTTGCAGGCTGGACTACAGAGGGTTTACCCATTCCCCAAACAGGATCCTTACTTTTCCCTGCACTCATTTCCTGTCGTAGCCCTTGATTCTCCTGTTGTAATTCCTGCACCTTGATTTGAAGAGCATTAACAGCCCCATCAATTCCTGCATAGTAGGGGCCCTCTCCTCTAGAACATTCCCATCCTCATCCATTCTCGCTCAGGTGGCGTAAAGTTCGTGGGCTTGGTTTTCTGTTGGATTTCTCCCCAACTGGACCCACACCACGGAAGCGAGGATGGCCCCACTCCTCTACCCCTATTCGGAACGCAACACGCCCTTTATATCACAGCGTGGCAGTGGACCGAACAAAGGAAGAAGGTAGGAAAATACAAAACAAAGAAAGAGAAACGCCCAGGCTCTTTCTATGTCACGGCCAGAACAACTCGGTATCGGCATCTAGGATAAGTCTCCTAACCTGCAGCAACATAAGACAAGAAACAGAGAAGAAAACATAAGGTTACTCACAATCCCAGTGTCCTCTCACATGAATCCCCCTCCATTCACCTTTAACACTGCCCAACACACTCCCTTTTTCTCCTTACTTGTGTGACATAGATGGCTCGTCCAAAGGGAGATGAGTGGATTGTAGTCCCACAGGTAAGAGCAAACAAAATCTCCCAATTGCAGGCGTTAAGTTCAGAAAAAAGGGGAAAAAGTCATACACCTGACATAAAAAACCCCTTCCAAAGTTATGCCAGCGAAAATCGCCTTATTAGCATTTCACAAATCCTACTTGTGGCCACAAACTAAAGAGCGTTCTTAAAGAAACGCCAGAAGCAAAAAGCTTCGTGAAAAGATCCCAAATATCCACATAACGATGCGAATCGGGTACTCAAGAACCCGGAAATCGGCACCGCCGTAACTCTCCTCTGAATCAATGGAGAGCTCCAAAAATCACTCCAACAAACGAACAGCTCAATGTCCCAAATCGTATATATTTCCAGGACCAAAAGCGCAACGTTATTCTCCTGTTGCACTCAACCAGCGGGAAGGTGTTCCACGCAACGGGAATCCGTGAAGCAGAACGAAGCCTCGTTCTGCACAGCTCGGCTACAGCGGAAACAACGCCGGGAAAGAAAGAACGCACCCAACGGGATTAACGATAAATCCCACAACTTGCTCTGGTCACGGACGAACTCCAACCAGGTAAGAAACCAAGCCCCGATCAATGGCACGGGCACCTAGTTATGGAAACAGGAAGTAAAAAAAAGGGGGCGGAGGCTACCGAAAGGCGGACACTGAAAGAGGACACTGGTTCACTCAGTCAAACAGTAAGCAAGGAAGAAGGAAAAACTGCCTAATTCCTAACAATTAGCTGTGTGTATACCATGGCACACTAAGCTTCCACTTCCGGAGCATCATCCGTCTGTATACCATGGGGTACTAGGCTTCCACTTCCGCAGCATTACCGGTGCGTATACCATGGCACACTAGGCTATTACTGCCGGAGCATTACCCATGTGCATACCATAGACATGACGCTTCCACTTCCAGAGCATTATCAGTGTGTGTATATCATGGAACCCTACTCGTCTATCTTTGGAGCATTACTGGTGTGTACACCATTGACACTATGCTTCCAATTCTGTAGCATTACCGGTGTGTAGTCCATGGCACACTACGCTTCCACTTCCGGGGCATTACCGGTGTGTATACCATGGCACACTAGACTTTTACTGCCGGAGCATTACCTATGTGTATACCAAGGACACAACGCTTCCACTTCTGGAGCATTACCGGTGTGTATACCATGGCACACTATGCTTCCACTTCCGGAGGGTTACCAGTGTGTGCACCATGGGCACTGCGCTTCCACTGCCGGAGCATTACCAGTGTGTATACCATGGCCCACTAGGCTTCTACATTTGGAGCAATAACGGTATGTATACCATTGACACTATGCTTCCACTTCCGGAAGCATTGCCAGTGTGTATACCATGGCACACTAGGGTTTTACTTCTGGAGCATTACCTGTGTGTATACCATGGCACCTTACGCTTCCACTTCCGGAGAATTACCAGTGTGTATACCATGGCACACTAAGCTTCCACTTCCGGAGCATTACCAGTGTGTATATCATTGACACTATGCTTCCACTTCCGGAGCATTGCCAGTGTGTATATCTTGGCAGACTAGGCTTTTACTTCTGAAACATTACCTGTGTGTATTCCATGGCACCTTACTCTTCAACTTCCAGAACATTACCCAAGTGTATACCATGGCGCACTAGGCTTCCACTTCCAGAGCATTACCGGTGTGTATATCATGGAACCCTACACTTCTACTTTTGGAGCATTACTGGTGTGTATACCATTGACACTATGCTTCCAATTCTGAAGCATTACCGGTGTGTAGTCCACGGCACACTACGCTTCCACTTCAGGGGCATTATCGGTGGGTATACCATGGCACACTACGCTTCCACTTCCGGACGATTACCAGTGTGTGTACCATGGACACTACGCTTCCACTGCCAGAGGATTACCAGTGTGTATACCATGGCACACTAGGCTTCTACTTTTCGAGCATTAACGGTGTGTATACCATGGACACAACGCTTCCACTTCCAGAGCTTTACCAGTGTCTATACCATTGACACTATGCTTCCACTTCCGGAAGCATTGCCAGTGTGTATACCATGGCACACTAGGCTTTTACTTCTGGAGCATTACCTGTGTGTATACCATGGAGCATTACCCAAGTGTATATCAATTGGTACTGGGCCACCTTATCAGACCCGGTAACTCAGGGCATTGGTGTACCCAGGGCCTACCAGGGGCTGCAGCATGTATTATGCCACCCCTGGCTGGCCATCTAAATATGACACAACTGGCTGCACGACAGCTGGGGCAAGGTGGTGTAATCACCCTTTGCTTTAGATATAGTATACCTATATCTAACCCTAAAATGGACACACAGATTCCTATCAGTCACTCCTATGGCAGGCCTTGACAATCCTGAAGGCAGAGTGCTTGGAATCGTGTGAGATGATGCTCTGGCATGAGCTGAGCCCGTTTTCAGCTTGCGGAACCAAGTCCTAATAGCTGTTCCATGATAACGCATACCATATACTCTTAAGTGCATTATAATCCTCGCGGTTATATGCTATCTCTGGTATCGCTTTATCAAAACATGTCGAGTAAGGTGTCATACGAATTGGAACACTAACCCCTCGTCAATTCTGGCGACGGGGTTAGCATTCCACCCTTCTAGAGGGACACGACATGGATGTAACTGTGAACCCCGGTTAAAATTAACTCGAGCTTCAGCATCACAAAATGGATGCTGCCACCACAGACACAAGTCTGACCCCCTACAGCTGGGAGTCCTTCCAGCGAGGGGAGCTTTGACAAAGGGTTTCCTGTCAGGGGCGGTGCTAGCACCATCCCAGACAGGGTTTTGTGTATCCTGGGTAGGCAGGGCTTTAGAGGAAGGTGACTGCAAGTGGCACCCCGGTGCTCACTATGCATCTGCCGGCTAGAACCAGTTCCAGGGGCGCACCAGCCCCTGAGCTGGAGAAAGTCCGGCATGGGAGAGGGGTGTAACCACCCCCCTTCCTGGTCCCACCCATGGGCAGGACCTAGTCGCGTGCCAGCCCCTTTTCCTAGTATAAAGATAGGAGCGGGCCCCCTTCCAAATTAGATCATCTTTGAATCCTGAAACTACTTTCTACGAAAGGAACTCTCGACTTCTTCTCAAGATTTCTCCCTTGTGACTCAGGAGTAGTCACCCTGCACCCGCAGGCACCATCCAAGAACACTGCGGTTTTGCTGCACGTCCTTCCTCCGGAATCCGACTGACCAGCACGACGAGACCCGGCTTCCCTGGCACACCTGACCTCTACCCACATCGTCAGCTCAGCTGAGATCCGTGGGTGCGACGAGACCTCGAGGGACCGGCCATCTTCAAGACTGCACGACTCTTGCCCAGCACGACCGCCGAGGGATCCTCAAGTGAGTGCTTTGGGGTCCGAGAAGCCCCAACCCTGAGCAGCTACAGCACTGAAATTCAGCCTCCCAGCCTCCACGAGATCTGCGTGGGGCCCTTCTGCTCTTTGTTGCTCACCTCGTTGTCTGGCTACTAGCCCGCTGGCTTGTGGCCTTCCCGACGACGAACGACGACATCAACACTGCTAGTCTGGTTGCTCCAGACTGGCCCTTGCTCCCCTCCAACAGAGGAGCACCCCGGACCCTCCTGGTCCACTCCAGACATCATCTTGAGTCCACCGCGTGGGCTTGCATTTGCCAAGACTTGTTGCCCCAATCCTGGGTCCAGCAGATACCATCGTGGGACAGCTCGCACCTCCATCCTGGTCGCCGACAACGCCTCCTGGTCCGTGAGACTGCAGAGCCCAGCGTCGCCCACTCACCTGGTCGAGGTGACTCCATCCGGTGCCATCCTGGTGCCCATCTAATCACTGGCTAGTGATTCAGAACTTGGTCCCCTCTGCTTACAGGTGTCTTCCATCTCCAATCCAGGCTTGGATCCATCCGAATCTCTTCACTGGTCACCTGCCAGCAACTTCTTCTTTCAGGCTCCATAGACTGCAACGAGGATTCCCGACGTCTTTCCAGACCTATGCATCCGCAGCCCCTGGGCTAGGTAACTTCTGCATTTCGGTGCCCCAGCATAGCCTCACTATCCAAGGGTCCAGATCCTTTTTCGTTTCAGCTCTACCTAGTCGGATTCGTCCGATATCACTAACTTTGCATTTACTAGTATCCATAGACTTTGTCCCGCATCCCGCGTGAGAGTGCACACTCTGCACCCGAGTCCCCTAGACCTCCTGCTAGTAATCTGAAGGTTCAGTAGTCCAGTCCTAGCGATTCCAAACCCTATGAGATTAGTACTTACCTGCTAGTAATTTAGCATTCCACTTTTAGAGTATATGGTTTTTCGTGCCCCTCGGGCATTTGTGTAAATTGTGCAACTTAAAGTATTTTCGTAAGAGTTTTGTTGTGTGCTTAGTACCCTGTCCTCATAAAGAGTACAGGGCTGTTGTGATCTAAATAAATACACTGTTTATTTTCATAACACTTGTCTGGTGTCCTTTCACTTGGTGTTCAAGGGGTATATGTGATGGTATAACAGCTGGCTTAACACGCCCTCTAGAGTTTAGCCCGAAGACTGCTCGTATCCATGCTACTAGGATAGCTGGTCTATAAGGTTGACTTACAACCAATCATCAATAAGGGTTGTTTGGACTGATACAAAGTGCTCACTAGAATACTGAACATTATGTATCAGGCCAACTTCTCACATTGGTGAGCAGCGGTTGGGATTTGATCTTGCTGTTGTTTTACCACACGTATCCTAAGAATATCATTGTGAAAGATCACATAAGTACCCAGGTACATATAACTTAGCTTAGAATACTCTGAGTTCTACTGAACCAGCTGTTGTAGTTCCACAGGGCCTAGCACACCCTGACTACAACTCTTAGCAAGGGATCAGTAGGCAAACAAATAGTGTAGGTAGGTGCATCACTTACACCACACTAGAAAAGCATGTCAGACAAAGGAGGAAGCTCTGAGTCTCCCCTTGTGTCAGTTGACCCTCCACAGGTCATGTCCAGATATGCAGCTCTTAGCTTCCAGGAGATGAGACAATTGTGTACCTCCAGGAAGCTAAAACAGGGTTCTAACCCTACCATTCCCATTCTGATTGGTCTCTTAGAGACTTATGATGCCAGGAGAACTGCTAACCCAGATTCTTCTAATCCAGATGGGAATATGCCCCCCATAGAGGGAACCACTGGTGACCCTGACCGCCACCTCCAGGCAGCAGATGATGCTGAGGAGGAGGAGGAAGAGGAGTTATCAGAGGATGAGGCAGACAAAGGTCAGGTAGAAGTCAGTAGACTCACTAGGACCAACTTAAGTAGGCATGAGAATGGATTTGGGGGACCCCCAGGGCTACTCTCAGGCAGACTTAACATTGGGAATGGACGAGTTATGTCTCTATCCAGAGGCTCTAACAGATCCATTCGAACCAATGGCTCTCAGACCTCTTCTCATAGAGGGATGTCATCCCCTAAGAGAAGGGAGCATGAAGCTAAGATGAGGGAAGCCAATCTGAGGATTGAAAGGGAAGAACTTGCCCTGGCCAAAGAGAGGCTTGCCTTTGCTAGAGAGCAAAAGTTAAGTGGGTTAGATCTCACTGGTGGCAGCATTCTCCCAAGAGAAAAAGACAGGAGTTTAGACACTAGACACCTGAGTAAGATAGTGCCCCCCTTTAAACAAGGGGGTGATATCCACAAATAGATAACTGCTCTGGAGAGGGCTTGCACTGTACAGTGTGTCCCCCAGAGTCAGTGGGCAGCTATCTTGTGGCTCTCCTTTGAAGGCAAAGGTAGAGATAAGCTCCTCACTACTAGAGTTGAGGATGCTAACAATTACCAAGTCCTGAAGAATACACTGGTTGATGGGTTTGGTTTAACCACTGAACAGTACAGGTTGATGTTCAGAGACACCCAGAAAACTCAGTCTCAGGATTGGGCTGACTTTGTTGATTGTGCTACTAAGGCTTTTGAAGGCTGGCTACTGGGAAGTAAGGTTACTGATTTCAAAGGATTGTACAATCTAATTATGAGAGAGCAAATCTTAAGTAATTGTCAGAACCAGTTATTACACCAGCACCTGGTAGACTCTGATCTGACCTCTACACAAGAATTGGGTAAGAGGGCAGACAAATGGGTCAGAACCAGGGTCAGGCCTAAGAACCAGGGTGGTGACCAAAAGAAGGAATCAACCAAGCCTCAAGAGAAGGGTGGGAATAAATCTTCTGATCAAACCACAGGGCCCCAAAATTCCTCTGAAAAGGGTGGGTCCCAAACTTCTCCCAAAACCCAAAAGAAACCTTATTGTCATACCTGCAAACAGGTAGGCCACTATAAAAGTGACAGCAGTTGTCCCAAGGCCAACAACAATAAGAAGAATATACCCCCAGGTATTACTCCCAGACCTCCTGTTACCACTAGTGGTAATCCCCCAGGTGGTGGGAGTGCCCCCAAGAATGTGGTGGGCATTACTTTGGGAAACCAGGTGGATTATGGCCTAGCCAGATCCCCTGACACAACTCTTGTCTGTGAGACTGGCATGGGGTTTGCCAACTTCACTACTGGTACCCACATTTTGGGAAAGTATAGACAAGAGCCCTTTATCAATGGTCAGAAAGTTGAGGCATACAGAGACACAGGGGCCAGCATCACCATGGTGATTGACCATCTGGTCCCCTCTGCTCAACTGACACGTGGTTTCATTTATCAGGTGACAGACGTTCATAGAGTGAAAAGAAGGCATCCCATGGCAGTAGTCGAACTCAGCTGGGGTAATGTCTCAGGGCCCATGAGAGTGGCAGTAACAGACACCCTACCTGTAGATTGCTTACTGGGGAATGACCTGGAACTCTCAGCATGGGCTGAGGTGGAGCAAGAAACCCACTCCAGGATGATAGGCCTACCCAGAAAGGTTAGTGGGGCAGTAATAGCTACAGCCCCAGTCCAAGCACCATTCCTCCCTGAAAAGGTTGGAAGAGCAGTGGTAGCCACTGCCCAGGCTCAGACAGACTTTCCAGAACAGGATAGGAGGGCTGTGACAGTCACAGCCCAAACACAAACTGAGTGCCTTCCTGAAAAGGTTGGTAAGGCTGTAATGGTCTCAGCCTCTACTCAAACAGATAGTGGGGTTGTGAAGCCTGAAACAATGGATCACTCCACCCAAACTGAGAGCATTGAGAAGGAAGAAAAGTCTTCCCACTCCCAGACACTAGGTGAGAGCCAGCCTCCTCAGGGAACTGACTCTACCCCTGGTGAAGGAACTGCCCCATAGGTAGTCAGGCCTAGCCTGGCAGAGCCCCTGATGGCAGTGGACCCTTCCCAGGTGGGACCCAGTCTGGGGCAGGTAGCCTGCACCTCTCTACCCTGCCTCAGTCAGCCCAGGGCTGTAGAGGTCAGGGAGGCCAGTGGTGGACCCCAAAGGGCCCCCTGTCCAAAAGAACTTCCCAATTAGCAGATTAGGATCACTGGAGCTAGTAGTCCTAGCCAAGTGAAAATAAAACACACTCCTGAGGGATCCCCCTTAAACTTAGTTAGGGAACTCCCACAGCTGGACACTGCTGGGCACAGCCAAACCTGGGGCCTAAAAACCTCAAACCTGACCTGTCCCTCCAGTAAGCCAAACAGAGGGACTCAGCCTCCAGCTTTAGGTAGCCAGAGGTTGACCCTGAGAGCTCACAGCAACTCAGTCATGGGAAGAAAGGCATATAGGGTGAATAGTGATTGGAGGAAGATGAGCCCAACATTAGTGGAGCCTCACTTCAGTACTCCATCCCAGCACCTGCCTTTTACTTTGCCAAAACACACCACAGGTAGTGATTTCCTATGGTGGAGACCCTCAGATACCCTTAGGGTGAGGGATTGCTTAGTGGACCATGATACAGGGGGTAACCATGCCAGTGCATGTACCACCTCATATGGCCACTCAGGCAATATAGGCTTACCTGGTCAAGGATAGCCTTATCTCCTTTCGTTGGGGGGGGGGGGGGGGGGGGGGGTGTGTAGGAAGGTGGATACCTGACTATGGTTGCCCCCAACTTTTTGCCTGGTGTTTTGCTGGTTTTCCGACTTAGTTGGCCTGGGACCCTGCCAATCAGGACCCCAGGCCTACTGCTCTCTCTGTAAAATGGATTCCATGTACCTTAGGTGCATTTACCAATTGGTACTGGGCCACCTTATCAGACCCTGTAACTCAGGGCATGGGTGTACCCAGGGCCTACCAGGGGCTGCAGCATGTATTATGCCACCCCTGGCTGGCCGTCTAAATCTGACACAACTTGCTGCACGACAGCTGGGGCAAGGGGGTGTAATCACCCTTTGCTTTAGATATAGTATACCTATATCTAACCCTAAAATGGACACACAGATTCCTATCAGTCACTCCTATGGCAGGCCTTGACAATCCTGAAGGCAGAGTGCTTGGAATCGTGTGAGATGGTGCTCTGGCATGAGCTGAGCCCGTTTGCAGCTTGCGGAAACAAGTCCTAATAGCTGTTCCTTGATAACACGTACCATATACTCTTAAGTGCATTATAATCCTCGCGGTTATATGCTATCTCTGGTATCGCTTTATCAAAACATGTCGAGTAAGGTGTCATACGAATTGGAATACTAACCCCTCGCCAATTCTGGCGACGGGGTTAGCATTCCACCCTTCTAGAGGGACACGACATGTATGTAACTGTGAACCCCGGTTAAAGTTAACTCGAGCCTCAGCATCACAAAATGGATGCTACCACCACAGACACAAGTCTGACCCCCTACAGCTGGGAGTCCTTCCAGCGAGGGGAGCTTGGACAAAGGGTTTCCTGTGAGGGGCGGTGCTAGCACCATCCCAGACAGGGTTTTGTGTATCCTGGGTAGGCAGGGCTTTAGAGGAAGGTGACTGCAAGTGGCACCCCGGTGCTCACTATGCATCTGCCGGCTAGAACCAGTTCCAGGGGCACACCAGCCCCTGAGCTGGGGAAAGTCCGGCATGGGAGAGGGGTGTAACCACCCCCCTTCCTGGTCCCACCCATGGGCAGGACCTAGTCGCGTGCCAGCCCCTTTTCCTAGTATAAAGATAGGAGCGGGCCCCCTTCCAAATTAGATCACCTTTGAATCCTGAAACTACTTTCTACGAAAGGAACTCTCGACTTCTTCTCAAGATTTCTCCCTTGTGACTAAGGAGTAGTCACCCTGCACCCGCAGGCACCATCCAAGAACACTGCGGTTTTGCTGCACGTCCTTCCTCCGGAATCCGACTGACCAGCACGACGAGACCCGGCTTCCCTGGCACCTCTGACCTCTACCCACATCGTCAGCTCAGCTGAGATCCGTGGGTGCGACGAGACCTCGAGGGACCGGCCATCTTCAAGACTGCACGACTCTTTCCCAGCACGACCGCCGAGGGATCCTCGAGTGAGTGCTTTGGGGTCCGAGAAGCCCGAACCCTGAGCAGCTCCAGCACTGAAGTTCAGCCTCCCAGCCTCCACGAGATCTGCGTGGGGCCCTTCTGGTCTTTGCTGCTCACCGCGTTGTCTGGCTACTAGCCCGCTGGCTTGTGGCCTTCCCGACGACGAACGACGACATCAACACTGCTAGTCTGGTTGCTCCAGACTGGCCCTTGCTCCCCTCCAACAGAGGAGCACCCCGGACCCTCGTGGTCCACTCCAGACGCCATCTTGAGTCCACCGCGTGGGCTTGCATTTGCCAAGACTTGTTGCCCCAATCCTGGGTCCAGCGACGTCGACAGCAGATACCATCGTGGGACAGTTCGCACCTCCATCCTGGTCGCCAACAACGCCTCCTGGTCCGTGAGACTGCAGAGCCCAGCGTCGCCCACTCACCTGGTCGAGGTGACTCCATCCGGTGCCATCCTGGTGCCCATCTAATCACTGGCTAGTGATTCAGAACTTGGTCCCCTCTGCTTACAGGTGTCTTCCATCTCCGATCCAGGCTTGGATCCATCCGAATCTCTTCACTGGTCGCCTGCCAGCAACTTCTTCTTTCAGGCTCCATAGACTGCAACGATGATTCTCGACGTCTTTCCAGACCTGTGCATCTGCAGCCCCTGGGCTAGGTAACTTCGGCATTTCGGTGCCCCAGCATAGCCTCACTATCCAAGGGTCCAGATCCTTTTTCGTTTCAGCTCTACCTAGTCGGATTCGTCCGATATCACTAACTTTGCATTCACTAGTATCCATAGACTTTGTCCCGCATCCCGCGTGAGAGTGCACACTCTGCACCGAGTCCCCTAGACCTCCTGCTAGTAATCTGAAGGTTCAGTAGTCCAGTCCTAGCGATTCCAAACCCTATGAGATTAGTACTTACCTGCTAGTAATTTCGCATTCCACTTTTAGAGTATATGGTTTTTCGTGCCCCTCGGGCATTTGTGTAAATTGTGCAACTTAAAGTATTTTCGTAAGAGTTTTGTTGTGTGCTTAGTACCCTGTCCTCATAAAGAGTACAGGGCTGTTGTGATCTAAATAAATACACTGTTTATTTTCATAACACTTGTGTGGTGTCCTTTCACTTGGTGTTCAAGGGGTATATGTGATGGTATAACAGCTGGCTTAACACGCCCTCTAAAGTTTAGCCCGAAGACTGCTCGTATCCATGCTACTAGGATAGCTGGTCTATAAGGTTGACTTACAACCAATCATCAATAAGGGTTGTTTTGACTGATACAAAGTGCTCACTAGAATAGTGAACATTATATATCTGGCCAACTTCTCACACACTACGCTTCCACTTCCGGAGCATTACCCAAGTGTATACCATGGCACTGTAGGCTTCCACTTCTGGAACGTTACCGGTGTGAATATTATGGAACCCTACGCTTATACTTTTGGAGCATTACCGGTGTGTATACCAAGGCCATTACGCTTCCACTTCCGGAACCTTATCGGTGTGTTTACCATGGCCCATACATTACCAGTTTTGGAGCATTACCGTTGTGTCTATCATGGCACATTGCGTTTCCACTTCCGACGCATTACCGGTGTGTTTACCATGGCACACTGTGCTTCTGAAGCATTACCGGTGTGCATACCATAGCACACTATGCTTCCACTTCTGATTACTGGAAATGCTCCACTTCCAGAGTATTGCCGGTGTGATTACCATGGTACACAACGCTTCTGTTCCGGAGCATTAGCGGTGTGTATACCATGGCACACTACGCTTCCACTTCCAGAGAATTACCCGTCTGTAAACCATGGCATACTAGGATTCCACTTCCGCAGCGTTACCGGTGCGTATACTATAGCACACTAGGCTTTTACTGCGGGAGCATGTGTATACCATGGACATGACGCTTCCACTTCCGGAGCATTACCAGTGTGTATACCATTGCACATTACGCTTCCACTACCGGAGCATTACCAGTGTGTATACCATTGACACTATGCTTCCACTTACAGAGCATTGCCAGTGTGTATACCATGGCACACTAGGCTTTTACTACTGAAACATTACCTGTGTGTATTCCATGGCACCTTACGCTTCCACTTCCGGAGCATTACCTGAGTGTATACCATGGCACACTAGGCTTCCACTTCCAGAGCATTACCGGTGTGTATATCATGGAACCCTACGCTTCTACTTTTGGAGCATTACTGGTGTGTATACCATTGACACTATGCTTCCAATTCTGGAGCATTACCGGTGTGTATACCATGGCACACTACGCTTCCACTTCCGGGGCATTACCGATGTGTATACCAAGGACACAACGCTTCCACTTCTGGAGCATTACCGGTGTGTATACCATGGCACACTACGCTTCCACTTACGGAGGATTACCAGTGTGTGCACCATGGACACTACGCTTCCACTGCCGGAGCATTAAGAGTGTGTATACCATTGCACACTAGGCTTCTACTTTTGGAGCATTACGCTGTGTTTACCATTGCACACTACGCTTCCACTTCCGGAGCATTACCCGGGTGTATACCATGGCACACTAGGCTTTTACTGCAAGACCATTACCCATGTGTATACCATGGACACAATGCTTCCACTTCCGGAGCATTACCAGTGTGCATACCATGGCACACTACGCTTCCACTTCTGGAGCATTGCCAGTGTGTATACCATGCAAACAAAACAGGTGATGGATAGAATGTGGATCAATGTCACACATTCACCCCAGTCCGAAGATCTGGGCCCAAATCCATCGTTTTTTTGCACTCCACACCACCCCGGGTTAGACAATGGCGATATGCAAATCAGCTCTGACCCTGTGCCCCATGGGAACAGTCCAGCCCGAACTAAAAAAGCCATGTCCTTCCCAGAACAGAATCAAGCATCCGAGGACCGGACCGGTTTCGAGGTAACACCTCTCATCAGCCCGGCTAGCTTGATTCCAGCGGTGTGGAGTGCCTGGGACCCACGTCTGAGCATCCCCAGCGCACTTATGGCGGCAATTGCAAACAAAACAGGTGATGGATAGAATGTGGATCAATGTCACACATTCACCCCAGTCCGAAGATCTGGGCCCAAATCCATCGTTTTTTTGCACTCCACACCACCCCGGGTTAGACAATGGCGATATGCAAATCAGCTCTGACCCTGTGCCCCATGGGAACAGTCCAGCCCGAACTACAAAAGCCATGTCCTTCCCAGAACGGAATCAAGCATCCGAGGACCGGACCAGTTTCGAGGTAACACCTCTCATCAGCCCGGCTAGCTTGATTCCAGTGGTGTGGAGTGCCTGGGACCCACGTCTGAGCATCCCCAGCGCACTTATGGCGGCAATTGCAAACAAAACTGGTGATGGATAGAATGTGGATCAATGTCACACATTCACCCCAGTCCGAAGATCTGGGCCCAAATCCATCGTTTTTTTGCACTCCACACCACCCCGGGTTAGACAATGGCGATATGCAAATCAGCTCTGACCCTGTGCCCCATGGGAACAGTCCAGCCCGAACTACAAAAGCCATGTCCTTCCCAGAACGGAATCAAGCATCCGAGGACCGGACCGGTTTCGAGGTAACACCTCTCATCAGCCCGGCTAGCTTGATACCAGTGGTGTGGAGTGCCTGGGACCCACGTCTGAGAATCCCCAGCGCACTTATGGCGGCAATTGCAAACAAAACGGGTGATGGATAGAATGTGGATCAATGTCACACATTCACCCCAGTCCGAAGATCTGGGCCCAAATCCATCGTTTTTTTGCACTCCACACCACCCCGGGTTAGACAATGGCGATATGCAAATCAGCTCTGACCCTGTGCCCCATGGGAACAGTCCAGCCCGAACTACAAAAGCCATGTCCTTCCCAGAACGGAATCAAGCATCCGAGGACCGGACCGGTTTCGAGGTAACACCTCTCATCAGCCCGGCTAGCTTGATTCCAGTGGTGTGGAGTGCCTGGGACCCACGTCTGAGCATCCCCAGCGCACTTATGGCGGCAATTGCAAACAAAACAGGTGATGGATAGAATGTGGATCAATGTCACACATTCACCCCAGTCCGAAGATCTGGGCCCAAATCCATCGTTTTTTTGCACTCCACACCACCCCGGGTTAGACAATGGCGATATGCAAATCAGCTCTGACCCTGTGCCCCATGGGAACAGTCCAGCCCGAACTACAAAAGCCATGTCCTTCCCAGAACGGAATCAAGCATCCGAGGACCGGACCGGTTTCGAGGTAACACCTCTCATCAGCCCGGCTAGCTTGATTCCCGTGGTGTGGAGTGCCTGGGACCCACGTCTGAGCATCCCCAGCGCACTTATGGCGGCAATTGCAAACAAAACAGGTGATGGATAGAAAGTGGATCAATGTCACACATTCACCCCAGTCCGAAGATCTGGGCCCAAATCCATCGTTTTTTTGCACTCCACGCCACCCCGGGTTAGACAATGGCGATATGCAAATCAGCTCTGACCCTGTGCCCCATGGGAACAGTCCAGCCCGAACTACAAAAGCCATGTCCTTCCCAGAACGGAATCAAGCATCCGAGGACCGGACCGGTTTCGAGGTAACACCTCTCATCAGCCCGGCTAGCTTGATTCCAGTGGTGTGGAGTGCCTGGGACCCACGTCTGAGCATCCCCAGCGCACTTATGGCGGCAATTGCAAACAAAACAGGTGATGGATAGAATGTGGATCAATGTCACACATTCACCCCAGTCCGTAGATCTGGGCCCAAATCCATCGTTTTTTTGCACTCCACACCACCCCGGGTTAGACAATGGCGATATGCAAATCAGCTCTGACCCTGTGCCCCATGGGAACAGTCCAGCCCGAACTACAAAAGCCATGTCCTTCCCAGAACGGAATCAAGCATCCGAGGACCGGACCGGTTTCGAGGTAACACCTCTCATCAGCCCGGCTAGCTTGATTCCAGTGGTGTGGAGTGCCTGGGACCCACGTCTGAGCATCCCCAGCGCACTTATGGCGGCAATTGCAAACAAAACAGGAGATGGATTTGGGCCCAGATCTTTGGACTGGGGTGAGTGTGTGACATTGATCCACATTCGGTCCATCACCTGTTGTTTTTGCATATTCCGCCCTAAGTGCGCTGGGGATGCCCAGACGTGGGTCCCAGGCACTCCACACCACTGGAGTCAAGCTAGCCGGGCTGATGAGAGGTGTTACCTCGAAACCGGTCCGGTCCTCGGATGCTTGATTCCGTTCTGGGAAGGACATGGCTTTTGTAGTTCGGACTGGACTGTTCCCATGGGGCACAGGGTCAGAGCTGATTTGCATATCGCCATTGTCTAACCCAGGGTGGTGTGGAGTGCAAAAAAACGATGGATTTGGGCCCAGATCTTTGGACTGGGGTGAGTGTGTGACATTGATCCACATTCGGTCCATCACCTGTTGTTTTTGCATATTCCGCCCTAAGTGCGCTGGGGATGCCCAGACGTGGGTCCCAGGCACTCCACACCACTGGAGTCAAGCTAGCCGGGCTGATGAGAGGTGTTACCTCGAAACCGGTCCGGTCCTCGGATGCTTGATTCCGTTCTGGGAAGGACAAGGCTTTTGTAGTTCGGACTGGACTGTTCCCATGGGGCACAGGGTCAGAGCTGATTTGCATATCGCCATTGTCTAACCCAGGGTGGTGAGGAGTGCAAAAAAACGATGGATTTGGGCCCAGATCTTTGGACTGGGGTGAGTGTGTGACATTGATCCACATTCGGTCCATCACCTGTTGTTTTTGCATATTCCGCCCTAAGTGCGCTGGGGATGCCCAGACGTGGGTCCCAGGCACTCCACACCACTGGAGTCAAGCTAGCCGGGCTGATGAGAGGTGTTACCTCGAAACCGGTCCGGTCCTCGGATGCTTGATTCTGTTCTGGGAAGGACATGGCTTTTGTAGTTCGGACTGGACTGTTCCCATGGGGCACAGGGTCAGAGCTGATTTGCATATCGCCATTGTCTAACCCAGGGTGGTGTGGAGTGCAAAAAAACGATGGATTTGGGCCCAGATCTTTGGACTGGGGTGAGTGTGTGACATTGATCCACATTCGGTCCATCACCTGTTGTTTTTGCATATTCCGCCCTAAGTGCGCTGGGGATGCCCAGACGTGGGTCCCAGGCACTCCACACCACTGGAGTCAAGCTAGCCGGGCTGATGAGAGGTGTTACCTCGAAACCGGTCCGGTCCTCGGATGCTTGATTCCGTTCTGGGAAGGACATGGCTTTTGTAGTTCGGACTGGACTGGTCCCATGGGGCACAGGGTCAGAGCTGATTTGCATATCGCCATTGTCTAACCCAGGGTGGTGAGGAGTGCAAAAAAACGATGGATTTGGGCCCAGATCTTTGGACTGGGGTGAGTGTGTGACATTGATCCACATTCGGTCCATCACCTGTTGTTTTTGCATATTCCGCCCTAAGTGCGCTGGGGATGCCCAGACGTGGGTCCCAGGCACTCCACACCACTGGAGTCAAGCTAGCCGGGCTGATGAGAGGTGTTACCTCGAAACCGGTCCGGTCCTCGGATGCTTGATTCTGTTCTGGGAAGGACATGGCTTTTGTAGTTCGGACTGGACTGTTCCCATGGGGCACAGGGTCAGAGCTGATTTGCATATCGCCATTGTCTAACCCAGGGTGGTGTGGAGTGCAAAAAAACGATGGATTTAGGCCCAGATCTTTGGACTGGGGTGAGTGTGTGACATTGATCCACATTCGGTCCATCACCTGTTGTTTTTGCATATTCCGCCCTAAGTGCGCTGGGGATGCCCAGACGTGGGTCCCAGGCACTCCACAACACTGGAGTCAAGCTAGCCGGGCTGATGAGAGGTGTTACCTCGAAACCGGTCCGGTCCTCGGATGCTTGATTCCGTTCTGGGAAGGACATGGCTTTTGTAGTTCGGACTGGACTGTTCCCATGGGGCACAGGGTCAGAGCTGATTTGCATATCGCCATTGTCTAACCCAGGGTGGTGTGGAGTGCAAAAAAACGATGGATTTGGGCCCAGATCTTTGGACTGGGGTGAGTGTGTGACATTGATCCACATTCGGTCCATCACCTGTTGTTTTTGCATATTCCGCCCTAAGTGCGCTGGGGATGCCCAGACGTGGGTCCCAGGCACTCCACACCACTGGAGTCAAGCTAGCCGGGCTGATGAGAGGTGTTACCTCGAAACCGGTCCGGTCCTCGGATACTTGATTCCGTTCTGGGAAGGACATGGCTTTTGTAGTTCGGACTGGACTGTTCCCATGGGGCACAGGGTCAGAGCTGATTTGCATATCGCCATTGTCTAACCCAGGGTGGTGTGGAGTGCAAAAAAACGATGGATTTGGGCCCAGATCTTTGGACTGGGGTGAGTGTGTGACATTGATCCACATTCGGTCCATCACCTGTTGTTTTTGCATATTCCGCCCTAAGTGCGCTGGGGATGCCCAGACGTGGGTCCCAGGCACTCCACACCACTGGAGTCAAGCTAGCCGGGCTGATGAGAGGTGTTACCTCGAAACCGGTCCGGTCCTCGGATGCTTGATTCCGTTCTGGGAAGGACATGGCTTTTGTAGTTCGGACTGGACTGTTCCCATGGGGCACAGGGTCAGAGCTGATTTGCATATCGCCATTGTCTAACCCAGGGTGGTGTGGAGTGCAAAAAAACGATGGATTTGGGCCCAGATCTTTGGACTGGGGTGAGTGTGTGACATTGATCCACATTCGGTCCATCACCTGTTGTTTTTGCATATTCCGCCCTAAGTGCGCTGGGGATGCCCAGACGTGGGTCCCAGGCACTCCACACCACTGGAGTCAAGCTAGCCGGGCTGATGAGAGGTGTTACCTCGAAACCGGTCCGGTCCTCGGATGCTTGATTCCGTTCTGGGAAGGACATGGCTTTTGTAGTTCGGACTGGACTGTTCCCATGGGGCACAGGGTCAGAGCTGATTTGCATATCGCCATTGTCTAACCCAGGGTGGTGTGGAGTGCAAAAAAACGATGGATTTGGGCCCAGATCTTTGGACTGGGGTGAGTGTGTGACATTGATCCACATTCGGTCCATCACCTGTTGTTTTTGCATATTTCGCCCTGAGTGCACTGGGGATGCCCAGACGTGGGTCCCAGGCACTCCACACCACTGGAGTCAAGCTAGCCGGGCTGATGAGAGGTGTTACCTCGAAACCGGTCCGGTCCTCGGATGCTTGATTCCGTTCTGGGAAGGACATGGCTTTTGTAGTTCGGACTGGACTGTTCCCATGGGGCACAGGGTCAGAGCTGATTTGCATATCGCCATTGTCTAACCCAGGGTAGTGTGGAGTGCAAAAAAACGATGGATTTGGGCCCAGATCTTTGGACTGGGGTGAGTGTGTGACATTGATCCACATTCGGTCCATCACCTGTTGTTTTTGCATATTCCGCCCTAAGTGCGCTGGGGATGCCCAGACGTGGGTCCCAGGCACTCCACACCACTGGAGTCAAGCTAGCCGGGCTGATGAGAGGTGTTACCTCGAAACCGGTCCGGTCCTCGGATGCTTGATTCCGTTCTGGGAAGGACATGGCTTTTGTAGTTCGGACTGGACTGTTCCCATGGGGCACAGGGTCGGAGCTGATTTGCATATCGCCATTGTCTAACCCAGGGTGGTGTGGAGTGCAAAAAAACGATGGATTTGGGCCCAGATCTTTGGACTGGGGTGAGTGTGTGACATTGATCCACATTCGGTCCATCACCTGTTGTTTTTGCATATTCCGCCCTAAGTGCGCTGGGGATGCCCAGACGTGGGTCCCAGGCACTCCACACCACTGGAGTCAAGCTAGCCGGGCTGATGAGAGGTGTTACCTCGAAACCGGTCCGGTCCTCGGATGCTTGATTCCGTTCTGGGAAGGACATGGCTTTTGTAGTTCGGACTGGACTGTTCCCATGGAGCACAGGGTCAGAGCTGATTTGCATATCGCCATTGTCTAACCCAGGGTGGTGTGGAGTGCAAAAAAACGATGGATTTGGGCCCAGATCTTTGGACTGGGGTGAGTGTGTGACATTGATCCACATTCGGTCCATCACCTGTTGTTTTTGCATATTCCGCCCTAAGTGCGCTGGGGATGCCCAGACGTGGGTCCCAGGCACTCCACACCACTGGAGTCAAGCTAGCCGGGCTGATGAGAGGTGTTACCTCGAAACCGGTCCGGTCCTCGGATGCTTGATTCCGTTCTGGGAAGGACATGGCTTTTGTAGTTCGGACTGGACTGTTCCCATGGGGCACAGGGTCAGAGCTGATTTGCATATCGCCATTGTCTAACCCAGGGTGGTGTGGAGTGCAAAAAAACGATGGATTTGGGCCCAGATCTTTGGACTGGGGTGAGTGTGTGACATTGATCCACATTCGGTCCATCACCTGTTGTTTTTGCATATTCCGCCCTAAGTGCGCTGGGGATGCCCAGACGTGGGTCCCAGGCACTCCACACCACTGGAGTCAAGCTAGCCGGGCTGATGAGAGGTGTTACCTCGAAACCGGTCCGGTCCTCGGATGCTTGATTCCGTTCTGGGAAGGACATGGCTTTTGTAGTTCGGACTGGACTGTTCCCATGGGGCACAAGGTCAGAGCTGATTTGCATATCGCCATTGTCTAACCCAGGGTGGTGTGGAGTGCAAAAAAACGATGGATTTGGGCCCAGATCTTTGGACTGGGGTGAGTGTGTGACATTGATCCACATTCGGTCCATCACCTGTTGTTTTTGCAGTGTGTATACCATGGTACACTAGGCTGTTACTTCTGGAGCATTACCTGTGTGTATACAATGCCACACTACGCTTCCACTTCCGGAGCATTACCCGAGTGTATACCATGGCACACTAGGCTTCCACTTCCGGAGCATTATCGGTGTGTATATCATGGAACCCTAAGCTTCTACTTTTGGAGCATTACTGGTGTGTATACCAGGCCCATTACGCTTCCACTTCCGGAACATTACCAGTGTGTTTACCATGGCACACTACATTTCCATTTTTGGAGCATTACCGTTGTGTCTATCATGGCACATTGCGTTTCCACTTCCAGCGCATTACCGGTGTGTTTACCATGGCACACTATGCTTCTGAAGCATTACCGGTGTGCATACCATAGCACACTATGCTTCCACTTCCTCATTACTGGAAATGCTACACTTCCAGAGTATTACCAGTGTGTTTACCATGGCACACTATGCTTCCACTTCTGGAGCATTGCAAGTGTGTATAGCATGGACACTATGTTTCTACTTTAGGAGTATTACTACTGTGTATACCATGGCACACAAGGGGCCCGATTCACAGAACTAACTTAAGACAAAATCCTAAACTTACTACTTTTGGTATTCACAGAAGTTAGGATTTTTTCTTAAGTTTGTCTTAAGACAGACTTAAGACAGACTTAAGACAAAATCCTAACTTAAGTCTGTCTTAAGTCTGTCTTAAGCCTGTCTTAAGACAAACTTAAGACAAAATCCTAACTTCTGTGTATACCAAAAGTAGTAAGTTTAGGATTTTGTCTTAAGTTAGTTCTGTGAATCGGGCCCTCAGCTTTTATTTCTAGAGCATTACCCGTTTGCATACCATATCACACTACACTTCCACTTCCGGAGCATTACCAGTCTGTATACCATGGCACACTACGCTTCTACTTTTGGAGCATTACCTGTGTGTATACCATAGCACACTATGCTTCCACTTCCAGAGCATTACCGGTGTGTATACCATGGCACACTACACTTCTACATTTGGCTCATTACCAGCGTGTTTACCATAGCACACTACACTTCCACTTCCGGTTACTAAAAATGCCTCGCTTCTGGAGCATTACCGGTGTGTTTACCATGGTACACTAAGCTTTTATTTCTGGAGCATTACCCGTTTGCATACCATATCACACTACACTTCCACTTCCGGAGCATTACCCGTCTGTATACCATGGCACACTACGCTTCTACTTTTGGAGCATTACAGGTGTGTTTACCATAGCACACTACGCTTCCACTTCAGGAGCATTACCACTGTGTATACCATGGCACACTAGGCTTTTACTTCTGGAGCATTACCTGTGTGTATACCATAGCACACTACGCTTCCACTTCAGGAGCATTACCACTGTGTATACCATGGCACACTAGGCTTTTACTTCTGGAGCATTACAGGTGTGTTTACCATAGCACACTACGCTTCCACTTCAGGAGCATTACCACTGTGTATACCATGGCACACTAGGCTTTTACTTCTGGAGCATTACAGGTGTGTTTACCATAGCACACTACGCTTCCACTTCAGGAGCATTACCACTGTGTATACCATGGCACACTAGGCTTTTACTTCTGGAGCATTACCTGTGTGTATACCATAGCACACTACGCTTCCACTTCCAGAGCATTACCGGTGTGTATACCATGGCACACTACACTTCTACATTTGGCGCATTACAGCGTGTTTACCATAGCACACTACACTTCCACTTCCGGTTATTAAAAATGCCTCGCTTCTGGAGCATTACCGGTGTGTTTACCATGGTACAATAGTGCAAACAGAGAATTTAATGACTCCATAGATGTATGTTGTGCTCGTTGCTTTTTCTCCTCCAGGATTTACCCAAGGGACGTGGAGGGCTTTCTGACCCTAGAAGCCTTTTCCGTATTCAGTTCTGTGCTTGACCTACTCAAGAATAGTGGGCGGTATCTTATCACCCACTGTTTCCACCTGTCTTCCCCAGGGGATGGATGGCAGTCGCCCAATTACAAATTCAGTTTTTCTTTTATACGTGCTGATGACAAAAGATCTGGTCCTCCTGCCCTGGCATGATTTTGATGCAGCTGACAGCAGCACAAGGGTGGAGAGTGGTGCATCAGGGAGATGGCTCAAAAACACATGCCCTCTCTGTGAGTGCTAACACAAAACAAGCATTGGCATAACCAATGGGTCTCGCTTTTGGGACCTGATAAGTATTTAGTTATGCAGCACAATATTCTTGGTGCAACAACATCAACTGTTGCGTGGCTAAACACTTATAAGGTCCCAAAGGCGAGACCTATTGGCTATTCCAATGCTTGTTTATGTTTTGTATACACATCCAAACAAATGTTACGTGTATTTGTACGGCACTCATGCCTTAAATGGTTTTGAAAATATTAATATTAAAAGTATCTTAGGCAGGGTTTTTGTAAGCAAGGTTGATAAATCGGTCTCAAGGAAAGCTTTCACTTGTGAACATGTTTCCGCAAACCTATCCAGTTAATCAATCTTCGACACAATTCCCAAACTGAGCAATGGAATGTACATACAAAGAGGAATAAATAATTGCACTCAAAACACGGAATACCCCTGCACTGTACTTACGATCTTTAGGCAAATAGTCCTTGTTATGTTTTCAGAGTTTATGAATCTGAATCGTGTTGTAATGCTGTAGGTTAGTACTCTTCACCTGGAATGTGGGAGTGGAAGTGGGGTTTTGTGAATCTAGCCTCAAGCTGCAAAACTTGAATAGATTATTATTAATGTTGTCCTTTTTCAGTGAAAAACTATTTTTTAGGAAGCACATGCACTACAACTACAACAAATCTTTTTCCCCACCATGCGGTAACTGGGTAAAATGAATATCATCAAAAGAATTACGCAAACTGCCCAATGCACAGCTGCATCTTTCCTTTGATGAATGGCCACACAGAAATGTATTAATTGACCACCGCAGTGCTGGGATGCATGTGCTCAAATGAAAAACATCATAAATTAAATGAAAAAGGATTATGCATTTTAACAATCACAAAGTGGAAATATGTTATGTGCTTTAAATGTTTCGATGGAATGAAAAGCATATCTGAGGACAATTGCATGGTTTTGATAGAACAACAATGTCCTGCAAAGTAATCTTTGACTTTGCTATTCGAATCAATGATTTGTAAGGCATGCGATCTAGAATGGGGCACAGATCTATTTCTTGGAAATAAAGTATAATGAATTCAGTGCTATCCTTTTTCCACGTAATACAAATATGAAGCAGTACCTTCAAATCCTATAACAGAAGTTTTATATTCCTTTTTCAAGCAGTATTGCCATGATTTCTGATCCATGCCTTGGTTTGCGTTCCATGCAGTAATCATACTTGACAGTTCTTGAGACCCATCTGTAAAAGGTTATTGGATATCAACGCTGAAAGAATGTCAGTCTCCCATCAAAAGGCAAGGTATGGTAACTTTAAAAACGATTTTGTCACAGTGTAGTTTTTTTTAGGGGGTGAGGGGGTGGTTTACAAATCCTTTAGGCTTTATTCAGTTCATTGTTATAAAGGAGGATCATTAACAAGCACTGGCGTTGCCAATAGGTCTCGCAGTAGGAAAGTTGGAGCTATTGGTTTTGTAAATGACATTTTATATTTATATATCGTTACTGGCATTGTCAATAACAATATATAAATATAAAATGCTTGCCGAGGAGCCTACACCAGGTAGTGCAAGTCTTGAAAATCGTTGTATCCTAGAATGAGCTTGACCCCGATAGGCTCATCCACGGTCCTACAAACCTCTGCGTTTGAAACAATCTACCCCATTGTGTTTGTAAATTGCATCAGTACAGCCCATAATGCACGGGAAATGCTGATAGCAGGGGATAACGTTGCCGTTGCTAGGAAACCCGAATATAAACTCGAAATGTCGGGTTGGGTTTATGTTAACTCGATTTGCTCTTTCTAGGCACTATTCCATCCCAAAAAACTCGAATTAGAACCAAAATAGGCACGTAGTGCTAAACAGGTCCAGGCGCAAGCATTGGTTGTTGCAATAAGATTCCACAAGTCTAGCAGGAGCTGCCTACTTTGGATCTGTGGAACCAGGTTTGAGTCTCTGCGTCAGCTCAACATTGTGTGATTCTGGGCAGATCACAATGTACCAATGTCCTTGGTGCTCACATGAACTACACCCCAGATCCCTCTGCCAACCAAAATCAGCGCAAGTTCACACTTTATTGCAACGACTCCCCTGGCTACGTTTTACCGCAAAATCGAGTTATGCGGAAAAATTCTTCCGCAAAAAAAACGACTGATTTTAAACATAATTTACAAATAAGTGACACATTGTAATTAGCTGCGAATCCCCACATATTTAAGCTGTACATATTTTCTCGGAATTAATAATAATCATAAAAATACTCAGAAATGCGATGTTTCTAATTCTTGGCAAATCAGTTAAGTGGTGGCAGATGTGAGCTGCAGGTTAAGAAGACTTGTAGTCTTTCATCCATTAAAGATGACAAAAATGAGCAAATTAAATGGAAACATTTTAACACCTACTTAGAAAAGGCAAACAGTACGCCCAGTAAGTCGTGCCAGGTATATAGTTCAGGGAGTCAACGCTCACCGCTGACGTCAGCTACATGAAGTCAATTAAAATGTCAGCAATGTCAACGCAGTCTTTCATCTTTCTGAGGTTGGTAAACTAAATGCCATTAAATTAGTTGCAATGAATACCTGACATTTACAGAACTTCGAATAGCCTGCAAGTTATTGATCAGAGTGGGGCGGCATGGTGGGCAGCTGGGCTATTAAGACCTCTCGCCCCCCCGCCCCAATCCTCCAACAAGCACTTGTATAGCTGCCAACTGGCCCCATGGGGTTTATGGTCCGTGGAGAATTTTTAGTCAATCTTGAAAGCTGGGACTAGCAGTGTTGTACTATAGTGGTAAACTACAAAGCTCCAAATCATAGCGTTCAGAAAGTCGGAACCTGGCTTCACGCCCCGTGCAAACCATGGGAGGCAGCTGGCGCCAGAATAAGGGTCTATTTTTCTCCTACTAAACAAGGAAAAGTGCCATATGCAGCAGAAACACAATGTATCCAGGTCTATGCTTTCATTTGAAACCTCTCTGCATTCTGGGACTTGTAGTCATTACTTCAATTGAGCCCGCTGGACACACACTCCTGACAATAATGAAGTATAAAAGTAAGACCCACTTTATATCCTTAATATTGCCTCTCCCTTTGCGGCCAGAAGGAGGGGTGGGTTTCAGGTTTTGTTTAGTTTAGAACAGCATTATGGGGTCCAGAATTCTCATGCTGTTCCACGTCAGCGAGGAGTAGCTTATCCTTTCCTGGTTTTCTGTTTTGTATCCTGGTGCTTGTAGTCTTGCACGTGGACGTGTAAACGACAAGTACCCGAACGCACAAGTGAATCATTTAACGAATGAAATGCTTCTGGCGGCTAATATGTGAAACCCTGAGCTCTGGAAGCTTCATTACCCAACTGAATGGCACTTTTTCGACCATAGAACGATAAAGGGCAGCGTGGACCCACCTGGATTCCAAAATGTCACCATGTGATCAGACACGGGTCTTGCAGATGATGTATTAGTCTGGCGGAGCTGTCAGGCCTGTGTGGGCGCTATATAATTATTCAAAGCACTCGACCTCCATCTTCTACTGCTGTCTAGTGAGAACTTTAGGTTTCTTTGTGGCCAGTTACTGTAAGTAATTAAGTAAGTAAGTAAAGTAAACTGGATGGCCAGTTACTGTTAATCTTGCAAAAGGGTTGACAAAGAACAGGCAAAAATTACTAATACTGCAGGACAAAGAACAAGAGCGGCAGGGAAACTGAAAGTACGGCCGGCCACCGGCCAGCCATGAATAATTAGGGGAGGAGAAGCCGCAGAGCACACGCTGGGAGAAGCCCTTTGATGTGGTGGCGGCCGTGAAAAGATGCAATTAGGAGGGAGGGAGGGAGGCTGATGCGCGTGCTTGTTTGGTCATGTGATTCACGTGAACTCAAAGAAAACCGCACCAAAAAGCCCTTGGTTTGACGAGTATTTTGAGCACTTGAATTCTCGCTCCGCTCAATGCGCATGCGCATTGATAGGTCGCGAGACCTAAAAAGGAGTGTGCTGAGCCTCAAAATGTTATACCATGTCTCTAGGTAGCCATCTGTGTGCCACGGTGAGGGGCGGTGCGAGGGTTACATGACTGCCGGCTAGGTTGGCGGGTCGCGGGTGAGCTCGAGGACCGCGTCGGGAATGAATATCTTGCAAAGTATTATGGAAGGTTAGAAGTTGAGGAGCAGTAACTCACGTGTATCGTTCAGGATAAGTTTCCAGGGTCAAGCGGGGTCATCAATGGTCGGTGATCGGACTCCGGTAAACACAGCAGAACAGCCGTGGCCAAGGGCAGCGCTGGAGCTGCATAGGGGGTGTTGCGCTGCCTCTAGGGTTCTCTTCCAGGGGAGACGAGGAAGAGGCAGCGGAGACACTGAAATCGGCGGAATCGGCGGCGGAGAACCCCGCAACAGTGAGTGGTCTGAGTGTGGCATAACTTATCATACACAGTGGTTACAACGGCAAGCTCAGAAGCTACAGCAGGAAGGGGAACTAGAGTCAAACGGGTGGCCGTGCGGCCGTCAAAGTGCCGCGGCTGTGAAAGTGATCGAAAGGGGACGATGAAATACACAGTGAGTGTGAGTGAAGAAGAACAAGCATTGACCGCGTGGCCGTCAAAGTGAAAGTGATCGCGGGCTGTAAGGATGCGCGTGAGCGATGCACTTAATGAGCCATGACGAGAGAGGAAAGCCAGATGGCGCCTCTGCTCGTGACTGTGCGCGTAACCACGCGCTCTAGGCCACACAAAAAGCTGTGGTAGGCTTTTTAAAGCCCACTCACTAAATGTCTTGCAGAACAGCGCATGCGCTGGCTCAGGCAAGATCTAAAAAGAGTACTTCCCTAACATCGAAAACAGACAATATACATATGGTAAAGAGGCGATGCTCCATGGGTTGAGAAGCTGGTAAGCAGGCAACCGAGAGTGACAAGAATTCCAAACTAGCGTAAGCACTGGCCGAGCTCCAAGCCCAATGTTTATGGTAAGTCACAATATACTTCGCAACAGACAATGCATGTGCTGTCAATTTGGTTTAACCTAGAAAATTAAAAGGCAGGGCACTGAATAAACATTTGAGTTAGCCGAGGTAGTGCTGTTGCCCATAGTCCCTAGCACACTTCAGCGACTTTTCACACCGTACTGCTTATTTCTGACAAAACTAAGGCTAAACTACATGGATCTGGGTTGCAAAGGTCGCTGGAGTACACTAACATTGTCAGTAGCAGCACTGGCTTTGCTAAGTCTCACCTTAACATCTTAACATGTCACCATTCTCATTCTCACTATTAAAAAAGGTCATTTTGTCAAGGATTCCATTATATTTAAGCGCTGCGTTTTTGAAAATACCGTAAGCTTCACTGAAGCCTGGCACATACAAATAAAATGTAAACTTTCCATAGACAGAAAACACGTTCCTCTCGTTCACTCGTGCATCAATAGCACAGGCATACCACTTGCAACAGCAATGCAGGATTTGCTAGCGCACAGGATGAGGAGTAGCTATTGTCAGTGCAAGAGGTGCAGAGACACCAGTTTCTAGGGATGTACATGATCCACTGCACCTTAATTGTGTCTGTACTTTACTACCCAAGAGGGCCTTATTTTTCTACTTTACGCTCCATTTAAAAAAAATATTCAGCAGATAACCATTTGAATCCATCTTGAGGAAAGCCGGTTCACTCATAACTCAGGTCTGAGTTTGCATTAAGCTTTATGAGGCAACTGTGATGGATGTGGGCAATGCTAACGTTGGAAGCGGGGGTTCCAATGAAAGAAGTTGGCAGTGGAATCTTAGAACCATTTTGTGCACCTGCACGTCTGCTACCTACAAATCAGGCGCTGCCTTTGGTTCCCTATTGTCACGCTTACTGCACACACGCATGCCAGAAGTTATATTGGATTTAAAAATCTTTTATACTACAAACCCATAGAACATGAAGCAAAACTTATCGACAAAGTTGACATAGACTAAGCCCATACACTTGCGATCACAACTTTTTCACCTATCACATACATATCCATGACACACATTAAAATGAGTTAAAAAAAAAAAAATTCTCAAATGTTTGCGAACAATAAAGAAGACCTACTGCTCACAAATACACCCATACGTAAACGCATTTCGAGAAATTCGAAGCAAAAGTATTAATTAATTGTGCCTCAACTTCTAAAACTTAACCAAGTAATGCTACATGATGTTCAAAAAACATCTGTGGGAGCAAACAATGACAATTTAGACTAAACCAATGTGGAAAATGTAAATATATTTAAAAAAATGAAATTAACTGAAAAAACAAAATGTAAAGGGGGTGACAGGTGTGTCAATTATGGCTCCAACGTGAAATTTAAAAAGGCATGAAATTCACAAGTTAAGGTATTACTTTAAACTAATATTCCACCTCCATCGTACTAACTTAACCACAATAGACGGGTAGGATCTTGAATCTAAAGAGTCTCACACAGATAGATTTCTGATGATTGACAATTTAGGTCAACCACCGCACAATCTGGTCGAAGAAGCCTATGTGTTTTTTCAGTGTGTGGACCAAGCTGCTGATAGATCAAGGAGGATCAGAAGGCAAGAGTCACTCACTCAGTAATCAGGAGGGCATCATCAAGTACCTGAAAAGTAGTACTCCCTGCGCTGCAGCATGGTTTGAAGCTCTATAGGTAGTCTTGGAGGAAGTTGTTCTTGCTGATTGAGTTTTGGAATCAAAGGGAGGCTGCGAATTAGATTTTTCCATTGAATGGTGTGTGACGGGCTAGTAGTTGCATGATTGTCTGGATGCACAGTGATCTCAGCTCGTCATGAGCATGCGGGCGCTGTGCGCGCCCACCTCCCCCCCAGCACAGCGGGGGAATTACCCCCGCAGCGAAGGGGTTAAGCGAAAATCCTTTTCCCATGTTGTAGGAAGCTGGGTTCCAGTTGCAGTAACCCCCCCACATTTTGCCAGACTACTGATGCACTTTGACTTGATGTGCCCTGGGTCCCTGCCAAACAGGTTCCCAGGGCCTCTGTTCTTTCCCCAAAATTGTACCTTGTACCCCCAATTGGAATCTCTCTGGCCACATGTCAATCCATTGTAAAACGGTTCCATGGGTACCAAGGGCACGGTGGCCAGGGAAGGCCTCTAAGGGTTGCAGCACTTATTGTGCCACCCTTGGAGGCCCTGTACCTTTACACACACACACTGCCATTACAGGGTGCACGTGTTGTGGTGCAGAACAAAGTGAAGATTTGACATGGCACACATCCCAGTGAACCATGCCTACAACCCACTGCCCTGGCATAGATCAGTCACCCCTCTAGCTCGGTGCACTATACCAGTGGTGAGGGTACAGGTGCATGAGCCCTGTACCCCTACAGTGTCTAAGTCAATTCTTAGACATTATAAGTGCAGTGCTGCCATTAAGAATATATGGTGCTGGGAGTTTGTCATTACGAACTCCACACTACCATAATGGCTGCACTATAAACTGAGAAGTTTGGTATCAAACCTCAGCACATTAAACTCACATTGATGCAAGTGTAGGAACTAATGTAAAATGCGCTCAGAGGGCATCTTAGAGATGCCCCCTGAAAAACGACCAACCTCTGGTGGATTCCCTGACTGGGAAACACCAGCCTGCCACCACGAGACATGTTTCTGGACCCCTGGGGTGGGAGCCTTCGCTCCCCGAGCATAGAAACAAAACCTTTCCTGGGAGGAGGTGGTCACACCTCCCCCAGGCCAGGAAGAGCCATCTGTGGCAGGGGATCTTCAAAGGCCTTGCGACCTTTGTAATGTTACCGCCTGCCTCCCCTGCTATCAGGAGCAGGCCCCCTTCCTGTCTCTCCTCCTTGTCGGCGGGAAGACAGGTGGGAAAAATTAGCAAGCCCAGAAGGTGTGCCCACCTCTGCTAACCTCACCCCTCAGGTGGGGGAGGAGAGGTGAAGCCCACTCTTCAGTGCCCGCCATCTTGCAGATGGCAGGCGCTCCTCAAACAGGATTAGGGATTGTGCTCACTCCCACATGTGGGGTGAGCACACCAAGGGTGTAGTCACCCTAAGGTCAGTAGCTCATTGGCTACTGCCCCGAGACCCCTAAAACACCCCCTAAATACAGTATTTAGGATGCAGCCCTAAAACAAAAAAGGAGACAAGAAACCACAAGAAGAAAAGAAGACGAAGGACCGAACTGCTGTGCCGAAGCAAATAAGAGGAGGACGCCTACTGACTTGGCCCCAGCCCTACCGGCCTGTCCCCACCTCGAACCTGCAGAAGCAAAACTCTGGTGTGTCCTGCAGCCAGCAATTTCAAGAACCTGAGGACCTGCCCGGCATTCCAAACCAAAGACTTTGTCTCCCGTGAACACCGGATTAGTTCACCAACAGACTCCATCACTGGCAGGATCAGCGAGTCTGCACCACTCGCCCCAGTGCCGCTGAGGATGCACCTTTTGTGCTGGCTTGAACCCCCATTTGCCGTGAGCTTAAGTCCAGGAGCTTTGCTCCCACAACCCTGTGGCCTGCACATCAGCAGCCAGCAACCGGAGGTCCTCTATCCCCCATTAGATAACATTGGGCCTCAACACTCTGCACCCGGCTTCACTAGTGCCGCTGAGGGTGTAACAAGAGTGCATCCTTGACCCTAGGGGACCCCTGAGTCTACCTCCAGAATACCAACTCCCACAACCGAATACTTACCTTTGAACCGATAACCCTATTTTCCTCCATAGGATAACATTGACTAATTTTCTGTGAAAAATTCTTAGTGTGGAGTTGGAAATCTATGAAACCCTTTAAAACTGTAACTAAATAACAAAAACACTTTTACTGACCTGTTTACAGGAAATGCCCCAGTGCAGTATCCAGGTATACTGCACTGTGTAAGAAAAGTAATCTGTAAAGTAATCTACTTGACATTCTACTGCAAAGCCAATACAAAGTATATGTACAGTATATCAAAAGCATTGCATTACTAGTAGCTCTACTGTAATCAAATCAAAGTGCATATACACTTGCAATTCAAACTGTTTACAAACTGCATTACCACTGTAAAGTATTTATTGCTTGCCTGTGCCAGGCTTACTTGGTTCTAGAAAATAGAATAAGGAAAAGAATATTTGTATACAAACACCAAATTGGTCTGAAGTTCAGTCTTTGAGTGTGTGATATCATTTGCTGACTGAGTGTGTACAACAAATGCTTAGCACTACCCTCTGAAAAAGCCTTACTGCTCGACCACACTACCACAAATAAAGAGTAAGGTGCTATCTATTTTTACCTCTGCCTACTTTTGGGGTTCCACTGGATTCTGTGCAAACTACCTCACTTTGGTATAGTATATACAGAGCCAGCTTCCTACACATGTGCAGTGCGCTTTTATATTTTTTCCATATCATTTGCCTCATTAATCCAGTACTGTGGTAATTTTGGGACTGCACATATTTTACAATGCTGTTTTAAGTACAGATAGTCTAAAACCAATCGCTGAGATCCATCTGGTTTTAAAACCAGATAAACCGAGTTTTCGTAGTAAATGGGCATGGCACTAATATGTCCTGATATTTTAATTCATCTAGAATTCGTTTGAGGCATATTTTTGCTTTTAATTTCATGAGATATTTCTTACTGTAACGGAATAACATGCACATTACCTTTTTATTCCAAAATACTGACGCCATTTGTGTCACCCATTCTTTGGCATACTGGTCTTTAAGTGGTTGGGTCATTAATGTTGAAAAGGATCCTATTATAACATAATCTCTGTAGGTGGATCAATCTTCCTCATCTAGTATTATAGCATAGAAATAGAAAGCTGTGAGCACAAAAACTAATTAAGATCATTCACTCAATAGCCCCTTCAATCCAAATTTGAACTTTGTAAATCAAATCTGGTTTGCTTAAATGTCCATCTAGTGTTTCACCCTTGAAATAGACATTAGGCTGCCCATGTTCAGGAGAGTTTGAGCTTTAAGTCAGTTATTATAATTTCTGCCACACTGTCTTAAATGGCTGTTGACGACTCAAGATTCTTCAACAGGACACTCTTTGTGTGAAGCATCATAACTCCTTGTTGCAGGTACTTCCTTATAGCTACTTTCATCATTTGGAAGAATTGTTTTTATTCTGAAACATTTTTGTCCCAGCTCATTTGCTGACATGCTTGTACATCTTCAGGTTCCTGATTGGTATGGACACTGTTATGCCGTTCAGGTATCCGATCCCAATGTTCCCGCAGAAAATGAGATGAAGTTCATTAGACGACTGATATCTCTTTGGACCCCTAATATATTTTCTAGTTCACTAATTATATTCTCCATGTCCCTCATCTCTCCATTAGAAAGTGTGGTTCTGTGGAAGCTTACTTTGGTTGAGGTGATGAGGAGACTGCATATAGAGTAGAGGTGTTTGAGTTGACAAAGATCCCCTAGGTCATTGGTCTGTCTACATTTCTTTTCTTGTCTTTGTAAGGTGTGTTTGATCTTGATAAGCTCTTGGGAGCACACTGGTACTAAGGATTTGGTTTAGGGGTACAGTTGTTTCAAAGGTGTGGTGGTGTACACAAGTGTTTTCACAACACTTGTCTTGCATACATTTAGTAGCGTATTGACATATAATGTTATGAAATATAAATGGAACTTATATAGCACAACTGTTACTCCGTAAACTGTCCTAGGGCTCTGCACAGTCAGGTGTGACACCAAGGGGTGGCATGTGAACAGATTAGTAGTTGGAAAAGGGCCACGTTTTTAGTCTCTTCCTGAAAAGAGTGGTAGATGTAAGACATCTTAAATCAAGTGGGGGTTTATTCCACAGCGATGGTGCCAAAAATGAAAAAGACCTGCCACCCGTTCTGGATTTACGAATCAGTGGAATTTTGGTTGGAAAGAGGTTTGTGAGCAAAGATTTCTGGGAGGGATCTAGAGGCCTATTCTTACTTTCAAGTATCTTGGACCAACTCCATGCTGTGATTTGAAGACAATCCTCTTCCTTACTGGAAGCCAGTGAAGTTCTCTGAGAAATGGGGCACGTGTGCTCTTTTGGAGAGGCTGAGAACCATGCAGGCAACCGCTTTCTGGACTACTTGCAACTTGTTAATCAGGTAGTCAGGCAGGCCGAAGTATAAAGCGTTCCCATAGTCCTGTTCAGATGTAATCAGAGCTTGGACCACTGGTTTTCTAGCTGACAATGACAGATAGTGCAGAAACTTCCTCAGCAACCGGAACATGCCAAAGGGAAACATCCTTTACAACGGAACCGTTATAAAGCGGTAACATTAGAACGCAGAATTTACAACGAAAGTCGTTACAACGACTTTCGCTGGAGGGCGCTCTAGGATAGGGGATAGTTTAATTTACTATCCAACACCTTCCCTACTATCCACGGGGACTGGAGTTGGAATAGTAAATTAAACTATTCACTATCCAGCGCCCCCAACGCAAGTCGTTGTAACGACTTGCGTTGTGAAACCTGCGTCGTAAAGGTACACATTGTACCGTCATACATCCCATGCCAAAGGTCCCTACTACTGCGTTGACTTGTCGCAGAAAGGAAAGTGCCCCATCAAATGTAACGCCTAGATTTTTGATAGCATTCATGTGAGTAGATGGGGGAGAGGTATCATCGTGCCAAAAGGTCTGCCAGGGCATTCTTTTCTTAAACCGAAAAAAAGAAGCTCAGTCTTTCCCCTATTACATTTTAGCTGGTGGAGGTAAATCCACTGGAAAACTTCAGACAAACACTTCCTAATTTTTCCGTGGGGAATCCTTCATCCCTGCCCCGTGAGAAAAGTAACTGGGTGGCATCAGCACAGGACACTACTTTGGCACCCAGTGTCATAGTAGGGGGTCACGGTCGAGCATCTGTAACTGGCTGGTGTTTGCTGGAGAGTATGAAGGGAAAGTCTTTGAAGGAATATTATTTGTTTTTCTAATTTGTATCCACGTAGATCTCCGTTTATACACAAAGGAGAGAGAGGGAGATGATGGTAGTATTCTGTTCCAGAGATATCTTGTAGCTGGGTTGGATTGACGAAAATGAAATTATTTTGCAATTAAGGGTGTTGCCTTTTGGAGTGGGTAAGTTCAGTGATATATTGTTTGACCGTGTTGAGGAGTGTATTAAAGGTATCTTTGATTTTCTTGGTGCTTGATTCTATGTTGGTGATGTGTTTTATCTAGGAACCTGAATCAATATTGCTATTTTATGCCCTTGTACGGCTATAATCAATAATATCCCTATAATGGCATAGGAATCAGATCCATATTCAAGTAAATAGCCCTTGCAGTCCAAAGCATGGCAGAAGCTACTTCCTTGGATTCCTAGAAAGCACAACGAGTTCTTTCGACACACCAAACCTCCAGCAACCTGGGAAATCCCCATTTGCTTTTGTTTTGATTTGTCATTAAACTCCTGCGAACACTAAAGGAACAGTCAGTTCTTAGTGACATCTTTATTGACGTCTTATGTCCAAACCTTACGTCAAACTCTGCACCTTTCAGGTATAAATATACCAACGTTGCCTTAAGCAAACACACGGTGATGGTTTTGGAGCCGAGCAGCTATCTACTTGACAGAGAGCCCACCTGATGCGAGAGCCCATGGACGCTGCCCCTCCTCTTTGACGCACTGAGAGAGACGCTGTCTTTTCTCCTGCCGAGAAATCCAGCTCCGGTGTTCTCAGCCGCCTTCGCGGGCTGCTGGGATATCGAGTCCTGAAAGAGAGATACCAGACCTCCTGCATTTTATTACCCAGGTACGGAGCTGACTAAACCCTTAAAGAGAATTCCTGAATCCGATTCTTGGCAAAACCAACTTAACTTAAACTGCTACTTACTTACTCCTTCCCACGTATTAGGCTTAGGTCAGGTACACCGGCGTAGGCGTATTTTAGAAGCACCAGTTGAGTACGTTAGTCAATGTATATATGTATGTATATATTTTATCCATGTTAAAGTATCTTATGGCTAAGAAACCATATCAATGCTTTTACAGTATTATTTCATAATACTCTTTTTACTGTACGCACTTTACTTTACATTAAGTATTGCAATTATGGCAATTCATTTCTCTTGCATGAGAAAGAAGACTGCTCAATAAATTACACCTTTTATTGAAAACGCCCGTCTCTCTTTTCTCTGCACTCTGGTGAAACTAAGTACGCACAATGACTAGAGATACACTCTTATTCTGAGGGAGCAAAGTTGTCATGTTATATGGTTGTCGGAAGCTAATCCCTTCTTGTCTATCCAGGGAGGTTAAACTCCTCCTCGTTTATTCGAGAAAGTTTCTAGTGACCTCTGAGCTAGCTGGCAAACCTTAAGTCTAATATAGTCAGTAGAGACCTAGTCGACCTCAGTCCTATGTGTACACTGCTGAGTATATTATTCCAATGCGCAGAGCCTATTGGGAATATAGGAACTACACTATATGGCGCCCAACGTTTGGTAAGGCGATAAAACTAAAGCAAGACGTTAGAGTAACCCAGTCGTGCTTTTTCACGCAGACCCTTTTTCCCGTAAATACTCCAAAAGACGTCTGGAGTGGGTAAAAGGTTAAAATCCGCCGGAACTTAGTAGGAAGAGATTCCTATGTATAGTTTTTGGTTTAGTCAACGTTGAAGGATACAGTGTTCCAAAATATTGTGCACCTAATCTTTGTTTCCTTGAAACTAGATCTGCAACAAAAACTTTCTACCAGTAAAAATGGGGGAAAGTGAAGAAGAAAGGGAGGCAGCTAGAATAGCAGCTCAACTCCTAGAGGAGGACACGAGTCTCCTACAGAATGACCGGAATGCTATACTCATTCCGGTCAACATAAGAAAAACTACAAGCATTTGCAATGCAATAGGTCTCGCAGCATTTAAGTTTGAGTTACTGGCATTGTAAATGACAATGCTTTGCATAATTTTTGTTTTTTGGTGTCCGTGTGTGCATGGCAGTGGTGGTGTCTGTGTGTGCATGGCAGTGGTGGTGTCTGTGTGTGCATGGCAGTGGTGGTGTCCGTGTGTGTATGGGAGGGGTGGTGTCCGTGTGTGTATGGGAGGGGTGGTGTCTGTGTGTACATGGCAAAGGTGGTGTCCGTGTGTGTGTATGGCAATGGTGGTGTCCGTGCATGCATGGCAGTGGTGGTTTCCCTGTGTGTATGGCAGTGGTGGTGTCCGTGTGTGCATGGCAGTGGTGGTGACTGTGTGTGTATGGCAGTGGTGGTGTCTGTGTATGTGTATGGCAGTGGTGGCTGCAGTGACCCTGCTCATTAGCCCCAAAGGCCTATCGTTTTCACTTAAACTTGAGGGCTCCTGTTTGCATGTAAATGCCCACTATTTGCATTTAATCGCCCTTCGTTTAAAAGTGAAACAGTGGCGATTCATGGGAAGTTGAACCCAACGCCCTCCACTTGTCAGGTGGTAACTCACTCAAGGTTCACGCCCCCGGGCCTCACCCGTGACAAGCATCACACCTTGGACCTATACTGTAAAGAATGAGATTACTGCACGCTGGGATTTTCACGACGGAGATGACATAAATTCAGGTCACGCCCACTCCCTTTTATAGTGCTGCGTTCCTAATCACCAATCACATTGTCTCACCCCCCCTCAGATTGGCTCAACTTGAGGTTCACTCTTAACTGAGTCTGTCTTAATTGCTTCCTTGATTTGCGCGCGAGAGGGGAGGGCTCTTGGGGGTGTTGCATTCGTTTTCCAGTAAATCCCTAACCTTTTTCCAAATCCCTTTCACACTTGCATTTCCCGGCGCCTTTAATCAGCGCCCACTGTTTGCTCAGCCTCCCTGCGCATATGCAGTGTGAAGGCACCAGTTGCTGTGTTTCACCCCCCCCCCCACTCCAGTTTGGTTTTAAATTGCCTCCTCTTCACAGTCGTGTGTGACAAACATCCGACCAGACATACAATTGGCACGCACACATTAAATACATGTAAACTTAAAAAAATACGTTTTCAGTGCTGTGCCACAGAAAGGGGCCAGGTGGAAATATATTCAGCTCATACGTTTGTAAAGTTTCGTTTTCTAATGTGGATCACCATGAAAAACAGCTAAAGTGCAATTTTGGGGAGCAGAAGCCCTGGAAAAAAAAAAAGTAAAAAAAAAGGGTGGTTCTCATTTGACCTTTAGAAATGTTCCCACCCTCCCTTGCAATACAGCCTCTGCTGTACCCGCATTTGTGTCCACTGGCCCCCTGCTACTATGCTGTGTCTGCCACAATCTCCCCATCATCTGTCCTGGGGAGGGCCCTGTTTACTCGTCATTATCTGCCCCGGGCTGGCTGCGGGCCACTGATGGGACCGGTCAGCAGCAGCCCGGGGCCAGCACATACCAGAGCTGGGCGGCTGCTGTCCGTGCAGTCTGAGGGGAGAGGCCACAACAACCTGGAGAAGGCATTTGAAGCAGAAATGAGCAAAATAATGCCGTGGGCATGACGAGTTGTTTGTATACAGTGCTTGAAGGCCCACTGCAATAGCCAAGCGCTAAATCACCGGACGGTACTTTTTGAAAATATAATGATGTACACCCCGCAAGAGTGGATGGAGTTTTAATAATGGATTGCGCGCTAGCCGGCAACTATTGCCGTTCAATGTGAAAGACCAGTGCGATCCCATCTTCAAAGTGAGGTATCGACCCCACACCCTCCTGCAAACCTCCCCCAGGCGCCCCACAAAGCCGGACCCCAAACCTCCCAGGCCCATATGCCGCATTCCGCAGGATCTGTGAAAACAAACCGCAAGAAGCGACAGCTGACGTGTGCAAATAAAACGACAGGACACGTAAACAAGAAAAACAGAAGACGGAAAGAATCCACGGACGGAATACACGGAGGACAGAGAAATCAGCAGCAGCATCCTAAATGCCCCCGGAAGTCCGCCGCGGCCGCCCCGGAAGTCAGGCACGGTCGCCTGTGACGGGGGCGGGGCCACGTCCAGACCGGAAGAGGAGGCAGGCGGAGTCGATGCGTCTCGCGGCCCTGGGCTCCTGTGAGCGGTGTGGAGACCCGGGGCCGCTCTAGCAGGAGGTTGGGCGCAGCGTGCTGAGAGAAGAGTCCCCGACATTGCCCAGGTAAGTTTCAAAAGGCTGGGGGGGCTTGGTGCACTTGTGTGTGTGTGTGCGTGTATGCTCGTGTGTGTATGCGACGGTGACGGCGGGGGAGGGGGAGGGGGGGCCTCGGTGCACTTGTGTGTGTGTGTGTGCGCGCGCGCGTGTGTGTATGTGTCAGGGGGGGTGTCTCTGTATGTATGTATGTATGTGCGTGCATGGGCGCTTGTGTGTGTGTATGCGCATGCGTGTGTGGTGCTTGCGCTTCCCAGGAGACAGCGCCTGGCCACAGCGCGCGTTCCCGTTTCAAATCCACTCCAAGGATGCGCGCGGCCGAAACTGTCTCCTGGGAAGCACACTCGCTAACAAAAGATCTCTAGCGGAGACACAGCGCTGACGCGCTGTGTTCGCTACGAGACCTAATAACTCTTAAACTTATAGAAAACGGACTGACATCACAAGGTGGTGCAATCATATTCGTGGTAGAGGCCCATGAATATCGGCAGACAGAGGTATTCTATTCATGGATAAACTTTCCAGCAGCAAACGCTGTAACACACGAATTCCACTATTACAAAATAGAGGAACCTCTGGATGAATACACTCCTTTCGAGGACGTTGAAATCCCACTAAATTACCAAGAGCACCTGCTCTGGTTTAAAGGCGCCCTAAAAACATAATAATCACATAACCAGGCTCGGTCCACTAGGCAGACTAGGAGCAACGTGGCCGGTTCTAGCCAGCTACACACCACATCCAGACATTGATAAAATGTCAAGCGAAGAACTCTTAGTTAAAATAAAAGAATTAACAAAGGCATATAGAGAGTTAGTTTAATTGGCAATGGAGGATATAACTTACCTCCAGAAATTGAAAGAAACAGATATAGCAGACCAACCAATTGAACTTGCCAGAATCATAGAAAAATTCTATGAAGAACTAGGTAGAGATAGTTTGGGTGGACAACCGGTAAAACCCCAACTAACTGAAAATCCTGAAAAGATATTTATTAAAAATAATCTAAACACGCCAAAAAAGAGCTGGGATGGAAATAAACAATCCACTCCCAAAGGAAAAAGATTCCAGTCCAGAGGAAGGTCTCCTCAGCGTAGAGAGAGATCTCCAGGCCGAGAAGACCAATCTCCCCAAAGGGAGCCCTCTAAAAAAAGATACAACCTTAGAGATAGGGATAAAATAAGAAAACCTGACAGATATCAAGATGTTGATACACGTCCCTCTCGATCCTTCTCACTCAATATTTCTCGATCTTCCTCACAGAAATCGGAAAGAAGAGGACGGTCAGAACAAAGAGAAGAGCACGTCAATTCCAAAGACAAGGAACCTGCTCAAAGTAAAAAATTACAATTTCCAAGAAAGAAGGTAGCCAGTATTAAAATAATCAAACATGCCGAGGATACTGAGGACACAGCTGAAAAACGGAGAGTGGGCCCAGACAATGATAGACAGCGCAGCAGAAGTGACAATAGCTCGCAAGATCCTGATGAATCATCTGGAGACAGTGGACACGAATGAGTGCATTCAGGTGGAAACTGCAGATACCAGAGTTAGAAAACTTCATAAAATATATGAAATAACATTACGTATAGAGGGAGATAAGACTAGGAAAGTAAGGGGTCTGTTTTGGGATAACCTTTCAAAAGGCTATGACATCCTATTAGCTGAGAAAGACTGGCCACCAGAGTTTGTCAGGGAGTGCGCTCGTGGCGAAGAAATGATTATGCCTGCCTTCTCAAATCATATTCCAATTCATAGAAAATACATATATGCAAGAAAATGGGCAGTAGCTCAAGCTCCTGCATTATATAAAAATCATGTAGGTTGGGATGAGGACTCTCCTCCTCACAAAATCCAGTTAAAATGTCAACCAACTGCACAAAGGCAGTACCCAATTAAGCAAGAAGCTAAAAAACAAGTCAGGGAGATCTTAGATCAGCTTGAATACCAAGGGGTGATCGAAACATGCACCTCTCAAATGAACAATCCTTTGTTTCCTATCTCCAAACCAGACGATTCATATCAATCAATCAATCAATCAGAGCATTTATATAGCGCACTACTCACCCAGAGGGTCTCAAGGCGCTAGGGGAGGGGGGTCCGCTACTGCTCGAACAGCCAGGTTTTGAGTTGCTTCCTGAAGGCGAGGTGGTCCTGGGTCAGGCGGAGGTGGGTCGGGAGGGAGTTCCATGTCTTTGCGGAGAGGTAGGAGAAGGACCGTCCCCCTGTGGTGGCTCTTCGGATGCGGGGGACGGCGGCGAGGGCGTGGCCGGTCGATCGAAGCTGGCGTTTGGGAGCGTAGGAGTTGAGGCGGCTGTTGAGGTATCCTGGGCCTTGGTTGTGTCGGGCTTTGTGTGCGTAGGTGAGGAGTCGGAAGGTGATTCTCTTGTTGACCGGGAGCCAGTGCAGGTCTCTCAGGTGTCCGGAGATGTGGCTGTGACGGGGGATGTCCAGGATGAGTCGTGCTGAGGCGTTCTGGATCCGCTGGAGTCTCTTCTGGAGTTTGGCGGTGGTTCCGGCGTAGAGGGAGTTGCCGTAGTCCAGACGGCTGGTGACGAGGGCCTGGGTGACCGTCTTCCTGGTCTCGGTGGGGATCCACCGGAAGATCTTTCGTAGCATGCGCAGGATGTTGAAGCACGACGAGGAGACGGCGTTGACTTGTCTGGTCATGGAGAGGGAGGAGTCCAGGATGAAGCCTAGGTTGCGTGCGTGGTCTGTTGGTTTGGGTGCGCTGCCGAGGGCGGGGGGTCACCAGGAGTCGTCCCAGGCGGAGGGTGAGGATCCCAGGATGAGGACTTCCGTCTTGTCCGAGTTCAGTTTCAGGCGGCTGATCTTCATCCATTCCATTCATATCGTCTAGTCTTGGACTACAGACACCTTAACTCATGTTGCAAGACATTTGCTGTACAAAACTCACACAGTGCAGCACTAATGAATAACATCGTTCGCAAAAAATACAAAACAACATTATACATCTCTAATGGTCAAAATATTGCACCTGAAAGCAGGTATTTAACCGCTTTCTCAATAATGGGGTCACAGAAAATTTCTGTCGACTCCCACAGGGATTCAAGAATTGCCCAGGAGTATTCTCAGCAAGGGTAACAGAGTTACTACAAATATATGATGATGAGGCATTATCGTATGTCGATGACATCTATCTCACAGATGATGACCTGGATACTCACTTGAAAAGAGTGAACACCATAATACTTGGGTTCGCAGCAGAGGGTTACAAATTCAACTTTAAAAAGTCACGAATTGCCCATCTAACTGTCCTGTTTTTAGGATATGAAATATCAAGGGAAGGCAAAAGCCTAGCACACAACTTTTTAGAGAAGTGCGCTGTACTCCAAGCACCAAAAACGCAGAAGAACTTACAATCAATACTAGGTTTCCTGAATTTCGGAAGAACTTACATTCTAAATCATGCAGAGAGGGTTAAACCTCTCTATGAATTAATAAAACCTGATTTTAAATAAATCAACTGGACTCAGAAACACACAGAAATGTTGAGATAATTGCAAACAGACATGTTAGCTAAAACAAAATTACAAACTCGCGACAACACACGCAACCTTGTAATCAGAGTCATCCCAGGAAGATGCGGATTCACGTACCTGACCTCTAATGAGGGAGAAACTGTACCAATAGCTTACAAATCACATTTGTACACAAAAGCTGAAAAAACATTCGGTCTTACAGAGAATATAGTAAATACGGTTCAAACTATTGTAGCAAAAGAAAGAGCCCAAGCCCAAGGTAAAAGAATAACTGTTTTTACAGCAGAATCAGCCCTTGAGGCGTTATTAAGCCTAGTTAATCTAAAAACGGTGGCATTAGATCCAAAATGGATACAGTGGGAGAATTCTCTTGCTGCAAAAGATGTGACATAATATTTTGACCCGAACATGAAAAAACTGAAAGATCTAAAATATGAAGAAGAATATCCTCTGCCAATCGAAATTCTGCCTCTCCAACAGTACTCTTGTGCAATCTATATGGACAGATTTGCACAACATTACGATGTGTATAATAAATCCTACAATGCAGCATGCGCGATTGTTAAAGGTCGCTGGCGCTGTGGTAAATTCAGACCGAAAATAACAAAAACTGAATCATTAAGAAACTGTTCGGCTCAGCGAGCTGAAATCAGCTCTTTAAAGATGGCGCTTGAAAATGCCGATCGTGAATTCCCGACACTAATAGTGTGCGATTGGCATTTCTGCATCAAATCTTACAATAATGACTTGCAGAGCTGGGTTCAAAACCATTACAAAGATGACACACACAGGTGCCACAATAAAGCATAAGAAGCTTTGGGAACAGGTAGTTCTTTTGCAGAAAGAACTACGAAAGACTCACGTGATACATACACTGAGTCATCAACCTGATGGCGTTCACGTTGCAGGGAATTCATTGGCTAATACAGCCACAGCGGAAGCAACTCAACCGGCTTCCCTAGCCAGAAAAAAGCGTTCAGAAAAATACATAGACGGGGAAACAATGCTTGCAGTAAAAACGCCTTCAAAAGGCGACTGTGCAGCACTACCCGTGAACTATCCACTCAATTATACATACATAATTGATGCAAACTCCGTTCCTTTTGCTCGAATCCCTGGAGTGGGGGATAGAGTAATTCCAAACACGAACAGGAGAATCTTTTTAATAGCGGATGCACACATGGGATTGGGTCTAAGGCACCAAGGGATTAAGGAATCTCTGAAAGAATTACAATCAGAATACTGGTGGCCGGGGATGAGCCTGCAACATTACAAATTTGCAAAGAGCTGTCCGAACTGCAACAGAGATCGCAGTAGTGAACGGACCGGAGTATTGCCATGGCCATTCTTGTAGTTATCATAAGGCTATCTATAAGTAAATTCCAGCGTCCCATTAATTTCTTTTTAAGACTAGATTCACTTAAAAATGCAGACACCAGCGCTCGGCTGACGCCAGAACTGTTATAAAAGATTTGCGAGTCTATATCGGCACATACGCAATTGGCATGCTACATTCTGAACAGGGTCCTGCTTTTAGCTCTCGAGCTTATAGGGAGGCCATGACCAGCATGGGCATTGCATGACGGTACTCTTGTCCCTTCCATCCTGAGGGAAATGGGATTGTGGAAAAAAAAACGGGACATAAAGCAATCTGTAACGGCGAGGGTATTAGGTTCGGGTGATGGGTGAGTCCAACATTTAACAAGTGTCCAACGTAGTCTTAACAATTTGCCAAGAAATTCTCTTAAAGGTTTCAGTCCGTACGAACTATTGTTCGGAACTAGAATGCATATTCAGGACTTAGATAGTCACACTTCAGTGGTAGAAAGAAAATGCTTTGATATCAAAGACCGTTTGGCTGTTTTACAGGACTTAAATGAAACAAGAAAAGACCTGAGCAACATAAAGTTAACACAACAGCCAACAGCCACTGAAGATAAACCACCTGTCCCAGCAAGGCCTGTCTGGATTCTAAAGATTGGGGATCTGGTCAGAGAGAAGATCGCGGTGAAGAAGGAATTTGGGCCTTCTTACAGAAAAGCAGTACCTGTCTTAGCTGTCAGCGGAACAAGATCAGTAGTACTACCGCCTCTTGCTGGTAAAAAGGAGAACCGAGTTGTATCCATCGACCTGGTAAAACCACAATCATGTGGCCAATAATAAGTAGTAGGCCTAGTGGACTCCCAAGAAATAGCAGAATACCAAAATTTGCTACAATCCAAGAGGTTCAAACTGAGAGACTAATCACATTTGATAAACCTGCAGTGAATAAAATAGGACTATGTAACAGAGCCATGGAACTTGTGCCTCTGGAAACCCAAATACAAACAGTTCGTCAAGAAACACCTGTCTACAACGATGTAGCCTCAGACTATGCTAATGAAAGAAAAAACGAAAAAGCAAAAGAAAATTCGAAAGCAATTCCAACAATTGACAGAACTGCATCTGGCTACTTCATCAATTTCGATAACTTTTCTGAAGATCCAAGCGAACCTGAAGAAATGCCAATAACAAAAACTTTCAAAGACAAATTAACTGAACTTTTTCATCAACTCAAAGAAACCTATCTGATTTCTCCATGGATTGAGTTTTGGATTGTGTTAGGTGTGCTTTTCCTCCTGCTTTGGCTCATCATGGTACTTTGTTTGGGAACATTAATTGAGGGAAAATACAGTACAATGGACACAGCAAGTCAGAACATCAACTTGGTCCTAAAGCCACACAAGTCATCTCACATCGAGAAAAGAGAACTATCATCAGTGAATGTCACAGCCATTCCAATACCCGGTGGGGTAGCTTGGGACAAAACGGATTACGAAATCTATGGCCTGGTTGGACTCTTGAAATATCTACATCAATTCAAGGTTTCATTAAGTGACTTTGTAAAACCAACTACATTCTCTGATGATTGGGACTTTGAAAGCATAAATAATATGATGCCAGATTTAGTAATGTCAGCAAAATTTACAGAACATGATTATTTACAGGGTTCATCGAACTATGAACAAATGTACTGTTACAACCACTTTGCACATCACTATTTAAATAAATCTGCTCAACCTAGAGATGTTTTTAAGTATAATCAATGGGAACATTGCGCAACTCCACCAAAAGTCAGTTCAAAAACATTTTATGAGACATTCCCATACTTCTCAGGGTTTAACACACGTGATGCAGAAACGTTTTATTTTAAACTGTGAAATAAGACAGGGATGAAAGCAATGTTGACAAATACTAAATTGATTTATTCTGAAACATTTTATGAAAAAATGATTACATTTGTTTTTGATTTCTGGAAAGACAACATTGAAACAAAAACCATCTGGGGTACAAAAAATTGGCAGGTCCAAGGTTTAGAAGCATTATTTAGAGCCTGCATGATCCCCGAACAAATAATATTTCTGAATGAAACCATTCAGCAGACTACTTGTCTTGGCCTAGCTAAGATTTAAGACTTAAATAAACCGTCTATTCCAAAGCCGATACCTGATAGTAATACCACTACAGATGTTGAGATAGACGTATCCCTTATTTTACAGCAAAACAGAACACATCCTGATTGGAAAAAATGGTTGATCTGGCCAACAGACACAAATAACTGTCAAGATAGATTCCTGAACAAAAAACAGGGGTTCAAAATGACCAGACCAGACCCTAGATACTCCCAGAGACAACATCCAGGGATAGTAACAACATACAGTGTAGGGAAACTATGCCTTGAATGGCTACAAACATCCACACTGGCTGAAATTAAGCGACACTTGACTTTACTTAAAGACGGTGCTGACTTGCGTGATTTCATAATGGGACCACGCAAACAGCGTCAAAAACGTTTCATAGCGGCCGGTATATACGCTGCATACAACGAAGCTTGGAAAGTAATGCAAATTGAGACAGCAGAAAAATTACGAGAAATTGATCGTATTAATTTGGAAGAATCACTTTCTGTTGTGGACAATGGGTTAATGACTCTGTCCTCCAGAATATATTCACTGGACAGTATTGTATCATCTGCTATTGATATAATAGATCAGGACTTACTACTGTTACAACACGGTCAGTCTCAATTACGTTCTATTGTACAGCTAGGCTGGACGTTACAAAATCTGCGTTCAGGCTACGTGCCATGGCGTTTGATAAACACAACGTCTTAATTCTCTATCTTTAACCTTACTGATAAACAAATCAGTTTGGCACAAAAAGGAGCAGACTATACGATTCTGAGCATTGAAAAACTTGAGAGATTACCATTGACAATGTCAGAAAGACCTGTCATTCAATGGATAATACACGGAATAATTACAATTCCGATAACAACTTTCCAATTTAAATACTGCCAAGAGTATATACCAGTGGGCCAGTATGAAAGGTTGGGTAAAGGGTACATTAAGTCATCATGGAAATTGCCTTATACACACACATGTTGTAGTGAAAGGAAACTGAATGTATTTCTTAGTAGTAACAATTGTAAACATTCACTAAGTGGTATACTTCTGTGCCAAGGTATTAATTTGCATGGGGCCTGTGAGGGGACTTCAAATAACCTTTCATGTCACCTGCACGGCACACCTGCAACACAGATAGAGCCATTCTTTAGACGGCTTTCTAACGGGAGCTATATTCTAATAATGGACCACAGCTGTTGTGGCATGGTGCCAGGGAAAGCTTATCTCGTAAGCGTTAGTTCCATGGTCACTTGCTGTATGCAAGTATTATATCCAAACAGCTCTCCAGATACGGAGGCGACGATTTGGCCTTCTTTGAATATCTCTTCTATACGAATTGATACTTTAAGCAGAATGAAGTCTGTTCTTTTACAGACAACCGTGCCTTTAACGTCATCTAAAGAAACGTATGATCTTCTAGTTGCAAGGACAACGGCAGAGATACATACCCTTTTATCAACAAATTGCCTCGCGCATTTCGTAGAAATGCTAAGCCAAATCCTAAATATGTTTGATGCCAGTAGTATCCCACATATATTTAAGAAAAAATTTTCGGGACTGTTAACACCCTTCGAAGAAGATCTGGGCATTTTTCCCAATTTTGTCCATTCTGTCTTTGGCGGCCTACCACTACTTTTGGGACTCGTAGCAGGAATTTTATTTTTGACCCTTCTGCTCCGATATGGCAAGCCAAGTCGCAGACAAGACTCCAGCAACGATGGAAGAAACGATCCTAGCTATACGTTATCGGGACCGCATAACTAAAGTCCTTGGATTAGCCCGGCTAAGAGATCTGAATATGACCTGGTTTCTTTCATTCAGACCGATCTGGCAAAATTGCATCTTACCTGTGCTTCGATGTATGCTATGCGGAGAAGAATGCGTGTTGGACGTCTGTCTTACACTACCATCAGCAGTACCATTGGATACAGATACTTTGCTAAGTCCTGTAACGGCTCATGCATCGTGTTGTCCCCAGCGGCTACCCATTCTGATGACGGCATTCGTTGAGACTTCACCACTACGATTAGGTGGCAGTGAAGTACGAGATGAGAGCAGCATCACCCAGGTACGACCTTCAATGAGCATTACTGATCCTGACATCGATGATAGCAATCATTCTCACGAATGCACTGTTGCGGCACTTTCAAACTTGATCGAACTTTCACCTGAATACGTAGACCAATTTTTTGCGAGTCTGTCTGAAATTATGTTCTCCCCTGAACAGAAAGAATAACTTTTTTAAGCAACGAGCACACAGCGTTCCCCTGAACTCTGAATTCGACCTTCAGCTTTGATAAAGAAAAGCTACTGAAAACATTTGGAACTATTTTTTTCCCCTGAAAGCGAAATTATTTTTTTAAACTTCCAAAATATTTACCTTTTTCTGGCACATGTACTCTGCTTAAAGTAGAACTATTCTTAAAGAACAGAGCTTCTATTTTTAGGAAACTCTAGAGACAATACATTACCTCAGCCTCTAGCACATTTACAGCAACTGTATTTATAATGTGATGGAATGGTCTTGACCTTCTTTTCTGTTTAACTGAATTATTACACTGCTTGAAAAGCGTACAGTACCAATAATCATTTTCGTGTATTTCGCATACACCATTTCGAATGCATAAAATGTATTTTGGGGTGGGTTGGAATACACATGCACCTTTAAATGTTTACTATTGCTTAGTTTTAGTAATGATGGACATTAGATCGTGGAGTGGGTGATGTGTTTTATCTTGGAACCTGAAACAATATTGCTATTTTATGCCCTTGTACGGCTATAATCAATAATATCCCTATAATGGCATAGGAATCAGATCCATATTCAAGTAAATAGCCCTTGCAGTCCAAAGCACGGCAGAAGCTACTTCCTTGGATTCCTAGAAAGCACAACGAGTTCTTTCGACACACCAAACCTCCAGCAACCTGGGAAATCCCCATTTGCTTTTGTTTTGATTTGTCATTAAACTCCTGCGAACTCTAAAGGAACAGTCAGTTCTTAGTTACATCTTTATTGACGTCTTATGTCCAAACCTTACGTCAAACTCGGCACCTTTCAGGTATAAATATACCAACGTTTCCTTAAGCAAACACACAGTGGTGGTTTTGGAGCCGAGCAGCTATCTACTTGCCCGAGAGCCCAGCTGATGCGAGAGCCCACGGACACTGCCCCTCCTCTTTGACGCACTGAGAGAGACGCTGTCTTTTCTCCTGCCGAGAAATCCAGCTCCGGTGTTCTCAGCCGCCTTCGCGGGCTGCTGGGATATCGAGTCCTGAAAGAGAGATACCAGACCTCCTGCATTCTATTACCCAGGTACGGAGCTGACTAAACCCTTAAAGAGAATTCCTGAATCAGATTCTTGGCAAAACCAACTTAACTTAAACTGCTACTTACTTACTCCTTCCCACGTATTAGGCTTAGGTCAGGTACACCAGGGTAGGCGTATTTTAGAAGCACCAGTTGAGTACGTTAGTCAGTGTGTATATGTATGTATATATTTTATCCATTTTAAAGTATCTTATGGCTAAGAAACCATATCAATGCTTTTACAGTATTATTTCATAATACTCTTTTTACTGTACGCACTTTACTTTACATTAAGTATTGCAATTATGGCAATTCATTTCTCTTGCATGAGAAAGAAGACTGCTCAATAAATTACACCTTTTATTGAAAACGCCTGTCTCTCTTTTCTCTGCACTCTGGTGAAAGTAAGTACGCACAATGACTGAGTGAAATAGCTGTCTATTGTTTTCACACGACTCTAGAGATACACTCTTATTCTGAGGGAGCAAAGTTGTCATGTTATATGGTTGTCGGAAGCTAATCCCTTCTTGTCTATCCAGGGAGGTTAAACTCCTCCTCGTTTATTCGAGAAAGTTTCTAGTGACCTCTGAGCTAGCTGGCAAACCTTAACTCTAATATAGTCAGTAGAGACCTAGTCGACTTCAGTCCTACGTCTAAACTGCTGAGTATATTATTCCAATGCGCAGAGCCTATTGGGAATATAGGAACTACACTACATTGGGATTGATGACACCGAGGAAGGTGGGGTGGATATGCTCAACTTAAGTTTGAGATTTCTTCTGTGACATTCATGTTAGATCCAGCAACTCTGTAGATCAAGATGTCTGCCTGGGAGGAAGAGAGTGGAAAGAGGCAGGTGATCTTGAATGATGAAAAGGGTTGCTGGGTTACCTACAACGTGAGGCCAGGTAGGCTTGAGGATGACAGCGAGACCCCCACCTGTCTTATTTATTTAAAGTTTTATATAGAGTAAACTGGACCTGAAGGTATCAGAGTGCACCAGTTACGTTACACAAGGACACATTCATTTCTGTTCTGAGAGATTAAGTGATTTGCCCAGAAACAGAGGATGGTGGGCTTTCATGCCAAAATTCGAACCCGATTCTCCAGCTTCGAGGCCGCCCACTCTAGCTATTAGGCCACATCCTAAATGATTTATAAACCTTGGATCTTGTAGCCTGTGGAGATCAGGATATCTAAGACTTGGTCGGATGCCTGTGTGAGCCTGCAATGATGAGCTGCATTGTGTGTTCTGTTGAAGGTGTGTCTATGCTACTAGTGAGAGGGATGAAAATAAGGTTCTTGGCATTGGTTGGGTGGTGTGTGTGTCTAATTGTGTGGTCCTGGTGTGAGTGTAGGTATGAGGTGTGGCATTTTGTGTGTGAAGCACATATTTTTGATGGCATATTTGGAAGGTCGGAGTTCCTGTATTTGGAATTTCTGCACCCAACAAGCTAACACAGCCGATGTCCTCGCCAAGATGTGCTGTGGGAGAAATGAATGCAAAGTGGACAGGCTTCTGACTAGGCAGTGCCTTCAAGAGGTCACCTGACTAAACTTGGTGGTTGCTGGAACTGCCTTTGCAGACAGGAAACATAACTAAGCTTCTGACTAGACGATGCCTTTGCAGAGCCATGTGATTTGAGCTCTGTGTTTACTGGGGTGCATCTTCTCTTTGATTGAGTCAGGTTGGTCAATGTGAGTGGCCTGGTAAGTGGAAATACAAGGGCTGGCTTTTAGCTGGGAAATGCACCCTTATTGTGGAGTAACCTGACAGCTGTGTTTGGTGGAGTGCTTCAGAAGATAGCAAAAGTAAAGAACCTCAACAGAACCATTCAGTTAGATAATATTCGAGGCCAATCAATCAGGTAAGGCAAATAGGAGAGAAATGAAGAGCCCTTTGAGATCCAGTCTCAATGACAGCTACTCTTATACCCAGATAGCATATACCAATAAGCAGCTGGCTTGGACTCTCACAGGAAACCTGGCCCTGAAGAAGATATCACATCGAATATGCAAGCAGGAACCCACATCACCTCCATCAAAACAACACGTGACAGAGTAAAAATGGACACCCAGTGACCTGTGACCCCCAAACTGGTCATCTGCATGGGCGCTGAAAACAAGAAACCCTGGGCCAGAGAAATACTTGTGGTTAAAAAGTAAAGTGCGCCATCATGTCATTGCTTGTCGCGAGCGCCCAACTCACCAAAGTATATAAGTTGGCCCCTGAAATATGCATTTATCTATTGATTAAAAGAACTTGGCACTTTGAAGTACTGTATGGTTCCTTGCAGGTAGTTCTGTTTTTAACGTTGTTGAATGTTCGTGCATATAGGTTTTTATTGAATAGCAGTATGCCCTCTGTAATATTCACTTGCTACTTTGATGTATGTAACCTGTGTGGTTTTCTCCGAGCTAGGATAAAAATCATCTTATGTTCACCTTTGATTTTGTTTTATGCACAAAGGTTTTATTTGAATTGCAGTATGTTCTTTGTTATAAGCATTTGGCACTTTGGACCAACCGCTAAGGTTCACTGTGGGCTGTGATAAATGTAGACGTATTTTAGCTTTGATTTTTTTTGTGTATGGTCTATATAAGAATAATGTATGCGAAAATGTTGTACGTACTGTAAAATGTCATTTTGTGAGGATTTTTATTAATCAGACAATATAATGTACTTTCATACTATTTATTATCTAAGCTGCACGTTTTATTATAGACAGTAGCACTTTGAAAATACAGGGAATCTTGTTCCACTATGAGAGCTGTTTACACAATATTACGTTGAAACTGTTGGTGTGAAAACATTTAAGCAGAAACGCCAAATTATGAAACCCTCCATAATTTCTACAAAACGATGCTGGTATTCTCCCGTCATCGATTCGGGGGTAGCTGGTGTGCAGAGTTCCCAGCGCCCTTAGTAGTCTTCTACTCAGTTCAGATAAGTGACATTACCGGCACAGTGTCACAAGAGGTCGCTGCGGCATCAAATATGCATTGCTCTAGGTGCAGCTCTAGCAAGACGTATATTTGCAGTAAAAGTTCCAGGTTTTAGAATTGACATAAGTAATAGATTCTCGTCGGGTGTAAGAATTACTGTGCTCCAGAACTGTCTTTCTTTTCAATTTTTCCACTTCTGTACCTTAACTTGGCCCTGGTCATTAAAAATTAAAGGCCAAGCAGTCCAAATGGCAAACGATAAATAGTTGTACTGTCGACAATCCTTTGTTGCTATCATGTAAAAGGTTAAAATTCAATTTATGTTGCACATGACAAGAACATACATGTTAACATTATAGAGTAGCTCAAACCTCCCTCCCAGAAAACCTCGGGTACTTTAGATGTCTTTCGACTGGCCAATCAAAACTATATAGTTCTGCACCAACTGTAGCTGATTCTGTCCAGTTCAGTTTCTGGTGACCTCACATTCTCTCTACCTGTATTCCATCGAGTCAGCTGTTCTAGTCTATGCTGCATCTTGACCTGAAGTTTGCCTCTGTAGTGTCTTCAGGCTCCTGAAAAAAGGATTAGTGAGTGTCCTCCAATTCAAAATAAATCAGAGTGCATTCCTTTCGTTGTTTTTCACTTGTTCCTTTATTTTTCGATGCATTATTTAATATTCCAACAATAATGAAGTGTACCACTTGATATACAAACAGCTGACACGTGTTTCGCCCCTGTGGCTATTGATCCTGGGGCTTTCTCAAGGCTCATTGATATCATTTGTTGTTGCTCAAATCTCTTCTAAAGGATATTGTCCTGGCCTGTTACATCTAGTCCTGGGTCCTATCCCCCACTCGTCCTCGTGTTGTCGTACTGACGAAACACGTTTCGGCTGTTCATATCAAGTGGTACACTTAATTATTGTTGGAATATTGAATAGTTCATTACAAATAAAAGAACACATGAAAAAATTATTTTGAACGGGGGGGGGGACACTCCTAATACTTTTTCTACAACTCTTACACTGGGGAAAAGAAGCTCCAGGCCCCTTAGAGTGGTCCACCAGCACGAAATAAGGGCACCTCAACAACAGGAAGAGAGGGTTGGACCTTGAATTCTACCGCCTCGTCAGACTTCACCTCTTCCTGCTTCAGTCTCTGCCCCTACCTCTTTTACACTGCTCAGCAAGATTCCAGGACCGAATAAAGCACAGGCGTCCTACCGCCATGCTCCTTTGTGAAGTCCTCATATTCTTAAATACAAGATCTTAGTAGTGTGTGCATTGGTATTCATACAGACCCAAATACTGTGGAACAAGACATAGTGTCTTGATTCAGATTTGCTCTACTTCTTGCTTGAGCAGGCAGCTTCTGCCCCGACTGCTGATGATCCCCCCGGCTGCACTCAGGAAACGACACGCAGGCCAGACCGACCTCAGCACACTACACCTCAATGTATAACTTGGGTGTTATTTTTGACTCCATGTTTTCCATTTCTGCTTAGGTTATTTATGAATTAAGCTGTCGATTCCAGCTATTAAACAGTCGAATAAATCACCACTTTCTCATCTTTTCTCCCTAATAAAATTATAATTCTGCATGGGTGAAGGATGGTGCACCAAAAAAAAGTTTGTAGCAATGAGGTTATTCGGAAAAAGTTCCTTTATTATTAGAAATCGTTAAAAGGCCTCAGACAACGCGTTTCGTCCCCAAGGGGACTTTGTCAGGGCAAGAAACAACGAATATTTAGGGGTGAACCCAGGACATGCTAATCCCAAACACGAGGAGTCCACGTTGTAGGTCGACGAAAAACTCAGTCTAATATGAATCACAATGTAAGCGTGGTCAAAAAAAGAGGGTGAATGGTCATTCCTGTAGCAGCAGCTCAATCTTTCTATAATGTGCGCAAAATGATAATCTGCGAACTCGGTCCTCGTGTCAACAGGGTGGAAACTAAGTAGATCTGGGGAATAAGCAAAAATAGACCAATTCCTGGTTGGTGGAATTGATGTCACGCCTGGACTAGATAGACATTGAAAATAATACCATCCGCACGGAACAACCGGGTACAGGAACTGTAATATATGCAAGGAACAGCAAGTGATAGGGCATGTATCAATCCTTTTCACAGCTTGAGTGGTATTCTCCCCATAATAAAGGAATGTACTAGGTTCAGAGTACCGATCTTCAAAACGCCAGAGGTTGTTTATGCCCTCTTCACCGATTGATCCGCTCCTTCTAGAATCGATTTTAATTTCCCCATTAGACTGATCTTTAAACTTCTTGCTCATCTTAAATTGTGTTTGTTTGTATTGTTTATAAATGTTTACGGGTCAGACCCCTTCATATCTGCCTTGCATGTGTACATCTCAATACCTACCTGTGACCTGCATGCAGTGGGCGTAGCTCACATAGGTGCAGCAGGGACAGTGGAACCAGGGCTCGAGGGGCCCATTGAATCCTGTGAGTTTCTGTATTTTACAATTCCAACAGCAGTCAAAGGGGCTACCAAGCTTCTCCTGGGTGTATCTAGTCTCAGCTTTCCTTCTTTCAGCGCCTAAACATGTGAATGTCCCTCTTTTTCCGCTGAGTTTGACTCATTTATTTTGTTCAGTTCTCTCTAAAGGAATCCTTCCTCTTCACTGCTGTTTGCCTCACGATGATTCATACCATTATAATTCTGTGCTTTATTTTATTGTAACCGTTTATATAGTATATGTACAGTGCATGAAAGTGCTTTCTAAATTAGAAAATGTGACAGAAAATAAAATGCCTCAGTGGTGCCATCCCTTTGATGGATTTTTGTCAGAATATGGTCTATAGAAATGTAATCTGACATAAATATTGTATCCTAAATAAAATATCATGCACAAGATATCATCCCATTGGGTATACATTTTCCATTATCACATCCAAAGGTGCAATATTTTTTGTTAGCAATATATAGGACACAATATTTATGTCCGCTGACAAAGAAGAGACCCACCTGGTTGGACCAGTTTCACTTTTCACATATGGAGGGCCTCCTTTGGCCTCCATCAATACACTGCAAACGAGTTGCCTACCTGAGGAAGAAGGAGCATGTTGAAGATGGAGGCAGTGGCCACTGCAGCGTCGGTGCTGTCTGGGCCTATGACAGAGATGACCCTGGGCACGTAGTCAGCATAATGGTTCTGCAGGTTGATAGCCCCATCCCTGGAGATGAAATCGAGAGCAGGATGGATGTTGTTGTAGATGTAGCAGGAGTCATAGGTTGTGTAGCCTAGGGTGATGCCAGGCAGGAGGGAGCTGGAGTTGTTGATTTCTTGGATGGCAAATCTCATTGCTTGAAAATAGCGGAAGCCCGGCAGATTGACCTGCAAACTGAGGAAGACAGTGATGGGTCAAATATGGCATTGCGGGCTGGTCCAGAATTTATGATATTTTTTGATATCTTGAGTTAAGGGTTTCTAGTGCACACTCTATACACTGGTCAGTGTTTAATTGCAAATACTATACCACACTTCAGTGCAGGAGAGAACTGCTGCCTGCAGCATGGGGCTCAATTAGAACAATGTTGGTGTTGTGCCTTCTTTTAAAAAGGTGCAACTCTTCTCACACAACTTTCAATTGGCCAGTTAGAACTTCTTTCACAAAGTATAGAAAGCGTTAAAAAAAAGTGTAAGTATGCCAAGTGTTTTCTTCAATAAATCATCCTTTTCTCTCCATCCATTTATATCCTTATCCATTGGCTCTACTTAATACATTCATTTGTAAAGCCAGGCCCAACTGCATTCTGGGGTCCTGCTCTTCATCAGAGGATGTTTATCAACCGATTGTACAAAGTCATCCCTGGTGTAATGTCGTGACCATGTGCTATTGATGTGCATTCACACCATTACACCAGTAATGGCTATGCTTTACAAATCACATCTGCCATGAACAAAACACTGAATTACAATTGGTACTGGAATAAAGGTGTGCATTGTATGCATACACACACCATAATTGGCAAATTTCAGTTGTTTTGTGTGTTTGAGCCAGAACATACATATATTTATGGGGTTGTAAGTGGTTCTGTGGATGATGTCATCAGTGATTTCACTGACTATGTCATGAGTGATGTAATATGTGAGGTCATAAGTAGTGTGTTGCGGGGGCGTATATTATAATTAGCTCAGGTAAACATAGCTGCTGAATTTCAATGGTTTTGTACAAGTGAAATCTGAGCCTAACTATAACGTCCCTGTAACCTGTGTTTTTTCAGTGAATTTCTAAGATATTTTTTTATTCTATTTCCTAACTATAACGTCCATGTAACCTTTGGTTTTTTAGTGAGTTTCTCTAGGCCCCAGCCAGCTCCCTCCCTCCTGCAGGAGCCAGCATTGCTCCTGCATGCAAGGAGCTACTAAAAATGCAGCTCCCTACACAAGGGAACAATAGTTTCATCTGTTTCCCTGCCTGCATGACAGCAGGCAGGGAAACAGATGACAACTCTGCCTCCAGCAAGCAGGAGTGGTTTTACAGCTTCCACTTGCTGGAAGCAGAGTTATGTTTGCTCTCACGTGGTGGGAGCTGTTAGCGCCCTTCAAATGAGAGCCAACTGCTATGAACTGGGGGTGGCTGCCCCCAGGGCTATTAAATTGGTCCAGAAAGGGAAGCGCATTGCCCTCCTTCTTTACAATGCACAGGCCGGGACCACCACCTCCCTATTATTTACATGGCCCCGGGGAGGTGGTGGTCTCCAGGGTACATGCGAGCAATAGAGGGGAGGGTCCACACACCCCCTCCTTTTTCCTCATAAAGCCCCGGGTAGGTGGTGGTCCTCAGGGCTCTAATAGTCACAGGCCGTGCAGCCCTCCACCATTTTGCATAAGACTTGGCCAGCCCTGGGGAGGTGGCGGTGCATGGGCCAAGTTTGGCCATTGGAGGGGGACCTCAAGCACCCCCTTCGCTTATTTAAACAAAAATAAGCCCCCAGGACCTGGCCCACTCTGAGGCAAACCTTTTAAAAAGAGAGGTAGCCCGCACCTTTTAAACTTTTTATTTTAGCTGTGGATTCGCAACTCCGTCACGATTTCTTGGCAAAATATATTTTTTATGTTTTTTTGCCCTTGCTAGGTCCCAGGGGGACTCCAGTGAGTGCATGTGTTTCCTAAGCGTTTATGAGTGTTAAACGTATATACTAAGCTGCTACAAAAAGTTAAATTAGTGTACTAGGTGTACTACTAATTAGTGATACTACTTTTAACATATATTATGTGAGTGGCTGTCTGATGGTGTGTATCCATGTGTGAGTAGGTGTTTAAGTGGCTCTATGGGTGTGTGAGTGGTTGTTTGGGTGAGTGAGTGGCTATCCTAGTATGTAAATGGGTGTATGAGTAGCAGTATGCATAAGTGTGCGGAGAAGTGTGGCTCACTGGTTAGAGGAGGCAGACCTGGAAGCAGAGGTCAGCCCGGGACCAGGGTTCAATTCCCGGCTCGGTGGGGTCTTGAGTCCTTAAATGTCCACGGACTCGACAATTCTCGATCCGGTGCCTACTCGATTCATGGGTTCACACTCTGCGACTCTGGGCAATAGCTTGCTTAATCTCCACAATGACCCCTCGCGGCGGGATGCCTGGCTTTCACCTTGTGGATACCCTGCCGGGGTTATCTCACAGGGGAATACCAGGACGGGTTCCCTAAGCAAGCGCTTAGATACCGGGTCGGTGATTTGCGCTATATAAATACATGTACATTTACATTTACAAGTGAATGGCTGTGGGAATGTCAGAGACTGTATATGTGAGTGATGGTGTGTGTGAGTGGCTGTATGGGCGAGTGAATAAATATGAGAGTGGCTATATAAGTGAGTGTGAGCTTGTGTCAGTGACCATATAGGTGAGTGAGTACATGTGCTAGTATATGTATAGGTGAGTGGGTGTGTGAATAACTGTATGGATGAGTGAGTGGCTGTGTGAGTGTCTTTATAAGTGAGTGAGATGGTGTTTAAGTAGCTGTATGGGTGACTGACTCAGTGTGTGAGTGGCTGTGTAAGTGTCTGTATGACTGGATGTGTGAGTGGCTGTATTGGTCAGTGACTGGTGCATGGGTGGCTGTATGGGTGAGTTAGTGGTTGTGTGAGTGGCTGTATGGGTCAGTGGATGTGTGAGTGGCTCTAAGAATCAGTGGCTGGGTATGTGAGCGCTTGTATGGGTCTATGAATGGGTATGTGAGTGTTTATGTGGGAGTGGGATTGGGTGTATGAGACATTCTATGGTGTGGGTGTGTGAGTAGTTCTGTGGATGATGGCATCAGTGATGTCACTGACCATGCCATGAATGATGTTACATGTGAGGTCATAAGCAGTGCATTGCTGGGGCATAAGTTATAGTTAGCTCAGGGTTCTATAACTGCTGAATTTCTATGGTTATGTACAAGTGAATTCTGAGCCTAACTATAATATCCCTGTAACCTTTGAATTCTTCAGTGAATTTCCATGGTTTTTAAAATTCTATTTCCTAACTATAACATCCCTGTAACCTTTATTTTCTTCAGTGAATTTCTAAGTGTTTTTACATTTTATTTCCTAACTGTAACCTGCAAACTTAATAATGCGTGTTAGTGGTTGTATAGGTCTGTGAGTGGATGTGTAAATGGCTGTATGGATCTGTGAGTTGGTGTGTGAGTGCCTGTGTGGGTCTATGACTGGGTTTGTGAGTGGCACTATGGGTCTGTGACTGCAGGTGTGGCTTTGTGAGTGGGTGTGTGAGTGCCTGCGTATGCCTGTGAGTGGGTTAGTGAGTGCCTGTGTAGGTCTGTAACTGGGTTTGTGATTGGTGCTATGGATCTGTTAGTGGGTGTGTGAGTGGCTGTGTGGGTCTGTGAGTGTGTGTGTGTACCTGTGAGTAGTATTATGGGTTTTGGGCATTTGAATACTTAGGGTATGTAAAAGGGTGAACCATGGACTCTGCTCTCATGAGATGACAAAAAAACATTTGTCACAGTCACTACAGAACAGTTTGTGCTCCATTAGATCAATGATGCATTCCCCTCCATTAAGGATTTCATATTGTTCTTCAATGTGCAATACAAGAGAAAACACATTAGATTTGCCTTCTCCAAGGCATTATGACTGTTTTGACTCTATGAAAGTGAAACTTCAACTGGGTCACTTACTATGTTTATATTTTTAAGTGCTTCCTGTTGAGGTTTAAATTCTGTGAAATGTGCACCTGGGCCAGACTGGCACCTCATTTATTCCCAGAAGAGTCCCCAGTTTTGCCAAAAGGGTCTACCCAACTGGAGCACTTTCATCTGGTTAATTAGTAAGTGCTACCTTGTTGGGTAAATGTCCTGTGCAGTACAGCTACGTAAAGAACCATGAGGTAATGTTTCCAGCAGCCGCTTCCAGTGGGCATAAGGCAGAGGGTACAGACTGCACCCATGTCCTGTGACCAAGAGACCTGCTTAAAGTACATATTTGCTGCAGGGCAAAGGGCACAGTCAAAAGATCTATCCGTTAGATCCAACATTATCAAAGATATGAAGCCATTGCTTCTTAGACATGTTAAAATGCCAGTATCAAAAACAGCAGATTTTTTAAACCCTTTGTAGATTTTTGCCTGCACCACCATGCATCATTATGGCCAACCTGTGATTCTTCAAGGCAGGACCCAGGATCCTACAACTAGGCATACCCTGTATGAGACAGCAATTAATGTATGGTTCCATGTTGGGTTCTGTGCAGCAAGAATGAATCAAGACTCTGGATAGTCTGTCACAAAGGCACACTATGATCAGTATTATCGAAGACCGCTGACTGACCCAACAGGACACAACGGGGAATGGGATACTTCCCCAGACAATCTGCCACACAAGCTAGGCCAGACTCTGACACATGACTCAGTACATTATTTAATGTTCTAACATTGAAAGATGAAACCAGGTAACCCTCTTACTGGACAAACACCAAATTTTCAAAATGTTACCTAGTAAGGGAACATTGAAGATCAGATGGTAGTTGTCGAGAACATCAAAATTTAAACCAGCTTTTTCAGGAGTGGATGCAACAGCAACATTTGTGTTATCAACCCTACATTACTGCTAACAGTAGCTATTTTCTTCTTCAAGCATGTGCCCATTGTATCTATCCATGTTTAAAATCTAATCGAACAGCATAAAATTTCTTTGCGTAAGCTGCCAAAACATTCCTAGCTTACGATGGCGATCTCCCAGGTATCCACTTCGGTTCAGTGCTGACATAGGCTAAAACTACCTTCAATGATACGGATACGTCGCACAATTCTCCACATTGCACACCTACCTGCCGCAGTTCTCCACCACAGGTGTGCTACGGGGCGGGATGCTGGCAGTGGGAGCATGGAACGTGAAGAGTCCACCGATGTTAAAGTCTCCATGGGTCACAAAGTCTGAGCCGCTTCCCATCTGTTGGCAATGCAGAAACTCAGGAGCCATACACAGCAAAAGGAAGAAGGTGAGCATCGTCCCAGGGCCTAAAAGTTGATGGACCTTCAAAATGCCAAAGCTATTTTCTCCCCCCTCACCTTCTCAGCCTCCTCTGCCTCTTGCCTAATTCTGTTCTTCTTTCTCTCAATCACTCTCTCGGTCTAGCCTTTTTCTTTTTCTGTTATTTAGTCCTCTACAGCTTTATTTTATCCCCTTCTCCCTCTTCAATTTTCGGTTTTCTCTCTTTTCTTTTTTCCTACTTTTTTTCTTTCTTCGTGTTGAACTTTTCTGTTCCTTTCAAATATATATCTTTTTATTATTTCTGTTATATTTTTCTCTTATAGTTTCTTCCTCTCCACTCTCTCCTTTTAATTCTCAGCCTCTCAACGTTTGCAATTTTCCCATCTCCTTTCTCTCTCGCTTCTCTTGCTCTACCTTCTTGCGGTTTCTTTCTCTGCCTCTTCTCTTTCTTCTCTTCTCTGTCTTCTCTTTCTTGTCACTCTTCTTCCTTTTTATTCATTTCCACGCTCTGACCCCTGTGTGTCTGTCTCTTTCTTTCTCTGACTGGTGAGCTTTCTGTCCCTAGATTACATTTCCACAAATCTTGAACCTCAGTAAATAATGTGCTATATATGCAAACGGTCTTGTACATAAGAAACCGATTTGCATATTTCCACGCTGCTCTGAGAGAGAGGTTTGAATGTTAGCAAACAGCCTGGTACCCAGCCTCTTACTTACAGCAGGTGCAAGAGGCCATCAAAGGAGGATCGCAACACGTGACGTCGTTTCGCCCCGAGAAGTAAAGGAGACGGCGCTGCCTTACAGTGGTGCACGACGACATTCTGCGTCAGCATCACCCGCAGCAGTGCGTCACGCCGTTCAGTGCAGCACATTCTCTAATGGCTGCGTCAAGTCGTTCTGTGCCAGATCCTTATCTGCTGACCCAGCACCGAAAAGCTTGGAAAAACTGACTGGGCTTGTTCCAAAGCATCCCAACTGTGGACACCCTGAAAACAAAACTGGCTTCTTGCAGTTTAGGAAAGTACCTGGCGATCTGAGCCAAGGAGTCAGATTTTAATAGCACTTAACAAGCTTTAGTATATTGTACTATGATATATATATTTTTTGCAGATTTATATTGCGCGAACTCGACCCGAAGGTTTTGGAGCTCTTTACATGAGCACCAGTTACGTTATACAAGGACACACTCATTTTAAAAAATAAAAAAAAATGGGTAGGCAGGGGTAGAGTAAGTGATTTGCACAGAATCACTGGATGTGGAGTCGACCCGAGGCTCGAATCTTGGTTTTCCAGCTCCAAAGCTGGCAGCCAAGAGGTGAGACCACATCCTCTCCCTGATGACGTGATATGACGTGTTCAGCCACCACTGGCAACCAAGCATTTGGGCCTAGTCATGAAAGTACGTTCACAGCATAACATACCTCATTTACACCCACCTGGAGTTCACAAAAGGGTTCCTGTGCATGACCTGGTCTACAGTGAATATGCTGTTCCCAGTGCAGTCGTGAACCCGTGCCCAAACTATAATCTACCAGGGGCGGTGGGTGACATTTCAAAGTGGTAGGGCCGCGGTGCAAAGTTATTTGCATACAGCACCGTAGCGAGCGAGCGCAGCAAGCGAGCCCGAACCCCCCAAGAAAATTTTGAAAAAAAAGAAGAAAAATCGTGCATTTTCAAGCAAATTTGAGAAAGCAGGAAGGTTAATAAAGCAATTGTGAAAGTGCAGTTATTACATTAATAGATGGCATAACATAGGTAGCTGCTTATTCAGTATAACCACGGAGCTTCATACATTTCGTCCTATTACGCTTAGGTGCTGAATTCAGACTATAAGACTTTCATGAAAATCTCAGCTCTAAGAGTAAAAGAAGTTGCACAGCAGTTGGGAAACAGCCTTCACAAAGCATTAGGAAAATGAGAGGCAATTACTTGAAAGCAAACTGAAAGCAATGCATCAAGTAGTAACTTAAAGCAATGCATCCAGCAAAAAAGTGCATGCAGTCAACCATACAAAAGTAAACTAAAGCAAGTGTGAACCTGTGAACTTTCACTTTGAAAGCAGGGTGCTAGTCAACAGGCCAGTCACATACATTTAAACTGAAGAAGAGTACACTGCAGGCACCAACATAAAAGCACCAAGCAAGTCAAACAGTTTAATGAAAGAAAAATGAAAGCAATACATCCAGCAAACTAGACAGTGACTCAAAAAGTAAACTGAAGCAAGTGCACACTGAAAGGAATGCGCAGTCATAGTCATAAGTCAGACATTCACATAAAAGCAACTTACCAAGACACCCAATCAATTACATGGGAAAAACTTGAGCCAATGCACCCAGAAAACCAGACCAGCACACCAAAGCATCCCACCCCTGATTGGATGGCAGCAGTGCTCTTAGGGTCACCCCTCAGTTTTTTGGCACGGTTGAGCACCCCCCAGTTTTATGCCCTCTGCGTCTGAAGGGGAGACAGGCAAAAGGGGTCATAATGGGACATCTGGCACAGCCACTTTGTAATCGAGGTCACCCACCCAGCTCAAGACTGAGTTACAGGCTGATCTTAAATCTTTAAACAACCACAAGGGTCTCCAGCTAGTTGGTTCTTGAGCCAAAAGAGTCCTCAGCTCACTGGCAGTCTTTACATCGCGCCTGAGATGACATGACAATGTCCCTTAATCCGGAGCAACTGTGGGGACTGGTCTGGGTCTGGATCTTACTTGGTACGAGCAGGATACAAAAAGTAACGGGTAGGTGGTAACCCACTTCAAGTGAAGGAGCTGTAAGGAACCTAAGCGCACTGGTGTGGATACCACCAACAGGGCAGCTCTGGCTTTCTCAGGGTGGGTGTCAGCTGTGTGATGAAACCAGCATGTGAAGCAGTTACCTCAAACAAACTAAAACCAATGCACTCGTCAAGACAAGGAGTTACATGAAATCAAATAGAAAACCACCATCAAGCCAGGTAGTCACCTAAAGGCAAATTGAAGTGACTGCACACTATGGGAAGTGCACTTCACCAGCCAGCCTATTACACTAAAGGAAAATAAAAGCAATGCTCCCAGTAAACAAGGCAACATAAATTGAAAATGTTTTCCCGCAGGACCAACAGTCACAAAAAGTAAAGAAACAGAACGAAGTCAGAGGCACTCCAGGAGTGGTCTGGTGGACTGTTCATGAAGGCTGAACCTGGTTCCCCAGAACGAAATTCGGCAGCTCTGGCGTAGTGCCACATCCCCCAATGAACACCATACTAACCCACTGAGACACCCACACTGCCTTCAGCTACAACCCAGTTGTGCCCTGTTACATATTATGCACAAGAGTGATATGCTGCCTGGAAAAAAGTACCTTCCTGGAAAAAGCAAACCCTCATATGGATGCAAGATTAAGTAAAGCATATGAAATGTAAGTAGAACAACATGGCTACCTTAACACTTTTATACTTATTATTCAGAAATCAAGAGTGTTTTTTACTGAAACTTTAAGCACTACTACAGATCCCTGGGGGGGACCAGTATCACGGTGACCACGGTGTATTGCTTATATCCTGTGAACCGTGAGCAGTATGGTTTAACACCTTGGCTGCTAGGCGTTTTCCCCCCCCTGTGCTGGAAATTGCTTTATTACTTTATTTATGACGAGCTCAGCTCGTCATCAGCACAGCTCAACTGTGCATCATGACGAGCTGAGCTCGTCATGAGCATCGAAAGGGTTAAAAAGACTACATTACTCAACACAGAGCCACTGCTTGTTTTTTTTTTCCTGTTTCATTATTTTTCATCCTTCCACTCCCTTATTGTTTCGAGGTCTCAGTTACTTTTCTTTTGTCCTCCACATGATAAATGCGCCTTCCTTAAAGACGGATGTGTCCACTAAAGTATTAGCGTAGCTTTAGTTTAAACTATTCTGTCAGGGCTAGGTTCGCTACCCAGTCTGGCCGTTGCATTGTCAAGCCAGAGTTAAAAATATATGTAGATTCATTGCTACACCATCCGGGCTGCTGCCAGAGAAAAAAACAACATAAATTATCTAGTTATGTTAGAAACTTGAATAGTATTACAATGTTATGTGCGCCCCTGAGGTTTCAAGCTCAGGCAGCTGGATAAATAATCAAAATGCTCACAGCTGTGAGGAAGGCAAGCACTTTTTGGGGGAAGCACACAACTTCTGACCAATCAAAACATTTACTCCTGACTCCCAACATGTGTATGGAGCCAAGGCCCCTCTCCTAGTGCTTCTAACCTAATTGTCTGGCGACAGCTGGGGTGCGCCATTAAATTTCCAGAGACTTCTCCCAAGCGCTCTCTCAGCACATATAACAGCGTCAGACACTATCATTCCATAGGACGTCACTCTTCTCCCAGCTCCACACAGGTCACTCCATCTACAGTGGCCTTTTAAGTCCCCTTAACAGAGGGGAGAAGCACCATCTCAAGGGGATCCACAACAGCTTCACATGCTCCATATCAAAGCAGAGCACAGGAGAACATTCGGAGTATTCCAAAGCACTCCCATCTGCATTGAAGCTCTACATGCCTCTAAAGTAGACAAAGCAAGGAACCATCTCTGCAAATGTCCTGTACCATGCCTCCTACAGCAGTCAAACTTCACAGCAGATGAGGAACACATCCCAAATAAATTTGAGGGGGAGTGGGGAGGAGTGAATCGACATGGAAGAGGGAAGGACTGAGGTCAACATGGAAAAAAGTAGAGGGGAGTAAGAAGGGGAAGATGGCAAATGAACAGAAAGGAGATAAAAGGTGAAGGGAAAAGAACACAAAAGGAAAGAAAAAATAAGGAAACAAGTCTGTCTCCATGCCAGCTACAGGTGCGCCTGTATCTACAGCTGAGAAAGCCCCATACCAGGACCACTTACAATAGAAAATCAGCCAATTCTTCTTACTACTTTACTATGAACCTATCACATAGAGTCCAAGACCCCTTACATCAAACCTGCCCTACAAAGACAGAAAACTCAAAAGCTCTTATGCAGCCCAAAGATATTATCATAGTGGCAGACAACACATTGCACCCATCATGTGAAAGACAAATCACCCATGAAAGTTGCTGAGCAGCAAAGGAACAAACACTGTAGTATTGTAAGAACTGGTCTCTGGAAAACAAATCACACAAGGGATGACAGGGACAACACGATGCACCAAATCATGGTAATTAGCCAAAACAAGTCAATTCTCCAGCACTACTTTACAAACACATGTTTAGCACCACTAAATCACGCAGCTTCCAGCAGCATACCTTTACAAAACAGATGGACAACAGAAACACTCATGGCCTATCTGCATGGGTCTACTTCACATGACACACCCACATACTCTCTCACTATTTCTCTCACCCTGAGCAACCGGAAACAGACGTGACTAGTCCAATTACATGGTACCACTTCTCACTACGCACGCTTCCCCCAAAAATAAATAAATGCAACAGCTGACATAACACCCTGATCAGCAGGCAGTTTGTGTGGATAAACAGTGCGGAGGAGAGTTGGTTTTGGAGAAGCAAGATAAGTGGTATGTGCTGTGGTGATACAGTTATGCATTGCACTGTCTACATTGATAACAGTAAAATATTGCGCCAACAGGCTGAACACTCTTTTGAAGTCCAAAAGTGTATTTTGCTTAACTCATAGCAGAAGGCTGCTGAAACTACCAACATATTTTCAGCATTGAAGTTAGCGTACTATATGACCTTAAGCAACCACCAAGAAAGCTGATACTTGGGTGAACGGTTGTATGACGATCCATCGGCCGCAACGTCCTCGCAGGCGTTCGCATTGCGGCCAATACATCGTAAATTCAATTACATCGGCCGTTTTGGCATCGCACGTCGTTGCAACGCAAATGCGGCTACAGCCTCGGATCGTGTGTCACATCGGCGACATTACATCGCGCAACATGACAACGCGATGTTTCACACAGCCAATGCGTGCTGGGGGCCTGGGGGGTATATATTGAGTTGCACACCGTGTCTGCAGCCATTTGTGCCTGTGTCGTTGTGTGGACAGACTTTGCAATCGGTAAGTCTCCAGTATGCTGCTGTTTTATATCTTGAGACTTCGTTTTTAGTGCCCTTGTGCCGTATGTTTCCCTCGTGCCATACCTGCGCATAAAGAATGAGATTTCTCGTTTTTCGTGCCCCGCTGCGCTATGATTCCCTCGTTTTTGTGTACCCTAATGCCCAATGTTTCGCTCGTTTTTTGTGCACTTGTGCCCTATTTTTCCCTTGTTTTTCTGTCCTATGTTCACCTCGTTTTTGTGTGCCTTAATGCCCTATGTTTCACACGTTTTTCGTGCACCTCTACGCTATGTTTCACTCGTTTTTGTGTGCCCTTCTGCCCAATGTTCCCCTCGTTGTTAGTGCACTTGTGCCCTATTTTTCCCTTGTTTTTCGTGCCCATCTGCCGTATGTTCCCCTCGTTTTTGTGTGCCTTAATGCCCAATGTTTCGCTCGTTTTTTGTGCACTTGTGCCCTATTTTTCCCTTGTTTTTTGTGCCCATCTGCCCTATGTTCACCTCTTTTTTGTGTGCCTTAATGCCCAATGTTTCCCTCGTTTTTTGTGCACCTCAGCCCAAGGTTTAAACGTTTTCCGTGCCCCTCTGCGCTAAGTTTCCCTCGTTTTTTTGTGCACCTCAGCCCTATGTTTCAAACGTTTTTCGTGCCCCTCTGCGCTATGTTTCAAACGTTTTTCTGTGCCCATCTGCCCTATGTTCACCTCGTTTTTGTGTGCCGTAATGCCCTATGTTTCACACATCCAGCCACCCATAAACCCACCCATCCACCAGCAACCACCCAGCCATACATTCAGCCAACATCACCCATCCATGAGCAGCCACCCATCCATCCATTCATCCACCAATATCCTTCCATTCATCCATCCATCTTTCATGCACGCATCCAGCCACTCATAAACCCACCCACCCACCCATCCCCTAGCAACCACCCAGCCATACATTCAGCCACCATCACCCATCCATTCTGCAACATCCACCATCACCCATCCATTCACTCATCCATCCATGCAGTATGCCACACATCCACCCATCCCCTAGCAACCACCCATAATAATGTTTACTAAACAAACTTGTAAACAACAATGTTTCATAAACTTTTTTCCCAACATTTGCGCCCATATTAATGTTCCTCAATGATGGCACCGGGATGTTTTGACTCCGATGCTGTGGGCGCTTCCCGGGTGAACTGTCTTCTTGTATGAAACATGCAATGAATGTACCTGCAAACGCCATGCATTTACAACTACCAGACTTACGTACAGTCACACTTAGCTAATATACACCCAGATAAAGGCGGCAAACTCTGCCCTGAGCAGTCAAAGTGCCCGACTCTAAGACCTGTAACAAATCTACTTACTGTACACAGATGAAACACTGTACTGGGCACTGCTGATACCATAAGTACCAGCCCCATGACATTTACTGAATATCAACAGCAACTGTGGTCCAACAATTTTCACAATTGATTTCATTAGCATCTTGTCAGGCCGTACCGTACGTGCGTCACTATGCTGACTGTGGCCCACAACAGTGGATTCTGTAAAAAACCAAATGCTACAAGGAAGTGGAAAACTAAGAACATGGAAGAAACCCAGTACTGTTGAAAAAAACTCACTTGCAGGGCTGCAGGTCAATGCAGCTACAAAGAATAATACACGAAGCAGCACATTAAAAAAAATCAGTCCTCCTCGGCTTGCTGGCTGCTCCTGACGAATGCCGGGCCACCCCCACGCGCGGCATCCAATGGGATGCTGCGCCAGTGGACCAGCCAATCCTGGCGCTGCATGCAGCGCCAGGATTGGCTAGGGGGGCACATTTGCTATTCGCCCTGTCACCCTTAGGCAGCCCGGGCTGTGGCAGGCGAACAGCTCGATGAACGGTGAAGCACCCCTGGGTCTAACTTACAGTGCGCATGCTTGAGAAAGTTACCAACTTTCTCAAGCATGCGCACTGTAAGTTCCCCAGCGGGACTGCGCACTACGGTCTGCTGCAGCCTGAGTGTGTGGACTGTCACTCAAGCTGCAGCAGGCCACCCCCCCTGCGCAATTCAACGCAATGTATTTTATTAACAGATACGGCCGGCGGCCGCGATGCGGGTCCATGGTGGCTGGAGGGGCTACGCCCCTACGCCCCAATGGACGCACCGCGGCTGTAATCTACGTTTGGGTGTAAAGTGGGACAGATCTTTGAAGCCCTCTGTCTGTTTTTCACTATGCTTTCTGTCAAGCCTACGTTCTGAGCATCTGGGCTCAGTATTGCAGCCAAGGCCCAACGCCATCCCCAGAATCCCATGGAAACTACCACCCCTCAAGTTTTTGTCCCACTTCATCAGAAGGACGACGGAAACGAGAAAGGAAAGGCTTGGGGTCTGTCTACATAGTTGTCTGCTGAAGTTAGCGGTAGCCAATGTCCTGGATTCCAAAAGTGCAGTAAACGTAGGCCGAAATTTGGCAATGGTTTCACATTGAGGCTGTGTGAGGCTGTAGGGGGTTGTATGTACTAGGTGAGGGAGAACATGATGAATTGGGCACCATTTGGACTGCAACGTGTGAGAGGATGACTCTCTTGGGTGTCTGGGTGGGAGAAAATATCAAGGGTGCTTCTGTCTGGTTTTAAAGCTAAATCAGCATATTCCTTATCGGCAAATATCCTTTAACTGAGAAAGTTATATGCTTGGAAGGGAATCAGCTGCTCTCTGAACAGTTTTGGCTGTGGAAAGGCTGGTATGGACCAATACAGCCAGATCAACACGAAGGGAGATAATGAACAATGACTTGATTACTTACCAGTAATCTTTATTACTCTGAGTCATAGGGTCCGATTTATATATTGGTCGGTATGTGTACTCTGTCACAACAGAGTATACATGCCGCCAATATGAAGATCCAATTTAGCTGAAAGATCCCTTTTTTCTCAAATTCCTGTATGGGAAAGTTCTGGAATCTACGTGGATCTACAAATTTCCTACCACTCAGCGTTCCCCTTGGTCTCCCGATAAAAATGATACCTCACTCGCGTGGGTGGGTCAAGTACCCGTGACAGCCAAGGGCCCAAAACGTATTGAGGAGACATCAAAATTACCTATCACAAAACAACTTGGTTGTGCAAGGGTGGTCACCTGGGTTTTTGGCCCCGGGCTCAGCGGCCATCTTCAGAAACTACCACACCTACACATTTCTGAAAACTAGACACCCGGGGGAGTCCAGCGAGGTATGGCTTGCATGGATCCCTTAACGTTTTCGAAACCAGAATGCCATGCAAACCTCAAATTTAGCTGGAAAAAAAACATTTTCCAAACATTTTTGGGTAGAATCACCGTGCCGGCACAATTGTCCTACCCCACAGTGTTCCCCTCAGTCTCCCGAGTAAAATGGTACCTCACTTGTGATACCTCAAAAAAACAGGCGCCGCCCCACTAAACCAAGCAGTTTTCTTATAGGTAATTTTGAAGTCTCCACATTACTACTTGGGCCCTTTCCTGTTGCAGCCACTATGCCTACCCACACAAGTGAGATACCACTTTTATCGGGAGACCTGAGGAAAAGCTGGGTGGTAGGACATTTTGTGTCAGCCCGGTGATCCTACAACTTTCCCACACAGAAATATGAGACAAAATTGATTTTTTCAACATAATTTGAGGTTTGCTGGAGATTCTGGGTAGGGAAATGTTGGGGGACCCACGCTAACCTTACCTTGCTGGACTCCCCCGGGTGTCTAGTTTTCCGAAATGTGTGGGTTTGGTAGATTTCCCAAGTTGGCTGGCGAGGCCGGACAAAACCTACCCTGGGCATAGTTCGTGTAGTAGCGCTACGTGTAGCTACGCGAAGCTAAGCGAAATGCGCTTCGCACTACAAACGCTACGAGAACTGCGTAGTGCGGTAGTTAAAATGCTGTTCGCACTGATTGCACAGTGCCGGATGCTTGTCCGCACTGTGCAATCATTGCTAACCGCATTTTGCACAGTGCAAGCAGTCATTTTCTGCCACTCAAGGATAGTTGTACTCGAGCGGCAGCTTTCTCAATGCGGACTGGTAGTTTCTCATTGCGAGTGGTCGCAAGCATACGCGACCACTCGCAATGAGAAACCTGACCTTCCCGCGCGGAGAATCTCACCGGGAGGTTTATTTTCCACGCTCGTGATCGGCAACTTGATGTTGCTGATCGCGAACGAGGAAAAAGTCTCGCCGGGATGTTATTTTGCTTGCTCGCGGTCGCCAACTTGACGTTGAGGACCGCGAGCAAGCAAAAAATGCCCGCTACGCGTTTTTGCACTGTGCTACGTGCAATTCGCGTAGCGCGTAGTTGCGCAAACTATGCATGCTCCGCGAGCGTAGCATAGCCTTAAGACTAGGGTTACCAAAAACCCAGGTGACTCCCCTTGCAGAACCAGGTTGTTTTGTGATAGGTCATTTTGATGTCTCCTCAATACGTTTTGGGCCTTTGCCTATTGCGGGTACTTGGGCACTCACGTGAGTGAGGTACCATTTTTTTGGGAGACCTAGGGAACACTGGCTGGTGGGAAATTTGTGGATCTACACAGATTCCAGAACTTTCTACTACAGAAATGTGAGGAAGATGTGTTTTTGTTTTACAAAGTTTGAGGTTTGCAAGGGATTCTGGGTAACAGAACCTGGTGAGAGCCAGACAAGTCACCCCATCCTAGATTCCCCTGGGTGCCTAGTTTTTAAAAATGTATAGTTTTGCTCAGTTTCCCTAGGTGCCAGCAGAGCTAGGGTTCGAAATCCACAGGAAGGCACTTTGCAAAAAAAGGGTCAGTTTTCACTGAAAAATGTGGTGTGTCCACATTGCGTTTCCTGTCACGGCCACCAGGCCTACTACACAAGTGAGGTACCATTTTTCTTGGAAGACTATGGGAAATGCGGGGTGTGTGGAATTTTGTGGATCTAAGCAGATCCCAGAACGTTCCACCACAGAAATGTGAGGAAGATATTCTTTTTGGGACACATTTTGAGGTTTGCAAGGTATTCTGGGTAACAGAACCTGGTGAGAGCCTGACAAGTTACTCACTCCTGGATTTCCCTGGGTGTCTACTTTTCAAAAATGTATAGGTTTGCTAGGTTTCCCTAAGTGCTGGCAGAGCTAGGGTACCAAATATACAGGTAGGCACTTTGCGAAAAAGGTCCGTTTTCACTGAAAAATGTGGTGTGTCCATATTGCGTTTCCTGTCGTGGGCCCTAGTCCTACCCACAGAAGTGAGGTACAATTTTTCTCTGAAGACTTTGGGGAATGCGGGGTGGGTGGAATTTTGTGGTTCCACGCAGATTCCAGAACTTTCCACCACAGAAATGTGAGGAAAATGTATTTTTTAACAAAGTTTTAGGTTTGCATGGGATTATGGGTAACAGAACCTGGTGAGAGCCAGACAAGTTATCCCATCTTGGATTCCCCTGGGTGTCTACTTTTTATAAACATATAGGTTTTCTAGGTTTCCCTAGGTGCCGGCAGAGCTATGGTTCAAAATCTACAGCTAGGCACTTTGCAAACAAAGGGTCAGTTTTCACTTAAAAATGTGGTGTGCCCACGTTGTGGTTTTGGCCGTTTCCTGTCACGGGCACTAAGCCTACCCACACAAGTGAGGTATCGTTTTTATCGGAAAACCTTGGAGTATGCGGGTGGGTGAAAGTTTGTGGTTCTGCGCAGATTCTAGAACTTTCCATCACAGAAATGTAAGGATTTTTATTTTATTTTTACAAAGTTTGAGGTTTGCAAGGGATTCTGGGTAACAGAACCGAGTGAGAGCCACACAAGTCACCACATCCTGGATTCCCCTGGGTGTCTAATTTTCAAACATGTATAGGTTTGCTAGGTTTCCTTGGGTGCCAGCTGCGCTAGGACCCAGAATCCAGAGGTAGCCACATTCCGCAAAAAAGAATGTGCCTAGTGGGCTTACTGCAGCTCTGGGGAGGGGAAAATCGGGGGCTATTTCTCCGATATGCCCCCAATGGGGGCAGAAAGACTGTGGCTATTTTGTTTGGGTGGGTGGGGACATTGGGATGCCCATCCTGGACAGCCCCCACTCCTACGTATAAAAAAAGCCAGAAAAATCGCTGGCGCCTCGTGGGCTCTCTGCCCCGGGGGGCAGATCAGGGGCTACTGCCCCATCTGTCTCCTGGGGGGCAGACAGAAAGACAGTGGCATTTTTTTGAGGGGTGGGGGCATTGCATTCCTATTCTGGGCAGCATCCACCCCTGAATTTTGAAAAACATTCACCCCTGGTGCCTAGTTGGCTTTCTGCCCCCTTATGGGGCAGATAGGGGGCTATTGCCCCCATCTGCCTCCCGGGGGGGAATAAAGACTGTGGTAATTTCTTGGGGGTGGGGTGCCTTGGCATGCCCATTCTGAGCAGCCCCCACCCGTACATATAAAAAATCCCCTGTGGCCAAGTGGGCTTTCTGCCCCCCCAGGGGGGCAGATAAGGGGCTATTACCCCATCTGCCTCCCAGGAGGGGCAGAAAGACTGCAACATATTATTTTTGGGTGGGGGTATTTGCATGCCCATTCTGGGCAGCCCCACTCCTACGTATATATTTGTTTTTTAAACCCTGGGGCCTAGTGGGCTTTCTGCCCCCCCCACCCCCGGGGCACATCAGGGGCTATTGCCCCATCTGCCTCCTGGGGGGCAGAAAGTCTTATTCCTTCTTTGGGGGGTAGGGGGGGGGGGAGTTTAGGGCTATTGCCCCATCTGCCTCCCAGGAGGTCCAGAGAGACTTTAGCATATTTTTATATTTTTTTGAGTGGGGGTATTTGCATGCCCATTCTGGGCAGCCCCCACCCCTATATATATATTTTTTTAAAAATCCCTGGGGCCTTGTGGGCTTTCTGAACCTCGGGGGCAAATCAGGGGCTATTGCCCCCAATCTGCCTCTTGAGGGGGGCAGAAAGTCTTACTCCTTCTTTGGGGGGTAGAGTTGGGGCTTTGGCATGCCCATTCTGGGCAGCCCTCACCCCTGGAGTATAAAAAATAAATCTCTGGCATCTAGGGTGCCTACTGCCCCCATCTTCCCCCTAAGGGACAGAAAGGCTGTCTGGGACAATTAAATGGAGGGGAGCAAAGGCCCTTGCCCAAGGGGCCGCTCCCCCCTCCCTGGTGGCTAGTGGGTAGATTCCTGCTTGGTTATCGCCTCCTGGGCGATCCCCAGGTAGGGATCTAGTAGAGAAGGGTACCATTGGAAAGGGGAGATTCTCCCCTTTCCAACAATACCTCTCCCATCTGTTTCGGTGCTTGGGGCCTGAGATAGCCCCACAAGCACCGAAACTGAGAAACTGAAACTAAGTTTGTTTCATTTTCATTGCAATGACGATCGCGCACCATGCGCACAATCCTCATTGCAAGGAAATCACAAAACAGGCCTGAGGAGGTTTGGAAATCTCTTCCCCACCTCCCCAGGCAAATAAAATGGGAAATCCCTCTGCTTTCTTCAACCGAGGGATTTTCTGAGCCTGTGCTCATGACGGAATGGTTCTGTCATAAGCACAGCAGCACTGGTGCTCATGACGGAACCATTCCGTCATGAGAACCCAAAGGGTTAAACTTTTCATACGTATTGTCCAGGCCCCCATAAAAAACGAGCAACCGCAAAAACTAGAGGCTCATTCGTGTCACTTTTCAGAATATGCATTGCCTCCCAATAGTGCCTTATACTCTTAAGTTTGCACCATGCTAGAATCAGCATCTGTTTTGCACCATCTATATGCAAAGCTTCTTAGAGGTAAGATACCAAGGGGTCGATTACGATGCCGTTCGGAAAGGCTCCCAATCAGATTCGAGTCTTCCGAATCCGATTCGGAACGACATCGTAATCGACCCCCAAGGCCGGAACTGTTTGCACACTTGTTTCACCCTTCTTGGATATATCCTGTCCATGTAAGGCTCAAAGATCAGTGAGCATTTATGAAGTCGAAATTGCCCTGTTGTTGGGCTCTCCCTATGCTTGTCTCAGATTCTGGTCAGGTCGCGTTCCCAGTAAGTTTTAATTAGTAGCAGCTTATCACCTTTGATACCTTCGTCCGGTATAGCCCACAAATCAGCTACTTTAAGTGATTCAAGCTGCTTCTTAACATGTTTTAACCAGGGGTGCCAACGGTCGTATCACAGTTCATCAGATCCCTAAGTGCCTTTCTGTAGATGGTTAATTCTGGGGTGGACCATATCCACACCCAATATAGCAGTGGTTTTTGCGAGGACACCAGATGGATGGGATTGAGGGCTAGGTCTAATCTTAGCGGCACCAGTGGTGCACTTTTCGGAAGATTGTGTAGGCCTTTAACAAATGTATTCTCCTTGATGGTTAATATAGATGCACCTATGTGCCCCCAAATCTCTGCTCCATACAGGGCAGCTGAAGCTTCTGTAGCTAAATAGATTTTTATGGCCAGTGACACAGCCCCACCTGCAGTCGACTTGTGTTTCCTATTAATTAAAAGTGCACGCTGATGGAGACTGCCCTTACTTTTGTCAATTTGCTCCCCCCTTTTAGAGAGTCAGACATTCTAATGCCCAGGTACTCAAATTGAGTGGTCTGTTCTATCAGTGCACCTTCTATTCTCATTTTGCCTTTGAAGGTTCTATTCAAGTTGATTCCCATAAAGTTAGATTTATTGGGGTTTATTTTTAGGCCTCTACTTTTACAGAAGGCTGCAAATGAGTTAAATTCTTTCTCAAGGTCCATCGGGGTTCTGTAAATTAGTAAGGTGTCGTCTGCGAACATTGAAATTGGAACCGGTGTGCCAGCGAGTTTTGGGGCGTCATGTTCTACTTTGAAGACCCAGTTCACAGCACCATTAATGAAGAAACTGAATAGGGTTGGGGCAAGCATACAGCCCTGTTTAACACCCCTTTTCATGGGAATTTTGTCGGTGAGATCGCCAATGTTTTCACCTTTACTTGTGCATAAGTATTAGTATGTAATACTCTAAGAACCCAAAGTAGATCCTTATACATCGTATACTATCCCAAGACCCTCCATAGCAGATCCAAGGCTGATCAATGGTCAATAAAAGCAACATATAAATGGTCTTTCTTTAAGATTACATACTTCCAACACAGCACATTAAAATGTAAGGCCTGATCTATGGTGCTTGTTTTTTTACACACTCCTGCCTGGGTATCTTCAAGGAGGTAATTATCATCAAGCCATATATGCAACCTAGCTAGTACCTGTCTAGAGAACATCTTTTGGCTTGTATTCGGTAAGCTAATAGGCCTATAAATTGATAGTTTGCCCCTGGCCCCTTTTTTATAAATAGGAACACTGGTGGCACCCTGCCATGACTGTGGAATTTTACTACAATCCATAATGGCATTACTTAATTGGGTAAGATTAGGGACCCAAACCCCGGGTTTCGATAAAAACAAGTTTCCCAGAATACCGTCTGGGCCCGGCGCCTTCCCTTTTTTAATTTGTCTAAGGGCGTCCTCAGTTTCGCTTAGGGTGAAATAGGAAAAGTCCCTAGATGAACCGGCCTCACTTATTGTTTGGGTACAAAGTTCAGTGGCTAAAGAGTCATTTAACAATGTATATAGCCCCTCTATCTGTCCTTCTTGTACCTCCTTCCTATATATTTTCTAAAAGTGGCTTACCCATTTGTCTGATTGCACTACAGCCTCCAAGTGGTCATCAACTGTGTGTGTGCCTTCTGCAACTAGTTTCCAAAACAACTTAGAGTCTTGTTTATCGAATGCCTCAGTAAGGTTTGCCCATTGACCCCATTCCCAGCTCCTTTTAGCTGCCAACAAAGTAGATTTAAAACTCCTCCGGGCCAAAGATATCTCTTGCTTGTTGCCTATTTATAAAGTATCTAACAGAACCCTTTTCTTCCCTTTTCAGTTCTTATTAAACCAAAGCAATCTTTTCTTTAAGGTGTGTCCACTGTTACTTACCTTTAGGAAGAAGTGCTTCATACAGTCCAGGAACTGGCTGTGTACAGTAACAAAGTCGCACTGGACTTGTGCAGTATTAACCGCATTGTAAGTCGAGAGTGCATGGGCAAGAGTCTCTTAAATTTGCTTGTGGAACACTATGTTAGATGTTACTACCGCCCCCTTTATAATTAAGCTTATTATTGACTATCTCAGGGTCACTTGAGAAGGTTTGAGGTACCAAGTTTTTACTCATGAATATCGCAGGATTGAAACTGGCACATAGCGCCTGATGATCACTATCTGGCATTGGAATAATGGCCATGTCCACCAGCACTGGCCAAAGCACCTGGTCAATAAATATGTAGTCAATATGACTAGTTTAAGTGCCTCTTTTGAAAGTCGTGTGGGGGGACAATCTGAGCAGGTGTTGTCGATGGCCATTTTTAGGCCAAATTCAACAACTACTTCTTCAAGTTGCGAGGCAACAGCCGTCTGCTTTAGTACAACTTGGTTCCCGAATTCCCCTCCTAATGCTACCTCATTCGGTTCTATGCCACCTACCATATTCAGCCCACCCTGGAAAGTCTGGGGTTACAATCACCTGCAATTATTTTTAGAATACCTGGATTAAGTTGGAACAACATATCCTTAAAGTGACCAACTGTAGGGGATAGTGAAATATGGGGGACTAACATAATGTACATGTTTCCTATAAATAGTTGTCTCTGCCCCTGTAACGTTTTTACTGTTGTTTTTAAACCTAAAAGATTGTTACTATTACATTGAATCAGCTTGGTGCTTGGAAATAGTTCCAACCTTAACCATAATATCAGCCCCCCTGAGGCTCTACCAGAATTAGATGGGACTGCATTCACAGATTAATTACAGAACCCACTCCTAAATACTGGGTCCACTGCCCAAGTCTCCTGTAGAAGATGGTGTTGATCTATGAATGCGCCCTATTCAGGGTCGGAAAGTTTGGCTCTAATTCCTGCAGTGTTCCATGATATGAGACTAATAGACACATACCTTTCCTCGTTGTCTTCTCCAATCAGCCCTGTTATAGGTAGATGGCCAGTACGTTCTACAGAGTCACCTGGGGGATAGCTCCTAAACCTTACCCCCTCTCTATTTGTACCCCTTGCCGTGTTTGTCTTACGTATATGAGATGATCTTAGACCTGTATAGGCCTTCCCTATCATATTAGACTTACGTATGTGTATGTGTTTTGTGATATTACCTATATTTGCCACTCACCACCCCCTTGTTGTAGTTGAAGTCAGTCAATCTGTAAAAGGTTAGAAGACTCCATTGCTGGCATCATAAAATTCGGTCACTCTAAACTTCCACGTGATGTTAAAGGTGAAGGTACGGAATAGCTGCAGGGGATATTATATTTGAGATAGGTCCGGGATTTGTTCAGTGGCCTAAATCTTAACTCCATTGATATCAATTCATCGGCTAGAGAATTAGACTTTAGCCTGAGGCCTATACTGTCTCAAAGACTCTGGTTCGAACAAATACATGTTGCATGTAAAATGTCTCCTCTCATGATCCACCTACAACCTCTCACATATCTCAACCAGAAGACCACTTCATTGATTCTAGAGTCAGATGATTCGTACACACCTTTCAAGAGTTTATGTACATTTATTAAATAGATATCATGAGGCCCAGTAGTATTAGTGATGGCATTACTCTGCACTCTGCCGGTTATGGGGTTTTGCAAGCCACCATGCATACTACTACTAATTGACAATCTATGTCTGTCAGAGTGGACATTCCTGGTTGGCTTAGAGATATCACTTTGGAGATCCCCTATTACCCTGTTGTTATATAATAAGTTTGGTGTCCTCACATAAGGAGTCTTGGGGTGAGTGTTTGTTATTCCTCTGCAGTGTGAATCAATGCGGGGGACCTGTTGATATTTCAGCTAGATCTGTTTCCCTTACATTAACAGAATTAGTCAGGTTGGTGACTACGCCAGCCAGCTTATCCATTTTCTCAGATAGAACTTTAGAAAGCTTTTCCAACAACCCCTCAGGCTGTCGGTTTCTCCCCTCAATTAATGGATTTGGGTTGGGGTCACTGCCTCGGTCTTATCAATCAGCGACGGGGGGAGGAAACATGGTTGGCTAGAACTTGGTTCTATTGTCTGATCCACCAAAACGGAAAATTTGTTTGTGCAATCATCATTCACTACCGCAGTTGGTGCAATGTGTGCTTGATTCATAAGCGGTGCCTGGGGTGGAGACAGGGCAGAGGCAATAACTAGGAGCTCCAGATGATAAATTGGATTGTCACAAATGTTTCCATTCCCCCTGAGCTGCAGGCACTTTCGCCTACCCAAAACATGGGCCAATACACCTTTGGGTCACCCATTTCCTTTGTTCCCTGTTATACTAATCGGGTTACTTGGGTCCTTAGAGGCCAACAGACCTTCCACCTCTTCTATCAGATCGTCCATCTCACTTAAGGTACAATTTTCCGCTGAGGGTCTAGGTGCCTTGTTCACACCTTCTGCGCCTGCTGGTTTGTCCACTGCTTTTTGCTTACCCATAACACGCCTCACCTAGTGCCACCCTAAAGAAAAATTAATTGATCAATAGGCAAGTGGGCACCCCCTCAGTAGTGCCCCAGTACAAATGTTTCTTGCTCCCACCCCAACCGAAGGAGGAATAGGTTTTAAGATTAAAGCACAAGAATTTACAAAAATTGCAGGCAAATGAGAAAAGGAACTCAATCTCTGGCCCCAAGATTAATCTTCACAGATCTCGTGGGAAATAATAATATCAGTCATGCTCGTTCAGTTAGTACTTCAGTAGCAGTGTTCACACAGTGATAGAGCCAGGCCAACAACGGAGCAGGACCAATAAGATTCCCTCCAGTGCCTGCTCATTAGTCCGATTTAAGAAATAGTCTCGAGGTGAAGAGACAAATCATCACATTGCAAGTTCGTAAAAAAAGAAAAGATGAAAAACTAACTATAAGCCAATGGGGGTGGCCCTTTCCTGCCTCTTCCTGTTGCTGACGGGTGCGGATGGGCCTGCCCATGGCTCAGTATTCACCCATGCGCGGCCTGCGTGTGTCCCACGCTGCGGTGGTCAAGGCAGTGCTTTAAGCGCATTGACCACGCATCCCCCCTAGGCAGCTGTGATTGCGGAGAACCGTTGCACCCTGGGACTCAGAGTCCCACCAGGATGACCTCAAGGCAATAGGGCAGAGTTGCGGCACAAACAAAGTGCGTCCTGCACTGCGGGGTCGAAGCAGCGCTTTAAGTGCGATGCCCATGCCTGCCCACTCGGCAGCTGTGACTGTGGAGAACCGTTGCACCCTAGGACTCAGAGTCCGACCAGTGTGATCCCAAGGCAATAGGGTAGAGTTGTGGCACAAACAAAGCGCGTCCTGCACCACGGGGATCAAGGCAGTGCTTTAAGCGTGTTGGCCACGCCTCCCCCCTTGACAGCTGTGACTGTGGAGAACTGTTGCACCCTGGGACTCAGAGTCCCACCAGGGTGATCATAAGGTAATAGGGCAGAGTTGCGGCACAAACAAAGAGCGTCCCGTGCCACGGGCCCGGGGCAGCACTTTAAGTGCGTTGACCACGCCTCCCCTCTCGGTAGCTGTGACTGTGGAGAACAGTTGCACCCTGGGAATCAGAGTCCCACCAGGGTGATCCCAAGGCAATAGGGTAGAGTTGTGGCACAAACAAAGTGCGTCCACTATGTAATACTGTGTGCAGTCTAGTTGTTGGTGGGTGGAGCTAGGGGGACAGAGGAAGGGGAGGAGCAGTGACAGGAAAGGGCCAGTTAGAGTAGGGACGGGGAACAGACAAGAAGCACATTAAAGAGCTCGTAAACCTTGAATACTGTGCAGCGTCATTATTGTTAGCACGACGCTACAGCTGGCGACGAGAGTGGGATGGTGCAGTCTGCCACCCCTGGACTCCTGGAGACGAGTGCCCCGTCCCGTGCAGCACACTGAGTAAGTCGCCGTCGCGACACGTGTGCGTGGCAGGAACCGCCGCCGAGAGAGAGAAGCAGCCAGCGGTGGATACGAGCTGCCCTGCGACCATCTGGTCGCGTGAAGCCCTCATCAGGAAAAGCGCGGTCGAGCGCTGAAGCTGCCCAGCCGAGAAGCGCTGTCGAGCGCTAGCATCGGGTTCTCGACCCAGATGCGTGAATATTTACAGGCGTGGTAGCGATGTCGGGAGCACACCCCGGTCCTACCTGGTGAGCGGAGATCCTGCGCGAGTAGAGAGGGCGAAGAGCGGAGGCCCCGGCATCCAGTGGAGACCTCATGTGCCCGGTGAGTTTTCTGGAGCCGGCCGGTAACTGCCTTGCATTGGAGGGAGACAAAATCTCGGAAGGAACGAGATTTCGAGCCCGGCGGCCATTTTGAGGTCAGGCTGTCCCCAACAATCCCCTTTCGAGGCCAAGAAGCAGCCATTTTGAAGTCAGGTAGTTTCCAGCTTCGTCATCAAGCCCAAGCAAGTGCAAAAGTAGATCAGAAAACAAGCACAAGCTGCTACAAGAGACAAACTAGAAAACAAGCACATGTAAATGCAAGAGGTAAAGCAAGAAACAAACAAGCACATGCAAATGTAAGAGGTAAAGCAAGAAAACAAGCATAGGTCAAGGCAAAGACAGTGAGAAATAAAGAAAGATAAAGTGATACACCAAAATGTCGACATCACCGCAGCGAAACGCCGCGGCCACAGCGGCGATCACGCCAAGCACGGTGGGTGTCTCATACCTGCGTGCCCCAGAACCACTGGCCCTTATAGCTGGAGGAGCCATGGGCCCCAAATGGCAGGAGTAGTTTGAGGACTTTGAGGACTTTAGGAAAGGATCGAAAGTCACGGATGACGAAGAGAAGCTAATTGCATTATGAAATCTAGTAGGGAAAGAGGTCAGTAAGTTAATAAAGGAATTATCGACAGCCGAAACAGGATCATATGTCAAGGTGCGAGATGCATTAAATAAAAGGTTTTTACATAAAAGAAATGTAGACTATGAAAGGTACATGTTTCACCAAGCTCGTCAAGAAAAAGAGGAACTGATGACTACGTTTATAATGAGACTACGACGACTGTCTCGATACTGTGAGATTGACACATTCTCCACGGAGGACGCCATAAGACTGCGAATAATTGAAGGCTGCCAATCTGAAACGCTCAGAAGGCGGCTACTAAGGAAGAGTCACAACCTTGATGAGATTGAAGAGATGACCCGGGTGCATGACCAAGCGGAGGAACATGCTAGAAGAATGGAGACGGGACACGGTGAGAGACGGAAACAAACCTATTGTGTACAAGCCAAAAGCACGCGCAGACACTCTCGAGATCGACAGAGGTCATCCTGGCCGTCTTCCCGCCAACAGTACACAGGGCGCAGACGCCATGAGTCTGGCCATTGAGACAAGAAACGAGATCGCCCACGAAAATGTTATAGATGCAGGTACGACTTTCCGCACACAGATGGCTGCCCAGCACTTGGTCAGCAGTGCCGTAAATGCGGAATGGAAAATCATTTTGAGGCTATGTGTGGAGAATATCGCAAAGAAAGGATGAAAGAACCAACGAGATCCTCTCGACCAGACGCAAGGCGACATCATGCAAAGGTGGTGCAGGATCGGCCGGAGTCGTCTTCAGTTTCCTCACACTCCAGCAGGGAGTCTTGCAGGTCCCAATGGGTGAGAAGGTCTCCATCCAGAGAATCTAGGTCAGCGTCGTTGGAATTGGTATACACTGATGAGTATGCCAGCATGGTAGCTGATCCAGACCAACTAAAAAATACCCAAGACTAGACATCAGTGTGGGAACTCATGAAACCAAGTTTGTACTGGATAGTGGGTCATCACTGAACTACATCCCTGTAACGGAATGCAACAAAATGAAACCACAACCCACGTTGGTCCCCGCCCCACGTCAGAGTGTTCACGTGGATGTCGAAGAAACTCCTCCCATGCCTGGGAAAACTTGCAACAACACTCAAGCACAAAACCAGCTCAGTGCCAGCTTATGTGCATGTCATTGAAGGCCCGGAAGCTGATTGTCTCCTCAGTCTGCCCACTGCGGAGCGTCTTAGGCTGGTTGAAATTCTGTACAGGGTAAGTGATGATCGGGACATCATACACAAATTCCCTAAACTATTCACCGGACTGGAAAAAATGAACAAATGCCAGATCCGATTGCACATTAATGAACGAATACTGCCTGTCACACAACATCACAGGCGGGTGCCCTTCCACCTTCAACAAGCAGTGGAGGATGAAATCCAAGAATTATTAAGAACGGACATTATCGAGCGGACGGAAGGGCCAACACTGTGGGTTTCACCAGTAGTCATCGTGCCAAAGAAGGGTACACCCGAAAAGGTACGCTTGTGTGTGGATATGAGACTTCCCAACACTGCCATCAAAAGGGAGCGCCACCCAGGCCCTCATTTAAGTGACATGATTTCATCCCTAAATGGCGCATGAGTCTTTTCCAAACTAGATTTAAATAAAGGATACCACCAGTTGGAACTACATGAAAAATTGCGCTATATAACAACATTTGCCACTCATCTAGGGTTGTTCCGTTACAAATGACTCCGTTTTGGAATTTCATCTGCGGCGGAGATCTTTCAGGAAACGTTTCGACAGACCATACAGCACATACCAAATACACTAAACTATAGTGATGACATTCTAGTTTACGGTTGAAATGTTCAAGAGCACGACAAGGCACTAGATCGAGTGTGCCATGCCCTCTGGAGGCCAATCTCACACTCAACAAAGACAAATGTGAGTTCCATCAATCGACTCTTAAGTTCTTCGGGCATGTGTTCTGTGGAGCAGGAATGAAGCCTGACCCTGAGCAGGTGATCGTGCTGAACGATACTAAAAGCCCACAAGACGTAAGCGACATTCGATCGTTCTTCGGCATGGCGAGCTATTGTGCCAGATACATAAAGGATTACGCCACCATCAGTCACCCGCTACGTGTTCTTACCAAGCAAGGGCAACCATTCATTTGGACTCATCAATGTGAGCGGGTGTTCCAGGAAATCAAACTAGCCGTTGAGTCAGCGGACAACTTGGCATATTTCAGCACCAAGAGACACACCGAAATCACTGTTGATGCCAGCCCGGTAGGACTGGGTGCAATACTGGCTAAATTTGACAATGAAATAGACCAGAGACACATTGTGGCATACGCCAGCAGGAGTCTGTCGGACACTGAGAAGGCCTACTCCCAACCCGAAAAGGAAAGCCTTGCCGTCGTGTGGGCTTGTGAACACTTTCACATTTTCATATACGGCAAGCATTTTACGCTAGTGACAGATCATCAATCCCTAGTCACCATTTTCGGCAACCCCAGAGCCAAAATGCCACCTCAAATTGAGCGTTGGGGTTTGCGTCTACAAGAGTACACTTATACAATAGTACACGAGCCAGGAAAATCAGCGAATCCAGCCGATTATATGTGAAGACACCCACAAGCATCACAGGCTTCACGTCCATCTGTGGCAGAAGAGTACATCCACTTCGTAGTGGACCAAGCCAGACCACCAGCGGTCCCTTGGAGGCGATATGTGAGGCCACAGCTCAAGACGATGTCCTCCAAAGGGTGATGCACCGACTGAAAACCAATCAATGGCGTCATGACAATGAGAAGGAAAGGTAAGACCCACATGTCCGGCAAGAGATGTAGTCTTTTCGGCACGTGAGCGAAGAACTGTCTGCCACCTCGGAGGGGCTCCTACTGAGGGATCAACGAATTGTCATCCCCATGCAACTTCGCCAGGGCGTCATCAATTTAGCCCATAACGGTCACCGTGGAGTGATCGCTACAAAAAGAACGCTCAGAGAGCAAGTATGGTTCCCGCTACTGGATCAGATGGTGGAACTCACCCTAAAGGAGTGCCCTCAATGTCAATTGGTCAATCATGGAGATCCTCCAGCTCCTTTACAGATGTCAAAGCTACCTACTAGTGTCTGGCAAGAGCTTGCCATGGACCTCTATGGACCCCTTCAGTCGGGCAAGTATGTCCTAGTAATAATGGACGAGTACTCGAGATTTCCCATAGCACAGTTTGTATCATCCACTAATGCCACAAGCACCATTGCTGCACTGGATGAAGTGTTTGCTGCCTGGGGTGTCCCTAGAGAACTCAAGACGGATAACGGCCCCCCTTTAATGGACATGAGTTTGGAGAGTTTGCGAAGCATCTCAATTTCAAGCATCGCAAGATCACTCCCCTATGGCCTCAGGCCAATGGAATGGTCGAGAGATTCATGGCAACACTACAGAAAACATTTCAACAGGCCACTATTGATAAAAAGGACTTTCAAGTGGCTCTCAATGAAGTCCTGAGAGCCTATCGAACGATACCCATGCCACTACGGGGAAATGTCCTGCCACCCTCATGTTGGGACGACCGATCAGAACAAGGATACCTACGTGGGAAGGAGCCCTGCGACCGGTGTCGCCAACACGTGTACACAAGGAGCTATTGGCAGCCGACCACAAGCACAAGAACAAAATGAAGTTCTATGCCGACATCAGAAGGAGAGCTCGATCTCCGTCTCTTCACGAAGAGGACTGTGTGTTGGTCAAGCAGGAACAACAGAAAAAGACAGATTCCAAGTTTTGAGCTGAACCGTTAATGATTACCCAACAAAAAGGCACAATGGTAACAGCGGAGTCGGAGAACAGGAAGATTACTAGAAATGTCTCGCATTTTCAACGGTGCACTCCGGCTGTTAAAGATGCCCTCAGCAAAATGAATGAACAATCAGGTTCTGAGAGACCTGGCAGTGCAGCTGCTTTACAGAGACTTGAGATTCCGGCAGAAGTTGAAGCGGAAGAGAGAGGTGTGGTACTGCGACCCAGAAGAGACATTCGACGACCAGTGCAGCTGATCGAAGAACTATGATCAGGTCAGACTTTCTTTTCATCATTTTGTTAACAAAGGGGGAGATGTAATACTGTGTGCAGTCTAGTTGTTGGTGGGTGGAGCTAGGGGGACAGAGAAAGGGGAGGAGCAGTGACAGGAAATGGCCAGTTAGAGTAGGGAGGGGGAACAGACAAGAAGCACATTAAAGAGCTCGTAAACCTTGAATACTGTGTAGCGTCATTATTGGTAGCACGACGCTACACACTATACTCCAGTCCAGGACATATCGGATCTCATTAGGGGAGTGCCAGTAATAATCCAAAGGAGTAGTGGTTACTCCTCATGCAACTGAGTAGAGTTGGCAGACTTTCACTGCCTTGGCCTGGAAGGACAATGTGCTTTCGTGTTAAAGATAGTTTTTGTAAAAAAAAATGTACAAAACGTTACCAAAAACATTGGCCAAGCCAAAAGGCTGGAAGCCCACACCAGCCTTGGCTTTGCCAAAGTCTGTTATTTTTGTATGAGGATAAGTAGCCATTAGGTATTAATAGGTTATAGCGGGTAATCCTCGGGCCAAAAGTTGTGTCACATAATTCCCTGAAATTTCTTGTGGTACTGTTGGTAGTTAGAAGGCCTGTGATGTCCTTTTCAGTACCTACATGTTTCAGCAAGAGCCTGCTACTGCAGCTACCCTGCAATATGCACATTTTTGCCTTTAGAATGTTGATATAATTCTGCTCATTTTATGAACTGTTACTATTAGTCTGCAATTTAGTATTATTCTGCTTTTTGGGGTAAATGTACTACGCCCCATTGCCGCTAAAATTCCACTTTGCAAATTCCCCTCACAGATAAGAATTGAAGCGTGAACAACACTGTTTGTAAGGGTGTTAGCCACATGATCTAATTCAGGGAAAAAATCCCACTGCAAATTGATGTTACATCCAGCGCTGCTATACAGCCTGTAAATAGCACAATCTAACTTGCAGGTGTAATAACGCTTGAAGTGATATAAAATGCCAGTGCACAAGCGCTGCATGCATGTTAAAACAGGCCTCAGCTGGGAAGCAAAGAAAATATGAACACGGCCTCTTGTGATTTACAAAGGGCAGGTTCGAGGTACTCTGAAGTAGAAACAGCACGTCGGCGCTACATAAAATACCCTACTTTATCAATACATGACTAAATATCAGATGCATGTGTTAGTCCCCGGAGAAGAAAAATGAATAAAATTATGTTCGACCTAATACATGGTTGTTTCATAATGATCTATAAAAAAGTTGATGTAGCAAAACAAAATAAGTAAACAATGGCCTCAACCAAGCACAGAAAAAGAATGATTATTTGTTAGATATTTTAGGTGTTTTTGATGCTTTCGAAAAATATTGAGAGTATGTTAGACTCCTCTGAGCATATTCCCATGAAAATGTTTGAGCGCGGAGCTGCGCCAAATTTGACAAAGCCATGCTCCAACATTTTCAAATGCGTACCCCTGTGTTTCCCGTAGCGCTGGCGCAAACAAAGCTGCCTAGCGCCAGCGCAGGCACCCTACCACCATGCAGCAAGGGTGCCTGCGCTGCAGGGACGATTGTTTATGTGCAGGAAGGGACACTTTCCTGCACATAAACAATCAATAATGGCGAATGCAGCACACATGGAAAGAGCAAAAAAAACGAGAAGAGAGTACACATTTCTCCTCGTTGCAAAATTCTAATGCCTGGTATTCCATGGCGTTAGTTTTTGGCTCTGACTCAACCTTGTAAATCTGGGGAAGCATCAAAATGCAATGGGTGTTACGGTGGAACGCCCACAGCAACACCCACGGCGTGCCCCTTCGCCGCAGAGGACTGCGGGGGGAAAGGGGCAAACTTACAAGGTGGTGTCCAGCCATGCAAATTGTATTCGCGCCACCTTGTAAATATGGACATAGCACTACGCCACAGAGCTTAAAAAAAGGGATGCTCCGGTGGCGCGGAGGACTTGTAAATAGGCCCCTTCGTATTGTAACATTGGAGATGCCAGTCTACCAGTGCTTGTCCTGAACCCCATATCCCTAAGGTCTCTTCTGGAATGGGTTTTTTAGGCCTTGAAGCAGGGTAGGCACTGGCACCCTCCTGGCACAGGCTGTCCTTCCGGGAATAGCGGTTAACGAGATGATACAATTACCAATTACAAGACTACAGCGAGGCAGGAATCCTGCAAACCTAGAATGTTAATATTTGTAGTACATTGATAAAGCGCCTCGCTCAGCTGGTGCCGTCTCATAGGGATACGCAATGGAAGAGAATAGAAAGCTGGATATAAAGAAAGCTTGTGATGAGGTGGTGGCTGATGAAGTTTTAAGGTAGTGGTGAGGCAGAAACAACTGCTAGCACTAATAAAGTGGTGGAGGGGTTTAGCGACTGGCTCTGCCTCCGTAATGATTTTAAAAACTAGAAGGCATTGTACTGCATTTGACAACACGTTTCGCAAAGAAATTACGAAAACAGCTTCAATGAGCAATTCTGAAGGGGTACTCAACACTTCTGAATTTGTTCCCTTAAGCACTGTGCATTTGAAATTAAAACTACTACACTTAATGCAATGTATTATGACCTCAGGGCTGGACTGGGAACAGCAACCAGCCCTGGCAGATTACTGCTCGACCGGCCCGGGGGGGGGGGGGGGGGGTTAGTGGTGTGTGCTAGTTAAAAGCACTGCTCCTGCTTTTGGTACTGGGGTCTGATATTGCAGCACTGCTGCAAAACCGGCCCCCAGAGACATAACTGGCCCCCACCCCTACAGCCCATTGGGGAAATGCCGGGCGCCCGCTAGGGCCAGTCTGGCCCTGACTAAAATAAAATGTGGTAGCAGTGAAATAAAAACATTGGTATGAAGAACACTTTTTCAAATCATGGGACTAGGAATGCAGGATGCTTTGTATAGCACTTCATACCTGTTTTGCCATATCTAAGCACTGTAAATAACAGATGGTTGATTTGTCCTCACAGGAAATCCAATGTATGACTTGTAGAGCACCGATTTCAGTATCTATACAATCAATAAACAGATTAATTTTTTGATAGTAGTGTTAACTCGCATATGAGTCTGCATCAAACTTTACAGCGGCCTTTGCCTGACATTAGTCACAGAGCTTCACCCAGCAGCCCATCCAGGCTTCATTACATAGACCACACAAAAGATGATGAGAAGAATGCTTGGAAATATCTAATGACTTGCAATCACTTTGGGTAGCATTCCAATCCATCATTTTTTGATTGAATTTCTGTAGTTTTTTTTAATGTACATGGCCATATGATGGAGAATGCATAGTTAAATGAATGGTTTTATGTGAGCTTTTTATAGTAGTTGTGAGGGATGTGCATGCAATTAAATATCAAGAGGCATCCCCACCCCCATTAATATTTGCCCCTCCAACCCCACTTGTTGGAGCTTGTTGAAACCAGGGATCCTTAGGCTAACTTAGTAACAGCAAGTTGAATTTCAGGCAGATGCTTTAAACAGCAGATAAGCTACTAGTAAACTTGTCATGAAACTACAACTGTATTCAAGGAAGTCCCTGTGATTGGTTTGGAGTAAATCCGTTTTGAAGAAATTTGTGTTAAAAATGTGTTGGGTGGGCTGGAAATTATAAAAAAAATGATGTCTGGATTTAGGACACACTGCTTTTTGATGTCCTTAATGTTTCGCGCTATTCAACTAATCTGCATGAAATTCTGCCTTGGGAGTTTTGTGAACCCTTCTCCTGGACCTGCAGACTCCAAGCAAGGGCTTTTGCAACCTCGTTGGACCCCCTTCTTAGGTTCGCAGACCGAGACTAGATTTGCAAACTCTCCAGGACGATGATGGCCCAAGAATGTCCCACAGGGCCATAAAGGTTTGCAATCCCCGATTATGGCTTCAGAACCCAACAAAAACTAACGATAACAAATATTAGTAATAATAATTGCAAATATGCACATTAAAAATAAAAGGGGCCAACACCTGCTTGACTACTCGCTGTAGGTTGCGCACAGGCCCTCCAGCCAACCCCTGGTGCGGAGCAGGGGTTGGCCTACAGCAGTCGGTTGGCGCTTATGACCGCCCATTACTTCTGCCAATAAGTATTAACATGTCATTAAATAAGAATAGAAACTCAAAACAATAAATAATATTATATACTCATAGTACAATAGCCATCTTATTGAAAGTGACAAAGTTAATATGATATGTAATCTGACCTGTAACATCATTTATGACATTTGTTATTCCATTTGTTATATTAAAGCTGAAGATATGAGCATTGCATTTGGTGTCCGAATTATGGTATGCAAGGCTGTTTTAAAGTGACTTATAGATTGTTGAGCTAATCATAACTTGAACATTTCAGTGGCTTTCTGTTTTTTATTTGTAACTATTACTGAACTTTGTGTGTGTTTTTAAGTGAATTGCCAAGGTTTTTTAAACATGAAAACAAAGACCTGCGGTCCTTGAGCAAGGCAATGGGAGAACAAAGACCCCATCCACCAAAAGGCAAGGCAGGGGCAAACACATAAGAACTGCCCCTCCCTTCCATTTTCTTCCTTGGTTTCACCTCCAACTTTACGTCTTCTGCATTCTCAGAACTATTCTGTGCAGCATCAATACACACATTTTCAACAGGACACATTAGACAAAATGCATATCTAGCACTGCATAGACTTGGCATAGAGATGGGTGTCGCTATGCTCACAATAGCACCCATCTTTAAACACACACCACATATACAAGCTCTTGCAATGTCTTTATATAACACATCACGAAAATGAAGGAGGACCCCGCGCAGATTGATAGGGGACTGGGGGGAAATGAATGCAACAACGAACTAAGGCGTCCCCTTGACAAAGACACACATAGGTTGAGTTTTTTATCCTAGAACCAGCATGCCGGTATTTCGGCGGGAAAGGTAAAGTTACAAGATTTTAAACATAATCTCTAAACACATACTTGAATGGGAAGACAAGATCTCTGGAGTAACTTGTCAATATTCCTGCAGTTACCAATTTTTAAGTAATTAGGATGTCTAAAAGTATATATTTAATCCAAACATAAGAAAGAATGAACACAAGTAAAACAATTTAGAGTAGTCTTAAAAAGATATTTTCCACACCATGAATTTAGTAAACCTCTGTTATACATTTATTACATTTGGAAATACAGTTAATCATAATACAATACACTAATTCATAAAAAAACATAATTATACATTTCATAAAAACATTTTAAAACAAAGAATCACAAGTCGACGCGGCGTTTCGGTATTCTGTATGACTACCTTCTTCAGGACTGATTCTAAACAGGTTAAAAAAACAGGGTTACTTTTCTTTTAGTGGTGCAAATATTTAGTGAATCAACACTATACATGATCACAGTACATGGTAACTGCAGTACACTTCATTATTCTTTATTTTTTGTCTAAACATTTTTTAAAAAAACACAAGGCCTATAACTCTGATGCAGAGTTCTGTTGTCTCCATGGTACTTTTTCCCATCTTTTCAATCTGCAATCCCCCCATTTCTGGGAACATGTCAAGCATTATCTGTACACACTCCTACTCTTGGACATAACTAATGGTGTTTACCTTTCCCTTGGACTATATAGTCCAATGCTCTAGAAGCCTCTTTAGGGCCTCAAATTCTATACACATATTCACTATGGATGGATTTCATATTTTTGCATACCTTGAATTAAGATAGGGCAAATTTGTCCCACTGGACACAGTCTACTTCAGTTCTGTACCCAGGTGCCTTCAAATAACTTGGCTTTTTCTTCTTGGTGTTAATTTGCCAGTTTTGATGTCACTATTTGAAATAAATGAATAAGACCGATGTTTTTTTCTTCTTTCATACATCCCACCACTAAGGGTTAAGTTCTTAGTGCAGAAGATTGTGTTTAACCCATCACAATATACATTGCAGATTGAAAAGATGGGAAAAAGTACCATGGAGACAACAGAACTCTGCATCAGAGTTATAGGCCTTGTGTTTTTTTAAAAAATGTTTAGACAAAAAATAAAGAATAATGAAGTGTACTGCAGTTACCATGTACTGTGATCATGTATAGTGTTGATTCACTAAATATTTGCACCACTAAAAGAAAAGTAACCCTGTTTTTTTTTTTAAAAAATTCTTTTTTTTAACCTGTTTAGAATCAGTCCTGAAGAAGGTAGTCATACAGAATACCGAAACGCCGCGTCGACTTGTGATTCTTTGTTTTAAAATGTTTTTATGAAATGTATAATTATGTTTTTTTATGAATTAGTGTATTGTATTATGATTAACTGTATTTCCAAATGTAATAAATGTATAACAGAGGTTTACTAAATTCATGGTGTGGAAAATATCTTTTTAAGACTACTCTAAATTGTTTTACTTGTGTTCATTCTTTCTTATGTTTGGATTAAATATATACTTTTAGACATCCTAATTACTTAAAAATTGGTAACTGCAGGAATATTGACAAGTTACTCCAGAGATCTTGCCTTCCCATTCAAGTATGTGTTTAGAGATTATGTTTAAAATCTTGTAACTTTACCTTTCCCGCCGAAATACCGGCATGCTGGTTCTAGGATAAAAAACTCAACCTATGTGTGTCTTTGTCAAGGGGACGCCTTAGTTCGTTGTTGCATTCATTTCCCCCCAGTCCCCTATCAATCTGCGCGGGGTCCTCCTTCATTTTCGTGATTTTACACTCGGCTTGTAAGCTGAGGAGGTCATTGTTGTCGAAGTGCAAATTAGCACACAGGTATAAATTTTAAAAAAATACCTGTACATTTAATCTAACAAGTACCCTCAATATGGAGGGGATAAAAACATACAGTTTTTCTGAGGATCAATTTGATAGATTAATAAATAAGAGATCACGCAATACCACCACAATAAGATTAGATAAAAGTGATGAAGATCAATGGGAAAAATTATGGAACCTAAAAAAGAAAGTAGTGAGAGCGGAACTACATGCAGAGTTCCTGGTGGAATACTGCAAGAATGGAATTATTCCTAAAGGTCTACAGGTGACTAATGAGCCAGGGATCTTTATCACAGACAAAAAATTCATAGATAAATGGACACTTGTGGCAAACAGGTGTAGTAGAGATTGGATTTTGCTCATTGTAGAAACAGCGGAAGAATTTATAATCATTGAGAAAAAGGAAATAGAAGATATGGAGACTCAACTGAGGGATAGTACAGCACTAGATGATGCTAAAGCCAAATTAAAAGAAATTCAAAATGATGTGGATAGTTACAGTGAGTATTTGATTAAAAAGAAGAGTAACAAACTAAAAAAAGATATAGAAAACTACAACCCTGAAATCGTTTATCCATATCTTCAAAAAGACTTCTACGATCGCCCCAAAGAAAATTTCCAACCCCGTAGACAGTGGCAGAACCAACCTAGAAACCAATCCAGAAAACGCGTGAGATTTTTTGATTCTTCATTCAGCAGTACAGACTCAGAGGGAGAAGTAGGAAATGAAAGGCACCACCAAGAGGGAGAGACAAATAGACAACAACAGACGTCTGTTAAAGAGGGCTTAGCTTTTTTAGACAGGCGCAACCAGATGTTTGGACAACAGAGAGGGAGAGGGAGGGGCAAGAACAATTACAATCAGGCACAATACACTCCAGCCCAAAACCCTCAACGTCCTCGAACTCGGAGCCAAAAACAGTGGGATTAGCACAAAATAAAAAAGTAGCTGTGATTAATCTATCAGACCATAAGCTAACTACAATAGAAACTAAACTGTTAGAGAAGGGACTCGGTTATGCAATATGCACACCAGTTGATAGATATGCTTTAGAAAGAGATCTACAGAACTTTTTTAGAAAAGTAAGACTTCAAATCTTTTTCGAAGGGAAAGAAAGACCTACAAGACATAACAAATCTGGATTAAAAAACAAGTCCACATGGGTTCCCCCTCTAAATGCCGTACACAAAGATGTGGAGGCGTTCGAGAGATCTGTGGACAAGAGCATTGATAACCTTCTAAAACAAAAAAACTGGACATCATATAACTTAACCAGGGAAGAGAAGGAGGCCTTAAAATCATTAGAACAAGATAGCAGCCTAACAGTAAAGCCAGCTGACAAGGGTGGAAGTATTGTGTTGTATTCTCTGCACTTGTGTTTCTCTGTATCCCTTTAAGTCATGCATTCCATTTTCCCTGATGTCATTTTCCCCTATGTTCTGTCTTGTCAGTTAGCTCCTGCTTTCTGATGGGAACACCAGCTTTTCTCTATGGTGCTTAATAAACAAGTGTTAAGCCTTTCATCTGTCTACTAACTTCATTTACAACACATGGCGACGATGAACAGAAGGAGCTAAACAACCATAGAGGGAGGAGAACTCCACTGGTGAAAAGAACCACGCGAATTTCTGAGGAAACAGAGAAAACAACTCTAAAGAACCACGCAAGTCTTAAAAAAGAAGAGGAAAATATATTACTACACATCTATTGAAACAGGCAAGAAGCGCATATTATGTTTTGATGTGAAAACTGCAAGAATCTACGTTTGAATTGAAACCTGCAAGCCTCCAAAGCAACTGGTGAGTTGGAGAAATCATTAACAAACCCTTGCTGTGTGTCTCGTTGTAACTTTGATTAACTTTGATGAACCTCAAGCTTAAAGGCTACACAGCCACAGAAATACCACGTTTGAGAAAGCTCCGTTTTTTTTAAAAAAGAAAGAGATATTCCTGTTGACTATAAAATTTTATGGAGATGTAAACGTGACCTTTAGGGCGAAAACGGAGTGACTGGTGTAGCATTCATGCTCAAAATCTAACTTTATCTGTGTAATCCTGCTCAAACTGACAACCTCAACACAAACATACGTGTTGCATCTTTCGAAAATACACGAGCGCACTTCTTGAGCAGAGAAGCACTGCAGACACACGAGCGCAAGAGACTCACCGTTCCAATTTCGACCATTGTTTTCTTTCGCAACCGAGCTGCGCATTCAACAATGCAGGAAGTGAAGCAGTGACGCGATCACGCAGCGTCCATCCGGACCACTGCGTATCCTAGCAACCGACGTCCCGGGTGAGCAAGGTGCCGGCAGTGACGCAACCACGCAGCGTCCATCTTTGATTACCGCGTATCTTGGCAACGCGAGTAGAAATTGTTACAGACATCCCGAGTGAAGATCGTTACCCAAATATTTACAGGGTAGCTTGGAAATCTCTGTAAATCTTATTGAACGAAGGAATTGAAAGGTGAGCGCGTCAGCAAGAAAAAACGAAGGGTGAGTGCACCATTTACAAGAGAAAGTGAAGGGTGAGAGAACCTTACTTACAGTTTAGCTTTAACGAGACTTTAGGCAGTGCACAACGAAAGCTGCAAGTTGAAGTATTGGAGCCCCATGGAAGAGCTCCTCTATTAGACACTGCATAGTACAAGCTACCAATGACTTTATTCTTTACATTAGACGGGTAAAGAAAGAGCAATGAATTGCATATAGCACATGTTAAGGAGGGTAATTGTCATCCCAGTCTGACTATTTCTTCATTTTTTTTTATTAAAAAAATAATACATTTTTTTTTTATAATAACAAAAAAAAATGGAGAATTTAAATATCATTGCACCCCCATTGTTCTTACAAGCCACGGGAGATCCACCCATTGAGTGGGATGAATGGATAGACATTTTCGAGAACTACATCGAAGCACTTGATGGGAAAGATTTTAGTGCAATTAGGAAGAAGGCCCTCTTGTTAAGTGCTTTGGGCAAGGAGGGTCAACATTCTTTTAAATACCTTCCTGTGGCAGTCAACCAAGATGGTAGAGCAATAACTAATGTATACACAGAAGCTAAAGCTCGGATGAAAAAACAATACGCAAAAGAAGTAAATATTGTTATGGCGCGACACAAATTTTACACTCAGCCTCAAAGGAATGAAGAGTCTGTAGATCAGTTTGTGGCTAGACTACGTGAGTTGTCGATAAAATGCAGTTTTGGAGAAATAAGAGATGAAATGATAAGAGACCAACTGATAGTACAGTGTCGAAATAAAAAGATGCAAGAAAAACTGTGGGCAGCAAAAAACCCAACCCTACAAATGGCCATTGACATAGCAAAAGTGGTTGAGGAATCGAATGCATGCATGAAAGAGATGGAAAAGAAAGATAACGCAAAAGGCAATGCTCAAGGCAATGATGTTTCGTGTGTTGACCATGACGAAGTTGCTGTTGTAAACAAGAGGAGTGTGGATCTGGGAGGAAGTAGTCAAAAAAAATTTAACAATACATTTTCAAGTAACGATAGAAATAGATTCCAAGGAAGAATGTGCAGTAGGTGTGGGAGCACTTTTCACAATTCAGATTTTAGAAAATGTTTTGCAATTGACAAGATGTGTAGGAAATGTGGGCGGAAAGGACATTTCGCGAAGATGTGTAGAAGTACAAACGTCGATAAAGTTGCTGTTGTTGAAAACAGGGATGAAGTAAGAGACTTTGTAAGTGTTGAAGGTGCGAACAAAATATTGTGTTTAGGTGGAGACGGTGTGAACGAGGGTGAGCCTGGGAGGAGATTCAGACCAAAAGCTCTATTCCTTATTGATAAAATTGAGGTTCAACTGATGGTTGACCCTGGATCCTTATGGACTATTATTCCCAAAGATATGTTCCAAACCAATTGGAAGGACGTGCAGTTGTCTCCCAGCGACATTAATGCCTGTGGTTTTCAGGGTGAAAGCATAGATGTGATTGGGTTCATGGTGTGTGTAATAACATTCAAGGATCGTTCAGCTGAAGGGAAGGTGTATGTAGCCAAGTCCGGTCCTGCAATTTTAGGATGGGGACAGCAGTATGACCTTGGGATAATAATAAATCCAAGAGCAGCACAACAGGTAATGGTAGTAGACAGTATAACCACGGATTCGATAGTGGAAGGGATGAATGGTTTGTTTGATGAGCATATAGGAGAGTTAAGGGGCTATGTGCATAAGATTGTGTTGAGGGATGATGCCATACCCATGCAACACAGAGTCAGAAAGGTTCCATTTATCGCACGTGAGGAAGTGAAGAAGATGTTAAAGGAAATGCTAGATCAGGGTGTGATAGAACAGATCGAAACGTCACCTTGGATTTCCCCCGTGGTTATTACAACCAAATCTGATGGGAAATTTCGTTTTTGTGTGGACCTTCGCACCCTGAACCAAAACATTGTGACAGATAATTTTCCTTTACCGAACATCAATGAGTTGGTCCTATCACTAAAAGGTGGGAAGTATTTTTCCAAGTTAGACCTTCGCAGCGCCTATCATCAGATAAAACTACACCAGGACTCTAAAGCACTTACAGCGTTCATAACAACCGAAGGAATATACCAATTCACGCGAATGCCTTTTGGACTTGCCTCTGCAGCTGGGGTATTTCAGAGGATGATGGGTGTTGTACTAAAAGGGGTGCACAATGTTGTGTATTTTCAGGACGATGTTCTAATATTTGGAGCGACTGTCGAAGAACATAATGTGATTTTGAAAACTGTTTTAGAAAGAATGGAACAAGCAGGTTTAACTCTCAAGAAAGAGAAATGTAAATTTGCAGTGGAGGAGGTTGAATATCTTGGGTATACATTGTCTGTGGATGGTGTAAAACCCAAGAGAGATTTATTAGACTCCATTAGAAATGCACCATCTCCATGTGATAAGGATCAGTTGAGGTCTTTCCTCGGCCTCATCGAGTACTACGCTAAGTTTGTAAGGGATTTTGCAGAGAAAACCGAAAAGATCAAGGTGCTGTTGAGGAGTGGTTGTAAGTTTGTGTGGGGTGTGGAACAAGATGAGTGCTTCAAAAGAATCAAGACGGAGATTTGTGAGGCGGGTATTCTGACACCGTTTGACACCAACCGTAAGTCGGTTCTGACAGTGGATGCAAGTGCTGTGGGAGTTGGTGCGGTCCTAGCTCAAGTACACGATTCCGGTCTTAAAACTGTAGCGTTTGCCTCAAGGACACTTACTACAGCCGAGAGAAATTACTCTATAATCGAGCGTGAGGCTTTGGCTGCAGCATGGGGTTGCGAGTATTATAGAATGTACCTGTGGGGGTTTAAATTTACATTATTGACAGACCACAAACCCCTGGTTAAGATACTTTCGCCTGGTGGCGCTGGTAAAGGCTCCGCCAGGTTAGCGAGACTCGCCGCCAGGATTCAAGAGTACTTGTACACCGTGGAATACATTCCCGGTTGGAAGAATTGCCAGGCGGATGGACTCTCTAGACTTCCACTACCTTGGGAGACAGTAGACAAGTTAGGGGTTGAATCTCTCAACTCGGAGGGTTCTGTGGCTGCTGTAGATGAAGTTGTAGATATGTGTGCTGGAGCAATTACTAGAAGTTTGTGGAACACTTCAATGATTAAAGATGCAGTGCTGTGTGAAGTCAAAGATTTGATAGCAAAGGGCCCAAGGAGAGAGAGTTGTCTATCTCCTGCACTCCGTCCTTATTTGAAGGTTCTGGATCAATTGTCTATCTTGGACAATGAGGGATTCTTGATCTTAATGGATGACAAATTCATTCCTCCACAAGACGTGCGATTTACCTTGTTTAAGCTGGGTCATGAGGGCCATTTAGGGCAGTCCCTTACCAAGAGGAGAATTAGGGATAATTTTTGGTGGCCCGGAATGGACTCTGAAATCTCGCAGTGGGTGGAGAGATGTACCGATTGCTTAGAAAGCGAAAAGAGACTTAAGGTGGGTAGTCATACTGGTTGTGGCTCAATAACGGATCCCAAGTGCCCCTGGCACACCATATGCCTCGACTTCATTGGCCCATTCCACCAGTTGAACCAGGATTTGAGGTTTGGGCTGGTGGTAGTTGATGTCTCTTCTAAATGGTTAGTAGTCAAATTCATGAGGGAGATCACTACGAGCAGCACTATTGCCGTACTGGGTGAGATTTTTAGGGAGGAAGGCTTCCCCACAAAGATTATTACTGATAATGGGACGCAGCTCACCTCCTTGGAGATGGCTAACTTCTTGGGAAGATGTGGGATCATTCACTCAAGGACCTCGCTTTATAACCCCCAGGGAAATGGCATAGTGGAGAGGGCCAACCGAATGGTTAAAGGTGCTATTCAGATGGCGGTTTCTTCCCGGTTAGATGTAAAGAGTCTGGTTAATGACCTGGTGTGGGCCTACAGGACCACTGAAAATGGTGTGACTGGTTTGGTCCCGTTTTCTGTCATGAGGGGACGTCCAGCGGGTACCAAACTTGTGGCTGCATGGATGAAGGAACTCCTGAACGCTGATCCCCCTGCCAGTCCTGGTGAGCCTGACATTGTTTGCGAATCTGATGGCGCGTGTAAGTTTGCTGTGAATGATTGGGTTAAGGTCAAGCCCGGTCGAGTGGGTGTCGGACTGACGAAGTTCAGGGGTCCATTTAAGGTGAAGTCTGTACACAGGAGATTTGTCACTTTATTTAACGGTGAAAGTTGGAACTTGAGGCGTGTGGCACTGTATAAGAAAGCCGAGCAAGAACCGGTGAGGTCCAGTGAGCACAGGGCAAGTGGCCCCAATGAGTTTCGTACTAGTAGAACCCAGAGAGTGAGAAGACCCCCAGCCCATTTGCGCGACTTTGTTTGCAAGTAAGGTCTTCTTCTGTAACGAAGGGCATAGCCTTATTATGTTTTTTTTTATGTTTCTCCATGGGAAGGGAAGAGGATATGTTGTATTCTCTGCACTTGTGTTTCTCTGTATCCCTTTAAGTCATGCATTCCATTTTCCCTGATGTCATTTTCCCCTATGTTCTGTCTTGTCAGTTAGCTCCTGCTTTCTGATGGGAACACCAGCTTTTCTCTATGGTGCTTAATAAACAAGTGTTAAGCCTTTCATCTGTCTACTAACTTCATTTACAACATATTGTAATCATGAACAGTCAAGATTATGATAATAGGATGCTTAAACTACTGAATAACACCAACCACTACAAAAAATCTAATAGAGAGGAATGGCAAACGTTAAAGAAGGAAATTGAAAGAATGCTGAGACTGGCCAGAGAGGATGAAATCATATGCGAGGAAGAACTCGCATTTTTGCTTAACAAAGATCCATTAATACCGGCACTGTATGGCCTCCCAAAGGTTCACAAAGATGTCTGTGACCCCCCATGAGACCTATAGTTTCATGTATAGGATCACTAACAGAGCCATTGAGTAAGTATGTGGAGGTGTTCTTACAACCCCTCGTGCAACAACAAAGATCCTATGTGAAGGACACTACTTCCATGATCAAAAGAATTGAAAACCTAGGTTTCAATCCAGAGTCACAAATATTAGTGACTCTGGATATTGAAGCATTATACACGAACATTCCTCAAAATAACACCATTGAAATCATGGAAGAGATCCTAGGCGAAAACCAACAGGATTTAACCAGCCATCAGATCTTTATAATTGATTGCATAACCATAATTCTAAAAAACAATATTTTTCTATACAAGGACAACCTTTTCAGGCAGGTTAAGGGGACCAGCATGGGGGCCACCTGTGCCCCTAGTCTGGCATGTTTGTATGTATCTAAATTCGAGGAGAAACATGTCTACAATATAGCTGCCCCATTTTATGAAAACATCTCGGAATGGGGTCGCTATATTGATGATATTTTCTTCATATGGACAGGAGAGATTGAGGACCTTAATGAATTCCTAACATGGTTAAATCTAGGAGATGAGAACCTGACATTCACATCTCATATCAGTAGGAGCCAGGTAGAATTTCTGGACATCATTATAAAACATCAAGAAGGACAGTTAGTGGTCGAATTATACACAAAACAGACTGATAGAAACAGTATGTTACACTACGGGAGCAACCATCCAGCGTCCCAGAAAAATAATATCCCCTTCGGTCAGTTTCTCCGCTTAAGGAGAAATTGTACCTCAATGGCGGACTATGAAACTCACGCCACAAATTTAAAAGAAAAATTCCTTGAAAGAGGGTATCCAAGGAGAATGATCAGACATGCTTTTAAACGAGCTAAATACTTCAACAGAGAAAATCTTTTTAGCCCCAAACAGAAAAATCAGGACTCAACACAGCCAATCATATTTGTGACGAATTTTTCACAAGTAAGCTACAAAGTAAAAAATATAATTAATAGGAATTGGCATCTCATTGAGGATAAAGCTCAGGTCCCCATCCCCAAACCTATGTTCTCGTACCGGAGGAATAGAACAATTAGAAATTCTTTGGTACATACTTATAAAGAGAACCCGAAGAGCCAACAAACTACTATCAATAACAACCCTTTACCCACGGGAACCCATCCTTGCATGGGATGTGTAAATTGTACTAACATCCTTAAAGGCAGCCAAATTACTGTAAATGGAAAAACAATATATATAAAAAATTTCATCAATTGTAGAACAAAGAATGTTATCTATTTAATTCAGTGTCCCTGTAGCAAACCATACATAGGAGAAACCTCTAGGGAACTCAGACTACGTCTGAATGAACACCGGTCAGCACTGAGGACAAACAAAATAGGAGCACCCCTCACTGAACATTGGAGAACAGCCAACCACAAAATTGAAGATCTAAGATGGTGTGGTTTGGAGAAGATATCTGACAATACTAGAGGGGGGAACATTAATAACAAAAGGAAAAGGAGGGAACAATTTTACATGTCTACCCTCAACAGCGTAAGATGTGGCCTAAATTCAAGGGAAGATTGGGAGAAAATAATCCATTAGACACGGGCCTTTAGGAGACCTTAAACATAGCAGAATAGATGCACCCAAGATCTGAGTAAAACTTGGGATACCTGGATAACTACCTATCCTGAATCAGGGAGCTTAGACTCACTTGTCCCGAATTAGGTAAGCAAATAATAATAGGGAGAATGAGTATAATGAACTTATTTTGAAAATAAATTGCCTTATAGCTGCAAGGGAGAAACACAAACACGGGACCAAAAAAAGATTCAAATAAGGCAGCACACTCCTAAGAAATAGAGTACGTAGCAAATGCATCAGCAATGATGATGGCTGGGGAATGCGAGAAACGGTAGCCATGACAACTGAGTGTCACTGTACAAGTGAGCCGGGATGTATCTAAAAATCGAGCTTTTCTTAATTTATATATATAGAAAGAAAACAGACCAGCAGATGTAGAAACGTGCGTGGAGACACTTAAGCACAACCTCGTTCCAAAACGAGACTCGGAACACGAGGAAACTAACGCGGTATATAATCGAAACAAAAAGCACTCGGTTGCTACGGCAACCTCTCGCGCTATTCCCCTAGCCAATAACATAAAATGCCGAGTAAAGGAGCAAAAGCGTTCGGTTTCTATGGAAACCGTGCGCCCATTGGTCCGCTGAAAACCAATCGGAAGAAAGGTATCAGCAACCAATGACGAACCGGGTAATATAAAAGTACCGGTGAAGACGCAATCACTCGGTACTTGTGACGGCTCGTAGCGCATCAGCTGGAGAGCGTGGAACAGACTGCCAGGACATCAGGAGCAGGGAGGCCGAATTCGAAAATAAAGGTAATGAAACCTGGAGGTAGAAAGAAGTGGGGGATATAGGGCTACTCTAAGCGCCCTGGAGCAAAGTAAATGGGAATTGTCTATAGATTTATTCTAAATAACCCACAGACTAAAGTCAGGTTAATACCTTGTTGAGCTTTTGAAACTTCCCTTTCTTTTAAACATAAAGCAACACAGTGCATATAAATAAAGCACTTTGGAATTAGAATTAAATAGAATTCAGATAAGACATCATGTGTAACGTCATCCTCTCTACATTTTATATCATTAATTGTAGAACGGACTTCTAACTCACAAAGGAAGGACTGGAAAGCATTATATCCAAGAAATTGCGCCAGTCATCTAATATTGAATGGTGAGTAAATCCCCCTCAGTTGTAATATTCTCTAAAACTTTATCGATATCCTCAATAGAGTAAAGCTCAAATGTACTAATATAGAACGATTAAAAACTCCTTAGGGTCATTGATGAAACCCAAGGTTATGATTACGGTGGCTCCTCCTGGTGGTCCAATACCAAGCTAATTCACCTTGAAAACCAGGTATTTTAATTTATGATAAATAAGTAAATGGAAGTGTATATTGTGATGGGTTAAACACAATCTTCTGCACTAAGAACTTAACCCTTAGTGGTGGGATGTATGAAAGAAGAAAAAAACATCGGTCTTATTCATTTATTTCAAATAGTGACATCAAAACTGGCAAATTAACACCAAGAAGAAAAAGCCAAGTTATTTGAAGGCACCTGGGTACAGAACTGAAGTAGACTGTGTCCAGTGGGACAAATTTGCCCTATCTTAATTCAAGGTATGCAAAAATATGAAATCCATCCATAGTGAATATGTGTATAGAATTTGAGGCCCTAAAGAGGCTTCTAGAGCATTGGACTATATAGTCCAAGGGAAAGGTAAACACCATTAGTTATGTCCAAGAGTAGGAGTGTGTACAGATAATGCTTGACATGTTCCCAGAAATGGGGGGATTGCAGATTGAAAAGATGGGAAAAAGTACCATGGAGACAACAGAACTCTGCATCAGAGTTATAGGCCTTGTTTTTTTAAAAAATGTTTAGACAAAAAATAAAGAATAATGAAGTGTACTGCAGTTACCATGTACTGTGATCATGTATAGTGTTGATTCACTAAATATTTGCACCACTAAAAGAAAAGTAACCCTGTTTTTTTTTTTTTTAAATTCTTTTTTTTAACCTGTTTAGAATCAGTCCTGAAGAAGGTAGTCATACAGAATACCGAAACGCCGCGTCGACTTGTGATTCTTTGTTTTAAAATGTTTTTATGAAATGTATAATTATGTTTTTTTATGAATTAGTGTATTGTATTATGATTAACTGTATTTCCAAATGTAATAAATGTATAACAGAGGTTTACTAAATTCATGGTGTGGAAAATATCTTTTTAAGACTACTCTAAATTGTTTTACTTGTGTTCATTCTTTCTTATGTTTGGATTAAATATATACTTTTAGACATCCTAATTACTTAAAAATTGGTAACTGCAGGAATATTGACAAGTTACTCCAGAGATCTTGCCTTCCCATTCAAGTATGTGTTTAGAGATTATGTTTAAAATCTTGTAACTTTACCTTTCCCGCCGAAATACCGGCATGCTGGTTCTAGGATAAAAAACTCAACCTATGTGTGTCTTTGTCAAGGGGACGCCTTAGTTCGTTGTTGCATTTATATAACACATTGCACAGATATTCAACCCAGCAGTGATATACCCTATAGAACGGTATCAACATGCTCACAATCGCACTGTCCATCAGGGCACACCATGCACTATAATACAATGGAATTCTTAAGCAATGAACTTCTACTGTAGATTCAATACATTCGAAATTCACCATTAATTGACTACTGTAGTTCACAGAGGCAGTCTACACTTCTGCGGGGTAATGGCAATGTCTCCCATCCTAAAAGATGTGCAAGCAATTTGGCACATCTCTCCACTAACGTTCATCCATCAAATACAAAAGATATTTACCCACAACTCACTGAAGCTGACACGTTCCCTTAACAAAGGAACATATTCATTTACAATACTGAAAGGACATCTTCAAGGGCAAATTCTGTCTTCTGTCTGGTGTGTAAACCTCAGAACAGTTTGGAAAGTCTCCCCAGACTGCTGAAATTGTTGCACAGCCATAATAATCCCAAAAGGAGATTGCTCTACACGGCTGACTAGTAATTTGCAAGCTTGATCCATTATCTCATGTTTGAAAAAACTTGGCTTGACAAGCTTCGTCACCTTGGTACTCAACTAAGCTCAGAATAATTAAAATCAAGTGCAGACGCCAGGACCGAATATGGAGGACTGACTACAGTTTGGAACATAGGAATGGCTATAAAGCAGTACCTTTTTAAACAGGAGTGCGAAGACCACCCACCATTTGATTTTCACTTACCTACATTTGGCCTACAGCACCCAGAGAATAAAATGTCGTTTGAATCCATAGCTTCTCTAACGGTCAACAGAGCAACTACAAGAGCATATTCAACTGAACAAGCTTCTGAAATTTATGGTTTAATTCACAAAGTTATCAATTTACAAGCACACAGTAAATCTATAAGTCATCAATTGAAACAACTTTAATTCAGTGCAAGACAAGAATTGAACCAGAGGCTCCAAGCATCGACAGTATTTCAATTCCATAAGGTCAAAAGGATCCCACGGGGTCTGAGATTATCCATTAAGCCAATGCTATATCATTTACAACACAACCCACAATTTATGGAAAAATGGTATCAGATTCTCAATAAGTGTTCTCTAGATTTAATCCTACTTATTATAGAAGAACTTGCTAAAACGATTGAGGAACTCAACATTGAGATATCAAGCATCCGCATGGATTTGTCAAGTAGAATGCCGGAAGACGAGTGGAAAAAATACTTAGAAGACCTGAATTTAAAACTTGAAGAATATGGCAAGGAACTCCAGGAGACTAAACTTCGCAAATTTAAATGTGATACAATAGATTATAAACTGAATGAGGCATACACCTGGGTAGAGGTGTATGCCCAAAGACGGTTTACAAGACGACCAAACACATTATCAGAGGAGAGCATAACCACAGAATAAGATACAGATTTATCTAGAGTCCCGATAAAATTGTTACAACCAGTTACAATGGAGAAAACAACTGAAAAACCGGGCTCTTCAGGTCAACAAGTGTCTTTTTTGTCCCCAGTCTAGGACTTAGAACATCCACCAGATAAAATCCCACAAAGAGAAAACAAAAAACAAGGAGAGGACAAAGAAAAGGAAAAAGAGAAAAGCAAGAAAGGGTTGAGGAGCCAAGGGAAACCCTCATATTCAATAGGGCATTTTCCATTGTTGCCCCCAGACTATGGAATTCGCTTCCCCAAGAGATTAAGACTCAACCTTCTCTGTCCCTTTTTAAAAAAGCGCTGAAAACCTGGTGTTTTATCAAGGCCTACCCACATTAAGAGTATACTTTAATAGCTGGTATCTTTTGGTTAGGCTACAAAACACAAGAGGGTCAAGGGGGAATATTTACCGACCTGACTGCTCGCGCCCCTACTGCAAAGATACAAAACACACAATTGAGCAGACCAGGTCTGGGGGTGGTGTGTAGCTAAACCGGTGAAAGTGAAACCACTGGGTGCATGTGTGACCGTATGCTGTTGAGTAACAAAGGCCAGAACAATTCCCCTCAGCCCACCCTCGTGGCGGAATATCATCATGCGGGGATTGTTGATCACTATATATCCAAACCGACTTCATCATGCCGGGAGTAGATATCGGTGCTCAGGCCATAATGTTCCTCAAAAGAGAAATGTGAGTAAAGTGCAGTGCTTGAGTGATCGTGGTAAGTAAAATTAGCTACCCAGACTCCAGAGATATTTAAACTGAAATCTCGGTGCCAAAAGTTAAAAAGCGCCTAGTAGTTATACATTCGGACTACCTTACTGCGCTGTGCATAGCGGTCGACATGTTTCAGCCTTGAGGGAAGTTATCCCGGCTTTCTTCAGGACCTCAAAAAATGATAGCTACTGCAAACAAAAAATACTATGGGAAGTGAGGAACAACATAAGATGTACTATGGAGAAGTTACATAGCTACCAGGAACTTTGTGCTCCGAATGTCTGTTGTAGGAAGAGGGACATGTCTTCTTCCCAGCTTTATGTGGGTGAAGACCTCACCTCACCCGGCAACCGCTCAGGAGAATGAGGCCCCGCTCTGTCCGTCGGTGCCCCGGTTTTTTAGCCTAGCGGGAGTGGACCTCCACTTCCGCTTGGCTAAAAAACCGGCATGATGAAGTCGGTTTGGATATATAGTGATCAACAATATGCACCCAGTGGTTTCACTTTCACCGGTTTAGCTACACACCACCCCCAGACCTGGTCTGCTCAATTGTGTGTTTTGTATCTTTTGGTTAGGCGCCTTGACGCCCATTGGGCTTAGTTGCGCTATAGAAATCTACGTTCATTCATTCATTCATCTTACAACTTGACATCCAAGGAGGAGGAGATTTTGAATAAAGCTATCACTTTTGTACCGACATATGCAGGCTCCAGTTTTGAGAGCGATATTTATTTCTACAAATTCATGAGGACATTGAGACTAAGGAACTTCTTTGAAAACGTGGTTCCGTCGCAAGACATTCAAAGACCACAGTGTGAATTATTCAGACCCAAAAGAACAATTGAAGCCCCTATATCCCATAAAATATTCGATTTGTTTGAGTCACTCGTGTTGAAATATTTAAAAAAATTGAACTACAAGAAGTGCACGATGCCTTATAACATGAGTAGAACTGAAAAAAGCATTTTGACACAATTGGCGAACAGACAAGAACTTACGTTTCAGAAAGGGGATGAGGGCGGAGCACTTGTCCTTATGCACTCAGAATTCTATCATTCTAAAGTCAATCTACATGTGGAAGATACCAACACCTACATGCCATTGGAGCAAGATCCTACAATAGAGATATTGAGACTTTTGCAACAACTTGTCAATAAAGCTTTGGATATGGGATGGAGCTCAGAGAACATGGCTAAATTCCTTATAACTAAGTCTCCACGCAGACCAAAACTTTACATGTTACCTAAAGTTCACAAAAGCCTGGAAGACCCCCCGTTCTGATCTATTGTGTCTGGATGTGGATCACTTTTTGAACCAGCTGGAAAAATAATAGATCACTTTCTACAACCATTGATTCAAGCATGGCACACATACATTCAGGACACAGCAGATTTCATTCTTAAACTGGAGTGAATCACTCTATCAACAGAGAAAGAATACTTATTGTGTACTATTGATGTTGTATCTTTGTATACATCTATTGCTCACTCTGAAGGATTGGAAGCGCAAGAATGGTTACTATTGCAACATCCTGAAACTGACATAAATCCGATCTTCTCATTTGAACTTACTCACTTCTGTCTTCATCAAAGTTACTTTGAATGGTCAAATAAATTCTTTGTCCAATTGAATGGAACATCGATGGGTTTTGCAGGAGCCCCTGCCTTCGCCAATACGTTTATGGCGAAGTATGAGGAAGAGCATATTTTCCAAAACGGAGATTGGACCGAAGATTTACAGTTTTTCTGCAGATACATAGACAATATTTTTATTATCTGGTCGGGTACAGAAACTAAACTTATCCAAAACATTAACAGTTTAAACAACAAGAACCCAAGGATACAGTTCACCTATTCACTGGACAGAAATAAAATAGCATTCTTGGATGTTTGGGTTGAAATCAACAATCACCAACTGACCATAAGTCTGTTCCAAAAGTCAACAGATAAAAACAGCCTTCTGCATTATCGAAGTTTTCACCCGCAAAGACTTTTAAACAATTTACCTGATTCTCAATTTTTGAGAATTAAATGCATAGTCTCAAAAGAAGAAGACTGCTTAGCAAACATTTTTGAATTCAAAGAAAAATATGAAAGACGTGGGTTCCCAACCAAATTACTTGAGGAATCAGCATCACTGGCATTAAAACAAAATCTACATACCCTTTTAATGAAAAAGGTCAAAGCAGAAACCACATACCCTTTTAATGAAAAAGGTCAAAGCAGAAACCAGAAGGAGCGTTTTTGTTTCAAAATTAAATTTTCAATTAACTCCCAAAAATTGAGAAGTATCATCAACAAAAAATGGGAACTTCTCCAATCAGAGCCAGATTTCCAGAATATCTATTTAGAGCGACCGCTGTTTGCTTACACAAGCACAAAGAACCAAAAAGAACTGTTAAACAGTGGAAAATCATTGAAAAAATGTGAAACAGATGGAATGCGACGATGCACTAATTGTGTGCACTGTAATAATGTTATTCAGGGTAACAATATTTCTCATCCGCATACTGCTGAAAAGATCAAATTACGCTATAAAGGAGATTGCAACACAAGCAATGTCATCTACGTAGTGAAGTGTCCATGTGGACTACTTTATGTGGACAAAACGGAAAGAAAAATTAAAACTCGAATCACTGAACATAAGAGTAGAATCTGAAACAAAGTGACTACCTCTTCATTCGCTACACATTGGTCAGACAAACACCACAAAATAGCACAGTTGAGATTCCAAATTATAGAGACAGTTTTAGTTAAAGCTGGACTTGACACTAATAAAAGATGACTTCAAAGGGAGACCTTTTGGATTAAGCGCTTGGGTACAATGACCCCAGTGGGCCTTAATGATTATATAGAAATGAGTTGCTTTCTGTGAATCAATGAACTCTATATTTATGCTTGCACATGCATATTGGTACCAGCTAACATGATACAAGTGTCTGTAGGTAAAATACACATGCACAGTGGTTTTATCATTTATACATTTTTTATTTTTTATTTCTTCTGTATACCACATTTCTACTATGAATCTTGATGTAGTTTGTCATCGTCTGGTTGATCCATTTACCTTTATTAGTATGAATGTTTAAATGGAATTGTTTTGGTATTACGCTTAAAGCACTGAATTGGATATGATTTTGTCACTATTTTGCATCTTTCAAGCGGATGCTGATATTTTGTTTTAGTGTCACTTAATGGATGTCGATTCTATGCGTCACTTTATTTGCCTGATAGGATTATATTTCTTTTCATTAAGTTTTGTGTTAGGATTGTTAAGGAACTTACTGAGTTATTGCTGTCTTATTTTTTGCAGTCTGGCATTACCTGACAATTTGTTATATTGAGTCACAGCTTATCTCGATAAAGTTTCGCCCGTGTTAAATACAAGGAACTTTCGGCGATGAATGGTTACCATGACCACCGCGTAGAGATGCGACTTGAAGAAATGGGAAGAAACCAATAGCATGATGTCGCGGTTTATCTTTATAAAGTTTTGCTCGTGTTGGAAATTATGAACTTTCGGCGTTGAGAGGTTACCAGGACCACCGCGCAGTGACATGATTTGAGGAAGTGGGAAGGAACCAATAACATGACGTTGCTTATAAGTACAGTTTCGTCATTATGACAAGCACGTTATTTTGTCACATGACCGTGAGATCAGCGAAGAGGCAGGCGTTCATGGTGGCGTACTGAGGACTAGACGCGGAAGCTAGTATCCACGATCTACCTTATGTGAGGGCTGCGGTTGGTTGAGAGTCACGCGATATGATTTATTGTACTAATTTATAGACTTTGTGTCTGAACTTTGGATTCTTTGCTCTTCTGGTGGCACCATATCGAATTAAAGCATTTTTAAGCAACGGGTTGAGATTTCTATGTGAGAGCTTGTCTCTATTGTTTACGGTACGTGAGGGCATTTATTTTTACCAATAGTAAAAATAGAGGACTGAGTCAATTGTATTATGCTTTTGTAGCCTGTGTTTCGGTTTTGTACCCTTAGGTGGTGCAACATCGGAATAAATCTTCGCAGTAAGTGTAATCATTTTTTCGTAAAATCGACGTCTTCTCACAAGTATTGGATATGGTTGGCAACATGAGATTACTTTTATCATGCAGAACAGTGGTAAACTAAATTATTGGTTTACTCCTGAATTTTAACACCCGGAGGGTGTCTTTGACCGACAGTTTAGAGTAAGTCGAATTTTATGGAAGTTTCTTTCATGGTGTTTGCACAGGTGATGGTCCTTTTACACGTTTTTTTCACACTCATGAATAGACACTATTTCTAGTTTTTAGCAAGCACACATTGCCACATATTGAAGTGGTGACCCTGTATTTAGCTGCGTTAAGTTGTTGAATTGTAAAATAGAGCTTGTATATCTACTAATGTGTTGAATTACTGATTGATTTCCATTCTTTTTTTCATTCACAGTGTTTACCCTGACGAAGGGACAATGACATGTCCCGAAATGCATTGGGCTATTAACATTTGCATTGTTTAAATAAGAAAACTGTTTTATTACCATGTTTGATTGAATATTATGCTTGTAAATCTTTTTTGTATACATCAAGGAAATGATGTTTCTCCAATTGAGTATTGAATAAGAAAAATTCATTACCAAAATAATAAAAGAATACTGAATGTTAATCGTGATTAAGGTTCATGTTTAAATCATAATTGACAGATTGTAAATCATTTATAGTAGTGCGTGCCCAGGTCTAGCAGGTAGTACAGCAAGCTAACCACCACTTTCAGTTCACTTTTAGTGTGATTAGGTACACATCTCCGGACACAGCACACTGATCAAACTATTGAGCTAAACCAGGAAAAAACGTTTTACACAGGAGTGCGTGGACCACCCACCATTTAAAATTGTTGCACAGCCATAATAATCCCAAAAGGAGATTGCTCTACACGGCTGACTAGTAACTTGCAAGCATGCTCCATTATCTCATGTTTGAAAAAACTTGGCTTGACAAGCTTCGTCACCTTGGTACTCAACTAAGCTCAGAATAATTAAAATCAAGTGCAGACGCCAGGACCGAATATGGAGGACTGACTACAGTTTGGAACATAGGAATGGCTATAAAGCAGTACTAAAGGAATACAAGTCGGCAATAAAAACTGTCAAAACTTAATTTTACACAACTAAAATTCAGGAGTCCACTAACTCAACTAAGGAACTGTTTAAAACTATCCCCCCCTTATCCAAGTGCCCGCGGGAAACAAGGTTACACCTGACCAACACTTTGTAGATGGCATGGCCAGTTTTATTCTAAACAAAATGCAATCAGTGTATAACGAACTTCTGACATTAGACTCAAATCCAGAGAGCGACAGTAGAGCAGGCCAAGAAAAAACTGCTCCGCAGTGCAGCCTATCAAGGTTCTCCACGTTAGGGAAATTGGAGGTGGTGGATCTGTTGGTGCAAACCAAATCTGGGTCTCCTCTTGACCCATGTACCCCTCATATATTACATCTTGTGCCTGAGGAGATTAGTGCCGCCTTGACCCCAATACTAAATAAAATTAGGAGCTCTGGGGTCTTTCCTACATGCTGGGAAAAGGTCTGTATTAGGCCTATCTTAAAGAAACCCACACTCGACCCACTCGATACTAAAAATTACCAGCCAATATTCTGTCTCCCTTTTCCATCAAAGATACCAGAGAAAGCACTAAATAGGGAGCTGACAGACCTCCTGGATCAGAATAAAATCCTTGATTCCACACAACATGGCTTTAGAGCTCAGTATTCGACGAAATCCGCTTTGATAATGACCACAGAAGAGATCAGAAAGACGATGGATGAAGGGCCATCCTTATACTACTTGACCTAACTGCAGCTTTCGACACTGTTTTTTTTTTGTAAATCTTTTTATTATTTTAAGACAAAAAAAAGAAATAGACATATCGGGTGCCATACATTCCGTTACAATAACGAGGTGAACAGGCAGAAAATAGGATATATACAAGCAAATGCAAAAACAGTTGAGACGCCTACGCTTACGTGTGGGAAGCAGGATATGTAATAGTACAATATACGATCCACGTTAAGCGCCAGTCCTCGGAGCTTATCTACCCAGAACAGTCAGAATAATAACTGAAGCATGATCACCAGATATTAGCAAACGATCGGAGTCAGGATATTGCACCAACTATACTTATAAGTAAAAGTGAAGAGAGAGTGAAGAAAAAGAAACCATAAAACAAGAACCAAAGACAAAATAAAAAAACCTCCCCCCACCCTGCACCCCTGCCTATGGCTATTGCCTAACCCCAACTAGCAGTGTGCCTGTCGCCCCAACTAACTAAGTTCTAAAAGAAGAAAGAGAAAGTGGAGGAGGGCATATTCATACATGCCCCCGGTCCCCCCCCTCCTGCCAGAACCAAGAATCCCCAAACTAAGGTCGAGAAGTCTATTAAGCCGCATATACGTATCGCAACAGGGGAAACTTTAAACACCGCCCAACCTCCCAAACACATCATGATAGCAAACCCCTTGTCCAGCAAGACTCGATGCTAAACCCAGCCCCTCAGTCTCATCCTTGACCCGTCCGATCAGACGTGCGAGCCCCTTCCGGACAAACTGTCGCCTCCGCGGAATAGTCAGAACCTGAGAAAGATGTATCACAGTTCAAATCAAGATGTAGCAGAGAGGTGAAAGCGCTGAGAACACCATCAAGTCCAGAAACTCTCCTCGCCATTATGTACTCCCAGCTTCGTTTCGTCCATCATCTTAGTGGTGCCGATATATGGGAGAGAGACCCGGTTTCCAGCCAACAATAGTTCCCATCAAAAGACTCCGGAAAGGGAGCACCTAGCAATTCTTCCTTAAACGGCAACAATCGTAGGCCAGACAATCCATTCACAGCATCGTGCACGCTTACATCAACCAAAATATTGGTCTGAAACTCCGACAGCTCCCACAGTTCGGGGTCTGCTTCTTCCAACGACTTGGCCATCTTGGGGGTCCCGAGTGGTTTTATTGTTTGTAGTGGAGCAGGGTCCGGTCCACTCCACCCGATTTCAGACAAACGCTCCATCATTTTGTGAATGCGGGCTTCAACACGATCATGAAGTGACCCAATAGCTGCCAGAACAGTTCGTACTGACAGGTCACTCTCAGTCTGCTCCACCACTTCCCGGTCGGTCTCTGTAGGAAGGTACATCCTGACTATGGTTGCCCCCAACTTTTTGCCCTGTGTTTTAGCTGGTTTTGGACATAGTCGACCTGGGACCCTGCCAATCAGGACCCCAGGCCTACTGCTCTCTCTTTAAAATGGATTCCATGTACCCTAGGTACATTTCCAATTGGTACTGGGCCACCCTATCAGACCCTGTAACTCAGGGCATGGGTGTACCCAGGGCTGCCAGGGGCTGCAGCATGTATTATGCCACCCCTGGCTGGCCTCTTAAATTTGACACAACTGGCTGCATGACAGCTGGGGCAAAGTTGTGTAATCACCCTTTGCTGTAGGTGTAGTATACCTATACCTAACCCTAAAATGGACACACAGATTCCTATCAGTCACTCCTATGGCAGGCCTTGACAATCCTGAAGGCAGAGTGCTTGGAATCGTGTGAGATGGTGCTCTGGCATGAGCTGAGCCTGTCTGCAGCTTGCGGAATCAAGTCCTAATAGCTGTTCCATGATATCGCATACCATATACTATTAAGTGCATTATAATCCTCGCGGTTAAATGCTATCTTTGGTATTGCTTTATCAAAACATGTCGAGTAAGGTGTCATACGAATTGGAATACTAACCCCTCGCCAATTCTGGCGACGGGGTTAGCATTCCACCCTTCTAGAGGGACACGACATGTATGTAACTGTGAACCCCGGTTAAAGTTAACTGAAGCCTCAGCTCCACAAAATGGATGCTGCCACCACAGACACGAGTCTGACCCCCTGCAGCTGGGAGTCCTTCCAGCGAGGGGAGCCTGGACAAAGGGTTTCCTGTCAGGGGCGGTGCTAGCACCGTCCCAGACAGGGTTTTGTGTATCCTGGGTAGGCAGGGCTTTACAGGAAGGTGACTGCTGAGTGGCACCCCGGTGCTCACTACGCATAGGCCGGTCTGAACCAGTTCCAGGGGCACACCAGCCCCTGGCCTGGGGAAGTCCAGCATGGCTGAGGGGTGTAACCACCCCCCACCTAGTCCCACCCATAGGCAGGACCTAGTCACCGGGTCAGCCCCCTTTTTTAGTATAAAGATGGGAGCGGGCCCCCTGTTAAAATTAGATCATCTTTGGAATCAAGATACCACTTTCTTCGAAAGGACTTCACGATTTCTTCTTCAAGATTCTCCCTTGTGGCTAAGGAGTAGTCACCCTGCATCCGCAGGCACCATCCTAAAGAACACTGCGGTCTGCTGCAAGTCCTTCATCACGAATCCGACGACCCAGCTCGACGAGACCCGGCTTCCCTGGCACCTCTGACCTCTACTCACCTCTACAGCCCAGCTGAGCACCGTGAGTGCGACGAGACCTCAAGGGACCGACGATCGCCAAGACTGCACGACATCTTTACTGCAAGCCCACCGTGTCCTCCACTGGTGAGTGCTTTGGGGTCCGAGAAGCCCCGACCCTGCGCAGCTCCAGCACCCAAGATCAGCCCCCCTGCATCTCCACGATCTGCGTGGGGCCCTTCTGCTGTTTGCTGTGCACCGCGTTGTTTGGCTACTAGCCGGCTGGCTTGTGGCCCTCTGAACGACGCCCAACGACTTCACGACTGCTGGTCTGGTTGCTCCAGGCTGGCCTTTGCTTCCTTCTTCAAGAGAGGCACCCCGGACCCTCCTGGTCCACTCCAGACGCCATTTTAGGTCCACCGCGTGGGCTTGAATTTGCCAAGGCTTTGTTGCCCAATCCTGGGTCCAGCGACGCCGACAGCTTCCATCTTCGTGGGACAGCTCGATCCTCCATCCTGGTCGCCGACAACGCCTCCTGGTCTTCGAGTCAAGCGTCACCCACTCACCTTGTCGAGGTGGCTACCATCCGGTGCCCTCCTGGTGCCCACTGACTACTGGCTAGTAGTCTCGAACTTGGTCCCCTCTGCTTTCAGGTGTCATCTATCTTCAAGATCCAGGCTTGGATCCGACTGAACTTTCTTCACTGGTCACCGGCCAGCATCTTTTCTTCCGGCTCCTGGTCCGTCTACGAGGATTCCCGACGTCTTTTCAGACCTATGCAGCTGCAGCCCCTGGGCTAGGTAACTTCGGCATTTCGGTGCCCCAGCATAGCCTCACTATCCAAGGGTCAGAATCTACTTTCGTTTTCTCCCTACCAGGTCGGGTTCGCCCGAGAACACTAACTTTCTAATTCCTAGCTACCATAGACTTTTGTCCCGCATCTCGCGTGAGAGTGCACACACTGCACCCGAGTCCCCTAGGCCTCCTAGACATAATCTAACGATTCCCTAGTCAAGTCCTAGCGATTCCAAAAGCTATTAGTACTGTACTTACCTGCTAGGAATTTCGCATTCCACTTTCAGAGTATATGGTTTTCCGTGCCCCTCGGGCATTTGTATATACTGTGCTAACTTAAGTATTTTTGTAAGAGTTTTGGTTTGTGCTTAGTACCCTGTCCTCATAAAGAGTACAGGGCTGTTGTGATCTTTAAATAAATAACTGTTTATTTTCATAACACTTGTGTGGTGTCCTTTCACTTGGTATTCAAGGGGTATATGTGTGGTAAACAGCTGGCTTAACGCGCCCTCTCGAGTCTTTAGCCTTAGACTGCTCGTATCCACGCTACTAGGATAGCTGGTCTATAAGGTTGACTTACAACCAATCATCAATAAGGGTTGCTGGACTGATACATAGTGTTCACTAGAATAGTGAGCACTGCATATCAGGCCACCTTCTCACATTGGTGAGCAGCGGTTGGGATTTGAGCTTGCTGTTGTTTTACCACACGTATCCTAAGAATATCTTGCTGAAAGATCACATAAGTACTGTTAGGTACATATAACTAAAGCTTAGAATACTCTGAGTTCTACTGAACCAGCTGTTGTAGCTCCTCAAGGCTTAGCACACCTTGGCTACAACTCTAGCAAGGGACCAGTAGGTAACACATAGTGTAGGTAGGTGCATCACTTACACCACACTAGAAGCAGTATGTCGGTCACAGGAGGAAACACTGAGTCTCCCCTTGTGTCAGTTGACCCTCCACAGGTCATCCCTTCAAAATATACTGCTCTTAGCTTCCATGAGATGAGACAAGTGTGTACTCTCAGGAAACTAAAACAGGGGTCTAACCCCACCACTTCATTTCTGATTGGTCTCTTAGAGGCTTATGATGCCAGTAGGGCTGGTAACCCAGACCCTTCTCATCCAGATGGAAGTTTGCCCTCCTTACAGGGTCCCTTTGATATCCATCCCCTCCTTGAGGCAGATGTTGCTGAGGATGAGGATGAGTTGTCTGGGGATGAGGCAGATAAGGGACAGCTAGAAGTCAGTAGACTAAGCAGGTCCAACTTAAGCAGACATGAGCTTGGTACTGGGGGACTCCTGGGCCCACTCTCAGGTCAGCTTAACATTGGGAATGGACGAGTTAGGTCTCTATCAAGAGGCTCTAGCAGATCCTTTCGAACCAATGGCTCTCTCAACTCTTCTCACAGAGGAATGTCTTCCCCTAAGAGGAGAGTGTATGAAGCTGAAGAAAGGGCAGTCAAACTGAGGATTGAAAGGGAAGAACTTGCCCTGGCCAAAGAGAGACTTGCCCTTGCTAGAGAGCAAGAATTATGTGGGCTAGTTCCCACTGGTGGCAGCAATAAACCTAGCAATAGGGAAAGGAGTTTTGATACAAAGCACCTGAATAAGATAGTGCCCCCCTTTAAAGAAGGGGATGACATCCACAAATGGATTACTGCTTTGGAGAGAGCCTGCACTGTGCAGGGTGTTCCCCAAAGTAAGTGGGCAGCTATCTTGTGGCTCTCCTTTGATGGTAAAGGTAGAGATAAGCTCCTCACCACAAGGGTGGAGGATGCTAACAATTACCAAGTCTTGAAGAATGTACTGGTTGATGGGTTTGGTTTAACCACTGAACAATACAGGATGCTGTTCAGAGACACCCAGAAAACTCAGTCTCAAGATTGGACTGACTTTGTTGATTGTGCCACTAAGGCTTTTGAAGGCTGGCTACTGGGTAGTAAGGTTACTGATTTTAAAGGATTGTATAATCTAATTATGAGGGAGCAAATCTTAAATAATTGTCAGAACCAGCTATTACATCAGCACCTGGTAGACTCTGAGTTGACCTCTCCACAGGAATTGGGTAAGAGGGCAGACAAATGGGTCAGAACCAGGGTTAGGCCTAAAAACCAGGGTGGTGACCAGAAAAAGGAATCAACCAAGCCTCAAGAGAAGGGTGGGGATAAATCCACAGAGAAGACTTCCCTAGGGCCCCAAAACTCCAACAAGGGTGGTGGGTCCCAGAACACTCCTTCAGAACAGAAGAAACCTTATTGCCATACCTGTAAACAGGTGGGCCATTACAAAAGTGATGCCAGTTGCCCTAAAAATGGTAATAAGGGAAATACACCCCCAGGTAATACTCCTAAACCTCCTGTTACCACTAGTGGTAATCCCCCAGGTGGTGGGAGTGCCCCCAAGAATGTGGTGGGCATTACTTTGGGCAATCAGGAGGACTATGGCCTAGCCAGGTTCCCTGACCACACTCTTGTCTGTGAGACTGGCATGGGGTTTGCCAACTTCACTACTGGACCCCACATTTTGGGAAAGTATAGACAAGAAGTTTTAGTGAATGGTCGGAAAGTTGAGGCATTCAGAGACACAGGGGCCAGCCTCACCATGGTGAGTGACCATCTGGTCCCCTCTGCTCAACTGACCCCTGGTTTTACTTATCAGGTGACAGACATTCATGGAATGAAGAGAAGGCATCCCATGGCAGTAGTCAAGCTCAGCTGGGGTAATGTCACAGGGCCCATGAGAGTGGCAGTGACAGATAACCTACCTGTAGATTGCTTACTGGGGAATGACCTGGAACTCTCAGCATGGGCTGGGGTGGAACAAGAAACTCATTCCAGAATGATAGGCCTATCCAGACAGGTTAGTGGGGCAGTAATAGCTACAGCCCCAGTCCAAGCACCATTCCTCCCTGAAAAGGTTGGAAGGGCAGTGGTAGCCACTGCCCAGGCTCAGACAGACTTTTCAGAACAGGATAGGAGGGCTGTGACAGTCACAGCCCAAACACAGACTGAGTGCCCTCCTGGAAAGGTTGGCAAGGTTGAAATGGTCTCAGCCTCTACTCAGACAGATAGTGAGGTTGTGAAGCCTGAAACAATGGATCACTCCACTCAAACAGAGAGCATTGAGGAGGAAGAAGAGTCTTCCCCCTCCCAGACACTAGGTGAGAGCCAGCCTCCTCAGGGAACTGACTCTACCCCTGTTGAAGGAACTGCCCCAGAGGTAGTCAGGCCTAGCCTGGCAGAGCCCCTGATGGCAGGGGACCCTTCCCAGGTGGGACCCAGTCTGGAGCAGGTAACCTGCACCTCTCTACCCTGCCTCAGTCAGCCCAGGGCTGAAGAGACCAGGGAGGCCAGTGGTGGACCCCAAAGGGCCCCCTGTCCAAAAGAACCACTTAATCAGCAGATTAGGGTCACTGAAGCTGGTAAACCTAGCCAAGTGAAAATAAGTCAGACTCCTGAGGGATCCCCCTTAAAAGTAGTTAGGGAACTCCCACAGCTGGACACTGTTGGGCACAGCCAAACATGGGGCCTAAAAACCCCAGACCTGACCTGTCCCTCCAGTAAGCCAAACAGAGGGACTCAGCCTCCCGCTTTAGGTAGCCAGAGGCTGACCCTGAGAGCTCAGTGTATCTCAGCTAAAGAAAGAAAGGCCCATATGATGGATGGTGATTGGAGGAAGTTGAGCCCAAAGGTAGAGGAGCCTCACTTCAGTACTCCATCCCAGCATCAGCCTTTTGCTTTCCCAAGACACACCAGAGACAGAGATTCCCTATGGTGGAGACCCTCAGATACCCTTAGGGTGAGGGGTTGCCTAGTGGACCATGACACAGGGGGAAACCAAGCCAGAGCTGGTACTTCCTTATATGGCCACTTAGGTAATAGAGGCTTACCTGGACAAGGATAGCCTTATCTCCTTTCGTTTGGGGGGGGGTTGTGTAGGAAGGTACATCCTGACTATGGTTGCCCCCAACTTTTTGCCCTGTGTTTTAGCTGGTTTTGGACATAGTCGACCTGGGACCCTGCCAATCAGGACCCCAGGCCTACTGCTCTCTCTTTAAAATGGATTCCATGTACCCTAGGTACATTTCCAATTGGTACTGGGCCACCCTATCAGACCCTGTAACTCAGGGCATGGGTGTACCCAGGGCTGCCAGGGGCTGCAGCATGTATTATGCCACCCCTGGCTGGCCTCTTAAATTTGACACAACTGGCTGCATGACAGCTGGGGCAAAGTTGTGTAATCACCCTTTGCTGTAGGTGTAGTATACCTATACCTAACCCTAAAATGGACACACAGATTCCTATCAGTCACTCCTATGGCAGGCCTTGACAATCCTGAAGGCAGAGTGCTTGGAATCGTGTGAGATGGTGCTCTGGCATGAGCTGAGCCTGTCTGCAGCTTGCGGAATCAAGTCCTAATAGCTGTTCCATGATATCGCATACCATATACTATTAAGTGCATTATAATCCTCGCGGTTAAATGCTATCTTTGGTATTGCTTTATCAAAACATGTCGAGTAAGGTGTCATACGAATTGGAATACTAACCCCTCGCCAATTCTGGCGACGGGGTTAGCATTCCACCCTTCTAGAGGGACACGACATGTATGTAACTGTGAACCCCGGTTAAAGTTAACTGAAGCCTCAGCTCCACAAAATGGATGCTGCCACCACAGACACGAGTCTGACCCCCTGCAGCTGGGAGTCCTTCCAGCGAGGGGAGCCTGGACAAAGGGTTTCCTGTCAGGGGCGGTGCTAGCACCGTCCCAGACAGGGTTTTGTGTATCCTGGGTAGGCAGGGCTTTACAGGAAGGTGACTGCTGAGTGGCACCCCGGTGCTCACTACGCATAGGCCGGTCTGAACCAGTTCCAGGGGCACACCAGCCCCTGGCCTGGGGAAGTCCAGCATGGCTGAGGGGTGTAACCACCCCCCACCTAGTCCCACCCATAGGCAGGACCTAGTCACCGGGTCAGCCCCCTTTTTTAGTATAAAGATGGGAGCGGGCCCCCTGTTAAAATTAGATCATCTTTGGAATCAAGATACCACTTTCTTCGAAAGGACTTCACGATTTCTTCTTCAAGATTCTCCCTTGTGGCTAAGGAGTAGTCACCCTGCATCCGCAGGCACCATCCTAAAGAACACTGCGGTCTGCTGCAAGTCCTTCATCACGAATCCGACGACCCAGCTCGACGAGACCCGGCTTCCCTGGCACCTCTGACCTCTACTCACCTCTACAGCCCAGCTGAGCACCGTGAGTGCGACGAGACCTCAAGGGACCGACGATCGCCAAGACTGCACGACATCTTTACTGCAAGCCCACCGTGTCCTCCACTGGTGAGTGCTTTGGGGTCCGAGAAGCCCCGACCCTGCGCAGCTCCAGCACCCAAGATCAGCCCCCCTGCATCTCCACGATCTGCGTGGGGCCCTTCTGCTGTTTGCTGTGCACCGCGTTGTTTGGCTACTAGCCGGCTGGCTTGTGGCCCTCTGAACGACGCCCAACGACTTCACGACTGCTGGTCTGGTTGCTCCAGGCTGGCCTTTGCTTCCTTCTTCAAGAGAGGCACCCCGGACCCTCCTGGTCCACTCCAGACGCCATTTTAGGTCCACCGCGTGGGCTTGAATTTGCCAAGGCTTTGTTGCCCAATCCTGGGTCCAGCGACGCCGACAGCTTCCATCTTCGTGGGACAGCTCGATCCTCCATCCTGGTCGCCGACAACGCCTCCTGGTCTTCGAGTCAAGCGTCACCCACTCACCTTGTCGAGGTGGCTACCATCCGGTGCCCTCCTGGTGCCCACTGACTACTGGCTAGTAGTCTCGAACTTGGTCCCCTCTGCTTTCAGGTGTCATCTATCTTCAAGATCCAGGCTTGGATCCGACTGAACTTTCTTCACTGGTCACCGGCCAGCATCTTTTCTTCCGGCTCCTGGTCCGTCTACGAGGATTCCCGACGTCTTTTCAGACCTATGCAGCTGCAGCCCCTGGGCTAGGTAACTTCGGCATTTCGGTGCCCCAGCATAGCCTCACTATCCAAGGGTCAGAATCTACTTTCGTTTTCTCCCTACCAGGTCGGGTTCGCCCGAGAACACTAACTTTCTAATTCCTAGCTACCATAGACTTTTGTCCCGCATCTCGCGTGAGAGTGCACACACTGCACCCGAGTCCCCTAGGCCTCCTAGACATAATCTAACGATTCCCTAGTCAAGTCCTAGCGATTCCAAAAGCTATTAGTACTGTACTTACCTGCTAGGAATTTCGCATTCCACTTTCAGAGTATATGGTTTTCCGTGCCCCTCGGGCATTTGTATATACTGTGCTAACTTAAGTATTTTTGTAAGAGTTTTGGTTTGTGCTTAGTACCCTGTCCTCATAAAGAGTACAGGGCTGTTGTGATCTTTAAATAAATAACTGTTTATTTTCATAACACTTGTGTGGTGTCCTTTCACTTGGTATTCAAGGGGTATATGTGTGGTAAACAGCTGGCTTAACGCGCCCTCTCGAGTCTTTAGCCTTAGACTGCTCGTATCCACGCTACTAGGATAGCTGGTCTATAAGGTTGACTTACAACCAATCATCAATAAGGGTTGCTGGACTGATACATAGTGTTCACTAGAATAGTGAGCACTGCATATCAGGCCACCTTCTCACAGTCTCAGTCACGTTCACGACTCCAGAGAGCCCGGTCTCCCAGGGGGAACAGATAAATGTGGAACGGACAACGGCAGAGGGGGACTTATCGATCGGTTCAATATCAATCTGGACTCAGCTACCGCAGGCGGAGATCTCAACCCAGCGAGCACCGGCGGGGCCAGACCGGGCCCCTGAGCCAGGGACCCCCGCCCACCGCTTCAGATGTTCGTCGTCCTCCCTCCTTCGATGTTACCAACTCAGCCAATCGCCATCAACTTCGGTCCAAAAAACTTCCACTTTGGTAGACTGGACCCTGTCCCACGATCACAGCCGATGTTGTTCAACCGAGACCCGGCGGGGCCAGTACTCGAGACCCCGGCTTCCAAGCTGGTCTAGGCCGCAAACTGCCACACGACGTAACTTTGTCCACCAAACCGGTAGAAATCTCGGGATTGCACCATTAAGTTGTAGTTCGGTTCATACACAAGGAGGCAGGGCGCAAAATCAGGATAAATAACAGGATCATCTGGCGGGATTCGGAGGTCGGCGGAGCCGGGAGCTTACGCGGCCATCTTGTTTGCTAGCGTAGCTCCTCCCCGCTTTCGACACTGTTAACCATGTGGTACTGGTGCGGAGGCTGGAAGAGGTTGGCATTAAGGATAAGGCCCTAGCCCTGCTAGCATCCTATCTGACATCCAGGGAACAAACAATACATTGGAATGGACTTCAATCGGGAAAGTTCACTCTTCCATGTGGAGTGCCACAAGGCTCTGCTTTGTATCCCATCATATTTAACATATATGTGGCCCCTTTGGTGAGATTGATAAAAAGCCATGGGTTCACGCTAGTGTCGTGCGCGGATGACACCCAATTAGTTGTGTCAGTCAAACACAGTGTTGACCTAATGTCTAAACGGTTTCAGTACTGCATAACGGCCCTAATGACATGGATGAACTCGAATTTCTTGAAACTAAACACAGGAAAAACCGAGGTCATAGAGTTTGGCCAGAAACAATCAGTTTGGAGCCAACTGTGGTGGCCATCAGAGGCAGGAACATGTCCTGTCCCTGTCCCCAAGGCCAGGAATTTGGGCTTTATGATTCACAAAGACCTAACACTTGCCTCCGAAGTTAACCAGGTGTCTTCAGCTTGCTTCCACATGCTGAAAGTCCTACGTAGGATCCTTGCATTTATTCCCTTCTCACTAAGGAAAACTGTAATTGAAGCCTTAGTCCTGTCAAGGATAGATTACTGCTATGCATTATACTTGGGGCAGGGGTAGAGGAGCTCTCCAAACTCCAATCACTACAAAATGTGGCTGCTAGAGTATTGCTCGATCTGCCCAGACATCATCCGACATCCATAAGTATAAAACATTTCCACTGACTTCCTGTCAGACGGAGAATAGAATTTAAGGCCCTCTGCTTAGTCCATAAATCCCACTTCGGAGGAATTGAAGATGACATCCAACTTCTATTCCCCCATTATATGCCATCACGCTGTCTCAGATCAGCCAATACTGGACTGGTCCATGTCCCCAAGATCAGAAGAGCCAGATGGGAGGTATAGGATTCTCAGCCCAAGCGGCAAAATTGTGGAACTCCCTTCCTACTCATTTGAGACTACTGTCCAGTAGGACCCTCTTTCGAAAACTGATAAAAACAGGGCTTTTCTCTATACTTTAGACCCGGCAGTACATGGACTACACCTACCTCAGGGCCAAGACACATCGGCAATAGTGCACTTAATAAATATTCAGCACAAAAGAGGGGGTCCCAGAACAGGGAAACACGCAGTACAAATAACTGATTTTGAAAAATTAGACAGAAACATACAACTTAGGAGTACGTTGTTTTTTAATCACAATGTACTACCACACGTATTTAGTACAATGCATGAGTACATAAGTTTACAAATAATAGTGCCCAACAGGTAATGGGGAAAGGAGTGGAAGTGGTAGGAAATGGTGCGAGGTAGGGAGCATGAAAACAAGTCACGCGTACTTATTCAGAAATGATGAATTCTTCAAAAATGGCTTCATGCAAGAGCCACACAAAGGTACAATCAAAGATCGTGAAAACTCAGCTGACCAGACTTCTAGAGGAAGCAGTATAATTCGTGCTTGGGACAGAAGTTGGCAAAAGCGACGGTTGTCTACGTTTCGACCAGGAAGTGTGTAGGGTAAGTTAGCCCTTACAGAAGGGTCTTCATCAGGACGGGGGAGGGCGGTGGGCAAGCTTCCATGCGGGCGATGTCACACACGGAGAGCGGGGCAGTGCATGCAACCAGGAAGTGATCCTCTTGATTGATGACAGCCTGATGGATTGATTCCTTCTTCAGAGACCACAGTATTGCCGTCTGTTTCCCGGCGGCTTTTCTTCTTTTCCGATTCGAGAAGATTGTTTCCACTCCTATATTCCTTACATGAGGACACCAACATGTTTTTGTTATCACTACCTGGTTGCATGCACTGCCCTGCTCTCCGTGTGTGACTTTGCCTGCATGGAAGTTTGTCCACCGCCCTCCCCCGTCCTGATGAAGACCCTTCTGTAAGAGCTAACTTACCCTACACACTTCTGGGTTGAAACGTAGACAACCGTCGCTTTTGCCAACTTCTGTCCCAAGCACGAATTATACTGCTTTCTCTAGAAGTCTGGTCATCTGAGTTTTCATGACCTTTGATTGTACCTTTGTGTGGATCTCGCATGAAGCCATTTTTGAAGAGTTCATCATTACTGAACAAGTACGCTTGACTTGTTTTCATGCTCCCTACCTTGCACCATTTCCTACCACTTCCACTCCTTTCCCCATTACCTGCTGGGCACTAATATTTGTGAACTTGTGTACTCAGGCATTGTACTGAATACGTGTAGTAGTACATTGTGATTAAAAAACCACGTACTCCTAAGTTGTATATTTCTGTCTAATTTTTCAAAATCAGTTATTTGTACAGCGTGTTTCCCTGTTCTGGGACCCCCTCTTTTGTACTGCTGCATACTCAGGTCCCAGTGACTTTCTTATGGGTCTACCCTTCTTGTTGTAACGTAATAAATATTCAGTCAGTGAGTCCATTTTAAGCTTAGCCTCGTTTTGCTTTCTAACCTCTTTATTTCCCTGCTCTATTCTCATCCGTCCCCTCGTTTGAGTCGCTAAATAAAACATTTGTGGTTGATTCTACTTCATAAAGAGCAGTTGTGCCTTGTTACTTAAATCCATTCTTCTGTATCCTATTGTTGGATTCTGCTTTCAAAAGGTATTTTTTACACAAAATAGTTTTTTAGTGTAATATTGCAGATTGACTTGTAGGAAAGTTGAAAATCGTTTTTTGGGGTTCAACGGTTGGTAAATATGCTGTTCTGAAAGTGTTGTGCTGAAAAAAAAGTGCTTACACATGTTATGCTAAAATATGACCATTGTTTTGTTAGCTAAATGTATTAGAAAATAAATATTTCTGGCCTGAGCATTGCAGTTTCCAGAAATGGTAACCATTCTGGCCTGTGACTGGGTAGCCTGATCCATCTAAGTATGTTGTGACAATGTTGCAGGCTTTTTCTTCACATGTCTCAGGCTATCCTAGGTTAAGGTCAGCTGAGGGAAACGGCAGCTCCCCGAAACAACTCACAAGTTTGGGCCTCAAAGGGTTTTGTGCCAGAATCCAAAAGACCCACCATGTTCAATACCGTAAAGTACAACCTCTAAAAAAAGATACCAGTCTTACATCTATTTGTTGACCAGTAATTCCTCCATTGCTTCTGGGTGGGCCCTAAGGGCATATATCTGGCTGCCTGTAACTAGTGCATGCAAGTGAAGCTCCGCTTTTGCTCCTAGGTTGACCAATGGGCTTTTATCTGGCTGACTATAACCAGGGCGCAGCATGCACTGCACCTCTATTGCTCCTGGATGGATCCAATGGGAGTGTATCTGGCTGCCTGTAGCCAGTGAGCAGCATGGGCTGCACCTCTATGGCTCCTGGATGGAGCCAATGGGAGTGTATCTGGCTGTCTGTAGCCAGTAAGCAGCATGTGCTGCACCTCTATGGCTCCTGGATGGAGCCAATGGGAGTGTATCTGGCTGCCTGTTGCCAGGGGGCAGCATGTGCTGCACCTCTATGGCTCCTGGATGGAGCCAATGGGAGTGTATCTGGCTGCCTGTAGCCAGGGAGCAGAATGTGCTGCACCTCTGTGGCTCCTGGATGGATCCAATGGGAGTGTATCTGGCTGCCTGTAGCCAGTGAGCAGCATGTGCTGCACCTCTGTGGCTCCTGGATGGAGCCAATGGGAGTGTATCTGGCTGCCTGTAGCCAGTGAGCAGCATGTGCTGCACCTCTATGGCTCCTGGATGGAGCCAATGGGAGTGTATCTGGCTGCCTGTAGCCAGGGAGCAGCATGTGCTGCACCTCTATGGCTCCTGGATGGATCCAATGGGAGTGTATCTGGCTGCCTGTAGCCAGTGAGCAGCATGTGCTGCACCTCTATGGCTCCTGGATGGATCTGGCTGCCTATAGCCAGTGAGCAGCATGTTCTGCACCTCTATGGCACCTGGATGGCTCCAAATGGGTGTTTATCTGGCTGCCCAAAATCTCTCCGTTTGCATGTCCAAGAACATCGACATATACATGTTTGCAGTTGTATATAACGCAAAATTTTACAAAGGGCGTTGGAGTGCTTTACACGAAAACCAGGCGCTACGATTTTTTATTTGTTTAAACGCGCGAAGCGACTGGGAATTGCCTAGAATCACTACATATTAAGTAGAGGCCGAAACTCGATACTGGTTCTCCAGTTCTAAAACAGGCAGCGCAGCAGCATAGCCTAAGGCACGCTTAATCTATAGAGAAAGTGAAGGAAGATGCTCTTACACACTCGGTGACATAATTTGCTGTGGAATCTTGAGGGATGAGGGTGTATGGGTGTAATTTAAGGTTTGTTTAGATGCCACTGTCGCTTTCCGAACCCCTGGCTGAGATGATGTGAATGGGAATAAGCGCCCGTACTCTATTTCCGTCTTGCTCACAGTGAGTTCTTCTCTGAGCCGCCAGGGGGCGCCCCTCAAATTCAAGGCATCTGCTGTGAAGGCCGTCGGGTATTGTAGTCCTCTAATTGCTATTTATCGCAGGCAGAAACTGATGGGAACTACAAGTTCCGGGTGCCCCGGGACATTGCCTGAGGGACGTGGGTACAGGCTTCCCGTGGAGCCTGGGGGGGAGAGAAGATGAACATTTGGAGCTACTGGACAGGGGAGGAGAGTTCAGGCGAGGCGGAGGAGGTGACCCCGGGAGACAACTCATGACGGAAGCAGGTGATCTTTTTGGAGGGAGGTGGACATTTAAGGTCCGCATCACGGAGGCGGAGCGTTACCGAAGGGTGTGAAGCGAGGGTGGGGTTATTATGTAGGGTCTCTATAGGGGCGGGAGGTGCTGAAGCAGTGGAGTATTGAGAATGGTGTTGAAATACGGCAGCTATCGAAGCAAGGGATTGATTAACGAGTGGATTTTTAGGGGATAATAGGGGTAGTGATTTAAAAGGCCAGGTATTTGGTGGAATATTCAGAGGACCATTGTGCTTTTAATTTGTTACTTGTTTCCATTGTATGTGGAAGTGTGCGACTGCAAAATATATCTTATTAATAATACATAATTTCGTATACTTGGCACTTTTAATGTTTTCTTAATTCAGCCGAAAATGCAGCAATGCTAAATGGTCCTGATGATTTGTTGAGTGAATGTTTTCTGTGCAACATACTTTTCACGCAATCTTTAAAATAATGTAATAATAACGTGCTTAAAAAGAGAGGGGCTGCCTACATTCTTTCCAAGAGACCACGAGTGGGGTCGGCAGGAAAAGGAGCACACTTGCTGGGGCTTTTTAAACTTGGACCTGGTATGAAAGGTACTAGGCAGAGCGATGGTAGAAGGAAGTGCATAGCTGCCAAGTGGTGCTATCTCATGTGCCACACCTTTAGTGAGTCCTAGTACTTTAGCTTTCACTATGTTACATCGTGGAGTAGTTTCATTTTTCCCCTATAATAAGTGTGTTCCTAATTAGGCCTCCTCATCCCATCATTGGTATTCATCCTGCTCTGCTCCTTGATTATTTATCCGTGGATGTTCCTTTCCCCCTAAAAATCCGTTTTTGTCCAAGATTAAAAGAGAAAGAAAGGTTTCAGTATAACTCCAGTGTCAACAGGAACAACTTTTCCAGTTGGGTCTGCGCTGTCTGGTTTGCTAAAGACATCTTGGGGACATTCAGAAAGCTTCCCTGGAAATACATTCCACCCTTTGCTTACCATTGGCTTTGTGGTTTGTTACTCACTTTTTCTGGCTTTATTTGTTTTAGGCTCTCCAATGTGAGTTTTTCCCTCCCAGGGAGCAAAGCCATTTCTCACCACCTCCCTCTGTATTCTTCCATGAGTGCTCCTTTCTGTAAACAGGCCTGTAAATCTTGTTCTTATCTTGGCACATTTGCTGTGCATTTAAAACAGAGTTCAAATGTCAGGCTCTGTCTTCCGAGGGAGCTTGGTGTTTACTTTTCTTTCTATGGTTTCAGAGTGAAAGGATTTATGTGACAATGTTGCTGGATACTAGGGGTAGGCAAGGTTTTTTTTTACTAGCACAGAACATTATAATAAACAGTGCAAGTATTTCAGAATATATCAGAATTATGAATGAACAAATGGAGCACACTTTTTGTTATTTCTGAAGTGTGTTGGAGACACTTTAATGTGATCAATACACTTGGTGGTGCCATTTCCACACGTTATCGTTTGTGCGCTGTATAATTTTATTAGTGAAACTGTTTGTCTATACAAATGTAATGGCCATTTCAATTGAAAAAATGTTGTCTGTAATTTTAATGTGCTACCACACCATGCATGCTCCGCTCTCCTCCGCACCACTCCACGCCACTGCACTGTACTCTTCACTACTCCATTTTACACACATTAACGCCACTGCACTCTACTTCACTGCACCCTACTCTGTATAATTCCACTTTGACCGCTCCACTCTATTCCAATGCACTCTACGCCCCTATACTTTAAGCCAATGCACTCTGCGCCTGTCTACACCACAGCACTGTTCGCCACTGCACTCTACACCACTCCAGTGTAGGCCACTCCAATCTGCTCTGCAAAACACCACTCTGCAACACTGCATTCTACGCCACTGCACTCTATACCAATACACTCTACGCCAATGCACTTTACTCTGTAACACTCAACTTTATGCCCCTGCACTCTACGCCATTCCATTGTACGCCTCTCTAATCTACTTTGCACCACTGCCTCAGTCACTGTACTCCTCAACACTTTACCCCATTGCACTCTATGCCACTGCACTATACCCTGCACCACTCCAATCTACGCCGCTTCACTCTACTCTGAAATAATATATTTGATACCACTGTTCTCTACGCCAATGCACTTTACACAACTGCACTCTACATCACCGCCCTCTGCGTCAACACACTCTACCACACTCTACTCTGCAACACTGCACGCTACGCCACTGAACTCTGCAATGCTGCCCTCTATGCCAATGCACTATATACCACCCTTCTCTGCATCACTGCACTCTACCCCACTGCGCTTTGCATCACTGCATTCTACTCAACGCCACTGCACTTTCTGTCACTCTACGCCACTGCAATCTACACCTGTGCAATCTATGCAATTCTACTCTGCACCACTAAACTCTGCTCTCCACTATATACCACTCTAATCTGCATCACTGCATTCTGCGACACTGCGTTCTGCGACACTGCATTGTACGCCACTGAATTCTGTGCCTCAGCACTCTACGCTACTGCCCCCTACATCATTATACTTTGCAACACAACATCAATGCACTCTGCACCAGTCCACTGCATTGTACGCCACTGCACTCTACTCTGCACCATTGTACTTAACCCCACTGGACTATCTAATCTGCGCCACTGCAATCTATGTCACTCTACACTACTGCAGTCTATGACACTCTACTCTGCACTCTTCAAAGTTTTAATATTTCTCCCTTGTGGTAGACCTAACAGTTTGATGTCCCAGCACTGGGACACCCATTCTGGAGTAACCAGGCACTTTACAAATCCCATAACATAGCACTCTGTGCCCCTTAAATATACTCTACTGCATTCTATGCCATTGCACTCTACACCACTCTACTTGCATCACTCCACTCTATGCCACTGCACTACTTCACTGTATGCCACTGCACTTTATGCCACTGAACTCTAAGGCGCCATATATTACTCTGCCCGGCTCTATGCCGCTGCATTTTGTGCCACTCTTCACTGCACAAGTGCACTGTACGCCACTATAATCTACTCCGCACCACTGCACTCTGCGCAACCGCACTCTACTATGCAACCCTGTAATGAAACAGCTTTGATAGAAGGTATAGATTTAAATGTGCAGGTACTCAGTATCTGTACTCTTTCAATTGGATAGGGCAATACCAGCACTTCTGAGCAGGGACGTGGTGATTTTAATGGGACTCCAGAGTAGCAAACGGGTGCTCACTAAGAGTGAGCACCTCCCTTCAGTAGTTACTTTTTAAGTACTGCACAACCATAACATCACCAGAAGGGTTGCAAAGAAACAATATTACAACTGATTCTACCCGTTTGCTTTTTTATGAGGTAATTCTAAAGTTAACCTTGTATCTAACAATTACAAATAACTATATAATACATTTCAGCCAATGAGGATTATTGCTAAAAATCATCCCACGAAAATATACATAAGTTTCACAGGCTGTGGACATGTTTAGCACTATATATGGATTTTTTTTTAAGTCATGTATATCAAACTACGCATGCCCCACTTCTGAAAGTCTCAACAGGGTGCAACTAAAAAACATCTTCTTTGATGAATCCTTCATAGGGAGAACCTAAGCTGAAGTGCTCCATGTCAGTCCAAGCTACTCCCCATGTGACCCAACCTCATCACACTGTCTTCTAAGTGCTCTAAGTGCCTCATTGTCCATGTGCCCCACTGGTAAGTCCCTCTCCAAAGCTTTCTGATCTCTGTCTGTGTATCCCGAACTCTTTACATTGTCCATCCATTGGCCTTAAGATCCTCATATAGTCTACCCCATGCTTCAACCTTCTCACGCAGTGTATCCACATGCTACAAGCTTCTCGCACTGTACATGATCTCTGATTTCTTTGCTGTCCCTGTGCCATCAAGCCCCTTACTTTCAGTCTGAGGGACTCAGCGTCTCACTCTTTGTCCCTCGCCCCCAAGCACGCTTCCAACTGGGGCGTTTGGGCCACATGAAACGTGAGGGCCTTCCCTCTTAAAATAAAAAAAATGTGGTACTCAGTACCGGACAGTACCAGCCCATTTAAAGCACTGATCTACACCAATATCTGCGCACCCTGCCTATATATTAAAAACTTCACACACTGCCAGTGGGCCTCCCCCACACTGTCCCTGTACTGCAAACTTCCTGCACTGTCTATATTCCCAGTTTCTCCACTCTCTGACCATGTGCCCCAAGCTCACCATGCTCTAGCCATGTGCCACATGACTACAACACTTTGCACATGTTCCCCATACTCTTTCCCAAGCACAAAACACACAATGCCCATGTGCCCCATGCTCCAAAGCTCTGCCTTTTCAGTCCTAGCTTCTGCAACAGACTTGAGACTGGCCCCAAGCACCTTGTAACATCTGCCCATGGTCTCCAATCCTGCGGAAACTGTGAAAATAACCTCAGTATGCTACCTTATACAGAGCAGTGCGTGCCAAAATCGTGTGGTATTTATTGTGCCCGATACATTTCTGACTCAGAGGTGTGTTAAATATCTTATAAGTTACCAGGCTGCTCGTTTGAAGGCCTGTGCATTATAATGTAGAAATCGGGTAAAAAAGCTAAAGCTGCATGTGGCAAGAGCCACAAAGGAAACGTGGCATCTTGCCATCTGGTTGCTAAACTCAGCATTGTTGGCCAGGAAGAGTCACCTGCTGCACAGCCGGTGTTTTTACATAAACAGCCTGGTTTATAAAATGTGGACTGTGGCGTAAAGGTCATGTTTCCTGCTGCTGCAGTTTCAACGTCAAGGCACAGTGTGAAAGAAGGGTTGTGAATGAGGGGCCCGTACGGGGTATTGCTAGCAATCATGCAGCAGGTGCAGTAGCACTGGGCGCCGGAGGTGTGAAGAGCCCATTGCACCCCACGAAGCCTCATTTTCCCTCTATGCCGTAGGGCCGAGTGCCCCTTGGCTGCGTCTCTGGGTGTGCATCGGGAAACACACACACTCGCAGCCAGGGGTTGCTGTGAGAGGGAACAGGATATGGCGTCACGGCCAGAGCAGCCGGCTTTGGAATTAGGGTACGAAGTTAAAGTCTCAGCGTCGGCTCAAGATCCTGTGATTCTGAGCAAATCACTTAATCTTTCCCTATCTAAAACAAAAAGTGAGCTTGTGCCTGCGTCATGTAGCTAATGGTGTTCATGTAAAGCAGTAAAGCAGCCCTCCTTGGGTCGAGGTATCTTTAACTACACACAGAGGGATAAATAGACGGCGTGCCCCATGTCTGTTGTCTTCTCGACCCCCCCTTACTCCGCCCACGCTGCTGCAAGCGGGTCCCACAAGCCCACTCAGTAAGTGGTTGCCGTGTGTGTTTTCGGAAAACATTTCACTTCTTTGTCTCGCTTTCTTTTTCTGGTTTTTAATTTGTATACTGTAAGCAGCCCACCGGGGCGTGAGAGGCTGGGAGGGGGTGGGGGTGGAGCCAGTCAGCCCCTTCATGAAGAACTGAAACCAGACCGAGCTCGGCTGCCAAGCGAAACCGCTCCGCCCTCACCCTGCACGGCCTCGCTTACCCCGGGCGAGGCGGCTACTAGTGATGTGTGCTTTCCAGAAATCTGTGTGTTGTGCAGATAGAAATTCACGGATTCAGATTCTTACGGGGCAAGTGCTCTCTAGGAACCAGGTAATTGTAGGCAGTTTTTGTTTCCCCATAGTCTCTTAGTGGGACAAGCTTTGACCATTAGGTCTGACTCGGATTTGGAGTCACGATTAAAATATTAAAAGCGCCGGCTGCAACGAAAGGCATCGGTTTTTTTTAAAAAAAGGAGGAATTTACGAGATAAGGAATTGATTGTTTGAAAAGTCAGTGAACTTTTGATATGTAAAACAGTTCCTCATGCACTGGAAATGAAGCACTCTAAAGGAAGGGGATAGATAACAACAGCCCCTGTATGCCTCTCATCTGTCAAGCCAGGCCCAAAACGCCTCGGTAAAGGCAATAGCTTTGTGTGTATGAATTGTGAAAGTTTAAGCAGTTTGTATTATGCTTAGTGTAGAATGGAGGGGGGGGCAATGCCGGTCCACCAGGGTTGAATCCATGCCAGTCTTTATATCAACATAAGACGGATTTAAATGCAAATAAGTTCTGTTGGACGACTTTGCCTTATCATAGGATAGCCTAAAATCTGGCAGGTATCTCGTCTTAGGTCGGTCGTAGATGGGCAGCTCTGGCACAGAAACAGCCAATGGGCCTTAGTAAGTAGTGGGCCTCTTTAAGTCCTACCAACTTTTTTTTTTCAATTCCTACAGGTATGTAGTTAAACAAGCACTGGCGTTGCCAATAGGTCTCGCAGTAGGAAAGTTGGAGCTATTGGTTTTGTAAATGACAAAGCCCTTTATGTTTTTAAAATGAAAAAAAAAATAAAAGGCATTGTTATTTGCAATTGTAATGGCTCCAACGTTCCTACTGCGAGACCTATTGTGCACTGCACAGTGTGGGTGAAAGTGGCGTTGCGTGGGTGTGAGTGGCGTTGCGTGGGTGGCGTTGCGTGGGGGTGAGTGGCGTTGCGTGGGGGTGAGTGGCGTTGCGTGGGGGTGAGTGGCGCTGCGTGGGGGTGAGTGGCGCTGCGTGGGGGTGAGTGGCGCTGCGTGGGTGAGTGGCGCTGCGTGGGTGAGTGGCGCTGCGTGGGTGAGTGGCGTTGCATGTGTGAGTGGCGTTGCATGTGTGAGTGGGGTTGCGTGGATGAGTGGGGTTGCGTGGATGAGTGGGGTTGCGTAGATGAGTGGGGTTGCGTAGATGAGTGGGGTTGCGTAGATGAGTGGGGTTGCGTAGATGAGTGGGGTTGCGTGGATGCGTTGCGTGGGTGAGTGTGGTGTTGTGTGGGTGATGGTGGGCTTGCATGGGTGTGAGTGGCGTTGCGTGTCTGTAAGTGTTGCTGTGTGGGTGAAAGTGGCACAGAGCCTTTGATGTGGCGTGGCGCAGGAGAAATGGTGCTGCTGGTAATGAAATATAACAAGCCAGACCTCTTGGCTGTACCAAGGCTTGTTACACGTTGGATACATCTAGCTTTGCAGTATAGAAATCTGGACTCCACCGTGAAGGCTTCTCGACAGGACACATGGAAATGTGGGCCCTCGGAGAGCTGGATTTTCCCAGCCCTTGTTTTTAAACGGAGTATGTTGGCCTTTCTCGGGCTTCTTCCTCTCGCACCTAGCTTCCCTACGGAGCAGCCATTTTTGTACTCTGCAACACACATTTGGAATACAAATGATGTACTGTTACAAACTCATAGTTAAGCATTCACATAGCTGAAACATCCTAAACAGCGGGTACATGCGATGTCTGCTTCCAGTAAACTTTGCAGGGAGAATGGAGACAGGGTCCAGAAAAAGCTACTGAGAACTGGTGGCACCTAAGCATGCAAACGTATATGAACACATACATGTGCAAATATACATACGTAAAAGGACAGTGTTTGGAGGGCGCATTGTTTATCTACTAAGAAGAATTTCTTCTGCCAGGGGGAAGGGCTGCTTTCGACAAGTATTTGGTCACTCCAGCTGGGAGCTTATGTTACAGCCATTCAAAGGAGGGCGTGTGGGGGCTTAAGTCTGGTGGAACGAATAATAGGACAGTCTAGTTGGGGTGGGGGTGGTAATGCAATTAAGAGGAGAGAGAACAATGGGCTGTTAGAAAAATCCCCAATTTCCCTCTAGCCTCAAAGGATTCTTGCTTCAGACACAACACGCATGTATGCAAATCATGATGGATTTATGTAAATACCGAGGGAGCCTGGTCTTTTATCAGGCCTTTTTAATCGTAGGACGAACCGTCACTAAGGACAAGCACAAAAATTAAATGTAGCTTCTAAAATTCAAGTGAGATATATTGAAGTCGAAAATATTAGCAAAAGGCGGATTAGGAGGGAAGCCGGATGGGGGCGGAAGAGCCTGGTGGGGGGGCGTGAATGCGCGAGGGGAGGCAGGCGGATTAGGAGGGAAGCCTGATGGGGGCGGGCGTGCCTGTGGGAGGGTGATTGAGAAATGTTGCCGATGCGGGAGGGAAGCCTGATGGGGGCGGGAGAGCCTGGTGGGGGGGCGTGCCTGTGGGAGGGTGATTGGGAAATGTTGCCGATGCGGGAGGGGAGCCTGATGGGGGCGGGAGAGCCTGGTGAAGGGGCGTGCCTGTGGGAGAGTGATTGGGAAATGTTGCCGATGCGGGAGGGAAGCCTGATGGGGAGGGAGAGCCTGGTGGGGGGGCGTGCCTGTGGGAGGGTGATTGAGAAATGTTGCCGATGCGGGAGGGAAGCCTGATGGGGGCGGGAGAGCCTGGTGGGGGGGCGTGCCTGTGGGAGGGTGATTGAGAAATGTTGCCGATGCGGGAGGGAAGCCTGATGGGGGCGGGAGAGCCTGGTGGGGGGCCTGCCTGTGGGAGGGTGATTGAGAAATGTTGCCTATGCGCGTGCATGTTTAATCACGTGGTTCAGGTGAACTACATGAAAACCGCGGGGCTGAAAGCCCTTTGGTTTGAAGATGTTTTCGCCACTTGAATTCTCGCTCCGCTCGATGCGCTTGCGCACATCGATAGGTCGCGAGACCTAAACAGTATTCCATAGCCAGTGCTTAATTTGAGCCAGTTCTTAGAAGTGGGGCCAATTGGCACTCATTTTTGGGGACTGTCAGTTATTTTCCTCGTCTGACTGTAACCCCCAGGAGTGACATAAAAAAAACACAAAAGGAGAAAAGAACGAGGAAGTGAAAGACGGAAAAAAATGTAACAAAGCACGAATGAAAAGGATCCTGAAAGAGTGAGCTAAAGGGGACAGGGAGTGTCTGGTGGTGGATGAAAGAGGTATCTCAGACGTATCACCATTAACCTGTCTCCCAAGAGAAGCAGTGTAGAAAAGAGCGGCAATAAAACAACAACAAAACAAAACAAAACAGCAGAGATATCTTTGAGCTATTAGAAGGAGATTGTTTACAGACCACAAAGAGATTCTTGGGGTGTAGAGACGCCCTGCGGCTATAAAGAGAATTCATCACCTTGAGAGGTTCTGTGACTGCATCCTTTGGGGCTGTGCTGGGATTGTGGATACCTTAAGGGTCTGTGAAGAGATGAAAGGGCTTTGCATATAAGCTTCTCCTTATTGTTGTCATCTTTTGCATCTCTCATCCAGACATCCTGGAAATTATTTGGGTGAGCCCTCAGACAAGACACCGTTGCCATTTTATTTTCTGTACACTCTGCAGAACACGGCGCCCAAACGGGTGAATGGAACTCTTGTGTTCTGCAGACATTTATCATGGTTTAATATAAAAAATATTTTAGTAGGGTCCAATAATATTTTAGGAGGGTTCTGATGACCATTTGAAGAAAAAATTATTTTAATATATGGTTCTCTTCTGAACAAGTGCATCTGGTCATGAATGGTGCATGGAAACACGGTTCTATGATGATACACCTGTGGTCTAAGTTTGATCGTTGTTAGTAGCTCCTGGGCTCCCTAAGCTGGTGGCGCCATAAGCTGCTGCCAAGAGTTGTTCTGTACAAGTACACTGGGGTTATGTTGCCATTCTTCACATCTGTGCGCTCTTACTCTGTAGTAGCCGCCAACTGACCATCATCTATAGACATATGCTGAACCACATCTCTTTAGCACTTGGAAGCGTGGGTGCTAAATACAAAAAATTATTAGAATCAGTCATTTTCACACGCCTTCTGACATCCCTACCCTCCAGTTTTGTACTTCTGTACTTAGCAGAGAGTTTGAAGCATGCCACCCATCACACTATCGAATACTCAGTAGGCCATGTCCCAGCCATACCGTCTCCCAACCACACATGCAAGTTCTGGCTTGTAACAAATCCCAACAAGACCAAGATGTAACAAATCCCAACAAGGTCAAGATGTGCAACTTGCTCCTACCAGACCAGGCAATAGCGCTACAAGATTACAGTAGTATCAGAGGTATGCTATATCAACGATACGTACCAACAATATCCCTATAACCCCAGCACACGTGTGTCAAGTGTCAAGCTGTATGTAGCACATTCACTGTTTCTGTGATGTTCTGACTAGGAACATTGTGTTGTACTGAACCAGTTTGGACTTCAGTAATAAGTTAACTTTTTGAAAATGGTCCGGTCACTTGTGAGAGAGCCCAATATGTTTGGGCAAACCGTACACTGTGTGCATCATTCTCGACCAGTAATTTAGTGTGTTGAATTACTAGGAAAACGTTAACAAGTTTGAGTTGTACCCCATAGGAGAATAAGCAGTTTGAGTGTAATTCTATGTTATGACCGGAGGCGAGGATTATGCTTTATTTTTTAACTGCAGCCATTTTTAGTAAATATATTAAAAACTACCATTCCCAGCACTTGGGAAGGAGACAGCTTCAGCAACCAATGAGAAAGTAACAGTCCAGACAAAGTCCCTTCTCAGTATTAAAGCTCGCTCTTTCTTTGCTGCCCACAGCCAGCGATAAGTCATGTATTCTCTTGCTCCCTGTCAGCACGTTAATTGTGTTGTTTAAAGGGTTTATGCCGCGATTATTTGCTTCAGAGATTGTCATAGCTGCATAGGTTTCAGATTATGTGTGATATTTTCATATTTTCAGTGGAATTATAAGTGACATTTCAACAACTATGAGTGGCACTTTCTTGTGAGTAAAATAAAGCAATGTAATGATGCTGCTACCTTCTCGCACCAACCATAGAGGACTCAGGGTGACCTCACCAATAAGTAAAAATAACTTGTCTACCTATGAAAAGCTAGCTAAGTAACAGTAGCAAAAACAGTACATGTAGGCCCAAGAGGGCCAATTACCCTTATTGGGCCCTTCTGCATGAGAGCTCTGCTCTCTGCGCAGCATACCCCACGCAGCGCGACCCGTGGCCTTCAACATGGAAGTGTAGTCCGACCACAAAGGACCACCAGACTCCATCACAGTGTCCTCGGCTGCTCTGATGTTTGACGCACCACAGTTAACAAACTCGGAGCAACCCAGCCTTAGCTTCCATGAGTGAAGCTCTGAGGCTGCTCGCGACTCCCGCAGTGAGCCACCTAAAAGGGCCGCCACCTTAGTGCCACTTAAGCACACCAACACCCCCTCTAGTCTTGGAACCCTGGGGAGGAGTCCCACAGCCCGACGCGTGGGCCACGTCATTTCTGTCGCATGGAGGGTTGTGGTGAAGGTATATATACCTGCCCCCATTTTTCAGGCACCCTCTTTGCTGCCGGACACGCCGTCTTGACTTGCCGTCTCGCGTCGTGCGCTCTGATCTCCTGGGACTGAGTGGAGGTTGCCAGTGAGTCGTCAGGTTACCCCCTCCAGGCCGCCCACCCCACCCGGGTGGTCACAAGGGGCACTAGTGCCCTAGGCTGCCCTAGGGGGCGCAGGCTCTGGAATGCCGGCCAGCTAACGAGTTGAGGCCTGACACTCTGGTTTGGGGGCCGCAGGCTTTTGCTATTTAGAGCCCTCGTCCCCGTCACTCCCCCGCAAGAGTCTTACTGTGCGCAGCGCTGTGGCGCTGTTCAGCCGGCACAGAGCGGCTCAGGCGAAGGTACACTGGGGCTCTTGCCCGCCGGTCGCCGGGGCTTTGGGCCCAGACAGGGACCGGTCGATGCATTGTAGAGAAGGACATTGCGCATAGACACCGGCGCACCGAGTAGCTGGGCACCAGCTCAGCAAGCCATTTGCGTCGGAATTGGCATCATTTGCACAGACAGCCGGAAAGGCTGTGCGGTACTTCAGGGAACATGGAATGGGTCGGGTGAGTTGCGCCGCCATGGGGTAGGGCAAATGCAAACAGAACTATTGATGGACAGAATGCAGAACAATGTCATACATTCAACCCAGTACAGAGATCTGGGCCTAAATCCATTGTTTTGTTGCTCACCATGCCATTTCAGTTTGGACCCAGCCATATGCAGTCTTGAAACAGTCCAGCCCGAACTGCCTGGCCAAGTCCTCTCTGGATTGGAAACAAGCATCCTAGGACGGCTTTCGGCTTTCAGACCTCATCAGCCAGGATAGCTTGACTCCAGTGGCATGGAGAGCTTGGGACCCACGTCTGGGCATACCCGTTCCACTCGGGGTGACAAATACAAAAAGAACAAATGATGGACAGAATGCAGAACAATGTCATACGTTCACCCCAGTATAGTGATCTAGGCCTAAATCCATCGTTTTTGTGATCACCATGCCATTCCAGTTTGGACTCAGCCATATGTAAATCAGTTTTGACCCAGCCTCCAATGGAAACAGTCCAGCCCGAACTGCCAGGCCAGGTCTTCCGTGGACTGGAAACAAGCATCATGGGACCGGTTTCGGGCTAACAACCCTCATCAGCCACGCTAGCTTGAATCCATTGGCAAAGTGAGCAAGGAGCCCACGTCTGGGCATATCCCGCCAATTTAGGGCAAACAACGCAAACACAAGGTGATGATGGACGGAGCGCTAAAACTTTTCAGACATTCACCCCCAGTCACAGATCTGGGTTGAATCCATCATCGTTCTTTAGCTCACTTTGCCACCACAGTTCAGACACCGCTATATGCAAATCAGTCTTGACCCTGTGCCTCATGGGAACAATCCAGCCCGAACTGACAAGCCATGTCTTTCCTGGATCGTAAGAGCAGAGGTGAAGACATCCGCATCTGGTGCTGCGGGCCCCGTCCAAGTCAAGGGTTCAGATCCCAGAAGCATGGACAATGACACCTTTCATTGACCACCTGACTGCAGCACAACCATACTCTGTTTCCATGCAGCAGGTTTGGTATACGATTTGACCTGCTGTGAGAACTACAGCTGGATGTCTTTTGAGGGGCTGCATAGTAGGGTTCACCACGCTGACCTAGAATGCAAAGTCTCTGGGGACATAGTAGAGCACACATTACTCCTCCATTTCCAGGTTCCAGTAAAGGCACCATATTTTCAAAATCTGGAGGTTCCTTTAGGCAAACTCCACTTGGTTTATCTCTTACCGGGCTAGAACCTGAGATTGGAAGGGGCATTTTCTGCGACCTGTGTCCCAAATAAGGGGATAGACAACATATCTGTTTCTGTAGGCAGTTATGAGTCTCCCCAACCACCTCTATTCCACCCAGGCTTTGAATAATGGAATACAATTCACTTTTGCAGGCCTAGGCTAACAATTGCAATAAAATTCAGTCGTAGCTTCAGCCAGCTGAGCTCACACCGAGTTTCACAGGCTGAGGGGTTGTTCCTCCATGCAAAATGTTCCCAGTCTGGTACAGGGGGAGGCAGATTTTGGCGCAGGCTAGCATACCTCCAAGGTGTCTCTGAGGGTTTGATATGTCTTTCTGGTAGTTTACAGAGTAGAGCCATTCCCACTGGTTCTCTGCCTGGGTGTTGTGTCCTTCAGCGGCCCCACCTCAGAGACTTTTAGAATTATATCCTTGGTAATTTTGTGCCTATTAGGTTTTCATGACCAAAGCGGGTGTTGTATCTTTTTAGGGGGAAGAGATACAAGTTAAGTACCTATTTCTTACCTCGAAGCACATTAGGTGGGCGGCTACAAAAACTTCAAGTTGCAAATTCACCCCCCATTAGGTCAGCATCTGCTCACGTTGCTGGCAGTTAGACAGCCGGGGTAATTGAGGGGCCAAATAACACCACAGACCAAACCAATCATGCAATCCTATGCAAGATAGGAGGGACACTGGTCAAGCACAGGAGGACACCTTATTTAATGTCATATATTTCCAAACCCATCTGACAGTTGAGCCATCTCACACCTTGGGGGCTGGTCATCATCTTAGAATAGGCTTTTGGGCACCAGCAGCAGTGAGGGATGCTTCCTGAGTGCCTAGGATATGAGGGTTGATAGCATTCCCCTCTCCCAGGCCCACTGGGCTTTCAGCAGAATGGCCACATGCTCGAGCAGATTAAATGGTGATTCCTGCACAGTGCATGTAGAATATAATGTTATGTACCAATAAGGACATGGGTACTAATAGGATCCCGATAACTAGGCAGGTCTTTAATTATGGTGGAGCACAATTATTTCTTGGGATAGACAAATCAAACTGGGTCCAATTCCTTGATGCATCAGCCTTTGCCACTGCTGGTTAGCACATAGGGCTGGCGAACCATGTTTTGGGGCAAATCGGACTAATTTATTATGCGGATGTGTGACACAAGTTGCAACAGTGGGTGTGACTTGCTAACCGCGCAGTATTGCAAAGGCTTTCATGCATTACTCAGACACCAGTAGCAGTGATTGTGGCTTGCCCTCAGTGCGGTTGTTATGAGAATTACAATACCGTCACAGGTTATACTGGGCTTGCCTCCAGCGGGTCACTTGTGTGAGCGGGTTAGCTGCCATTGTAAAAGGAGTATGGCATAACACAAGATTACTAGGAATCAAATCATGGACCAGCAACCCATACACACAGATTTTGGGGGGAGGGCAATCAATTCCAGGGTAAACCAAGTGAACCAGGTCTAGTGCTTTCAGCATCATGGGTCACAGCTGGTTAGCCTGCAGTGTGTATCTGGGAACGGACCAGGCACCCTCAGCAGTGAAGAATACAAAAAAGCTGCACATTGCCACAATTCGGAGTGTGACGGAAGCAACAATTCTATCCCAGCCAAAGCAAATCAAGGTTCTTACTGTCAGATGCACAACATACAAATGTTCACTGCCTTGACACAAGCAAGTGTTCGACATAGTTTATCAGTATCACTGGCTGGACAAAGGTCTGGTCTCCTAGCAGAAATTTTGCCCCCCTTAGACCAGCGTGTGTTAGTGGTGCTCAGTTAAGCTATTATCGCTCGCATTATTGCCCTTGCAGCCAGACGGGTTGCATGTTTGCTACTTAACATGTATGTAGTTCCATAGCTAGGAAACACTGACAAAAGCACATATGGTCACAGCTATCTAAACACATTGAGCATTCCCATTTCCAAGAAAGGGCAGGCATCTTTACATAGTGTTCCCCACCTAACTACCATCCCACAAGCTTTTCCTGCAGGTCTGCATTGTGGTAATCCTTTAGTAGAGGTATGGAACGGGACGTCTTGCGCCAGGGTGAGAACATTTTGGCAGGCGACACAGCAGATAGGCTGCTGTCATGCGAGGGCGCTTGCAGGCTAGGAGGCCATGTAATGTAGCAGAACCTAATGGTAAGACCCTCCCACCCGGATTGCCCTACGATAGGGCGGTGGGATTTGCAATGTTGCAAGTTTTTTTTATTCGCCCATTCAGGGGCAGATGGGTACATTGCAGGACTCGGAATAAATAGAGTGGGGCAAGACCTATAGAAAATGTGTACCGGTAACCATGAGAGCATGGGGATCAGATCAAAATCTTGCAGCGGCTAGTGAGCCAGTTGGGTTACGTCAGTTGGTTATGCCTGTAAGTCTGCCCTGGTTCCAATAGTGTCAAGAAATATAGGGTTGGAGCACTATTGCTGACAATTCCAGAGCACAAACTGCACCTCGATCTCTGTAGGTGAAGGAAATATGCTCATATAATTTTCCATGTCTTCACAATCCAAAAGCATTGGCATCTTTTGCTGCACCTGGGATACCTGCAACAAAAGCGGGCGATGGGCTGTGTATGCTGGGTGGTATCACCAGCATGGCGACACAGCATCTGTAGAACGCAGTCAGACAAATGGGTGGTGCAGGCAAGAAGGACATGAGATGTAGCAGTATCTATGGAGTCCTCTCTGGGGACCTCAGGACCCACCACTCTGAGATTAGATCCACCTTTGCCTCGTTAGGTGGGGAGGTCCACCTGGCGTTCTAGGAAGGCATGACAACCCTCGCTGGGGCAGCAGTTGGTTATCAGTTTGAACCTTCTAGTTGGGACTCTTCAAGTAGGGAGTGGGGTGTACTATGGCTTAATCAACCCCCAAAGGTACATGCATATCCTTGCACACTAGGCTCAACTGATTATAGCACACAGGACTGCGGTTTCAACGTAGAGCAGTAGTTTGTTTAGCTCTTGGGGCCCCACCTCCTGTTGGCACTGCGCTCCCGTACATTTATATCAAGGTAACTGAACGTTTAACTGCTCCCTGTTAATTTATTGAGCACTTCCAGTGCACAGTGCAGGACTGTGAAGTTAGAGTCATCCATCAGGTTACACAAGAAGCTGAGGAGACCGAGGACACTGGAAGAAGGAGCCAGGGCAGTCGAGAAGTCCTGTGCCTTGGCTTTCAGCTCCTCCATTGCACGGGTGCGTCCTCTGTAATCCTCAGGGTCCAGGAGAGCGTAGTATAGGTCCGGTGGGATGAGTCCAAATTTAAGGCAGCTATGTTCCTCGGAAGGAAGGCAAGCTCTTCTTTGGGGCCACTCGCCCCCCTGAATAGAATGCTTGTTCTTTTCTCTCGCGCTGCTCTGGTCCTGCGGGCTGCTACTTGGGGGCCCCCGCCTTCCCTGGACAGAAGGCCTGTTAGTAGTTTCTAGAGCCGTCTCTTGCAGACTGCTCTTGTCCTTGGAGGTGAAGCCGTCTCTCGCCGCTGACCCCAGTCTCTGGGCGCCTCTCGTGTCAATCTCCGGTTCGGCCAGGCTGCTGCATTTCCTTCTGGCATTGGGCGGGGGTGGGAACAGGCACACGGACAGCGGGAGGGAGGTTGGAAACTGGCACACGGACAGCGGGAGGGGGGGCGGGAACGGGCACACGGACAGCGGGAGGGGGGGCGGGAACGGGCACACGGACAGCGGGAGGGGAGCACAGCGCATGTTCACACCCTGCCGTTGTTTGCTCTTCCTGCTGCAGTACACAGTGGGGAGCGGGTCGGGTCTGCATCCTCACAGGTAGAGCCGTCCGGCTGGTGTGACGAAGGATGCCGAAGAAAAAAAAAAAACGCCCACCGCCGCATGACGTGGGCAAAAAGAGAAAAATTCTACGGAACGCCCACGAATAGCCTCGGACAATGATGGACATATCTCTGTTCCAATGGCTAGCCTCCATTTATGGAGCTAGCCAATGGAACAGAGAGGCGGGACAAAGCCACATACTGGTAAACAAAAGTTTTCACCTGCGCGAACGCAGCTGCGCAGCGGATCACCAGGCGAAACCTAAAAACCTGAAAATGCCGTGACACACGCTGAAGTGCAGTCCTCATCAGAGAGACCGTTGTATTTAATGGCAGGCTAATATAATGTGTGTCATGGATTCTCTGCAACACGAATGAGAGGGAGCAGGCTATTCTACCAATATGAAATAAATGTACAACCCAAATCTGACAATGTGACGTGCTGCGTGATCCTCGAACGGTAGCCACTAAAGATTCGCTTCTGGCGAAGACAGTGATGAAATCGATCGGACAAGGAGCGCCACATAAGCATAAAGGGTCGTGCTGTACAAGGCAGGTACCGTATGAGGATTCTGAGGATGAACAGCATTCCCAGACTTTTTACAGGACGTGACGAGTCCCAAGCCTGCGGGAGCAGTGCGTGCACGCCACACAGTGCCAGCCACTCCAGTTTGCTTTAACAGTACTTGGCAGCGCTAACAGCTTGATAGCCAGGTAATATGACTATAATGTATACCAATGCATATCCGTGCGTAGATGCTGAGCACCACACTGAAATGTGTTAGTCTAACGTCTGATGGATGGTACTTGGCAAGACTGGATTGTTGTTTGATTACTCTCAGCCACGGGCCCATGTTGCTGATTTGTAGTGTCCATCGCGCAGTACGGTTCGCCACCCAGCAGGTGGCTATGCAGCCCATTGCAGCTCTTAGTCCCAGACTGAGCCTTGTCCCCGGCCTGGAGACTGATGCCCCAGGCATCAGGGTCTGTACTTTGCCTTCAGCTTGCTGCTCTCTTGACGCTTGTGGTCAGATTTTCTTGGTGGTTTCTAATGCTTTTGGGGGACACGGTCCGAGCCTACCCCAGTGAGCATAAGGGATGTGTGTGTCCGTGGCTTGTACCCAATAAACTGTGCAGCTTGGCCCCCCAAAATCTTACTTGACCCCCAGTACCTTAACTGTTACCACTGTGCCTGTTGAGCTCCCAACCTCAGGGCATATGTCATCCAGACGTCTGCGGGCCTGCATGGGGAAGGGAACCCCCTCCCCTGTCTTTTCTTCCCTGGTACCATCACTTTTATGAGGCGGTAGATGCCTCTGTTTACAGGGCAGTTGAAGAGGTAATAGCCCTTATGGAACGGCACCTTGTAAGGCAAATAGAGCAGGAGTGCGCTAGACTCCCCATGATGGACCTGATGCCTGTGGGGCTCCCTGATTCCCCTCCCCAACAGGCTCCCTAGGGTCAGAGGCCTTACCCTGTAAGAGACCCCGGGAAGCAGGAGTAAATTGCGATGAGCTTGATCGCCTAAAGTGGGCCTCCTTGGCCCAAGTGCCCCCCTCCCCTTTACCAGGCCCTCCAGGCTCCTGGAGCCCCCGGCAGGGCACTCCCAACCCGGTTCACTGAGTAACCCGAGGGAGTGGATTCCAAGGGGGAGGGGTCGAACAACTAGGCAGGCCCTTCCAGAGCCTGATACCCCTCTCCTGACCTACTCCCTTCTACAGGTTCACCTTCCTCTGATGCAGAGGCGGATATGCTAGAACTGGATGATTTCTTGGACCCCCAGATCATCCAAGTGGATCCCGGCAGACAAAGTGGTCAACTACATTGTGGGAGGCTGCGTAAGCTATTGGAGAAAGAGGCCATTGCCGACTTAGTGTGGAGTTTCCTTGGAAGGCAAGGTTGCCCTTACACTGAGATTGACCCCAGGATGGTCACGACTCTTGAAGATTTCTGAAAGACCCCAAAAAGGGTATTGATGGGTCTTGGTGTTGCTGCCAGGATAAGCAGTTGGATGCTTTTGGGCCCCTGAACAAGATTCTGGACATGGCAGCGGAGACTAAGAGCTCAGGCTCCCTAGAGATCCTTTCTGTCTGGGCACATCGGGTGGAATTTTTTTTTGGATAATACTAACTGTGCCCTATCCACGGAGCACCACCATCCATTGCTCATCAAGGTGGACCCAAAGCTGGGGAACCTTGCATCCTCTGAAGCAGGGGCAGTGGCCCAATGGGGTCTTTTTGGCGAACTTGTGGATGTTTGTGACGACGTTCACCTTCCTAGACCAGGCTCACTCATCGATGAAACACATTTTCACCCCTCAGATTTTCCAGGATTCAAGTCATGACAGGGGCCTCTCTGCCGGCTGTTTTGCTTCCCAATACCCTGCCAGGGGATAAGGCTCCAAGCACGGCCAATGGCAGGATCAGTCGTACTTCACCACCTTCTACCCCACCTAGGGTCAATGGTTCCACGGCAGAGGTGGCCTCAAAGGACAGGCTTCTCACGCCTCCAATAACCGTGAATGTTTGCCCTTCTTCCCGACTAAGAGTAGGGGTCCTGCTGGCAAATATTTTCCAAGCTTGGTTGTCCATAACATTGCAAGCGTAGCTCTTAGAGATGGTCCAGGGGGTTCAAATCAAATTCTGTGGTGCCCCCCTGACAGGAAGCCTGGCCACTTCCTATGCAGTTTTCCCTACAAGATGCCACGCTCATAGCCGCAGAAGTCGGGGGCCCTCTTAGACAAAGGGACCATTTGCCCATCTGTAATGAATCCCGATGGTTTTAGCAGCAATCTGTTTTTGGTAGACAAAAGCGGCTGTGGCCAATGGACTGTCATCAACCTTCAGGAGTCCAGTGAGTAGCTGGTTTACCGTCTCCCAAAATGGAGGATATCCACCTCCTCAGGGGCATCTTGAGCACTTGCGATTGGATGGTGCACCTAAACATAAAAGCCGCTTATCTGACCGTTCCCATTTTCCCCCTACACATATGGTTCCTCCTAATCCTGTTGTGTTGCCAGACCTTCAAGTTCTTCAGTCTCCCGTTTGGGCTGTTGTCAGCCCCGTGGGGCTTCACAAAGGTTCTTAGGCTGGTGGTGGAACACCTCTGGACATAGGGGACGTGCCTCATCGTTTACCTGGAAGACATGCTGTTGTTGGATCAGTGTCCCAGGAAACTATCCCTCCAACTGCAGACAGCTGTGAATATTCTGAAGGGCCTGAGGTTTATCATCAACAAGCCAAAGTCACTCCTGACACCCTCCAAGCGAACAACCTTCTTGGGCTTTGTGATAGTCTCTACTTCAGCATTTTTAATCCTTCTATTTCAGAAGGTGACAAAGTTCTGACACAAGCTAAGGAAAACACTGTCCAAGCAGCGTACTTCACTTTGCCAAATCGCCCGCTTGGTGGGCCTTCTCTCATCATCCGAGCGATCTTACTGGGTCCGCTTCACTATCGAGCCCTAAATGCCTCAAGGCATATCCTCGACGGAGGGGCCTCATGTACTCCAATCTGTGTCCTTGTCCGACGAGGCAAAGGAGGAGATAGGCTAGTGGCTTGCCCACATGTAGGTTTGGAACGGGAGACCGATTTTCGGTTTGGCTCCAGATCTAGTCCTAGAGACAGACGTCAGCAGGTTAGACTACTGTGCAAGATGTGTAGAGTTCTCCTCAAAGGCACGTTGTCTCCACAAGAAAAGAAGTCACATAACAATTACTTGGAGATCCTTGCTGCCTCTTTTGTGGTTTGTTGTTGGACCAAGGACAAGATCCTGTCCTGCGTCCTGCTCAAGATGGACATTGTATCGGTGGTTCCGATATTTCAACCACCTCTGGGGCATAAGATCTGAGACACTGTCGGATCTAGTGAAGAACTTCGGGCACAACTGTCTAGACTACTACATATCGCAGGGGTGTGGAATTTAATAAAAGATCTACTTGTCAATGGGGCAGGTTGCTTCACAAATAGACTTGTCCTGTAACAAAATCCACGTGTCCCTTTTGGGCCATGTAATGCGGCAACAAATTATGGCAGCAATCTCATTATATAAGATCTCTGATATAGCCTCTCTGATTATGCCAGGTGCATACCATAGTAGGGTTAGAATACTAGCCATTCCCTTATGTTGCCACGTTTCTGCATATCTACATACTGGGGCTGAAGATAGTGGCAATAGTTCCAGGGTTGGAATGCCCTTTTGAGTCTGTGTAAACCTACTAACTTGCAGGTTTTAAGGATTTTTACCAACTCTTCTCTAATTTTTTCCCATACTGAGAAAGGTTGGAACGGAACTCAGGACGATGTGAAACTTCTTCCAGGGTTTGGAAAAAAGTAGTTGGAGTGAAAGTGAAGTTGCAAACACTCAGATTTTCGCATGAGCAAATCTAAACATGCAAATGTGCTCATGCTAAAATGCAGTTCGCCAATATTTTCTAGGAGTACCATTTCTTGGCCTACTTCTGTAACTTTTTGTGAATTCACGAAAGCTGTATAGCTACACTTAATACAAGGACATATACCATGGGTGCACTTTTGAGAATTTCTTCAATAATTGTGCCCCTAATTAGGTCTGGTGTTAACCATGGCCTTTTGCGTTTATAAAAATTCTGTCTCTCTTTCTCTCTGTCTATCAACTGGCTTCACTGTGAGTGACAGCATTCTGCTCTTTCACAAGGAGAATATCGGCACACAGAGTAGTTTTGTTCAGTGCCAGGAACTACTGTGGCAATGTGTGCTTTTTGAGGCAAAAAACTATTTTTGCTTTTGCCAATGTTGTTTATAATGGTGAGGGCCCAGCAGCTCCCACACCAATTTGGTTTTACAAACCATGCCAAACCAAGTCAGACAGTTACAAAAGCAAAACGCTGACCATCAATTTCAGACATGCTAGCTTTGCCAATGCATGTTTATTTTTATGTTTCCCACAATCTTATTGAAACTGGTTACACTCGTTTTCCATTATAAATATCTTAGGGATATGCTAGCATACATCTACACATTTTACTAAATGATGTTGCAAAGAAATGGTACTTAAAATGTAACAGTTTAGCCAAATTCTTTTTTCCTACTTGTATTTAATTGTGAACATTTCATTTTGAAAGCAAAGACTCCTCAAGCTTGCTTTCAAGCCTCTGCAAATATTTGCATCTAATCAGAGAGCATTCTGGGAGCATTATGCATAGCCTCATATTGCTAAACTTTGAAAACGTGTGTACACATTTTTATCCTGGAACCACTGTCAGTAGTACAGTCCAAGCATACATTTACTCAGAGCGCTCATCCTAATAATAAAGGCTTTGCATTAATGAACCATATGTACAAGTTTGCATAATTAACCATAAATACAAGTTTGAACAGCATTAACACATGGACACAAATATTACCTTAACTGCAGACATTACTCTTCCCTGATCCATAAGGTGTTACTGTAAACTGACAGCCAAAGAGTTTATGCTTTAAGTGGTTAGGCCTACTTGCCCCAAGAACAAAATACACATTTAAACTTGTTGCCCTTGACATCAAACAATATGTCCTGGGCGTCGGGCTATAGGATTTCCACATCCCTGTATTGGTCACAGTGAAGTATCTCCCGGCCAAGCGAACCAAGTCGTGGATTGGCACTCCCATCACTTCCACGACTCGAGTCTCTGGGAACTGCACCCGCAGGTTTTCTCCATAATCTCGGACAGGTGGGGCCCATTCTCAGTCGATCTGCCTCACGCCTATATCACCAGCTAGTCCGGTTCTTAGGTTAGAGACCAGGTCCATAGGCTGTGCCAACCAATGCCTTCCTCCAGGACTGGAGTCAGGAGAAGGGGTACACGTTTCCTCCATTCTCAATATTTACTTGGGTTTCAGCCGAAGCCAGGAGGCAACAAGCACAGGTGGTTTCTCATCTCACCGATTTTGAACATCTCAAGTCCGGTTTCCACTTCTGAGATTCTCCAATCTCTCTCCCCCTGTTTCTGACTTCTTCTGAGCCCAGACCAGATCCCCCCCCCCCCCCCCCCCCACCCTCCCCAACGGATGGTGATAGAATGCTTCTTCTCCTTGATGGCATGACAGATTACAGGAGACGCTGAAAGATCCCAGGTCTTTTGAGACAAGCTGAAGACCTCCTATTCAAAGCGTGGGTGGACAGTATGGTCAAGTGCTAGAAGTCTGCCTGGACACAATCAACTTGTTGGTGTGTCTGATGGGGTGTGGCTCCTGTGGGCATTGATGCAGGGCAGGTGCTCAATTCATAACCAGCTTGCCACCGGAAGGTTTGGTCTACAGCTCGGTTAATACTTTTCGCTCCACGATTTAAGCGGGTCATGCTCCAATTGATGAGTCACCTGTTGGGGAGCACATTTTTGTCCTCCGATTCCTTTGAGGGATTTGCCTCTCTCTGCCTCCAGAGCTGTGTTCCTCAGTGTTGTGGGATGTTGATCAGCTGCTTAACCTGTTCCTCTCTTGGCAAACGAACAGGTTCCTGTCTCGGAAAGCGCTTTCAGGAAAGTTGCCCAAGCTTCTATGCCTGGTGTCATGCTGAAGGGTCTTTGGTGATCGGGGCCTGGATAATACAGGTAGAGTTTTCTTCCCGGAAGGGGGTTTCTTTACAGTCAGCAGACCAACTAAGTCCAATACCAGGTTTATTACATACCCAGCTTTTCTTGACACTCCCAAGCTGTACATGGTACAGTGCCTCAAGGCCTATGAGGAAACAACGGAAGAGTTTCGTCCTCCGGTGAGCGGCAACTCCTTGTAGCTCTTCAAAAACTGCATAAGGCAGTGCTGTCTCCTACTATTGCCCGCTGGGTTAGATGAGTCATGCAGGAAGAGTGTATTGACTCCAAAATGTTTAAAGCGGAGTAGGAAAGGGAAGCAATGGCTTCAAAGGCTTTATGCAATGGAGCCCGTTTGGAGGACATCATGAATGGAGCAGATTGACCCTCAAACTTCACCTTTGAAAGATTCTGTTTTAAGACACTGTTGGATGTGGCTCATTTGGTGGTGAGTAAGTTTTGAACTAACATAATACTCGCCACCGTTCCTGAAATAGAATGAAAAATGTCCTAGCTGTAGTAACGGAAAGTTTCAATTCTATTAAGGACTCTGAGGCGAGGATTATTCCACCCAGCGAGGATGAACCTCAACCCTCCCCGTGACTTGTAAGTATGCATTTTCAATATACTGCCTCTTTTATGTTTAGTTGTAATCTGGACTGGGATGAACAATGTTTACAATGTTCTATGTTGACTATCTGATTTCTGCTTTTTAACGATGTTTACAATGCTCTGTGTTGACTGTCTGATTTCTACCTTATGTATATATTATACAGGCCGAGGTACAGAGCTGTTTTCTTTTTACTAGTAATGAAAGGTTCTAAGCAAGATGGCTGATCATTGTTCGGTGGCATACCTCGAGCGAAGAAAAAGGGAGATTTCTTTGATACTGAGAAGGGACTTTGTTGGGACTGTTACTTCCTGATTGGTTGTAGAAGTTTTAAATGCTTATGGGAATGGTAGTTTCTGTTATATTTACCAAAAATGGCTGCAGTTAAACAATAAGCAAAAACAACAAGTGATGGACTGAATGTGGATCAATGTCACACACTCCCCCAGTCAAAAGATCTGGGCCCAAATCCATCGTTTTTTTGCACTCCACACCACCCTGGGTTAGACAATGGCGATATGCAAATCAGCTCTGACCCTGTTGCCCCATGGGAACAGTCCAGCCCGAACTACAGAAGCCATGTCCTTCCCAGAACGGAATCAAGCATCCGAGGACCGGACCGGTTTCGAGGTAACACCTCTCATCAGCCCGGCTAGCTTGACTCCAAGTGGTGTGGAGTGCCTGGGACCCACGTCTGGGCATCCCCAGCGCACTTAGGGCGGCAATTGCAAAAACAACAAGTGATGGACTGAATGTGGATCAATGTCACACACTCCCCCAGTCAAAAGATCTGGGCCCAAATCCATCGTTTTTTTGCACTCCACACCACCCTGGGTTAGACAATGGCGATATGCAAATCAGCTCTGACCCTGTTGCCCCATGGGAACAGTCCAGCCCGAACTACAAAAGCCATGTCCTTCCCAGAACGGAATCAAGCATCCGAGGACCGGACCGGTTTCGAGGTAACACCTCATCAGCCCGGCTAGCTTGACTCCAAGTGGTGTGGAGTGCCTGGGACCCACGTCTGGGCATCCCCAGCGCACTTAGGGCGGCAATTGCAAAAACAACAAGTGATGGACTGAATGTGGATCAATGTCACACACTCCCCCAGTCAAAAGATCTGGGCCCAAATCCATCGTTTTTTTGCACTCCACACCACCCTGGGTTAGACAATGGCGATATGCAAATCAGCTCTGACCCTGTTGCCCCATGGGAACAGTCCAGCCCGAACTACAAAAGCCATGTCCTTCCCAGAACGGAATCAAGCATCCGAGGACCGGACCGGTTTCGAGGTAACACCTCTCATCAGCCCGGCTAGCTTGACTCCAAGTGGTGTGGAGTGCCTGGGACCCACGTCTGGGCATCCCCAGCGCACTTAGGGCGGCAATTGCAAAAACAACAAGTGATGGACTGAATGTGGATCAATGTCACACACTCCCCCAGTCAAAAGATCTGGGCCCATTCTTTTGACTGGGGGAGTGTGTGACATTGATCCACATTCAGTCCATCACTTGTTGTTTTTGCAATTGCCGCCCTAAGTGCGCTGGGGATGCCCAGACGTGGGTCCCAGGCACTCCACACCACACCACTTGGAGTCAAGCTAGCCGGGCTGATGAGAGGTGTTACCTCGAAAGCGGTCCGGTCCTCGGATGCTTGATTCCGTTCTGGGAAGGACATGGCTTTTGTAGTTCGGACTGGACTGTTCCCATGGGGCAACAGGGTCAGAGCTGATTTGCATATCGCCATTGTCTAACCCAGGGTGGTGTGGAGTGCAAAAAAACGATGGATTTGGGCCCAGATCTTTTGACTGGGGGAGTGTGTGACATTGATCCACATTCAGTCCATCACTTGTTGTTTTTGCAATTGCCGCCCTAAGTGCGCTGGGGATGCCCAGACGTGGGTCCCAGGCACTCCACACCACTTGGAGTCAAGCTAGCCGGGCTGATGAGAGGTGTTACCTCGAAACCGGTCCGGTCCTCGGATGCTTGATTCCGTTCTGGGAAGGACATGGCTTTTGTAGTTCGGACTGGACTGTTCCCATGGGGCAACAGGGTCAGAGCTGATTTGCATATCGCCATTGTCTAACCCAGGGTGGTGTGTAGTGCAAAAAAACGATGGATTTGGGCCCAGATCTTTTGACTGGGGGAGTGTGTGACATTGATCCACATTCAGTCCATCACTTGTTGTTTTTGCAATTGCCGCCCTAAGTGCGCTGGGGATGCCCAGACGTGGGTCCCAGGCACTCCACACCACTTGGAGTCAAGCTAGCCGGGCTGATGAGAGGTGTTACCTCGAAACCGGTCCGGTCCTCGGATGCTTGATTCCGTTCTGGGAAGGACATGGCTTTTGTAGTTCGGACTGGACTGTTCCCATGGGGCAACAGGGTCAGAGCTGATTTGCATATCGCCATTGTCTAACCCAGGGTGGTGTGGAGTGCAAAAAAACGATGGATTTTGGCCCAGATCTTTTGACTGGGGGAGTGTGTGACATTGATCCACATTCAGTCCATCACTTGTTGTTTTTGCAATTGCCGCCCTAAGTGCGCTGGGGATGCCCAGACGTGGGTCCCAGGCACTCCACACCACTTGGAGTCAAGCTAGCCGGGCTGATGAGAGGTGTTACCTCGAAACCGGTCCGGTCCTCGGATGCTTGATTCCGTTCTGGGAAGGACATGGCTTTTGTAGTTCGGACTGGACTGTTCCCATGGGGCAACAGGGTCAGAGCTGATTTGCATATCGCCATTGTCTAACCCAGGGTGGTGTGGAGTGCAAAAAAACGATGGATTTGGGCCCAGATCTTTTGACTGGGGGAGTGTGTGACATTGATCCACATTCAGTCCATCACTTGTTGTTTTTGCAATTGCCGCCCTAAGTGCGCTGGGGATGCCCAGACGTGGGTCCCAGGCACTCCACACCACTTGAAGTCAAGCTAGCCGGGCTGATGAGAGGTGTTACCTCGAAACCGGTCCGGTCCTCGGATGCTTGATTCCGTTCTGGGAAGGACATGGCTTTTGTAGTTCGGACTGGACTGTTCCCATGGGGCAACAGGGTCAGAGCTGATTTGCATATCGCCATTGTCTAACCCAGGGTGGTGTGGAGTGCAAAAAAACGATGGATTTGGGCCCAGATCTTTTGACTGGGGGAGTGTGTGACATTGATCCACATTCAGTCCATCACTTGTTGTTTTTGCAATTGCCGCCCTAAGTGCGCTGGGGATGCCCAGACGTGGGTCCCAGGCACTCCACACCACTTGGAGTCAAGCTAGCCGGGCTGATGAGAGGTGTTACCTCGAAACCGGTCCGGTCCTCGGATGCTTGATTCCGTTCTGGGAAGGACATGGCTTTTGTAGTTCGAACTGGACTGTTCCCATGGGGCAACAGGGTCAGAGCTGATTTGCATATCGCCATTGTCTAACCCAGGGTGGTGTGGAGTGCAAAAAAACGATGGATTTGGGCCCAGATCTTTTGACTGGGGGAGTGTGTGACATTGATCCACATTCAGTCCATCACTTGTTGTTTTTGCAATTGCCGCCCTAAGTGCGCTGGGGATGCCCAGACGTGGGTCCCAGGCACTCCACACCACTTGGAGTCAAGCTAGCCGGGCTGATGAGAGGTGTTACCTCGAAACCGGTCCGGTCCTCGGATGCTTGATTCCGTTCTGGGAAGGACATGGCTTTTGTAGTTCGGACTGGACTGTTCCCATGGGGCAACAGGGTCAGAGCTGATTTGCATATCGCCATTGTCTAACCCAGGGTGGTGTGGAGTGCAAAAAAACGATGGATTTGGGCCCAGATCTTTTGACTGGGGGAGTGTGTGACATTGATCCACATTCAGTCCATCACTTGTTGTTTTTGCAATTGCCGCCCTAAGTGCGCTGGGGATGCCCAGACGTGGGTCCCAGGCACTCCACACCACTTGGAGTCAAGCTAGCCGGGCTGATGAGAGGTGTTACCTCGAAACCGGTCCGGTCCTCGGATGAGTGATTCCGTTCTGGGAAGGACATGGCTTTTGTAGTTCGGACTGGACTGTTCCCATGGGGCAACAGGGTCAGAGCTGATTTGCATATCGCCATTGTCTAACCCAGGGTGGTGTGGAGTGCAAAAAAACGATGGATTTGGGCCCAGATCTTTTGACTGGGGGAGTGTGTGACATTGATCCACATTCAGTCCATCACTTGTTGTTTTTGCAATTGCCGCCCTAAGTGCGCTGGGGATGCCCAGACGTGGGTCCCAGGCACTCCACACCACTTGGAGTCAAGCTAGCCGGGCTGATGAGAGGTGTTACCTCGAAACCGGTCCGGTCCTCGGATGCTTGATTCCGTTCTGGGAAGGACATGGCTTTTGTAGTTCGGACTGGACTGTTCCCATGGGGCAACAGGGTCAGAGCTGATTTGCATATCGCCATTGTCTAACCCAGGGTGGTGTGGAGTGCAAATAAACGATGGATTTGGGCCCAGATCTTTTGACTGGGGGAGTGTGTGACATTGATCCACATTCAGTCCATCACTTGTTGTTTTTGCAGTTAAACAATAAAGCATAATCCTCTCCTTTAAGTCCCTAATAGAATTAACATTTTCCGTTATGACAGCTAGGACATTTTTTATTCTACTTGATAATGAAGAATGAAAAATTAGGAGATGCATTTGGTTCTATTTTATTAATTCCCATACATTTTTTCCACACCTTTACAGTAGTTTTTTACCTTTGAATTGCATTTTCTTCGGATTAATAGGCTTATGTACATTTATTTCAGATTTGGGTTCTACTTTTTATGTTATCTTTTGTTGTTGTTAAGACCTTAACTTTTTGATTTTTTTCAAAATGTATAAATAATTTACTTTCACCCAAACTCCTAAATAGCCCTTAATCCTAGCCAAGCAAGCCATATTGTCTTTCTCTCCCTCTCTCTCCTCCCCCTCTCTCTCTCTCCTCCCCCTCTCTCTCTCCCCCACCCCCCCCCCCCCCCCACTCCACTGGCCACTCCGTTGGCGCAAAATAATGTAGCACGGGCCACGAAGTAAGCGCTGTTTAGATTATGTATTCAACAGCAAAGCAACCATGACGCATTTCAGCCCCGGAGGGCCTTAATCACATGACTCGCTCATCAGTCAGCATGTAATTTTTATCTCGTTTTTTCCCTTTGAATTTTAAAGTTGATTGATTGATTGATAAAAATTTATATTGCGCAGAACAATAACCCGCAGGTATCAAGGCGCCTAACAATAAAATCAAAAGTCTGAACCATTCATCCTTACACATAGGCCTGTAAGAAGAGGCGGGTTTTTAGGGCACTGCGAAATGTCTGTAAGGAAGGTAGGGACCTAAGGTCCAAAGGGAGATCATTCCACCATTTGGGAGCTAGAGTGGAAAAAGCCCTGCCACCCCATTTGGCTCTTCGTATACGAGGGATTGACAGAAGCAATTTCCCGGAGGAACGCAGATTCCTTCCGGGAGTGTAGTGGGAGATGATAGAACCCACTCCAGAGTCACTGTTTTTTGCAATGGCTCTGTATGTCATGCACAGGACCTTGAACCGTACTCGGTATTCTACCGGAAGCCAGTGCAACGTTTTTCTGGCCAACGTGGCCGAGGAGCGTCTGGGAACATCCAGAACAAATCTGGCTGTGGCATTCTGGGCTACCTGTAAGCGCTGCAGGAGGCTCTTGTTTAGCCCCGCATACAGCGCATTACAGTAGTCCAGACGTGAACCAATGAGTGCGACGGCTATTTGCTTTCTGGACTGCACAGAGAGATATTTCCTGATCCTTCGCAGGGTATGGATTAGGCCCCAGCAGGTGGAGATGGTTCTACACACCTGTCTGCCCATATCCAGGGCAGGATCTATCATCACCCCAAGATTTTCTGCAGATGTTGTGGGCGAGGGCCACACTCCAAGTGAATCAGGCCACCAGCTAGATGACCAGATGTTTTCGTTCCCACCAAACACCATCACCTCAGTCTTCTCCCCATTCAGTTTAAGAGAGTTCTGAATCATCCAGTGACCAACCGCCTCCATACAAGATCTAAACTTGGAGGTGGTCTGCACATCTGAATGGGAGAGAGAGACGAGTATTTGGGTGTCATCCGCATAGGAGACTACCTCCATCCCGAAAGTTCTTATTAGTCTTGCCAGTGGGGTCACATAGATGTTGAATAGGGTCGGACTAAGAGCCGACCCTTGTGGGACCCCACATAGCACAGGTCGGGATGGAGATAGAAACTCACCAATCTTGACTCTTTGTTCCCTCCCAATGAGGAAGGAAGCCAGGAGATCTAGAGCTGCGCCCTTCACCCCCACATCCCTCAAGCGAGATGTAAGAACTGAGGGGGAGAGGGTATCGAAGGCCGCAGTTAGGTCTAGCAGGACCAGGAGGGTGGTCTGGCCCATATCCACTGTCGTGCGGATGTTGTCAAGCACGATGGTGAGGGCCGACTCAGTGCTATGTTCCCTCCTGAATCCGTGCTGGGAGGAGTCAAGGCAGCCCGAGCTTTCCACAAAAGCAGCGAGATGCTTGTTCAGATGTGCCTCAAGCATCTTCGCAGGGGCAGTAAGCAGCGAGATTGGGCGGAAGTTTTTTAGGACTTCCGGGTCGAGGGAGGCCTTCTTTAGCAGGGGTTTTACTACTGCTTTCTTCCATTCCAAGGGGAAGACACCGTCTCATATAGCTAGATTCATTATTTCTAGCAGCGGTGGCAGGAAGGTCTCCCTGCACTGCTTGATGATTTTCAAAGGGCAAGTATCCAGGGGGGAACCAGATTTGATCTTATTAAGTAGGACTTCAAGATCCTGCGGATCTAGGGGTGGAAAGTGATAGGTGCAAACATACAGCAGCAGCTATGAACATGGAAAACCTACAGTTTTTTCTGTTTTTCGTTATAATTGCTTTTCAGTATTGGCTATTTTGCTCATTTTCCAGATTTTACATTTAATATCTATCTATTCTCTCCCATCATTCTATTATTGTTAACGATATGAAATTAAAAAAAAAAAAAAAAAAAAATATATATATATATATATATATATATAGTTATATATATATATAGTTATATATATATATATATATATATATATATATATGAAATTCACAAAAAAAACGTTAAGGTTGAGTTATATGTTGGTCTTCTTATAATAAAAATAACCCTACTGTTTTGAAACACTGAAATTAATGAGTTATCTGTAACTGAAATAGGCTGTGTGCAGCGGTGGTTGTATTAACAGTAATTATATATTACTTTACGTTAAACTCATAGAAATTCACTGAAAAAACAAAGGTTACAGGGACGTTATAGTTAGGTTGACGTTTTACCCACACAAAACCATAGAAATTCAGCAGTTAAAGTTATACTTACCTGAAGAAACTATAACTAGTGCCGTAAAGTAACTTTAGGCCATGAGTTATAGTTTCTTAACTTAAGTATAACTCTAAGTATAACTATAACGTGCTAGAAAAAAGCCAATTGGAGGTGGAGAAGGATGTGGAAACCTCAGCCAAAAAATATACCACCTGGCTTGAGACTAACTTCGCAAATCTAGCTACTAGTATATGGATTAATAAAAACAGGAAAACACCATCTGCACCATGGTTCTCTGAAGCTTTGAGAATGGACAAACAGGCTTGCAGAAAAAAATCCATATAAATCCATGCTCTCCGATAAAAAAAAAAAAAAAAAGTTGATTGGGAGAAAACTCTTATTATACGGCACAAATAGAAAAGCCGGTAGTTCCAGTAAGGAACTATTTTGAACTGTGAAAAATCTGACCACAGTTACAAAAGATGATTCCGTTAATTTTAATCAAGAATTTTGTGATGCTTTGGCTCTCTTGTTTAGAACAAAGGTTGATCAAATCTATGATCAGTTCACCCACTCCACTCCAAATGGTAATAAACTTGAACACGAAATTAGTAGGAAAGTCTCTTTTTTTTCTCGCTCACTTGTCCTATGCAAATCAACAAACTGATCTCCATGGCCAAGTCAGGCTCCCCGGAGGAATCCTACCCCCCTAAGATCCAACAAAATATCTGCCATTTTATTGGACCGTATCTATCTTAGATATTATATTATATATTGTGCTGCTTGACCTATCCGCTGCATTTGATACGGTAGACCATACTCTTCTGGTTCATCATCTACAATCAATTGGGATAGGAGGTAAAGCTCTGTCCCTGTTAACATCGTTTTTATCAGAGAGGACTCAAACAGTTCATTTGGGCAAATTTAAGTCGGCACCTTTCACCCTTTCATGTGGTGTTCCGCAGGGCTCATCATAGGGCCCCACGCTCTTTAATATTTATGTAGCGGATTTAGCACCACTGATAGGAAGCTTTAATTTGATTCCCACTTCTTATGCGGACAACACCCAGCTGGTGATCTCGACAGTGGATAAGGACATTAACCACTCATTAAAACTCTATGATTGTATGCTCACCCTAAGTCATTGGATGAGCACTTATTGCTTGAAATTAAACTCAAACAAAACAGAGGTGATTATGTTCGGAAACCTCTTTCCACCTTGGTCCCCAGCTTGGTAGCCATATAATCTTGCCCCCCCCCCACCCCTGTAGATAAAGCTAAAAACCTTAGGGTTATCATAGACGAGAAACTTCGTTTTAAAGCTCAAGTCTACAAGGTCATGTCCTCTTCGTTCTTCATGATTAGGACCATAAGAAAAATTCTGCCTGTTATTTCAAAATCCACCAGAAAAATGGTTGCAACTTCCTTAGTCTTATCCAAACTTGACTACTGTAATGGACTATACATCAATGTGCAATCTACCCTCCTCAGGAAGTTACAGGCAGTACAAAATGCTGCTGCAAAACTGATTCTGGACATAACTAAATATCAGACTGTCCGATCAGCAATGAGAGACCTTCACTGGCTGCCAGTCGGTCAGCGGATAAAGTTTAGGGCACTCTGCATTGCCCATAAGGCACTGCACAAAGAAGGGCCAAAATTTATAGAGGACCTTTTTAGATGGTATTCCCCAAATAGACCTTTGCGTTTGGCTAATGCCAATCTGATGGCGGTGGTCAAGATTAAAAAGATGAACTGGGGGGGGGGGGGGAGGGGGGGGGGAGTTTATGCTACAATACCATCAAGGAATGGAACTCCCTACCACTAGATCTTAGAAAAATGACCTCCCTCCTTGAGTTCAGAAAACAACTGAAGACCTGGGTCTTTTAGTAGCAGTAGCCCTCAGCATAGTATGTAGCCATGGAAGCGCCAAGACACCTGAGGGTATTCGTGCGCTGTATACATTTAATTAACATAACATAACTGCTGAATTTTGTATGGTTTTGTGTGGGTTAAAACGTCAACCTAACTAAAACGTCCCTGTAACCTCTGTTTTTTTAGTGACGATAGATAGATAGATATGTAATATGATTAAGTTTATAGTCATGGGATCCTAGTGACATAAACCCGAAAGGCAAATTAATTTTCCAATGTTACCGGAACCCCATGATGGCAATATATTACCATATTTCATACGATATCTGTTATTTTTGATGTTATATCTTTACTTTGGGAGAGTTAACTTGTAAAGGCTGTGTATATTTTAAAACACATTTTGAAACTGCCTATTGAACATAAGAGGAATACTGGACTATACTGTGTGGTTGTCTTAGGTAAAAATAAAAAAAATGTATAGTTAAGAATGTAGAATTGTAAAAAAAAAAAACACTTTGCATTGTTAATAATCGTTAAAAATCCACTTTCAGTAAAGTGCTGCTCACAATGGACACTGCTTGGAATTAGAATGTTTAGGTTTTTAGCTTTCAAGATTAGATCGACATGGCAATTATGAATTTGTAGTAATTGTTGCATTATTATGGATTTACCACATTTACCACAGTGTTTGTCACACAATTAGCAGATTTCAACAAAAATTCTGTTTTTAGCTCAAATGGCTCAAAATAATACTATGAGAAAAAGTGTCAGAAAATGTTACTTTTCTTATAGCATAATTTAGGTATCTCTGCTACATAATTTGGTCCTCCATTTCAGCATAATTTCTAGTGCCCGAACAGTGGTAAAGTTCTGCAGCTAAGGTTGAGGTTTTCATTATGATGAGGAAACCCATATTTAAGAGGGGATTATTACCCATATTTCATGGTCCCATGTAAAATATATGGATTTTCTGCCACAGCTTTTTGTGCAGCAAAAGCACCCAAGCATGTTTTATATATACATATATGTATTAGATGGGAGGGTGTGCAGAGCATAATATGCTATTTATTATCATTGTTGATATGAGATGACGGCATGACTTACAATCAGCGACGTCATGAATGCAATCATGTCCTTCCTCTTCAAAAGCAATGTTAGAAAACAGAAAAATACACTCTGCACCTCTGAATATATAGTTTATTTAAACAAAAACCAGGATGCAAGGTGTTAATTAGTTTAGTTAGATAATGTTGCTTTGAAATTGCATCTGACTACTAGGGTAGTTGTTCCTCCATGTGAAGTTATTGTAATATGTAATCTGCAAAGGAGAAAAATAGCTCTTTTCCATTGTCAATTTCACATCATTGCGGTAAAAAAATGTATTTCACTATGTATTTCAAGTAATAAATGGGTGAATGTTTGGTTATGAGATGATGCTCTAAATGTATTATATATGTGTGTGTACATAATATTTGTATGTATCACACCAGATTTGTTCTCTTCACAAAACAAGCAGGTAATACAGCATATCTGCAGAGATCAATTTATTCTCCTTACGGCATGATGCGTTTCGGCTGGTGTGCCTTCTTCAAATGCCGATAACTCTGGTGCTCGCGTTGCGAGTTTTCAATGTGCCTGCTGCCACACTCCCATTGGAGTAAACCTTGTGGTTTTTATAAAGAGACTACATGTCCCAGAAGTCCTCCAATGGGAACGCTGTCAATTGTTCTTTACCACCAGAGTCTGTAATAAGAAAAATTAAAAATGTCCCTGCAGGCACCTAAATCCTCCGCAATTCCCAATAGCATGTCGAAATGAAGGCGCAGATGACTCCACCATGGGCACTAAGTTGAAAACAAACAGTGACATGTCAGAATGCGTCCTCAAACAAGAGGATGCTAAACAACTACAAAGCATCCGGAAATATTAAACCCAGAAGAACAAGAAACCAAACAAACCGCAAGTGCAGACCAATTGAATGAAGTATTAGTATCTGTAACCGTTACAAGGGACACTACGAATCCCATGATAATTCATAATGGCCTATCATCGAATAAGCATTAATAGAGAAAGAGAGGATATACTCACAATACAGTGAGCAAGACCCACTGGGGTTGAAACGCGTTGGTGGTGGTTGTGGTGATATTTGCACGGATGCAAATACATTTAAAATTGAGGCAATCTACTCTTTTGGAGTGCGGTGGTATTTTGACTTCGTGGTGTTTCATATATGTGAGGGACAGATCACCCTTGACACCGGCACCCACTGTGTAAAGAGCGCACTGCTACGGACTCTTTGTTAGTTATAATATGTATATATATATATATATATATATATATATATATATGCACCACAGCCGTGCTCTTTTACCTTGCTCGAAGCGCAGCAGTCACGGACACAAACCAGAATTATGTGCAGCAGACGTAGATTTATTCAACAAATGGTCTTTTGGCAAGGATACACTCGACGCGTTTCAGGATCACTCCCTTGTTCTCGAGTGTTTAATCTTACGTTGCATACGTTTTTATATAACACGTGACACCAGTGTGAGTGAAAAAAGACTCAGCAACTCGTAAATGCACATTTCTTAAGTGTTGCTCAACATATATTCAACCAGGTACATGAGGCATTAAATGTGATAAATGATAAAAGAAATGCATAACCGCATATGTGAGAAGGCATAATCGGACATATGCTTCTGACGGCGAACAAAAACGTGACTGAGTTTGTTCCTGCCTCATTGCCTAATAAAGTTATTCAAAAGGCATCGTGTAAGCTGATGTCAACGTTCTGAGATGCTGAAAGCATCCCGATCACAAAATTACAAGAATACAATTTCGAGCCCATGTGGGCGATTTTCATCATTGTGAACAGTTGCACGGATATCAGATCTAAACTGTATTCTTGTAATTTTGTGATCGGGATGCAGGATGGGATCATGATTTTCTCTTCAGCTCTTTATGTGGACTATTGTCTATTGCCAGTCACTTAATTTTCAAATCGTGGTATGAAGCAGGAGGACATGTCGGTCGGCGGTTACGCTTAAATTAAGTGACTGGCACATACTGGATAGCATAACTTCATAACTTATCGTGAAAGATATAAATTCAAGACAGGGGTGATCGATGTTTTCGAAGACAATAGTCCACATAAAGAGCTGAAGAGAAAATCATGATCCCATCCTGCGAAGAAATTCAATAGGACCCTGCAATAACAGTTAAACCAAATCATTGGGGGGAGCCATACCGAAATCCTCCTGTCTTAGGATATACAGAAAAACACAGAGTTTAACTGCTGAAACTAAAAATCAGGATCAGTAACCTATGTTTTTAATGTCCCCTAGGTATATGAGTTTGTGTATCTGGAAGAGGTCCTGAGGAAGGTGGACTTGCACCGCCGAAACGTGCGCCGACCAAGTGCGAGGTCTCATACAGTGTTTTGAGACCTTCAAATTGGCAGGGTTTCCCCGCCAATTTGGTTCCAGTTTCCATTTTAGGTCTCGGCTAGAAACGCGCAAAGCGCATTCTCGCCAGAGATCTATTGTCGGCGTCTCAGAGGTGTCAGAACGACGAAGGGAGACAAGATCTGGCCGCGCGCAGCATTTCCCCATAGGATAACGTTGTGCACGCGGCCAGGTCTTGTCTCCACAGCATGCATGGCAGACCGGATCGCGACGCGCGCCTCTCTGGAATGCAGGGGGAGTCTGCAGAGAGGCGTGCGGCGCGTGAGCTTGTTTTTTCTTGTTTTGCTCTGTGGTGCATGGTGCCGTTCTCAGCAGCCCATCGGAGAGCAGTGCTTTCCATCAGACTCTCTTCGCCCGATGGAAAAATGCGAAAAGCGATTTAAAGCCCAGGTGTAACCCGCAGGGGTATCTGCCATACCTCCGTCCTGTGCAGCAGAAGTGGCGGCAGTTTGTTTGCCGGCAGTGAAACCCTGGTGCTCGTTTCATTTTCACTTTTATAATTTATCCCCCTTTCATTATTCCGGTTAAGCTAATAACATTGTTACTTTTCTAGTCCTCTTTATTTCTTCTTCATTGTTATCCCACGGTCTCCCTTCCTTATTGCATTAGTTTCTTTGCGCATCTCTGAGGCTTTTTCCCCGCTACACCTTTAGCTACTCTACGCAGTTTTACCTCCTATTTTTGACTCTGCTCCGTTGTCCTTTAATATTGACCCAGCGTCCCCCTGCCTCGCGCTTGTACTAACTAGTTCTATCGCTTGGTTTGCCGCAGCTGTTTTGTATATAATTTTAACAACACTGGCGTTTGGACAGCACCGTTCATCTATAGATAGTTTATTAACAAATTGCACACAGATTATTATTTCAGACTTACACGAATATCGTCCTCTTAGCCTTAATACGTTACACGCCCGTCCTTCAACAGGCAATCCTCGCGCCCCTAACTCCCGTGCGCCTATGGAATTCCGTTCACTCCTAACCTCCTCCCTTTGTCTCCCCCTCAACAATGTCCCCAGCTGTCCTTTCCCCCCATTTGATTTACAACTGCTCTACCCGTGGAACTCCCATAATCCCCCTCGTTCTCCATCCAACTTTCTTCATGGACAACTTCCCTTCCCTCTCAGAGTTGTCTCCGGGTGTAGGAGCGGCGCGCGAGTGATGAGGAGCACTGGCAGTGGCCACAGCCCGCCCTCCGCACCTGCAGACACCTCCTCCGTAAGCAGACCGGTGCTGACGAGGCTCAGGGGACACCAAAACACCACTCGGGGGTACCACCACATCACTTAGGGACACCACCACATCACTCAGGGGCACCACTCGGGGGTACCACCACATCACTCAGGGGCACCACCACATCACTCAGGGGCACCACTCGGGGGTACCACCACATCACTCGGGGACACCACCACATCACTCGGGGACACCACCACTCATCACTCGGGGGCACCACCACTCATCACTCGGGGGCACCACCACTCATCACTCGGGGGCACCACCACTCATCACTCGGTGGCACCACCACTCATCACTCGGTGGCACCACCACTCATCACTCGGTGGCACCACCGCATCACTCGGGGACACCACCACATCACTCGGGGACACCACTACATCACTCTGGGCCACCACCACATCACTCGGGGCCACCACCACATCACTCGGGGACACCACCACATGACTCGGGGACACCACCACTCATCACTCGGGGGCACCACCACTCATCACTCGGTGGCACCACCACTCATCACTCGGGGGCACCACCGCATCACTCGGGGGCACCACCGCATCACTCGGGGGCACCACCGCATCACTCGGGGACACCACCGCATCACTCGGGGACACCACCACATCACTCGGGGACACCACCACATCACTCGGGGACACCACCACATCACTCGGGGACACCACCACATCACTCAGGGGCACCACTCGGGGGTACCACCACATCACTCAGGGGCACCACCACATCACTCGGAGACACCACCGCATCACTCGGGGACACCACCGCATCACTCGGGGACACCACCGCATCACTCTGGGACACCACCGCATCAGTCGGGGACACCACCGCATCAGTCGGGGGCACCACCACTCATCACTCGGGGGCACCACCACTCATCACTCGGGGGCACCACCACTCATCAGTCGGGGGCACCACCACTCATCACTCGGGGACACCACCACATCACTCGGGGACACCACCACATCACTCGGGGACACCACCACATCACTCGGGGACACCACCACATCACTCGGGGCCACCACCACATCACTCGGGGGCACCACTCGGGGGTACCACCACATCACTCAGGGGCACCACCACATCACTCGGAGACACCACCGCATCACTCGGGGACACCACCGCATCACTCGGGGACACCACCGCATCACTCGGGGACACCACCGCATCACTCGGGGACACCACCGCATCACTCGGGGGCACCACCACTCATCACTCGGGGGCACCACCACTCATCACTCGGGGGCACCACCACTCATCACTCGGGGCACCACCACATCACTCTGGGGCACCACCACATCACTCCGGGACACCACCACATCACTCGGGGACACCTCCACATCACTCGGGGACACCTCCACATCACTAAGGGGCCGCCACCACATCACTCGGGGGCACCACTCAGGGCCACCACCACATCACCACCACATCACTCTGGGGCACCACCACATCACTCCGGGACACCACCACATCACTCGGGGACACCTCCACATCACTCGGGGACACCTCCACATCACTAAGGGGCCGCCACCACATCACTCGGGGGCACCACTCAGGGCCACCACCACATCACTCGGGGGCACCACTCGGGGGTACCACCACATCACTCAGGGGCACCACCACATCACTCAGTGGCACCACCGCATCACTCGGGGGCACCACCGCATCACTCGGAGACACCACCACATCACTCAGGGACACCACCACATCACTCAGGGACACCACCACATCACTCAGGGACACCACCACATCACTCAGGGACACCACCACATCACTCAGGGGCACCACTCGGGGGTACCGCCACATCACTCAGGGGCACCACTCGGGGGTACTACCACATCACTCGGGGACACCACCACAGCACTCGGGGGCACCACCACATCACTCAGGGGCACCACTCGGGGGTACCACCATATCACTCGGGGACACCACCACATCACTCAGGGGCACCACTCAGGGGTACCACCACATCACTCGGGGACACTACCAAAGCACTCGGGGGCACTACCCCATCACTCAGGGGCACCACTCGGGGGTACCACCACATCACTCAGGGGTACCACCACATCACTCAGGGGCACCACCACATCACTCGGAGACACCACCGCATCACTCGGGGACACCACCGCATCACTCGGGGACACCACTGCATCACTCGGGGACACCACCGCATCACTCGGGGACACCACGAATAAAACAATTACAGTTAATTGCGTTTGTGCCTGGGTGTTAATGGATTTTATTGTCTATGGCCTGGCAGCCCCATTCCTAGAAGGAGATGGTGAATGGTCTTTTCTTTTTGCACGTTATTTATGGTCTGGTGGACGTGGTACAGGTAGGCTTTTTTTATTTATTTATTAGTTTTCACTTTTATATGGCGCAAACTTTACCCGCAGGTATCAGAGTGCTTTAAATCAGCATGCTTATAACAAGCAAGACTAGCACTCTATATTACTGCCACCTTTGCTTAGCATAAGCAACAGCTAACCATTCACAAACAATGTTTATATACCAATTGCAAATTAAAGAAAAAATATTAATGCAAAGCATTGTCATTTACAATGTCAGTAACTCAAACTTTAATGCTGCGAGACCTATTGCATTGCAAATGCTTGTTTCAGAGGTTGTGGTGAGGGTATGAATGTGTGAGTATGTTGTGACGGATTGTTTGTTAACAGGGGTATAACTATTTGTGTGAATTGATTCTTTTGAATACATCTGTGAATTATGTTTATATTTATGTGTCTCTCTTTTCTTTGTATAAACTATAAAATTGTTCATGTATTAAATATCTAAAAAAAAATCTTTAAAAAAAAGGAATGTGGGGGCGTGGCCAAGATGGCGGGGTGAGCGGACGCTTCCTCCCGCAGCTCCTCCGGCCCGACTAAGCTCGAGCCCTTTTCTTACGCTTTTCTCCCCCCGCTGATGCTCAGCGTGTGAGAGGAGTGTGGCGGAGCACCTGGCGCGCACGTTGATGTCGCTTTGGCCCTAATCGCCTCGGGGAAAGTATCTCAAAAGTCCGATCAAAGATCGAGGTGCGACGGAGAGCCTGGGAGGCGGAGCGAATTGGAGTGCTGTCCAGGCGCCTCGGCTGGGCCTGGTGCTGAAAGCTGACGATCGGGAGGGAGCTTGACCCGTCACCCGACGGAGGATAACGGAGCCTTGCGGGCTGGGACCCGGCGGCACAGAGGACTTTGGACGTGTGCTTTGGCACTCGGACTTGTGTCGGCGACACCCCGTGCTGTGTGGGCCCCGGCCCCGTGGGCGAAGCGCGGCGGACTCATAGCTGGGGTCGGACCATTTGGGCCCTTTTGTGTGATCGCATGAGACTGGCTGTGGAACTTCTCCGATTGCTGTGTTTCTGAGGGGCCCCGGTGGTGTCGCCGGACTTGGCCGTTCTGCCCTACCCCGCCCCGCCGCCATTTTGTCCCTGAGAGATCGGTGTGGTTGGCTTCCACTGGAACCCTTTGCTGCGGAAGTCTGTGCCTGCCGCCGCTGCTGGGCTACCTCTCTGCGGGGCGTGTTGATGGGGGGCCCCCTACTTTGGCTCTCCGTTGCCGTCTCGGCTGGGCGCCGCGGCTGGCGGTGCCCGGACTGATCCGCCATTTTGTCGCTTGTGACGCAGTGACTCTGCTTGCCAGGAGATCCTCGCATCGAGCGCTTGCCAGCGGCTGGGCATTCCTGAGGTGGCTGACCCTGTGCCCACTCATCGATTGCAGCGATTGCGATGACTGGAAGAGGCGGTTCGAGGAGGGGGGACCGCACCCTGCCGGACATGCTTGGCAGGGCCCAACAACTGCGAGACAGAACGCAACCGTCGCCGGGGTCTTCCCGGGCCTCGGCGGATGCGAATGGAGGGGAGCCGCCGGTCACGAGGTCCTTTATGGAAGAACTGTTTAGCTCCCTCAAAGAGGACTTCCAGACGCTGAAGCGAGAAGTGGCCAGTGAGGTCCGTGAAGTGCGTAGGGAAGTGGAGGGCCTCGGCGAGCGAGTTGAGACGGTGGAAACGGCGGCCCAGCGACGGGACGAAGAGATAGTCCATCTTCAACAGGACGTTCTCCGCCTCCGGGAGCAGTGTGTTGAGCTCCAGGCCCACTCTGAGGACCTTGAGAACAGGTCACGGAGGAACAACATCCGAGTGCGTGGTGTGCCGTCCGCGGACGAAGGGACCGACTTGGTGGGCTATCTACAAGACCTGTTCCGGGAGATCCTGGGGGAAGCTGCGGACTTCCCTATTCGCATCGATAGGGCACACAGGGTTGGCCGACAGCGCCAGTCATCGGCGCCCCCGCCGGACATTTTGGCTTTCCTGCCCGACTTCCCACTGAAGGAACGCATCATGGCTGAGGCCCGCAGGAAACAGCCCCTGACTTTCCGGGAGCGGCCTGTAGCGCTTTATCAGGACCTGTCCGCCATCACGCTGCAGAAACGCAGGTTCTTCAGGATTGCCACTGACTTTCTGCGCGAACACGAGACGCCATACTCTTGGGGACATCCCTTCCGCCTGATCTTCCGGTGGAATGGGGTGCTGCATCAGCTGCGCTCCTTGCAGGACATCTGTGGAGTCCTGGGGCTTACGGCGGCGGAGGAGGAAGGAGCCACACCGTCATGGAGGCGCTCAGAGCGACGGAGCCGGCGGAGGTCGGCAAGGAGACAATCGGCGGCCAGCGCAGGACGCCCGGATTCCCCTACTATCAGGGCGGACATGGCCGACGCTTTGAGGGCGGCAGCTGGGGGCTCGGCCGGCTCCTCCGATGTGGCCATGACGGCCTAACACTCACTCCGGGGGGAGATACTCTCAGCTTCTTTGATGCTTGGTTCGGGGCGGGGAGGTCGGGAGGGAGTGGATGGAGGTGAGTGGCTGAACGTCCACTTTGCTTTTTTTCTACAGACTTGCCCTTTTTTGGGGCTAGACTGAGACAATGGGGTGTTTAAGTTTACATTTGGCTAGTTGCCATGGTTGTGTTTTGGGTGGGTGTAAGGGTTGTTCTGCTGTTAGGGGGGTCCCGTCTGATGTTGTCCATGCCCACGCTTGGTCTGTCTTGGCTTTTCTTGCGCTACTGCCCCGCGCGCCCCACCCGCTGATCCCTTGCCCTTTGCATAGCGTCCCTGATCCCCGAGAAGAATGTCGTCTCTAAAGGTGGTAACCCTTAATGTTAAGGGTCTGAATAACCCTGTGAAGCGCAGAGCGATCTTATCTTTGCTGGAGGGAACGCAAGCGGACATCTGCCTCCTGCAGGAGACCCACTTATTGTCCCGGGATTGCCATAGGCTGCGCTCTGCCAAGTTCCCCACCCAGTACTTCTCCTCGGCTGCAAACAAGACTGCGGGGGTAGCCATTCTTCTAGCGAGCTCCTTTAGGGGGGAGGTTTTGTATAAGTACGCTGAACAGAAGGGGAGGCTTCTTGCCTATCGCATGCGCTTAGGAGGCATAGCGTTCACGGTTGGCTCCGTTTACAGCCCAAATGACCACCAGGAACGTTTCTTGGACTCCGTGTTGGTGGACATCACTGCTTCTCCCGACTGCCATGTCATCTTGGGGGGAGACCTTAACATTGTCTTCGATTCGGTGATGGACAGGTCGGCGCAGCGCTCTCCGCAGACCGGGGAATTATCCCAGGCTGTGAAGGCCCGGATTGCGGAAATGGACTTGCACGACCTTTGGCGCTCCATGCACCCCTCTGATAAGGACTACTCCTACTTTTCACACGCACACCGCACCTATTCACGGCTGGACTATCTCCTGGTGAGTGGCCCGATGCACGCTGCCACCACAGCGGCGGACATTGGGGTCCTGACCCTGTCTGACCACGCACCAGTCGCTGGCGTTTTCAAGTGGCCGGCGGCCTCTCCCTCTCGGGGGGTGTGGCGCCTTCGAGATACCCTTTTGCACAAAAAGTCCGTAGTGAAACGCATTGGGGAGGTCATTCAGGACTATTTGATTCACAATAGCAACACCGACACCTCCCAAGCGACACAGTGGGCGGCACTAAAGGCAGTCCTCCGAGGGGAATTTATTTCCATCTCCTCAGCCGAGAATAGGGAGCGACAACGGAAGAGGGACGAGCTAACCGTTCAGGTCCGGGAGCTTGAGCAGGTCCACCGCCGCACGGGGGCTCCTAGGGTGTGGAGACAGTTGAAGGCAGCGAGGAAACTCCTGTCGGCACTGGATCTTGATAGGGCGGAGTATGCCGCCTTGCGCTTGAAGCATGCCTTCTATACAGGGGGACACAAATGTGGTAAGCTCCTGGCGCACCGGCTCCGGGTCGCGCAACAGCGTAGTGTCGTGCGGGAACTGGTGGGTGCGGACGGGGTGGCCGTTTTCGGGGATGCAGAGGTAGCGGACTCTTTCCGCAGCTTCTACGAGGCGCTGTATGCTGAGGAGCCCTCCTCGCCGCGATACGCCGAAGACTATTTGGAGTCGGTGGCCCTTCCGGCGCTGGATCCTGCTCAGGCGGACCATCTAGAGCGGGATATTCATGTGGAGGAGGTGATTTCCGCTATAGCGCGGCTGAAGCATGGTAAGGCCCCGGGCCCAGATGGGTACACGTCTTTGTTTTACAAGACCTTTTGCACGGCTGTAGCCCCTGTCCTTGCTCGGCTGTTTAATTCCTTCTCCGAACCGGGAGCCATCCCACCGGATCTCCTGCGTGCGACGGTCTCGGTAATCCCGAAACCTGGGAAAGACCGGGCCTTATGTGGTTCGTATCGACCCATCTCGCTTTTAAATGTCGACCTCAAGCTATATACGGGGATTCTAGCGTCCAGGCTGGGCCAGCATCTCCCCGGACTGGTGGAGGCGGACCAGGCTGGCTTTGTACCCGGCAGACAGACGGTTGACAATACCAAGCGGGTGACGCATGTTCTGGAGAAGGCCTCGCGGATCCCGGGGGAGCGGATGCTGCTGTCAGTTGATGCGGAGAAGGCCATCGACAGAGTTCATTGGCCGTATCTCGAACTGGTTCTCAGGAAACTGGGAATCGGCGATAAGTTCCACACCATGGTATTCAACTGTTATAAGCATCCTTCAGCGTCGGTGCGGGTCAATGGGTGTAGCTCCAGTGGCTTTGCTATTGAACGCGGCACGAGGCAGGGCTGCCCCCTCTCGCCGCTTCTGTTTGCCCTCTACATGGAGCCGTTTGCTCAGAGGATTCGCAACAACCCGGATGCTATAGGGGTCAGGATGGGCCAGTATGTCCATACGGTTAGCCTCTATGCGGACGATGTCCTGTTGACCCTCGACGACCCTAGGAGGTCGTTACCTGCTTGTATCCAGGAGCTGGACACCTTTGCACATGTGGCCGGCTTCAAAATGAATATGAGCAAATCGGTGGCGTTGGATGTGTCCCTGGCTGCGGATACCAGGAGGGACCTCCAGCGCCTATTCCCCATGCAGTGGTCCTCGTCTACGGTGCCATACCTGGGGATGCTGCTGGCGCCCACATTACTTGAGATGGTTGCGACCAATTACACTTCCCTTAGCAGGAAGATCAAGGAGGAGCTTGGCCGCTGGAGCAAGGGCCTGCTGGGTCGAATTGCGGCGGTTAAGATGACGGTGTTGCCTCAGATACTGTATCTTTTCCGTGCCCTGCCTCTCCAGCCCCTGGTGGGCTGGATACGACAAACGCAGGCTGACATCTCCCGCTTTGTCTGGCAGGGCCGCAAGCCGCGGATGAAGAGGGTCCTCTCCACGCTTGCACCGGAGGCGCAAGCCATCGCTCCTGAGTTGCATCTTTTTCTTTTATTGTACTGTATGTAACCCTAACCTCCTATCCCCTTTTCCCCATGTTTTTTGTATCAATAAAAATGCTTTAAACCTAAAAAAAAAGGAATGTTCCACTTTGAGCAAATATGAGAAAAGAACAATGGTAAAAGAAATGATGACTTGAAAATAATGAATACATCTTTACACTTTTTTAGAAAATAAATAAGATTGTTGTGCATTTGTCACCCATGTTACATTAAATACTGGATATATACCTATATTGAAACATTGTGGCCATTGAGGGAAAAATGTTCTTCTTGCTGTTTTTTTCATTCCCCTCCTTTCCCTGGCCAAATCTAGTTTTGAGGGGGTCCCATTAAAATTGCTATACTACCTTAATTGCCCATCTTCGACAAAGGAAACATCACGCAAGGTTTGATCTTGGGGAAGTACCCGAGGACCTCAGCACCCTCATATGTCAAATATTGAGACCCACGAGAAACCAGTTCATCGCACGTTGGAACATTAATGCTGTATATCTATCCTCGCTTTATCTCTCGCATATATCCCCCACCTCACTTTCTCAGCTGTACATTCAGAGCGCGTTCAAACTTTTGGCATAAGGTGCCAGATGTTTTTGGGAGAATCCACTTAGAGGGTTCAAGTTGTCTTGCATGCATCTCAAAAGTCCTCTCATTTCATACAGATTTTGTAAATTTCAAGTAGGGCTCTGTTTTCGCTTTTGAAATCTGTGCCCCTGGAGAGACGGGGCGCATGTCCCATTGAGCTGTAGCAGCGGAGTGAATGGCTGCAGCAGGCCCTGTGGGGTGGCCCTCCAGCACAGGGCTGGAAAACATTATGAATCGAGGGTTTGCCCGGGGGGAGCAGGGGTGTCAGCTTTTCTTCCAATAGCCGGGAAAGGGGCCGTTGTCGCTAGGGTGACCAACTAGCATTGGTTCAAATTTAGGACGGTGAGTGTAAAAATTCAGGACAAAGGGTTAAAATTCAGGACACAAATTCAGGACAGGAGGTCAAAATTCAGGCCATGGAGCTTGGGTCACTCCGCTCACAACTGCAGTGCAGCCGCAGAGCACGGGTCACTCCACCCACAACTGCAGTGAAGCCGCAGAGCACAGGTTACTCCGCTCACAACTGCAATGCAGCCACAGAGCATGGGTCACTCCACTTACAACTGTAGTGCAGCCGCAGAGCATGGGTCACACTTGCAGTGCAGCCGCAGAGCATGGTTCACTCTGCTCACAACTGCAGTGCAGCCACAGAGCATGGGTCACTCTGCTCATAACTGCAGTGCAGCCACACAGTATGGGTCACTCCACTCACAAATGCAGTGCAGCTGCAGAGCATAGGTCACTCCGCCCACAAATGCAGTGCCGTCGCTGAGCATGGGTCACTCCGTTCACAACTGTAGTGCAGCCACAGACCATACCATGGGTGACTCCGCTCACAACTGCAGTGCAGTCTCAGAGCATGGGTCACTCCGCTCACAACTGCAGTGCAGCCACAGAGCATGGGTCACTCCACTCACAACTGCAGTGCAGCCACAGACCATGGGTGACTCCGCTCACAACTGCAGTGCAGTCTCAGAGCATGGGTCACTCCGCTCACAACTGCAGTGCAGCCACAGACCATGGGTGACTCCGATCACAACTGCAGTGCAGCCACAGAGCATGGGACACTCCGCGTGCAGCCACAGAGCATGGGTCACTCTTGGCATTGTTATTGACAATGCCATTTATTTAATGATTAAGCTATTGGCAATGAAAATGACAATGCCATTTATTTATGATTTTAAAAAAAAAAATGTCATGAGCAATGCCAATAGCTCTACCTTTAATAATGCCGAGACCATTGCATTGTAAATGCTTTCTCTTTGCCGAAAAACCAAAAACGAGCACCAATATTGCCACTTATTTTTTAGGGGGGTTATTAGTGACCACTCGGTCTACTGATTTAAACAGTACACCTCAGGACGCTTTTTTTGTCCAGAATAAATCAATTTTAATTACCAAAATTCAGCAAGAGCATATTTCAAAAAGATTTCATAAAAATTCAAAAACATTGCCTATATCACTCAAATATCTCTCATACAAGAACAAAGTCAGAAAGCCTGGTGAGATTAAGTGATTTGCCCAGAACCACAGGAGGTTGAGCCGACCCGAGATTCCGACCTAGTTCCTCAGCTCCAAAGTCGGCAGGTCTGGGCGTTATGCCACATACTTTCTCCAGCAGTTGGGCACAATGATCAGTACAGAGACCTAGTTTTTACAGGGGTGTCATCGTGTGCCTTTCCTTTCTGCTGTCCCGCCCGCTGCACTTTTTTTTCACATAGGGAAACTTTGTTCTCGAATCTCCCAAAAAACACACACAACACATACTAGTTTGAATCCATTCTAAACAGGCAACAGCTATCTTCATAGTTAAACAGCAACCGAGCGGTTCACATGTCATTTTTTTTAGCATTTTCCTTTGATCATTATGTACAGATCCACAAAATTGCAAGCTCGGTTTTTTTTACCTTTGATAAGTGAAAACGGAAAAACCTATCTGACAAGGCAATAGCATTGTTTTCTGTAAGATCCCATGTGCAACAATGAAATAAATATTGCTAAACACTGAGTGGCGGCACTCACTTAGTCTCTGCCTTCGCTTAAACTGGCCTGCGTGGATTCTTTGCACCCTTGGGCGTGCTTTTCAAAGGTAGCACCTACTGAAGGACGGAGCTTGACGGACAAACCCTAGGTTCAGTTCGGCTCCACTACAATACCTATACATGTTGACGTGGAAACTGTTGTACTTGCTTAGCAGCCCACGGTAGGCACTGCGACCTTAGATCCCGGGTGATATTTTTTTTAAGTGATATCAACGAGATTCCGCAATATGAAGGCCGTCACCACACAAAGAAGGCAGTAACCAGTATTTCCAATATTTTAAAAGGTAAAGTAAAATAACAAGCATTAGAAATGCAATAGGTCTCGCAGCATTAGAGTTAGTGCATTTAGAATTGTTTATGGTTTTTTTTTGTAAATCTTTAGCATTTTTGTTCCCTGTAGCCAATGCTAAAGAAAAAAGCCATAAACAATTCTAAAAGCTCTAACTCAAATGCTCTGAGACCTATTGCACTGTGTGAGGGTGAGGAGTTGAGGGTGAGTGAGGGTGAGGGTGTGTGAGGGTGAATGAGGGTGAGTGAGGGGTTGAGGGTGAGTGAGGGGTTGAGGCTGAGTGAGAGTGAGGGTGAGTTAGGGTGAGGGTTTGCGGGTGGGTGAGGGTGAGGCTTTGAGGGTGAGTGAGGATGAGTGAGGGTGAGTGAGGTGTTGAGGGTGAGTGAGGTGTTGAGGGTGAGTGAGGGTGAGTGAGGGTGAGTGAGGATGAGTGAGAGTGAGGGTGAGTGAGGTGTTGAGGGTGAGGTGTTGAGGGTGAGTGAGTGAGGGTGATGTGTTGAGGGTGAGTGAGGGTGAGTGAGTGTGAGGTGTTGAGGGTGAGTGAGGATGAGTGAGAGTGAGGGTGAGTGAGGGGTTGAGGGTGAGGGGTTGAGGGTGAGGCGTTGAGGGTGAGGCGTTGAGAGTGATTGAGGGTGAGGGTGAGTGAGGGTGAGGTGTTGAGGGTGAGTGAGGATGAGTGAGAGTGAGGGTGAGTGAGGGGTTGAGGGTGAGTGAGGGGTTGAGGGTGAGTGAGGGGTTGAGGGTGAGGGTGGGTGAGGGGTTGAGGGTGGGTGAGGGGTTGAGGGTGGGTGAGGGGTTGAGGGTGGGTGAGGGTGAGGGGTTGAGGGTGGGCAGGATGAGTGAGGGGTTGAGGGTGAGGGTGAGTGAGGGTGAGTGAGGGTGAGTGAGGGTGAGTGAGGGTGAGGGATTGAGGGTGAGGGGTTGAGGGAGAGCAGGGGGCATTAACACTACCAGGGTGGTGAAGTAAGAGCCTGGACATAAGGTTGTGTGTCAATTCTGGGGCATCTGGGTGAGTAGGCAATTGGTAGGGGAGCAAGGGCGGCCAGGTGGGGGGAAGGGGTGAAACACAGAGTGGCGAAGAAGCTCACGGTGGCTGTGCAGTAAGCGGGAAGAACAGAATGAAGAGAGTAGCCTCAACGAAGGTCTCTGTTATATAGTTGAACTCATAATATAGAGCGCGTGTGGAACAGACATGAAGTCCATACTAGTCGCTAAAAAATCGGAATAGGTGCTCAGTGAACTGTTGCGCAATCCAGGTTAAAAAAAATCTCGGAAAAGTGTAGTGAAAGACTCGACGTGAAACAGTTGGCTTATCTATTGGTAATACGTGTGGGTGTGGCCCACGTGCTCAAAGATTGTTAGTCCTATACATCATTGCTTGAGTCATGCTGGTACGTGCTCCCCATATAAATAAACGCGAGTTGTTATGCAATAATCATGATCTTACCGCGTACCGGTCAGTGTAGTGATAGATGTTGTTAGTGCTATGCCTCATTGCTTGAGTCATATTGGTTCGTACTCCCCATATAAATAAACGCGAGTTGTTGTGCAATAATCGTGATCTTACCGCGTATCGGTCGGTAGCGATAATGACTTCGGCGTTTGGTCTTGGTGTCGGCATGCGCGTTTGATCGTGAAGATCTGGTGACTGCACCATATGCGCTTACGAAGTGACTAGACCCGAAAAGGGACTAACAGCGGTGGCGGCCATCTTGGGGCAGTGTCGAACAAAGGAATAAAGGATGTTTTATGCGACGGCCATTTTGTAGTGGTTAAGAATGTTGAAGATGTCAGCGTATTACGCGGAATGGGTTGAAAAATAAAGTACGAAAAAACTGAGGAAGGATAAGAAGCGTAGTGAAAAAGGTGTTTGCAGTTTAGTGGCTGGGATTCGAGGCAGATTTACTCCGAGCAGAGTCCTCAGTCACATTGCACCTGTCGGTTACTGCGTTAAGAAGACCCTGGCCAGGTTAGCATTCCTCCCAGGTGGGGCTATTAGCGGCGGTGTTTGAATTGGAAAGGAGGGGGGCACGTTAAAGTAAGGAAAAAAAGGCGAGAATGAATGATTAGGTACTTCTGGACGTTTTCTCCTTCAACAGTTGAGGACGGTCTATTCACGTCTACAATCAAGAGGTCTCAAACCAACCCAAATGTGGTCTCTTAAAGGGCCAGAGGTTTGAATAAAACCAGACTGTCCGGTATGGTTCTGAAGGGGCCAACTGCTGGCGAAAAGATTTGAATTTAAAAAAAAATGTTAAAACCCAATGGAACGATAATAGCGCTTCTCAAATTTCGTGCGTGAGCGGAATAAAAGCGACTCGCCTTTTATTACAAGAAGCGCGTAAATAATGTTCGAACCATTGAGATACTAGGAGTTTTTTTTGTGGGGGGTACTAAAAGTAAGGATTGCATCACTAGTACCAGTTCACTTGAAATGATAAATAATGTTTTAAATTAGGATTGCAAACGTCTAAAACCAACACTCGTTTTTACACGTGTAAAAAAAAATACCAAAAAAAACCAGACGACACCTTTGGATGAGAAACCCACAGAAAATGTTATATCATGGATTTTTACAGTTAGGTCTGCCAAAAAGAAGCCGGAGGGAAGAGAGGGGAGGGGGGAGGAGAAATGCGACACGAAGGGGAGGGGGCGGAAGAGTAGGCAAGGCGACACGGCGGGAGGGGGCGGAGCGGGTAAACAAACACGGACGTGCACGCGCCCGTGACTTTTAAGGTCAATGCGCATGCGCATAAGCTTAATGCGCATGCGCATTGACCTTAAAAGTCACGGGCACTGCAAGGAATCGCCACGATTCCTTGCAGTGTTGCCAAAGAGTGGATAACTCGCAATACTCTCGCCTTGCTCGATGCGCATGCGCATCGACAGGCGAGACCTAAAAATGGGTAAATTAATAAAGAAAATTCTGTAAGACAGACGACCGACCATTGGTATGTTTAAATGATTCTATTCAAGGCACAAGTTTGCTGCCTTCTTCCCACGGGTTATAGCAGCCCGACTTCCCACTTCAGCCTCAGTCTGAAAAGCGGCTTGAAGCATTCATTTACTTCTGCCTTGGCTTGTCTCTGTGAATGCACAGCAGCGAAACGTATACCTTGCATTACTGCTGCTTTTTGCTCTTCAAAGTCCCATTTCTGCTCTCGGCTCTGAGGGCCGGTCCTCGCTGGATGGCTGCTCAACACAGCCCATTTTACCCAAGGGTGAGCAGCACGTCTTCTCAGTTTGTAGGCTTTCTGCCTTTCACATTGCTTTTGGATACAGTGAAGGTTAAGTTGTTTATTATTACCTCTTCATGCACGCATCTAGCATTTTATAAGCGCTGTTAAACGTACATGGGAACTGAGGCACACTAAAATAAACCAGTTAGCCCAGGATCACACAGTATTGTGGTGTGGAGGCGTCAGGTTTACAACCATAACTCCTGGAAGGAGAGTCCGCAATTTAACCACAGAGACGCATCTCGTAAAGCAATCTCTCCCTCCATTATCCCATTCCCTCTATGCTTCTCTTGCTGATCCAGTCTCTCTCATTGTAATTTAAAATGTACAACTTATGGTTACAGTAAATGTACATTTTCCCTTTTATTTTTTACTATGTAATCCTTGATTAAAGCGCACTAATTTCTTTCAGAGCTGTGTAGCTCTATTTAAGAAACTGTAAATAAAGAAATTAGGTGTGTTTTTCTGGTGTTGGATAATTCTGCAGAAAAAAGATATCACTAACCAATTTCAGCACCTGTGGGTCAAACACCACCTTTCTATGCTCACTATTATTAGCAACATTTCCATCTATCTATGAAACCCACTAAATACCAATTCGCGCCACACAATGTGCCTCCCCTCTGCAGGACGTAATGTCACACAATCCCATGCCCCACTGCACTCCAAACAAGCATTAAAAATGCAATAGGTGGCTTGGACGGCGGTGGTAATGGCCGCCTAACCCTATCCCTGCATGCGTAGGAGAGCGACTTCTTCACCCTAGGAGAGAATCTTCGAACCACCGATCTACTGGGCACTGGATCCTAGCTCCTGACATCATGAAGCACACTCGGTGACAAGATCCGAGTTGAAATCCGCGGATTAATGCCCCTTTCAGCACCCGTGCCTCTGCGCCGGCCAGCGCCTGGTCAATTGCATGGGGATCCCGAGATATGCTCCACCTGCTCTACCCTTTCACGGCGGTCGTCACCTACCTGCCAATGAAGCCTCTGAGGTGAGCCGCCTGTGTTTCAGTGCATCGCAAGTGCCCGGCCACACACAGGAACAGTTTTGGTAACTTTGATCGGCTCCAGCGTTCCCTCGCCGAAATGCCTGTCCCCAAAATGGCGGCCTGCTTTCTTGTCTGTGCGCGATAACGGTGCCCTGGGGGCTTCTACCAGCGCAGATCTACTCCCCCGGCCACACCGCTCTAGTGCCACTCTGATATGCGCTTACAACCCTGCATCCTTGAAACAGAAGCTGTCCCTGTGTGCCCCTTCGACCTACGGCGACCGGACCTCCCAGGGGGACTTGCCTGACCCCAAAATGGCGGCAGAAAAGACTCATTTTTAGCGCGAAAAGCGCTATTCGTAGCTTGAGGGCGCCATTCATGCCCAGATACACCGGGAAAACCCTAAAACAGCCACCAGGGTCGTCACTGTTGATCCCATTGCCACTCGGATCACAGAAGTCAACAGAAGGATCATTAATGAGCCCATACTTTCTGTAATCGCCTTCTTGTGTGCCCTTCACCTCTCCGCCCAGCCACTACTCTGCCACCACAAGATTACCAGAGGGGGTTCCTGAGGTCAAGTGGCAACGCCGCGACCGGCACCATCACCACTTCTGCAGAGTTACGGAGAGTTAAAAGAGCCCCTACCCCGCAACCATACTGCTCTCTCAGGTGCTACGTGACACTTCAAAAATACCAGACACATCTCACTTCTGATATATCACTCAGGTCAGTGATTAAACACCTCCGCGGCCTTGGCCCAAACATCTTCTTGAACCTAACTCTTAAGCCAAACTGGATAATTCCCGCCTCATCGCTAGCCCGCTACGGAAAACCAACAAAATGGCGGAAGGGTTTGATAAGAAGAACACCAAGAAAGTGAAACCGGAATCGTCCGTATCTGACTCGCCCATCAAGGCAAAAGCAGATCTTAATAGTACCCTGGATATGATCCTAAAAAAGCTAGCGGAGGTACATGATCTCGCAAAATCGACGAAAACCAACACAGATACTATGCAGCTTGAACTTACTGCAATAAGGGCAGACATGAACTCGGTCCACAAGAGCTTAGACGAAGCAGAGCAAAGGATAAGCGATGTTGAAGACAAATCCAACCTCTCGGCCAAAAATATCTCCCAGCTTCAAAGATCGACTGACTCCTTCAGACGCCAGAATGCGGAATTGGAAGACAGAAATAGGAGGGGCAACATACGCATCTTTGGAGTTCCTGAGAATGCGGAGAAGGATGCTGAATCCTGCGTAGCCTTCTTGGAAGCTTGGATTCCCTCAGTGACGGGCATCTCATTTACCCATGAATTCGAGCTTGACCGAGCTCACAGAGTCCCAACCTTCATCCCTCATGGATACAAGGGCCCGCGCCCGCTGATCTGTAAACCGCTGCGATTCCAGAACACTGAAGCTATCCTACAATTCGCCAGACGTAATCACTCCGTCACCTGGGGAGGCCACAAAATCACCTTCACTCAGGACTACCCGAAGGACACGATGGAAGTCAGAAAAGGCTTCCTAGCCCTAAGGGAAAAACTGAGGTCAAAGGGTTTGCAGTTCTCCTTTGCAGGTCCGGCGAAATTCAAAATCATCATCAATGGCAAACCTCGCTTCTTTTCCAACCCTAATGATCTAGCGATGTTTCTGGAAGATTCACCTACGCAGGCAATGGACTCATCTGTCTTCGCATCTAATAAAAGGAAGACGGACGGCCATGAATCTGATCAATCGAGCACAGGACATGGCTGAGCTGCCCTCTGACTCTCTGCGACCTACAGTAATTTTGTACATGCCCGTTTTCTCTATTCTGCCTGCATATGCCGACATATGCCAGCTTACATTCCTAACAGCTGTAAGTCCGTGCTTATGCTCGTGCTAACTTATGTTCGTGCTAATTTAGCTGGTTTCCAGTCCCCAAGTTGACCCTCGCCAAAAGGTAGGCCCTTCTTTTACCTACTTTTGGGCCCACCGTCATGTCACTAGTCTATTCGCACTGATACTTGGAGAAACTGAAAGAACTATGTTCCAAAATCTTGCCTACTGTCACTATGGTTATTTGTTATCTGTAATGGTTTTATGAAACTAATCTTTTAGTCTAGCCTAAGTTATACACTGCTACGAAAATACATAATACTAGTTCGTTTTTCATGAGTCATGTTTTTACTTGTTGACTCTGTTATCTTTGCTCTGAAACGTAATGGCCACACCAGTATCCCCTGTGTAGTCATCATGATCTACTGTATTTCCTATTGTTATATAGCCCCGTATAGTATTAAAACTAGTAGCCCTGACCATTTTCTTCATTTACAGTCACTTTCTCTAATGGCTTGGGTTAACCTAGTTATACCCTGTTAGTAAATACTAGCTAGTTATAAGATCTCTCCTGTTATGATGTCATTTTTGACTCCTCCTACGTTGTGCTTGGACGGTACTGCCGTCGCTGCTCCTATGTTCTAGTTTTGGGGGGGATGGGTGGGGGGAGGGTTGGGGTATTGTGGGTGCGGGTAAAGGGTGTGGGAGGGGGAGGGGGGGGGGGTGAAACTTTGGGAATGGTTCAGTATGCCTTATGTACTCTTGTTTTGCCTTTTGTGTTATCTTTACATGCTCAACAGTACAGTTATCTAACAAACAGAAATACTACCGGCTGATTGTTTGCCACACGTTCTTCCAGCCCTTTTCTGACATATTCAGAACTTACCGCCAAGCTAGGCCAGTTCTGGACCCAGAAACCACCCATACAGTAACTCTCACGACAGTAGCTTTATTAATCCATAGGCGATACCCAGCAGCTTCATGACCCACACCAAATCTATATCGGAAGGCCTTAACATTGTCTCCCTAAACGTCAAAGGGCTCAATCACCCGGTTAAAAGGAGGAAGGTCTTAGAATATCTTGCCAAAACCAAGGGTGATATTTTCCTACTCCAGGAAACCAAATTATCCAACGAAGATGCTGAATTTATCAACCAATACTGGATTTCACACACCCTATGCTCCTCAGCTATACACAAAAAGAGAGGGGTCATTACACTTATTGCAAAGAATTCCAATATCTCAGTTGTTTCACATACTCAAGATAATGATGGTAGGTTAGTCATGGCTCACCTCCTGAAGAACGATGATCACATCCATGTCCTGAATATTTATGGCCCAAATGGAGACGATCCAATCTTTTGAGACTCCATCTCCCCCATACTCGAAACAGTACCCCAAGACGAACTGCTTGTGGTTGGGGGGGATTTCAATCGCCTCTTGACCCGGTAATAGACCGCCAGTCTCATTGTACCTACCACCCCACTCGCTCACACGATAGTTTGAAACGCCTCTGCTCAAAATTTTACCTACAAGACTCCTGGCGACTACAGCACCCAGATGGCCGTGATTACACGTTCTACTCGACTCCCCATAACTCCTACTCCAGGATCGATTATATCCTCATCAATAGTCCCTTCACTCACCTTATTGAAGAAACCAACATTGCCCCCAAACTCGTATCAGACCACTCCAGCATCCAAGCTAAACTAGTAGGCTCCAGATCTATTCTTCCCCCAAAGAGATGGCGCTTCAACGACGACATTTTCACAAAGCCAGAAAACAAGGAAAAAATGTAATCTGCCATAAGAGACTACCTTGAATTAAACGATACCCCGGGCTCAGACATAGCGAATGTCTGGGACGCACTTAAAGCCACTGTAAGAGGGGTGATTATTGGTATTAGAGCGCAAACTAACAAGGCACTGAATCTAGACCTTGTTACTTTAGAAAGGGACATTAAGATCCTGGAATTATCCCATGCGGCGGACCTCCATAATACTTCGGTTCTAAATGACCTCACTAAAAAGAAATACGAATACAACGCGATCCTAAGCAGAAGAGCAGAAGAGCGGGGGTGTGGGTTAATAAATTTAAATCCTTGAGGCTGTGTGAAGGCAACAAAGCAGGGAAACTATTAGCATCCTATCTAAAACATAAAAAGAGACAATTCAGCATTGCCTCAATCAAGGATCAAAACAATATTATCCAAACTAAACATAACCACATCCTACACACCTTCAAGTCCTTTTACGAGGATCTGTACAAGAATAAATTAGACTTTGATCCTCATGCGTGCTCTACATACCTGAACTCCCTAGGACTCCCAAAACTCAACGACGCGGATAACCTGAAACTGAATTCCCCGTTTTCCCTACAAGACGTCTCGGACTCCATTAAAACACTCAAAAGCAATAAAGCACCAGTCCCCGACGGCTTCTCTGCCAGTTTCTATAAGGAACTTGGGCCCGCATTAAGCCCAACCCTTCTAAAATTGTTCCAGTCCTTTTCCTCAAAAAAAGGAGTAACGAAATCAATGAGTGAGGCCACCATTATTATCATACCCAAAGAAGAGAAGGATCCGCTACTAACAAAAAATTATAGACCGATATCCTTGATAAACCTAGACTGCAAGATCTATGCCAAAGTCCTCGCGTCCAGACTGGACTTGATCTTACCTAAATTAATTAGTACATCACAGGTTGGGTTCCTAAAGCATCGCATGTCTAATGACAATACGAGACTTCTCTGCCATGTTATAGAAAAGGCCAAGGCGTTTGATGCCCCCTCCGTGGCGATTACCTTAGACGCGGAGAAGGCGTTCGACAGAGTATCTTGGCTCTTCCTTAAACATTGTATGTCCACCTTCAACTTGGGTAACACCTTTATAGATATGGTCATGGCTATGTATCTCTCCCCATCCGCTCGCATTGCCATAAATGGCTCATTGTCAGATCCCTTTGGCCTGGAACAGGGGACCAGACAGGGTTGTCCCCTCTCCCCATCACTCTTCCTCCTGGCAATGGAGCCCCTCATCGCCAGCATTAAAAAGAACGACAACATCAAGGGCGTAAGCTTTGGGGATACTTGTGTTAAACTAGCCGCATATGCGGATGATATCCTGATAGTGACTGAATCTCCAGAGCCTTCCATCACCGCCTTGATGTCAACCATTGAATTATACTCTACCCATTCAGGGTATAAACTTAATTGGGAGAAATTGGAGGTCAAACCATTAAACATCCTAGCCACTAAAGACACGCTGGGGAACTCTGGACTCTGTTGGCAATCAGGGTTTATAAAATACCTGGGGATAGAGTTTGGGGACTCCCTTATGGAAACCCTTCTACAAAAATGAGAAGACCACCCTAAATAAAATAAAAAAACAACTGGATGGGTGGTCCCCTCGCTTCATCACGTGGTGGGGTAGAGTAGAAACCATCAAAATGATGATATCCCCCCTGTTAAACTACCTTATTTCAATGCTTCCTCTAACACTCACCCAAGACTTCTTCCATAAATTGGACCAATCTATAGCCAACTTCCTGTGGAAAGGGAAAAAAGCGAGAATCAGCATTAAAAAATTACGATTGGACAAATCTTTAGGAGGGGTCAACCTACCGAACTTTAGACACTATGAGACCTGTTTCCTAGTGAAATAAGGTGCCCACTGGCTAGCCCCCACGGTAAACTACACCCCAGTTTGTCTGGAAGTCGAACAAGCGATCCTAAACGGAATCACTCCGGCTGCGGCCCTCTCACTCAATTTAAATGAACTAGCCCACTCGAAATCGATCTTTCGCATCACGAAAACGGCTCTTCTTAAAATCGATACATTTCTAGATCATAGCATATGCCACTCAGGTTGGGAATCTTTATGGAACAATCGACACATACTGCACAAAGGCAAACATCTGCATAATTCTCAGTGGGTAAAGAAAGGTATCTTCTTCCCGCACCAATTATTCGATGGGTCATACTCTATCCCGTTCAGAGTCTTGCAAACTACCTATGGCCTGGCGCCTCTAGAGTTCTATACCTTCCTAAACATAAAAGCTGCACTCTCTAAGGCGAAACTCTCCCTAATACCTCCCTCCCTCCCACCTTACCTCAGTAGATTAAACAGACTTGGACATCAGGTATCACATCTTTACAAACTTATTCGCCCCCAACATACCAATCTCACCGCTCCACTCACTCAGTTTTGGTCTGAAATGTCATCTAGACCAATTTCAGAGGAGGACTGGGCCAATACCTGGGAATCTTGCATGCGACATAAAATTAGCCCGACTTTATCCCAGACCAAATATTGGTTCCTCCACAAAACCTTCTGGACTCCTGCGCGTCTTTATGCCCATAACATCAGCCAAGACGCCTTCTGCTGGAACTGTAAACGGGCGGAGGGCGACCTCGCACACATTATTCTACATTGCGACTGTGTTACCCAATTCTGGGACAAGATATTCGACTTCATTAGGAAAATTTTCCCCATCTCCCCATCCAGAGAACTTCCATACCTAGCTTTTGGTTTCACCCTAGAGCCCTCCCTCCACGCCGACGACAGGGCATTACTTGATCTCATGCTCACTGCAGCTGTTAAAATTGTCCTCAGTAATTGGAAGGATTCTAGCAAGGCTACATTTGCTTGCTGGCTTAACTGGATAATTAACCTCAGGGGAGCGGATAACATAGCTCTCCAACAATCACCATGGCGCCCCCCTATGAGAAAGATGTAGTCTACCCTTGACAGTTATTTTACCACCCATAAACCACCTTAGTCATTATCTCCCCCCCCCCCCTCCGTTCCACTTGACGCCATCACAATCCAACAGTGTGGAGCTAATCTGTTACTTCAATTCACCCTGAATTCCTGAGCCCCACCTACATATCTTTGGCGCTCTAATTTACATGCAACTGCCCGGACACACCGCCTACGGAAGTATGTATTATCGTGTAACCTATTGTGTATTGCTTTTTACCCCTTTTCGCTTTATTGTACTGTACTGTTCATTTGTATTAATGTATGCTTTTTAAGTCTGTATTTTTTTGTATTTATTTAATACTGAAACACCCAATAAAAACCTATTTGAATTGAAAAAATGCAATAGGTCTCACAGTGACATTATTTAGAGCTATTGATATTGTAAATGACATTGTTTTTTGTGTGTTGTTTTTATTTTGTAAAACATAATGAAAATGAATTGTAATTTTAAATAAAAGTAAAAAGATAGTACTAAATGGCCTAATGTGATATATAAAGACTTATTGTGTCTAACTGTAAACTACATGTGTTTGGTAGAGGGCAACATATATTGTATATGTTTGTGAGTAAGATGTGTTGTACTGATGGAGTATTTAGATTAGAATGAAGGGGAAGATATGCAGATAAAAGGTAAGGGAATTAGGGTAGTATTGTAAATGGCTAGGCCTTTTATTTTGGGTTTTGTTTTACATATATAAATAAAACGCATATACATTTACAATGCCAATAGCTCAAACTTGCGTAACTGCGAGACCTATTGCATTGCAAATGCTTGTTTAACATAGAGGGTAAGCAAGCACCAAACTGCGTGACACGCCAGGTATAGGAACACATGGAGAAAAATATTGCCTTTCAGCAGGAAATGGTATAGTCCAAGGGCTTTGTAAGAAATGCTAAATACTACTCCTACTCCACCACCTACTACTCCTACTACCCCACCACCTACTATTCCTACTCCACCACCTACTACTAGTCCTACTACTACTCCTCCACCACCTACTACTCCTACTCCACCTACTACTCCTACTCCACCACCTACTATTCCTACTCCACCACCTACTACTCTTACTACACCACCTACTACTACTACTCCTACTGCTACTCCTCCACCACCTACTACTCCTACTCCACCACCTACTACTCCTACTACTACTCTACCACCTACTACTCCACCACCACCTAATCCTACTCCACCCCCTACTACTCCTAGTACACCACATACTAGTCCTACTACACCATCTACTACCACTACTCCTACTACTCCTACTCCACCGCCTACTATTCCTACTCCACCACCTACTACTCCTACTATACCTACTCCACCACCTACTACTCCTACTCCTCCACCACCTACTACTCCTACTACTCCACCACCTACTACTCCTACTTCACCACCACCTACTACTCCTACTACTACTTCTCCTACTCCACCTACTACTACTCCACCTACTACACCTAGTAATACTCCACCTACTACACCTAGTAATACTCCACCTACTATACCTAGTAATACTCAACCTACTACACCTAGTAATATTCCACCTACTACTCCACCTACTACTCCTACTCCACCACCTACTACTCCTACTCCACCACCTACTACTCCTACTCCACCACCTAATACTACTACTCTACCACCTACTACTACTCCACCACCTTCTACTACTCCACCACCTACTACTAATACTCCACCTACTACTACTCCACCACCTACTACTACTACACCACCTACTACTACTCCTCCACCACCTACTACTACTCCTACACCACCTACTCCTACTACTCCACCTACTCCTACTACTCCACCTACTCCTACTACTCCACCACCCACTACTACTGCTACTACTCCACCACCTACTACTCCTACTACACCTAATACTCCTACTCCAGCACCTACTACTACTCCTGCACCTACTACTACTCCAGCACCTACTACTACTCCAGCACCTGGTGGAGAAGTGTGGCTCACTGGTTAGAGCAGGCAGACCCTGAAGCAGAGGTCAGACCCGGGACCAGGGTTCAATTCCCGACGCGGCAGGCTCTTGAGCTCAAATGTCCACGGACTCGATAATTCTCGCTTCGGTGCCTGACCTAATCATAGGTTCACACTCTGCAACTCTGGGCATTAATCTTGCTTAATCTCCACAACGGCCCCCCGCGGCGGGATGCCTGGCTTTCACCTTGGGGATGCCCTGTGGGGGCTATCTCACAGGGAAAAGCCAGGACGGGTTCCCAAGGCAAGCGCTTAGAGACCCCTGGGTGATAAGCGCTATATGAATCCAATATACAATACAATACAATACAATACACCTACTACTCCTACTGCTACTCCTACTACTGCTACTCCTACTCCACCACCTTCTATTACTACTACTACTACTCCACCACCTACTACTACTACTACTCCACAACCTACTACTACTCCTCCTCCTCCTACTACTACTCCTACACCTATACTACCACTACTCCACCACCTCCTACTCCACCACCTACTACTATTACTACTCGAACTACTCCTACTCCACCACCTACTACTCCACCACCTACTACTCCTACTCCACCACCTACTACTCCTCCTACTCCACCACCTACTACTACTCCTACTCCACCACCTACTACTGGTGGTGGTGGGTAGGGTGCTGGTGGGTATAGTGGCAGTGGGTAGGGTGGCTGTGGGTGGCGGTGGGTAAGGGTGGTGGGTGGTGGTGGGTAGGGATGGTGGTGGGTAGGGGTGGTGGGTATGGTGGTAGGGTGGTGGTAGTGGGTTTGGTGGTGGTAGGGGTGGGTGTGGTGGTGGTGGGTAGGGTGGTGATGGGTAGGGTGGTGATGGTGGTGGGTAGGGGTGGTTGATAGGGTGGTGGTGGGTAGGGCGATTGTGGGTAGGGTGGCAGTGGGTAGGGGTGGTGGGTAGGGGGGTGGGTTTGGTGGTGGTGGGTAGGGTGGTGGGTAGAGTGGAGGTGGTGGGCAGGGTGGTGGTGGTGGTGGGTAGGGTGGTGGTGGTTGGTATGGTGGTGGTGGTGATGCTTAGCGGTGATGGGTAGGGGTGGCGAGTAGGGTGGTGATGGTGGTGGTGGTGGGTAGGGTGGTGGGTAGCGTGGTGGTGATGGTGGTGGGTACATACATGCGTTACATGAGGACACATTCATTTTTGTTAGGCACGGGGTGTTTAAGTGATTTGCCCAGATTCACAGACCGCATCGGTTCGAGGCAGCGCATTCGCACCATCTAGAGTCGAGACCTAAAAAGGAGTTAAAAATGGCACAAATTATGTATTTTTTTGCGGGAAATTATCATGGGAAACTCGTATTATTTTCCAGCCAGGAGACCCAATTATTACACCCAAGCACCAAACAATTCTGACATGGGATGAGCTAATGCTATATTATAAACACCCATGATTGAAATACAGAATTTTGCGTTTCCCTGCTCCTGTGTGATGTCTGTGTCAGTCTACGTTTTTGTATTTGAATTCCGGGACTTGTACATATCCCAGAATACAAAGAAAACACTTGGACTGGGTTAACATTTGACAGGGATGGCGCGTTGCGTTAAATATCACCATATACAGCGTTAATAAAGAGCCAAGAAATATATTTTCACGGAAAATAAATGGAAGTGTCTTATGATGAGGTAAACATAGAAATCCCGTCGTGTAGCCCCGAGAAGGGGACGTTTATTACTTATTTTCTGCTAATTCCGACCTGTACTATGCAACCAAATTGTCGGGAACGGAGGTGACTTAAAACCAGTTGAAATATATATTGCCTATATTAGAATGATGATGCGTACCCTTGGTTTTGCCAATACATTAAAAAACAATATAACATCGTTATAGGGGAAAAAATGCATTTGCCCCGGCCCCCCAACTCCTTAAGCTGTGCCCGATAGGCAGAGAAGGGTGTAGCGGGCGGCTGAGAGAAGAGACGTTTGCAAACCGAAATAAAGAGAGTCGATACAGATGGGGCCTTTTGGAAAGAGGGGGGCGCCCATGCCTTACCGCGCCCTGCTACTTCCCCCCAGGCCTTTCATTCCAGGCTTTCATCCGTCACACCCCTGCTCTCCTCCTCAGCCCCCCACGTCTCCTCATCTGTCCATTTTTCTGTCAATTCCTCAGAACTCCTTCACCCCCTCCACTCCGCCTTTCTTCACTCTCCTTTCTTTGGCACTTCTGTCTTTCCCTTCTGGGTCCTCCCTTTCAGATACATGCCAACATTTTAGGACAGGGAAGTGGGAGATTGTGAAATTGAAATAGGGAGAATGTAATTCCCCCATTGACTTCTATTGAACAAGATGCAATTTCAGGCGGGAGATAGTTAAAAGGAAGCCATTTGGGCTCGAAAAATCTGGAGTCTCCCGGCTGAATCGGGTCTATTGGCACGTCTGCTTTCATCCCTTCACTTGTGCACCCCACAGCACCTCTGGCCCATCTCTCATCATCCCCACCCCTCAGTCTCAATCATTTCCCCTATGCCACTGCCGCTTACTTCTCGTTTCGGGTCGAGTCTGAAGCCGAATACTTTGAATCCCAGCAGGGTCCGCTTAGCCCCTCATCCTTTCGGTGTCGATACAGCGTGGCCTTCCGTTGGGTAGCTGTACCCTCCCCCTCCTGTTTCCAATGCTTTCGACGGTTACATGCTAGTGGAAGTGCGTGCATCATGGAGTGACCCTCGTACATGCGCTTCGCCCTCCCCAGACCCTCCTTTACTCATCTTTTCACCTCTCTTTACCTCCTCCTCGCGTTCATCCCCGCTCCCTTCTTTTCCGTTCCTTTCCTTCCTCTCAGTCCATGGCCCTGTTGTTCTCCCACTTGTTCCATTTCTCCGCGTCGGGCGGTGTTATTCTTTTTACACCCCTCGTCCTTCCCTCCCCCTTCTTGTTCTCCGTTACTTTCCTCCTCTCGGTCCTCCGTCCTCCCCCAGACTCTTATTTTCACTTCGCAATCCTGCTCTATTTTTTTTGTACGACCTCTCCCCCATGTTCCTCCTTCACACCGTCTCCCTTTCTCTTTTCATTCCCGTACGGTTTTGTCCTCTACCTTCATTTCTTTTCATCAGCCCCCCGCCCCTCCCTCAGGCCTCACACGTCCATGCTTCTCTTCTCCCCTCCATGCTTCTCTTCTCCCCTCGCCTGATGTCTCTTGCTGCTCCAGGTGTGATCTGCACTCTTCTTACCCCTTAAATTATTTTAATCAGCCCCCCCCCCACCCCCGGCCCCTCCCTCAGTCTTCACACCTCCAACCCCTCCCCTTCCATGCCTCAGTTTCTCTCCTTACCTCGTCTCTCGGCTCTGGCAGCACTAGGTCGGCCCTTGTGATTCATGCATCGCCAACAGCCTGTCCCTCGGAGCTCGGCTGTCCCTCGCAGTGCAACCACGAGTGAGGGGCTGAAATGACTGCACAAACAAAAACTAGGCGGACGAGGCGGTGACGCAGTTACAACACTCAGCCCCCCCGCACCCACTCCGGGGTCGCTCATTGCAAGACAGGAAGGGCAGGTGCTACCATACCACCCAAATCTAGTGCACACGGTGCTGCTGAATGCTTTTTAGGTTGTTGTCCCCGGCAGGAAGTGTAAAAAGTACAAGAGAATAACCGATAACAAGGAGGGTCCATCCACTTCAATGCAACAATGACGAAAAGCACAGGCACAGAAAATAAAAAAAAGGGGCGGGAACAGGATACTGAATCCCGCCCCTCCAGGACTCCCTGACCTGCCTCGTGGTTGCCAAGGCAATATTTCTAAAAATATTGTCGTGCTACCTTAAGGCAGGTCATGGAGTCCTCGAGAGGAGGGATCCAGAGCAGACAAATCTGCTAAACAGGAGCTTTTTCAAATGGCAGGCCTCCGTTTCCAGAGGCCTGCCAATGGAAAAAGGGGGCGTGGTTTCACGCAGTACTGAAATCCCCCTGTTCACAATAGGTCTTTGCCTGCAGCAGGGCCATGCCCTGCAATGCAGGCTTCGACCTAAAAATCCAATAGATCCCTCATAGGCGAGACCTCTTGGATTTACCAATGCTTATTTATTTTACTCCACAGGATGGATCTGCACTAAATTTGCCTTGCGCAACCTACATGAAATAACATTGTTTTGGGAAGTTTGGTGCAACTTCGTCAAAGAACACCAAAGTTATTAGGTTATTATTACTAGGTTATTAGCAGAACAAAACAGGCAATGGCAAAGCCAATAGGCGTTGCCTTTGGGACATTTATTGGCTTTGCTAATGTCTTGAGCTGTGCTGCAAATGGCTAAAATTAATGTAAAAAAGCTGTATGACACAGCCAGCGTTGTCCACGTTAAAGAGCTTTTTTATTTTCTTCAGTTATGCTGCACTGAAGCTAGTGTTGCTGTATAATATGACTAAAAAACATTGACAAAGCCAATAGATGCTTGGAATGAAAGGCCATATAGTAAGTTTTACGTTTTTATGTAGTGATTACAAAGGCTGAAGTGCTAATGTTATGCAATGGAGAATGCCCCCTGCCAAGTTGTTAGTGTGTCCAGATTCAGAAGGATTTTAAGACGGTACAAAAACAGTGAAACTGTCCCATATAAATGTGCTGAATGAAACATAAGTTGTAGGTAGACAGAAAAGTCCAATAGTTTACAGCTTTTATCACGGTGATGCTTTAGGTTACGTGTTACTTTGGGTGCAATGGTTACGTAAGAACCAAAAAAGCACTCGTGGCTGCTTTTTTAGTAGTAAACTATAGCAAGATCAGTGTTCAGTGGGTTTCCTAGACCTTTTGGCCCCTGTGCCACTGCACCTGCTGCACCATTCAAATAATGGCCCTAGTGCCTGCAAGGTGTTTTGCACTTGTGACTACTTGTTTAGTAGTAAAATATAGCAATAATTGGTGTTCAGTGGGTTTCCTAGACCTTTTGGCCCCTGCACCTGCTTTAACATTAAAAGTATGACCCTGGTGTCTGCAAAGTAACTGCGCTTGTGACTGCTAGTTCAGTAGTAAAATAGAGCAATAATCAGTGTTCACTGGGTTGCCTAGACCTTTTGGCCCCAGTGCTACTGCACCATTCAAATCATGACCCTAGTGCCTGCAAGGTAATTGCACTTGCGACTGCTTGTTTAGTAGTAAAATATTGCAATAGTCAGTGCTCAGTGGGTTTCCAAAACATTTTGGCCCCTGTGCCACTGCACCTACTGCACCATTGAAATCATGACCCTTTTGCCTGCAAGGTCAAATGAGGAAACCGGTTATATCCGTAATATATATATTCTGAAAAAGGCACAGTTGCAGACGGAATACATATTTACTGTGTAGCTAAACATAAACACAATATTTTTCATAAAAAGTGCCTACAGAATACAGATCTCTTATGTCTGTAGTTAACCACATACTATCAGCCAACCAGGGAGCCACACCAGTAATGTCACGTTATGACACAATTAGTTCAAGCCACTAGCACGAACATATACATTAGAAGGGCATACTGTAAACCAATCATAAATACACGATCCCCAGTATCTATAGCCACTGGTGCTGGCCACATACATCATTAAGAACATTTGGGCTACATGATTAGGTGCCCCCCATGTCACAGATACTTTTTGCCACTAGTGCATTATGATTTCTAGTTAGTAGATGTAATCCCAGCAGAAGTACAATAGGTAGCCCTTATCAGAGTAGACTAAGCCTCCTGAGCTAGTATCACTTATGAGTATACCGTAATTCTGACACTTGATTACAAACAACAGTCTCTATTCCAAGATGGCCACTGACCACAATGAGATGTCCCATTACATTATGTAAGGTAACAACCTTTTTCGAAGTATGCAGAACTAAATAGTCAAGTAAGGTCTATATGTGGAATATTTGTGTACCATCATGTCGAGGGAAATATTGTAGCAAGGTGAAAGTCCTTATCTGTAACACTCCTATTGTAAGTAGCCGTTGCAAGATGGACACTGTTGTAGAAAGTTGCATGACTGCTGTAACTATGATTGGCCATTTTCTATGTCGTATTTCCGATATGTAAAGTTGTGGTCTGACATGAAACCTGTGTTGAGACTTGGTTCTCTGAAATGCGTTACTGGCAGGGTACAAGTCGTAAATAAAGAAGTGGGGGGACGCAGTCACCGGAAGTGACGTCACAACAGGAAGTGATGGCACAAAAGGTGCCGTGCTCCTCATCCCAGAGAGGCCAAAGAGTGAAGTACAGCTGTTTGGCAGGGGGGATGGCGTCCCCCCGGTAAAATAAGTGGGGGACGCTGTCCACCCTCGTGGTACCCCGACTCGAGCCCTGGTTACTGGTAATTAAATCTAAGCTTGACAAACTATCCCCTGAGTGAGCGCTTACTTCATCGCTGCAAGAAAATAGTGTCCCGTAAGCTTCGCTGGCATTGCGCTCCAACTACCACGGGTGTGATGAGGGCGGAAGAAGCAGATGAACGTTGGAGATTCTGAAAAAGGCACCGTTGCAGAGGGAATAGATATTTACTGTGTAGCTAAACATAAACATAATAGCTTTCATAAAAAAATGCCTTTAAAGTTATCCAACTCTCCAAAATGAGTTGCCACAGATGTCATAAATAAAGCAGATGCTTAACACCTCAAAGTCAAAACCAAGCATTCTTAAATTGAGTTACAATGTGGCTGGGTCTTTTCTGTGAAACAATCCTATCCTGTGCTTAACAGTGAATAGGCATTAAACAGGTAAATTGCCCAAGATCACCATATGTTAGGCTAACGTTGAGATTGAAATGCGGTTTTGCACTTTTTTCCTAAAAAGGCAGTTTCACAAATTGAATGAACTCGCCAAAGAAGAGGAATTTGTCAAATAACATGCAAAAGGTTTGTGCAGCGAAAGAATGAGATGCCTTCTGAGATGGCTAGCTCTAAAAAAATTAATTTAAGGGCACAATTAGGCTACGTGGAGAAAGCACGTTGCATTCTTCTTTCCTACAGCGCTATAAACCCTTTCACTTTGAAGTCCGCCAAAAGCAAAATAAACACCAGGTTCCCACGAAAACACAGCTTGACATTTGACCTCGGTCTTTGAATGCCCAGCAAATGTGATGTGATCAGAACAAGATTTAAAAGCCTGTTTATTACAGAAAATGAGTTTGTGGAAGAATACTGTAAACACGGCTTTAGCATGAGGAGGTACGAACTCAAGCTGCACAGCCTAAACAAATAAAGCCAGCAAATTGAAAGGCAGAAAACCTGAGTTAAAAACCCCAAAGCCAATAGCAAGCCACGGGTGGAATGCATTCCCAGGTCAACTTTCTGAAAGTCTTTTCCATTACCAGACAGGTGCCCTGGCTGGTAGGCGGCAACCTTAAAAAGTCTTTCAATGGAAACTGACCTTGTCATAACTATACACTGGCTATCACCACTGGGTAATTATATGTTTATATATGTCCTGTATTGTGACTTCAGGTTGTTTGAGAAGAAAGGGGATTCATTTTTGCCAATTCACCTTTCAATTTGCTGAGAACATGCCATTAGTCGAAAGACTCACCATCCGTGCTTCGAATGCCGGTTCTACGTCTTCACTTCATTTGTCATAAATTAATATTTTTCCTTCTCAGTCACTGTGAAGAGCTCCTCTCTTCTTCTGGTTGCTGGGACCTTTTCGGTCTCGCCTCTGAAAACCTAATGTCTATAATTGTAATGTATTATTTGCTTCATTATTGGGACTTGCTGTGATAGATGTACAGTTCTCTTGAATATGATTAACTAAAAGGGGATAAGATAAGAAGGCGGATGTGTTATAAGGTCTGAAAACTGCAGATCACCGCCATGATATTTTTGTTTTGTGCATTCTGATAGTTGTTTAGGGAGGGGGTAAGTGACTCCATGTTTACCTTGCTTAATATTGTTTTTATCAATTTTTATATATCTAATGCTTAAACCTCTTGTTTTATCCAGTCGATGTCTTTTAGATCCATCAACGAGCTGTTGTCAAAAGCTGTTCTATTCATTTATTTTGCACTTCCTCCATTTCACAGGCCTAGATGATTATTATTATTTTCTAGTAGTTTCACTGATTAACAGCATTCACTCCCAGGAACACGTATTTGCAATAAATGTCTCCTTTTCCAGAAATTGACATTTTCAAAAAACCCTCCTTGTTCCTTCGAATCTGCATCTTTAAGCATATATTTCCTGTGACCATGTGCTGTAATCTGGATATGAAATTCTAACATTATTCATTCATTTGTCTTTTCCAGTGACGTATGTACCAGTCTGTGGTTTACTGGACTTCATTGGCTTGAGGAAGGCTTTAGATGAGGGCCCACTTGACAAATGATTACATTGTTCTCAGAGAAATCTATGAACTTTGGATCTGTTAACTTCAAAATGTCTGTACTTATGAAACACTCTGTTGTTGTTCCTAAAATGGAGAAATCCCTCGACCATATGTTTCCTCGCATTGCATAGCTATTACATACATATACAAGCTTCAATAAAATACTTTAGTTGAGTTATCTATGGATGCACAGCTGCTACTAGATTTAGAAACAAGGAATTTATTTGGAATCTACATAACACCAGTAGATTAACTGATAATCACCTTGGTGTACCTTAATTTATAAGACATTTTGGAGACACTTATTTTTAGCAGTAGGTGATGAAATTCTGTCCGTTTTTCAAACCTCTGCATCTCTCATCTTGTGTAGCTCTTTTGTGGCTGTTTCGTGTTTTTAGCTTGATTGCTGTGCTGCTACGTCTGCTTATCCTCTGCGTTCCCTGTTTGACCCCTTCAGTTAACCTTGCCAAATCCAAATGCCCAGAAGAAGATCTTTTCCTGGTAATCTCTTCCTAGATCCTAGTTCATGCTATATTGTGACTGACCAGTAGGTGTTTCCAAACTAGCATTACCTGCTCCTTCCAAGACTCGGGTCTCTTTAGTAGAGGGCCTGGCTACGCGATGTCAGGACTTCACCCGAGTATGCCTTCATCAGTAAGCCTGTGAGTGATAAAGTATGACTGGCACTGAGACACTTCTGCCCCATGGACCATTCCCTCCCAAATAACAACCAATGCAATGCTTGAACCCATCTACAGTTGTCACCCGTGCATCAGTCAATTGGAGAAAAAGGTGTTAGGATTACGGATGAGTCCAGATGCTGAATTCTGTAGGCTTTGTAGTCTTCTGGTGAATCGCTTGGTGATCCCGGCGTAGGGGTTGTTCCCGTAATTCAACTTGCTGGTGACTAGGGCGTAAAAGACCGTTTTTGTTATGTTGCTTGGGAGCCATTTGAAGATCTGTCTCTGCATCTTCATGGTATGGAAGCAGGATGCTGTGACTGTGTTGACTAGTGTGATCATTACAGTTTGCTATTGATGATTATTCCAAAGTTCCTAGCGTGGGTGCAGGGTGTGGATGTGGGTCTGAGTTTGGTACCCCACCAGTTGGAGTCCCATGGTGAGGTGTTCTTACCGAAGAACACTACTGTTTTGTCACTGTTAAGCTTGAGACAGTTGGCTTTCATCTAATTAGGTACTCCGGTCGCTTAACTTTTTCAAGAATACATTTACTACCATAAGGGGAAGCAAAACAAAGATGGTAAAAAACATGTGCTACCCAAAATAAGTTGTTTTGCTGTCACCTGCATGTCAAAAATGTAACTATGATATAAGATGATGGATATACGTTAGCTCTTTAACACTCCCCCCCCCCCCCCCAACCTATCCTTCCCTTCCACTTTCTCCTGTTGGACTCAGCAGGTTACATTGGTTAAAGCTGCACTGTCCCTTAAAGCCACAAGGATGCTGCCACAGGGTGGGTCTGGTCACATTTCCAGAGGTTTTTTTCTTGTGTGTCATAATCAATGAATCCATCCCAAAGAGCGTTGTCACTGCATGCATAACATTTCTTGTTACGCCCCTTTTGAATAAGACTGGCTTGAATGCTGGATGATTCCAGCACCTCCCTCTCCATCACTAGCATGTCTGATGTTAGAAAAATACCAGAGAAGGTTGTTGCTAATTAACATTAAAAACATTTCTGTAAAGGCTCTTGTGAATCCCAGACAGTCTGGATTCTGCCCTATAATTGGCAGGATCTGGCCCTTTTCAACATTGTTTATACTCTGTTGGAAATGGATAAGGGTCAAAAGCTCATCCTTTTTTTGCTATCTCTGCTTTGTTTGACTCCGGACCACCAGACACTTCTAAGACTTCAACCAGCGGCTGGTAATCCCACCTTGAGCTGGTTACTCCGCCTATGTGAGTGATTGGCTTTCCAGAGTGTAGATTGAGGTATTCAACTTCACACTCACTGTGCATTTCCTGCCCTTAATGAATTAACCTATTGAATGTGTTTAGGCTGGGCTCTCTGCCCTTGCAATAAGTATGTGTTCCTTAATATCATTAGATCATATGGCACTTACTTTCAATCCTAGGCCAACCCGCTTGTTGTCCTGACATTTAATGAAAGTATGCCCAATTTTACAAATTTTATTTTGGTTAATATTATTATACACAAGCCAAGAGGTTCACCCATATTACCATACCAAACCTGGACTAAATATATAAGCAAAGCATAAATAAGGATGAAAGTAGGGATAGACCAAAAGACAATGTTAGTTCAAACCAATATCGATACAATTTCGAATTGGCACAGCAAATCAATTGCATGATAGTACTCTTTTTGCTTTAATAATGCTACTCATACCCGTCTCGATTCTCATGCTGTTAAGCAGTTTTTTAATAAATTGAGCAAAACTTTATTTAAGTGGTAAGAAGTAATACAAAAACAATGGTGTATAAATACATAAATCACATATATGATCATCACTTAATATCAAAAATGCATTTCAACTTTTCTTCTGTTCAACATCAAAATTGAAAGAATTACATCATATGTATACAAATGCACCTGTTGCTGCTAACACGCATTTCTCATTATTTCTATTTGTATTTTTCATTAGTTATGTTTCTGCAGTTAGCAACCATTATTTATGTATACTTTTGGATAATGTAATGTTCTCTGCCGTTGTAATTATTGTGATCAAAGTTACACTGTGTACCAAACTGTTCCTGTGTTTTCAGCCAATGTGTATATATACTCTATTGAATTTCTACCTGATGTTTCACACCTTCTACTGTGCAGTGCTGTGAAACCTGATTAGGTGGAGTTTGCGCTTTCCAAACCAAAAGTAAAACAGATTAGGTCCAGCCATGCTAACAGAGACATATCCACCCATGGAAGACACCTGAAAAGGGGTTGAACAAAAATGAATTATCTGAAGTTCAGAGTCCCAGTGAGCGGATCGCATCGTTTTTCCTTATCCATACAATATAGTTATAGCCCAACTTTTATGATTATTGTATAACATAGTATGACACCGGCCTCGAAAGGGTATTTAGAGTCCATTTTGTGCAACCCAGTTAATGTCGCTTTGCCATCGGGCAAAAGGCATTATACACTACCCTTGCCTGATGGCACAAGTAATGTTTAGTTTAGCACTGATCTGATAAATATGTGCCTAAACGACTTGTGGACAAACCTGAGCACTGTGGATATATTTTTAGCCACATCTCATACATGGGGGTTCTATGAAGAAGAGAATCATTATTCTTAAATTCTTCACCTTGTGGGTCAGTGGAATTTCCTGGTTGAGGACATTGAGGAGCACCCCGTTTGCAAAAACATAGATCTGTGATCCTTTGTCCCTCATAATATGGTCTTGATTTAGACTGTGTTCAATTATAGAGAGGTACAGTCCAGTCACTGCTTAATAATCAAAATAAACAAAGCAAAACGAGGTTTAAAGTAGGGATACATGAAAAGACAATATTAGTTCAAACACAATATTGATACAATTTTGAATTTCTACTGTGAAAGAATTTCATGCTACTACCCTAGTCGATTTAATAATGCTACTCATTCCTGTCTCGGTTCGCATGCTGTTGCGCAGTTTTTGAAATAATATACTAAGCAATGAGTGGCAAGAAGTAATATAAAAACAATTGTGTATATATATAAATTACATATATAACCATCACAAAATGCATTAAAAATGTTCTTCTGTTTGACATCAAAATTATAGTAATTACATCAAATATATACAAATGAACATTTTATCTATTCCCTGCCCCTCTGAGATTCGTCGATGTGTTAAAGGTGCTACTGAAGCAGTTTAAGTCCTTGATCCACCAGGAAGAAGTCAGAAGGCTAGACAGAAAGGCAAATCTATCGAGTGGTTCATGCCTTGCCCACTGCCCAAAATTAGTGAAAGGGAACATTCATATTTACAAGCTCCGTCGATACAAAAGGTCGATAGGTTTCGACCATCTATGTGCGTGGCCTCTTCCGAACCAAAGAAAGTACAGAAATTTCAAATTGAACAAGAACATGTAACCATCATCGTGTGCTCTTTAAATTGAATGGATCAAGGCTATGCCATGTGCCATCAGTGCAAAAGCCATATATCTCAATAAGCAAACAGGTACGTAACAGTTCAGCAGTTGAATTCGCTAGCAGGGTGTCTGGGTCACAGTTGCATATATACATTATTTACAAAGATAGAGAACATTACAATACCCAGAAGTGTACATAAGTAATAGTTGCTAACTATATATACACAAGTCATTAAAAAATACATATAGAATTAGTGACAAATGTCTTAACAGCAGCAGGTTTGTTTCTATTTTACATTATTTGTGACCAAAGCCTTCCCATACCATATATATTTTTAGCAGTGCTCATTCATTGGGCCCGATTCATATAGAAGGGTGGGACCCTGCACCCACATTGTGCATATTCATAGCTTTCTGCAGTTCACTAAACTCTTCCAAGTTTTCCCAGGAAACTTTGGTTCCTGGAAGTTTTGGGAATCCATGCTTCTCCAAATACATTTCCACTGGGCATGACTGTAGGCGTTGTAAAATTACACTGGTTGAAATGCCTGCTCCTTTGCGTAATGGCACTATTATTTTTGTTTCTTTTTTCCATAGGGATAATATTTCTTTCCAGGTGGAGAATCCCTGTCCCCTACACCCCTCTTGATGAAGAGATTGTTTCCTTGCCATTCAGAGGATTTACTACTCCTCTTGACAGTAGTAAATCTCTGGCCATTTCTATGGTGAGAAGAGATCGTAGAGGAGTTTGTGAATCCCCACAAAGGAAACCTTGCCAAATATCATCTTCATTCCAGTCCTTGAGCAGGATTTACTCATGCATAATATTACGCGTTTGTGGGGTAATGTTACGCCACACTAAAAGGATTTACGCTTGCAATGTCACTTTTTGTGGCTACTAGGCAGTCTTGAAACCACAATTTTAAGTGCAAATCTGCTTTTCATGCCTAAATGGCTTTATGAATTGGGCCTGTAGTTTCTAATCTGTGATAGTTCACTCTCTGAATGCAGACAGCTTGGAGATAAAGCGCCTAGAGGTGACTTGCCTCACTGCATGCTATGAAAACGGGACACGATTTATCGTTCTGCTCCTTGCCCTTAAACTGTGGTTGGGGCAGCAACTATAGTGCGAGCAACCCCCCCCCCCCCCCCCCCCCCGCCTTCTGCATTCTAGTTCACAATCTACATGTGTGCCCCCTGTATCCATTTTGATAATACAAACTGATGTGTATGTCTATAGATGCGCGTGCACAGTTCCTGGTCGTTACAATATCAATGCCCTTCTTGTAAATCCAGTTAAAGAAAGTGACTCCTAAGCACAGCTCGCCGCAGCTGTGTATACGCTAGGAGGCTATCAACAGGGTGACAGATGAGAAAGGGAATTGTTGTGACAGGGGCCACAGTCTTATCTGAAACTGCACAGAACTCTTGTTGGCAGAGCAGCGACGTCACACAGGGAGCTGCCCTCCTTACTACAGTGGCTTCTTCCCACTGCAGGGGTCTCCCACTGGGGCTCCCTTTACTGGTGCTCTTACACAGCTTCAGTGACCTCACACTCCGGCGACCTTTACTGCAGTGACGTCGCGCCTGGGCTTCCATTAACATCGCATTGACTCAGCAAGAGCTGAGTCACTGCATCGACATCTCATTGGCAACTGCATGATTGACAGATGGATATCAACAGTCACATCGCACTAGGAGCTGTACTCACCGAAGTGACGTCACATTGATATTGGCATAAGTGCAGTGATAGCACAGGGAGGTGCGCCCATTGCAGTGGCGTCATACAGCCAATGAATCTGACAGAGAGCTTTCCTCAGTGCACTGACGTCATGTCGAGTACTGCAATTACTAGTGTGCTATTACATACACTGCATGGGGCCTTCACTCTTGTAACCTCACACTGGACTTTTTTCACTCACCACAGCAGTGTCTCAGAGGGCCTAGCACCTATAGCGTTGAAAACACACAGCATCGGCCCTCCCTACCGTGACCTACCTCTGGGAACTGCCTTCCAGCTTTGACCTTCGACTGGTAGTTACTCTCAGACTCATCCTAGTGACCTCGCGTTGTAGGCTCCCTTATTTGAATTGACTGCCCACACTGGCCCCCACCATCCAATGCTTCCCCTTCCCAACCACGGGGTCGCTCTGTATGATGCATTTCCTGAAATAACATCACACTGGGTCCTGCCCTCCCTGTCCTAACTTCAACGTGGGAGCCGCTTCTTTGTGGCTCAATTTGAATTAAGGACACAATACTTACGTTTATGTTGTTCCTTTATCCTGATATGTAATGTTTTTGTATGCCACTTGTCTGGTCTGTATGTTCTCTCCTTTTTTGTATACCAGCATTTTTTGTCTTGAGCACATTTGTACGTGAACTAATTATTTTTAAGGAACTGTTGATATATGATACAATAAATATGTTATTTTTGATACTAGTATTTAGTTTTAAAGGGCCTCTTTAACCACTTTTTTTCATGTTTTCATCTCTTTCTTTTTGTTTGTTTATTTCTTTTTTTGAATTGTTGGAAGTATTTTAACTTCAGTGTTTCTTCTCCCTGAACCTATTGTTAGGTGTATTAGTTGCTTGTCCCGGGGTTTTTGGACAGCCCCTGTGGTTGCTAATCAGCCCTCCTTTTAGTGACATTGCTATGGCCAGGGCTTTAAGAGGGATAGAAAAACTGGAGAGTCTCCTAAAGGGGCGTGGTCAATATAATTAAGGACGTGGCTTAAAACAGGTAAGCTAAAAAAAATATGTGCTTAGAGTAGTGTGCCGCCTGACTGGTATTTTGCTGTTTCTGTCATTGAATCCAGATATATGATACAACAAGTAACATCATACCTACAACAAGTCAGGACTATTGGCTTTGCCAATGAATGTTTGTTGCATAAGATAAATAAGAGGCAACTATAGCTTGTATATAATATTGAAAAAGCTTCCACTTAAAGCCCTGGTGAAACCACGACAATGTTGCTGCTCCTGAGTTTCAGAAAGAGAAGGGAAATCCAGAGAGAAAATGACTCTCTTTAAAGGATTCCCCTTTTCCTACAGCGCTCACCTGGCATGACATCATGCCGTAACTTCTCCATTAGTGAGAAGTGAGCAGCGCACATCGATGTGCCTGCTGCCGCTGCATCCGGGAAAAAAAATGGACCGCCTGTGCCAGGGCACAAAACAGAGCCCGATAGAGACCTGTTTCGAGAACCCCTTTAAAAAACTGCATGTGCTCAGACCCCGTGAGACCTGGCCCACTTATAGCCCTGGCTATAGCAACTGCTCTTACCTTATAGACATCTCAATTGGAACTGACATCACTGTTGTGGCTTCAGATTGAGGACTCACTTGGGCTGACTACAGTGACGTCACATTGAAAACTGCGCTTAAAGCAGGGATGTCTTACATATGTAAGTTGCCCTCACTACAGTGACGTAATACTTGCTGCTACGAATTGACTCTGCCAACTGCCCTCAGCGCAGTGACCTCACCTTGGGAGCTACAATCACTTTGGGGGCAATACACTGGGCACTCAGTGTGGTGGTGTTACTTACACTGGTAGGTGCCTTCACTGTGTTGACAAGTCACACAATTGATGGACGGAATGCAGAACAAATCAAAACACTCAGCAGTCAAGAGATCTGGGTTAAATCCATCATTCTTTTGCTGACCTGGCCATATGCACATTTATTTATTTATAAAGTTTTGTATAGCACGAACAAGATCCCGAAGGATATCAGAGCCCTTAAGGAAGGAAGGACATAAATCCAATAACGACAACAAGTAGAATTACGCAACAGGAATACTCGCATCAATCCCAGACAAATAACTCAAGGAGAGTAGTGCAATAAACGGGTTTGGGGTAGACAATACGGAAAAGACGAGCATAGATCCAATATCGACATCAAGTAGGAATACACAACAGGAATACTCGCATGTTTCCCAGACAAGTGAGTAAAGGAGAGTAATACGATAAACACTAATATAACGGGCTACGAAGGGGGGACACACAAGAGCAGCATCGAATGAGGGTACAATGATTGTAGGAACAATGATTTCGAGCAAGTGATCGTAGCCCAAGTTAAGGTAAAAATGTGTTCATTAGGAATCTTTTGGCCCTGTGCCTCATGGGAACGCCTCTCATCAGCCAGGATAGCTGGAATCCAGTGGCACTGTGTTGACATTATACCAGTGATACAGATACTCCTACTCCTGTAATTACAGTTCAACCAGACGAACTGGTAAGGAGAGAAATTGATGTTCTCATTCAAAAGCTGAATTTGTAAAACTTTTGCAGCGTACAATTGCGAAAAAGAAATTGTCTACCTAAAATACAGACGAAATGAGATTTCTGAGGAAGGAAATGCCCTCACTGCATGGTCGTCACTCCGCAATTACATCATCATGAGAGATTCCATTAGTGCAGTGATATCATACAGGGAGCTACCCCTGAGTGCCTTAACGTCAACTTTTAAGCTACCTTTACTACGATGATGTCGAAAAGCTCTCTCGAAGAGGTGACGCATCATCACTTCAAGAGCTCCGATCATTGTAATGAATTCGCACTGGAGCTGCCCCACTTGCAGCGAAGTCACAGTGACGGCTGCCGTGTACTCAATGACGTTTATACAGGGACTTTCAGTAGTGCGTTTGAGCCTTGAAAAAATGAATAAAGGAATATAGACAACGGCGATTTTCTTCCACTTCATCTCCTCCTTTTTTAGAAGCAACTAAGATACACAAAAATAGAAAAAAAATCAAAGCTATGCATAGAAAAATAATCCTCGCCTGAGAGTTAATCTGTGCTTTAGTGTTTTTATATTTAGAATATCCATATAACGTGCACTTAGAACAATATCCCTTTTAGGCACTTTTCTACGACATAAACACTTGCCGAGAGCAGTGACTGGTTTTCTTGTCTGCATTTTGTCGCTGAAGCTTTTTTTTTTCTTGATAGCATATTGTGTTAGTGTGGGCGGAGCTTTGGGTGGCAGAGGCACTAGGGGCGCAGGTGTCTTTGTACTCCTGCCTTGGCAGCCAGCATTTGTAAATCCTGGGGCCGGGGCGGGGATGTCTGGACTCCCGGCTGCCCCTGTCCCTGTCCCTTTAAACTCAGCCTGAGCAAATGACAGCTGGAGCGTGAGGGGAGCTTTGTGTTGTATTTAGGTCTGATCTGAAGGGGAGGGGTCTCCGGGGGTGTCATCACTATGGAAGCTTTGTGTTGTATTTAGGCCTGATTGGGGAGGGGGGGGCGGCATTTATCAGGACAATCCTAAATGAAGCCCCTGGAAAAGGAGGGGGGGGGCTGGCTTCAGAGCGCAGGGCACGAATGCAGTCGAGAGAGCCCCCCAATCCTTGCTGATGCTGACCCAGGGCTGCTACATTTCACTGACAAGACGTTCGGTGGGCGGTACATCTTCCTGTCAGTGAGGAGGAAACATTGCTATTTCTGCAGCAGTGTACTGGGATTAATTCTTTCCCTGTGCACTCCGCTTGTCTGTACCGGGGGCAGGTCGTGCCCCTGCGAGTTGTATTGCAGCGCAGCGGCTGCCGCTGTCGCCTATTGATCCTCCGGTGGCGGGAGCGCGCACAGCGGGGCCGCGCTCACGCACGCTCGGCGGCGGCGACGCGGTCTCAGCGCGACTGAAGCGTGCACCGTCCCGTCAGTGCCACCCTCGCATGGAAGCGCTGACGCTGCAAGGGGACCCCGGGAACCACCGGAGACGTGGGGGCGCCCTTCTGCCTCCAGAGCCGCCTCCGCAGAACAGCGCCGGATCCGCCACCGCCGAGCGAGGACTATGGTGTGTGCCATGCAAGCCTTCATTATTATTTCTTATTCAAGTTTTATTATTATGAACATTAGCAGTGGCAGAGAGTGCGGCTCGTGATCTCGCGTTGAGGAAACAGTGAGACTCGTGACTTCCATTTCGGTCTCAGTTTTTTTTTTCTGAAGCTGCGCTTTTCGATTCCTAATCGCTCCTTTGGTTTTCTTCTGGACTGCCAATCTATCTAATGTGTTTGGTTCGCACATTAGTTCAGGTAAAATAACCCAGTGGGTTGTTGCACCTGCTGCAGATGTGTGTCATTTATAAATGTCAGGTTTGGGTTCCTGCAGAGCGATCGTAGATTTTTTTTTTTATTCTTCAGAGGAAGCTAAAATGAGTATCATTGAGTTCTGTTTCCAGTGATCTATTATTTCCGGTGTAATGAAACGACAGCACTGTGGTGGCACAAGTAGTGCTGTGTTTTGGAGGCGAGGGAAGGCCTCTTCCCCATTCCCCCTCAGATTGGATTCAACTTAAATTCATCACTTGTGTTGAGAGTAAAATATGATCAGCACTATGCGGTGGGCATTGTAGGGAGCTGGGACAGGTGGGTAGTCTCAGTTGGCACAGGTTCAAGCTCTTTAATATTAGAAGAAAATACAGGAAGATATAATAAAGCCATTGGAGGTTGCTTGGTGATAACATGATTGAGAGGCAGTTATGTTGCTTTAAATGCTTCCTTGTGGTATGTTGGCCGTACTGAGGACAGGTGAACCAGGAGACCAGAACGGTAATCATGGCTTCCGTCTTGACACTATTCTACGATCCTAAGTAACTCCCTTGCCCAGCCCGGGCATACTTTTCTTATTTGCTAACGGGGTTGGACGGGCCCATACAGCAATGAATCAGTGCCGGAAGTGCAGGTCTGACAGGTCAGTGTGTGGGTCTGGTTTTTGACTATTTGTGGGCCCTTTTATGGTATGCTGGGCTGGTTTTTAGGTCACAGCCTACCCGACAGCACAGCTGTCTGGTTTGCTAAAGCCATCTTGGGGACTTTCAGAAAGTGGGGCTAGAAATGCATTCCGCTCGTTGTTGTGTAGTGTCTTCTAATGAAAAGAGCGCTGGAACTCTTTTGGTTCTCACTGTACACCGTAGGCCTGCAATGTAAGCGTTGGAAGAGATGAGCTGTAGGCAGACTTAGAATGTTGAGTCCTGACTTACAGGCTGCAGAATAGCGACCAGTAAAATTACTCTCCATGTGTGGGGTGGGTATTGGCAAGGACATGGGTTGGCAGTACGCTATAGTTTGAAACTCACATTGTCTAGTTTGCTATTTGCTGACTTTATTTGCTTTAGGCTGTCCAGCTGTTCGTTCCTCCTGTTGCCCAAACCTTGTTTACTTTATTCTTTTACGAAGTCCCTTACTATTCTGCACCAATCCATGCCACTGCACACTACTCTGCACCACTGCACTCTTCACCACTCCACACCACACTGTATGCTACCCTACTCTGCAACTCTACACTCTGTGCCACTGCATTCTATGCCAGTGCACTCTACTCAGTACCACTTCACTGTATGCCTGTGTACTCTATGCCAATCCCTCTACTCTATTCTGCGCCACTGCTCCCCACTCCTAAACAATCTAGTCTGCACCACTGCACTCGAAGCCACGCCATTCTGCACCCCCCTACGCAACTGCACTCTATGCCAATGCACTCTACATCACTTTACTTAAAACCAATGCACGCTACTTCAGTCTACTCTGCACCATTGTATTGTATGCCCCTGCACTTTACGCCATTGTATTCTGTCACTGTACGCTACTCCACCCTATTCTACTCTGCATCACTCTACTCTATGCCACTGCACTTCACACCACTCGTGTATAAACCACTACACTCTTCAGCAGTATACTCTGCTACACTGCACTCTCTACCACTCCACTTTATGCCACTCTGCTCTGTGCCAGTGCACTCTACACCACTGAACACTACGCCACTCTACTCTGCATCACTCCACTCTACACCACTGCATTCTATGCCAATCCACTCTAGGCCACTCTAATATACTCTGCTCGACTGCACTCTAAGCCACTCTATACCACTGCACTCTACGCCACTCCACTCTACTCTGAAGCAATCTACTCTATGTCACTGCAGTCTACGCCACTTGATTCTACTCCGCGGCACTCCACTCCCCACTGTGCCTCTGTTCACCACTGCGCCTCTGTTCACCGCTGCATAGTACACCAGTGCGCTCTACCCCACGTTAGTCAAAACTAATAGACTCAATACCACTACATTCTATGCCAAGCTGCTCTTCACCACTGCACTGTACGCCACTATACTGTATTCTGTCACTGCACTCTAATCCACTCTACTCTACACATTGCTCTCTACGTTTACTCTACTTTGCACCATTTCACTCTACATACACTTTACTCTGCACTACTCTACACCGCTGCATTCTACACCTATGCACTCTACACCACACTGCTCTGCAGCACTGCACTCTCTGCCACTAAACTATGCGACCGAACACTATACCACTCTGCAGCACTGCACTTTCTGCTACTAAACTCTTTGCCGCTCTGCACCACTCTTTATGCTATTTCACTCTACTAAGCATACATAAGATGTCCTTTGAGGAATTATCTTCATCCAAAATATTACCTTACTCAGCATCGGTCCACAATATGGATCTGAAAGATTAATCAAGGGAAACAGAAACCACACTCATGGGTATATAGAAGATAAAGTTATTCTTTTACTTCATATTCTATTTAAATATTATTCAATTTTTTATACAGTATGTTCAGGCAATATTCACATTCGAAACATAACAACACTGGCACCTCCAAAAAAATCCCATTCGCTGTTCGAGTTACTTTGAACATGGTATAAATGGAAGTGAGGTCACTCTTTTTAACACAAATAGCATTAACATAATATGGAATTCCAGCTTACACAACCTTTAACATTCATGGGATATAACACAGAAGAAACCAAAGCGAAAATGTTTGAAGTTATAAAGGAAGTTGTGTCTACTCATATACACCACTCCACGCCACTCTACTGCACTGTACACCACTACATTATACGCCACTATAATCTGCATCACTCCACTCTGTGCCACTGCACTCTACCCAACTCTACTCTCGACGTCTACACTCTAACCTGCACTAATCCACTCTGTGCAATTCGGCTCCTCTCTGTGCCACTCTACTCTCCCCATTACACTGTACGCCACTGCAGTCTACTCTGCACCACTCTATTCTATGCCACTGCACTCTACACCAATGCACTCTGCACCACTTTACTCAAACCCAATGCACTCCATGCCAATCTTCTCTTCATTACTGTACTTTACATATCTTCACTTTAAGCCACTCTACTATACTCCACTCTGATGCGCTACTCCAATAAACTCTACTCCCTTGACACTCTATTCCACCCTATGCCCCTCTACTCTACAACACTCTACTGTATGCCATTCTATGACACTACTCCACTCTTAGACGCTCTACATAACTATCTTTATACCACTCCATGCTACTTTCCTCCACTCTGTTCTATGACACGCTACGCCACTCCACTCCACTCTACTTTACTCTATGCCACTGCATGCCAATCCAGTCAACACCACTCAAATCTACTCCACTTTACTCCACTCTATGACACTCCACTCTGACAATCTACTCCACTCTGTACCACTGTATTCTACAACACTGTACTCCACTCTGCACAAAAAAATTCTATGCCTCTCCACTCTTTGCCACTCCATGCCACTCCACTTTACAACACTCTACTCAACTCTGACACTGTATTCCATTCTATGCCCCTCAACTTTACGCCCTTCCACTCTGACACTCTACTCCTTCCACAACACTGTCAGCTACTTCTGCTTTACTCCCCTCCTCGCCACTTAACTCTACTGTTGCCACTCTAATCTCCTTTACCCCAAAAACGTTTAGCCATGCTGAACAGCAGCCACTCTTGTTTACAGCCTCGTAATTCGGCAAGGAAGACCTAACATCATTTTCATTCCTCTTTATGGAGCGGGACCAAGGACTAATTGATTCAACTTAATTAATGCTCGTCCGCTTTTCCATATGTAATTGAAGTACTATTTTGTTCTTTTTAACTTTTAGTGCACTGCAAACAGAAGGGGTGTGACTGGCAAAAATGTGCCCAGTAAGACCAACAACATTGCTAAGACTTATTTTCTATAGCTAACCTTATTTAATTTTGCCAAGTCTTCTTTTCTCACTTTGCACTCATGTTTTCTTTTGCTTTTGCTCATTGGCTGTTCTCAAAAGATGAGGATTATTTTATTGCATTTGATATAATTTATTTTGACTCTTAATTTCTGAAATGATGCTCATATAGTATACCCCAACCCAGCCCACTTCAATCCGCAGCACTCCAGTCCACGCAACGTCACCCTACTCAATCCAATACCCCCCACTCGATCCAATCCGCCCCACTCGATCCAATCCACCCCACTCGATCCAATCCGCCCCACTCGATCCAATCCGCCCCACTCAATCCAATCCACCCCACTCAATTCAATCCACTCCACTCCAATCCACCCCACTCCAATCCAAACTACTCACCCCAGTCCAATCCACCACACTTCAAGCCTCTCAACCCAACCCAACCCACCCCACTCCCATCGGCACCACTCCAGTTTGCCCTACTGAATTCCAAAACAGTCTGCCCCACTCCAATCAGCCCTACTCAATCGAAAACAGTCTGCCTCACTCCAATCCATAATAATCTGCCCGCTCTAATCCAAAACATTCTGCCTCACTCCCATCTAAAAACTCTGCTGCACTTAGTTCAAAACATTCTTCCCTACTCAAATTTAAAATAATCTGCTGACTCTAAACTTCCGCACTAAAATCTGCCCCACTAAGTCAAATTAATCTGCCCCACTCCGAAACAACCTGCCCCACTCCAAACCAAAACAATCTGCCGCACTCCAAGCCAAAACAATCTGCCCCACTCCGATCCAAGACAATCTGTCCCACTCCGATGTGCCCCATTATGATCTGCCCCACTCCGCTCTTCCTCACTCCAGTCTGAAATAATCTGCCCACTCCAATCCAAAACAAACACCACACTCCAGTCTGCCCTACTTATATATGTTTGTAAATGAACTGTGCAGTTATTTCAGAATATGGAAAGCACAAATGAAGCACATTTTTGGGTAACTCTGAAAGTTTGGTGGAAGCAAAAAAATGTAATGTTTTCAAAACAAATCAATACACTAGGAGATTACATTTTCACACATTTTCGTTTGTGCGCTGTATACTTTATCAGTATAAAACTGTATGGCTGTGAAAATGTAATGGTCATTTCTATTGAAGATGTGTTGTCTGTAATGGCAGTGCACTACCAAACCATGCAACCGCACTTTACCCCACTCCACTCTACTCTGCACCAATCCATGCCACAGTACCCTACACCCCTCTACTCTATGCCAGTGCACTCTATCCCAATGACTCTTCTCTGCACCACTACACCCGTGACAATCAACGCTATGCCACTGCACTCCTCGCTCCTTCAATCTACTCTACACCAATGCACTCTGCACCACTTTGCTCAAAACCAGTACACTCAGCAACACTGCACTCTACGCCAATCTCCTCTTCACCACCTAATGTGATGCCACTATACTCTACTCTGCAACACTCTGCTATGTGCCTCTGCACTCTATGCCTCTCTACTCTATACCATTGCACTCTGCATCACTTTACTTTGCACCACACTACGACACTGCACTGATGCACTCTACTCCACTCTGCACCACTGCACTCGATGTCTCTGCATTCTTCCCTGCACTACTCTATGCCGCACCACTATACTCTACACCACTTTACTGCACTCTTCATCAATGCACTCTGTGCCACTACACTCTATGCCAATCCGCTCTACGCCACTCTAATCTACTGTACACCACTCCAATCTGGCACTGCACTACACACAACCTCATTCTACGCCTATGTACTCAGCACCACTCACTCTTTATTCCATTGTGCTCTACCTCAGTCGACTATGCAGCACTGCATTCTTCGCCACTGCACCACTGTACTCTGCACCAATGTACTCTGCACCACTGCACTCACACTCCACTGCACTCTACACCACTGTACTCAATGACACTCTACTCTGCAAGACTCTACTCTGCAAAACTCTCCGCCACGGAACCCAACACCCCTCTACTCTGCTCCACTGAACTTTACTCTGGACCACTCCACTCAACTCTACAATACTGTTTTCTGCATCACTCCACTTTAGCCACTCTAATCTTTTCTGCACCCCTGCACTCAACACAAACACAACTGCACTGTACACCACTATTCTCTATTGCACTGCACTCTGCACCTCTATGCTCCACCCTTCACCACTCCCCTCTACTCTGAAACAATCTACTTTATGCTGCACGCTACACCAATAAACTTAACACACTTTACTCAAATTCAATGCACTCTGCACAAATCTACTCTGCACCATTGTACTTTACTCCAACTCACACTAGTCTACTCTACAACACCCCACTCCACAATACGCCATTCTATGACGCGCTACTCCACTAAACTCTTCTGCAATCAATGACTATATGCCTCTCCACTCTACAACACTCTATGCTACTCTTCAACACTACTCCGCTCTAAGACTCTACACAGCTCCCTCTAAGCCACTTCAAGACGCTATACTACACTCTGCTCTAGAACACACTACTCCATTCTACTCCACTCTGACACTGTATGTCACTCCACTTTACGCCACTCAACTCTTCAACACTCTACTCTACTCCATGCCATTCCACTCTCCTACACTACTCCAATCTATGCCACTCCACTCTGTGACAGTCTACTCTGCTCTACAAAACTCGGCTCCACTCTATGAAACACCCTCTACGCCAGTCCCCTCTCCACCACTCTGTGACACTGTATGCCACTCCACTCTACAGCACTCTACTCCACTCTGACACTCCACGCACTTCCACACTACGACACTCTGCTCATGCCACAACACTCTATCCCACTCCACTCTATGCTACTCCATGACCCTCTGCTTCACTCAACTATGCTCTACGCCACTCCATACCACTCTATGCCACTTCACAACTCTCTACGCCACTCCATAACTCACTACGCCACTCCATAACACTCCACTCTACTCCATTTTATGACACCCCACTCCTTTATCCCTCTAACTTTTATCTATGCTGAACAACAGCCACGCTGCTGTACAACATGGTTAGAACGTATTGGCAAAGCCAATAGCTCTTTCATAGGCGAGACCTATTGGCTTTGCCTGTGCTCATTCATTGACAGATATTTTCCTACAGGGGGAAATTTCTTCCTAAACCACAACCAGTGTGGATGGGTGATTTATCAGTTATCCTTATGGAGGTTCTCCTTTTGAGTTGGGGGTTGCATCTAGCATCCTTCCAAGCAGATGTGAATGTAGAGGGTGGTCCTTGCGTGATGATTCACAGTTGAAGGTGAAGTCTTTCAGCCTTTCACCTACAATGTGTCACCTGCTTGCCTGATCTAAATTTGGTTCAGATGGACCGCTTGCATATACTGTATTCTTCTAAAGACGCTGGAGCAAGTAACTGTACTGATGCAACAGCTGTACTATCTGTTCTAGTCTAGGAGGTAAGGATTCTAGAGAAAGGACAGCAGCTAGTGATGCTTATTTCTGTCCTGAATTACTTATTGTTGATTGGTAAATCCTCCCTTGCTATTAGTAGAGCCCTGCATGTCTGATGTTCACCAACTGTGTTAGGGTTCTATCCCTTGCCTCATGTTACTATGTTTCTTTGTCCCAAATTGCCCCAGTCTCTTGCAGGATACTACTTAATGCTGATTATTCTATTTGATATGTTAGGTCCTGAGCACGCTGTTAATCAGAAATTCTTGACCTTGGACGTGTTAATCATATGGTACTTATCCAGTGTGATGTATGGTTGGTCGGCTGACAAAGCATCCAGACCACCATGTACGGGAAGGTGTTAATGATTTGTATTCTTGCTCAGGCTGCCAAAGTTGCCCTTTGGGGGTACTTGAGTTTATCATTTATTAGTTAGGCATTTCTTAAGTTCTTTTTGCTTTTCTGTTTTAATTTTACTATTGTTAATATCTGGTATTTTGTTAGAGATCATGAGTTGGACATAAGGTGGTTTTTTGCTGTTGCTGGGATATGTAGAGTACAAAGCAGATGGGAGTGAGTGATCGGCTTCCTGGTGCTGATGATGTGTTGTGTGACAGTTTAGATTTGTAGTGTACTTAATTGGTTTTGGAAAATACAGGTCGTGTTGCAGGCGATTTGAAACGGTAGCGGAAGTTTATTTGAAGTGTTTTCTATTGGTTTCCTATCTTTATTGTGTGGCTTGGAGTGATAAATGCTGGTCTACTCTGATGGTTGGTAGTTCTGTAGTAAGCTGCAAGTCACTGGTTACAGTTCTTGGAAATGGTTATATATATATATATTACATATATCTATATATATATATTAGCAGCCTGTCCCGACCTTGTCTGGGAGCAACAGGCTTCCCCGCCCGCCCCAACATTGTCCAGCAGCCCCGACCCCCGCCTGCCCCGACCCCCGCCTGCCCCGACCCCCGCCTGCCCCGACATGGGTCCCCTTACCTCAGCCGCCGCTCCTCCCGCCTGTCCGCTGCTAATATACTGCTTTAAATATGTCTGTTCTTCTTTGCAGAGGTGTACAGCTGACCAATCCGTTCTGCAGAGTGTACATTGGCTGGGAAAGCTTACATCATAGCTAATCTTTTTTGCCTAGAGGTGTGTTAATGATTGCTGTTTCACCATAAAAACACGGGATCATTCTCTTTTCTCCCGCAGCCCGGGCCCCTGCCCAGCCCAGCCCATCCCTCGCCTGCCCCGACATGGGTCCCTTTACCTCAGCCGTCGCTCCTCCCGCCTGTCCGCTGCTCGCACCGCCGCTGGCCTGTCCGCTGCTTCTCACGTCACCGCTCCTCTCGCGCGCCATGTCCGCCGCTCCCTTACCTCAGCCGCCGCTCCTCCAGCCTGTCCGCTGCTCGCGGATGTATGACGTTAATACGCATGCTTTTACCACGCATGCTGTTACAACGCCAATTTTACAACGCAAACCTTTACAACGCATAGCACTTTGGGGTGCTGGATAGTGAATAGTTTAATTTACTATTCCAACTCCAGTCCCCGTGGACACTAGGGAAGGTGTTGGATAGTAAATTAAATCTATTCCCTATCCTAGAGCGCCCCCCAGCGCAGTGCATTGTAATGGTTTTCGTTGTAAAACCTGTGTTGTAATAGCACTGCGTTGTAAAAGTTTTGTTGTAAAGGATGTTTCCCGCTGCTCGCACCGCTGCTGGCCTGTCCGCTGCTCCTCACGTCACCGTTCCTCCCCGCGCCATGTCCGCCGCTCCTCGTCGCGCTCCTGGACGCCGCTCCTCCCCGCGCTCCTGACGTGAGCACGCACGTCGCGGCCGGCGCTACTTCGGAGGGACTACTTTTTTTTTACTGTAAATTTTTTAAATAAGGTTTTTTAAAAAAAATTTATATAGCCTATAACCATCTACACACCCTGACGATTCCAACGGTGTATCGGGTGTGTGGATTGGCGCTGTGGTTCCCGAGTTAACCCGCCTCAAAGGCTGAAAGTTCTTCCTTTATTATAGTAGTAGTAGTGTATATATATATATATATATATATATATATATATATATATATATATATATATATATTGGAAGCAGATTCCACAATAAATAATTCTTTACTTTAAACTAGAGATGCAAACGAAATGTTTTACTATGTTAATATAATGAATTTGATATAAGTAGGATTAGTCGAGTTTTCGAATTTCTCTTCAAAATGGATGTGAGCTGCAGAGCCAAACAAAGTCGTAATCTCTTTTCTCTGCCGTGCACTGTGGAGCCCGTAACTCTACCATCATTATAATATTATTTGCACAAAATTCAATTAGATCTATGGTCTTGCTTGAACTGTAATATTTTAAAATTTATTGTTTTATGCTATGTTAATGGGGAAAGACCGATTTCAACTTTTATACATTTGAAGGATGGGCGATGATGGAACAGATGGCTGTTGACATAGTCTTAATTAGATTCCAGTGCGATTTGCACAATGGCGTCAGATTTGGCCCCAATGGGGAATGCACTGAGCACTTTAAACTTCAGCGAGTGATATCAACAGTCTAGAGCAGGTCTTGAGTGTTGAGGGTGTCGATGTCCCTAGAGTAGGTCACCGCACCATTCCTGCTCTACTGTATGCTGATGACACAGTCTTAATGGCCGGTACTGTCAAAAGCCTGAACAAGCTTCTTTCTCTTTTTATTAATTTTATGAACAGTCTTGACCTATCCACCAACTTTTTTAAATCACACGTGATGAATTTCGGCCCATTAAAAACGAGAACCATGAAGTATGTAATAGATGGCCAGCACATTAGGAAGGTGGATAAGTTCAAGTATCTGGGGATACAACTGGATTCTGAGTTCAGATGGCACTCGCTCATTAATCAAAATGTTTCCGCTTTATGCAGTGCAATATTTGGTGTCAGGGATTTTTCCCGCCGATTGGGGCGTACTCTTATCCGATCGGTTTAGGAGATCTACAGGGCTAAATGTATCCCCTTAGTTGTTAAGGCAGTGGAATCTGGGGATGCGGCTAGGTGGCCCCACTCCAAGTTGTATAAAATAAGTTTTTAAGGAGTCTTGTGGGTGTTGGTCAAAACACACCTTATGAAATTGTTCATGAAGAACTAGGTGTGGATTATTTAACTGATAAGCTTCGCGTTAGTCCACTAAAACTCTGGAACACGATTTGGGCAAAGGAGGAGTTGATTTTTAGCAGACTGATACTGCAAGACAGCTTACTATTGGATAAGCCCTTACAGACTCCATGGTTGCGTACCCTGAGGGTCATGGGGAGGCCGTACATGTTTGTCAGCACCACAAGCATTACTCGCACCGATGATAAATGGGCTGAATCTTCACTCATTGATAAGCTCAGGTCAGAAGGCAAAGATGTCGCTCTAACAAAACATTCTATGCGGCACGCGTTGCTGGTGAAAACAGTAATAGTGAACCCTATCTGTCTCTGGATATATCTTGCCATCATAACCATCTGTTGACTTATTTTACTTTACTTACTTGGCGCTTAGAGAAATGAGTACTCATGGGCAGGGCCTCCTAAAACAGCCAAGTCTTTAACAGTTTCTTAAAACTAGATATCTCGGTACAGGACCGGATCTTCTCAGATAGATTTTTCCAATGACTGGAAGCCTGATAAGAGAAAGCTCGACCCCCTCAGTTTTTGCCTTGTTTATTCTTTGTGTACGCAAGAGTGGGATCCAGGGGAAGATCTTCCTAAGCATCCTCATGGTTCCGAAGCAGGTGCCTGACAGTGTCTTCACCTGCTCCTCCATTGATAGCTTATTATCGATCCTGATGCTGAGATTCTTCGCCAAGTTTTTAGGGGGAGGGTCCTCTCCCAGCTCTACCGGCCACCAATCAGTGGACCAGATTTCTTCGGCCTTCCCGAACAGCAGTATCTCTGTTTTGAATGAGTTGAGCTGTAGGAAGTTCTTCTTCATCCATATCACAATGCTAGACACGCAGTTTTAAAATTTTGATTGAGTTGATACAATCTCAATGGGGTCGATCAGCTGCGTGTCATCGGCATACAAGATGATCTCAAACCCACAGCTTCTGATGAGTTCAGCCCGGGGGGCCACATACTCATTAAATAGGGTGGGACTCAGGATAGATCCCTGAGGAACTCCCCTGTCCACCACTGTGGTCTGTGACATGAGGGAATCTAGCTGGATGCTTTGGGTACGATTTGATAGATAGCTTTGTATCCATTTAAGGGCCATGCCTCTGACACCAATCCCTCGCAGTCTGTCAAGCAGAATCCTATGAGAGATGGTGTCAAAGGTTGCCGACAGATCAAGAAGGACTGGGATCACCGGAGTCCCCATGTCCAATGTCAGCCTTATGGTACCCGTAACCTCCAGCAGTGCGGCCTCCGCGCTGTGTGAGGCACGGAAGCCGGACTGGGAAGGGTCCAGAAGGTTGTTTTGTTCCAGATAATGGGACAGATGCTGGTTGACCAGTGATTCCATTACTTTCGAGCAACAGGAGAGAAGAGAGATCGGCCTATAGTTTTGTAGATCAGTCGGATCCGCTAGTGCCTTTTGAGCAGTGGTTTTATGCGTGCGCTTTTCCACTTCCTAGGGATGTGGCAGTGTCTAGCGAGATTTTACAAACCTCGGCAAGCTCATCAGCTCAGACCGGGCTGAGTTCTGACATGACGGTCGGTGGTGCAGTATCTAATGGAGAACCTGATTTATTGTGGCTTAATAGGGAGCCGACTTGTTTGCTCGTGAAATGAGGGAAACATTCTAGCTTAAAAGGAGTTAGTGTTTCCTGTGAAGGATCTGCAAGAAGGTCTGCTTCCACCAGTTCAAAAGAGCGATAGATTATATCAATCTTATGAGTGAAGTGGTTGGCTAGGTCGTCACAAAGCTCCTGGGTGGGGGGCCTTCTTGTTGGTGAATTCCTTCAAGATCTTAAATAGCTCCTTAGAGGAGTTCTTTGCCTCCATAATGCGAGAGCCCAGGTGTACTCTTCTGGCTATAGTGCAGCTGTTGAGATGAATAAATGAATGAATGAATGAATACATGCTTGTATAGCACATGGCTACCCGGAGGCATCCCAGCGCTTTCAGACCAAACAAGCATTCACCACTCAACGGAACAGAAAGGTCTTCAACCGTTTCCTGAATGCAAGATAGTTAGATTCCAGCCGGATAGAGTCAGGAAGCTGATTCCAAAAAAGAGATAAGCTCTGTGTGTCCTTCGGTAGAGCTGTTCATCTGGCTCTGCCTTCGACTTCCTCCATTTCGTTTCCATGGCCCTGCATGTAGCTTTTTCTCTCTTGACTGTTCCCTTTTAACCACGGCTCTTTTAAACACTCAGACTTGCCCCCATGCAGCTATGATAACACCACAATCAACGACACATTACATGTGGTTATGTTTTGCCCAAAATGTAGTTACCTGCGACATACTTTTATACGCCCAATTTTATTACTGCTCAATTTTAGCCAAGTTAGGCCAGCCTTACTTTTCTTACAGTTGTTGAATTCACCTTTTAATTGTTTTTCTCTTGTTCATTTTCTGGTGGGAGTTTTAAAATACGAATGACTATGATACTGATCTTCTGTATGCCTTTTTTAAATGACTTGTCTTTCGTGATTTCATCCATACAATCGAATAAAGATTATGATGATGATTTGAAGGACTCTCTTTTTGGCTGAACAGAGGTGTTGTTTATATTTTAAAAGTGGTACTGTTTTCTCTGTAAAGTAGGCTTATTCGTTAGATCCAGATCAAAAGTAATTTTACAATGTGATGTGCTTTCTGTTGTGCTATTGGTTTATGAATTGTCTTCTCCATCATGCCACAGTAACAGTATGGTTTTTCTGTGTAAAAGTGTATAAAAACTCACCATTTCAGAAACGAGCCAGGTCTTTTTCTGGCCCTATTAGAGAGCAGACTTTTGTGTTAGTTTGTTAATCTGGAATATTTTTTCGAACGTCCCACTATAGCCTGTAATGAGCAGCCCTTATGACAAATGCTCCTTGCTTGACTCGTATTTTAACCCCTTTGCTGCCAGGCCTCCACCCCGTGCTAAGCTTTTTTTTTGGGCTATTTGAGGTAGTTTGTCGTTCCGCCCCTGTAACATTTTGACCACATAAGGTATCCTCACCAAATGTGCGTCCTTTTCTTCCAACATCATGGGGATTTTAAAGGTACCCTGGGTTCGTTGAAGGAATTAGCCAAACTACTGCTACATTTTGTTTTTCGGGGGAAAAATGGGAAAAAAGTGCTGCAGATGAAAGTGTCTGTTTCTTTCCCCTGCAAATGGTATCAACAAAGGGTTTGTGGTGCTGAAATCCCCATCTTCCCAGCTTTCAGGGACTGACAGACTTTTGTCAGAAAACCAAACTTTTTTACACAGTTTTGCCATTTTACTGGGACATAGTCTATTTTTGCTATTTTTCGTGCTTTCTACCTCCTTCCAGTTAATGGTAAAAATGGGTCTGAAAACAATAATGTATCCAGGGAAGCTATACATTTCTGAGAAGTAGACAGAATTCCGAATACAGCAAGAGGTCATTTGTGTAGATCCTTCAAGGTTTTCTTATAGAAATGAGCAATTGAAAATAGGGAAAATTGAAAATGAGTTGGAAAAAAACAGCCATTTGTGCCAACGTTTTCACCTGTAACTTCTTCTAAGTATTACAGTTGTTTTAAAGCAATATACCGTTACATCCGCTGGTCCCTTCTGGTTGTGGTTATATATAGGACATGTAGGTTCACCAAGAACCTGAGGAACCAAGAGCCAATAACTGAGCAGCGTCTTGCAATGGTGTTTTATTGTGTATCGGGTATATAGTAATTCATTTGTGAAAATATAAATAGTGAAAAATCGGTTTGAAAGACACCTATGTATTTCTAAAATGGGAACAAATATACAGTTTAGAAACAGTAGCTATTTGCACATCTCGAAAATTGTGGGTACCCATACTAGCATGTGAATTATATGACATTTTTCAAAGTTTCTTCTTTTTTATACATTGTCTTACATTTGGAAGGCAGAAATGCAAAGTCAATAGGTAATAACGGTTGCTCTACAATTCTGTGTTCCCCAAAGTCTCCTGATAGAAATGGTACATCACTTGTGTGGGCCCGCACCAGGAAACGGCCCAAATCGCAATGTGGACATACTAAATTTTTACACTGAAAACTGACCCTTTTTTTGCCTAGCTGTAGATTTTGAACTCTTGCTCTGCCAGCACTTAGGGAAACTTAGCAAACCTATATATTTGTGAAAACTCACCCAGGGAAATCCAGGATGGGGTGACTTGTCTGGCTCTCACCAGCTTATGTTACCCAGAATCCCTTGCAAACCTCAAACTTTGTCCAAAAAAACACAATTTCCTCACAGTGCTGTGATGGAAAGTTCTGGAATCTGTGTGGATCTGCAAAATTCCACTCACCCCGCATTCCCCAAAGTCTTCTGATAAAAACGGTACCTCACTTGTGTGTGTAGGTCCAGTGCCCGCGACAGGGAACGGCCCAAAACGCAACGTTGGACAGACATTTTTGAAAACTAGACACCCAGGGAAATCCAGGATGGGAGGATTTGTCTGGCTCTCACCAGGTTCTGTTACCCGTGAATCCCTTGCAAACCTCAAACTTTGTTTAAAAAAAACACATTCTAGTTTTCGGAAATATGTGGGTTTGGTAGGTTTCCCTAGATGGCACTGAGCACGGGGCCAAAAACCCCAACTTTCCGACACAAAATGTTGAGAAAAATGTAATTTTATTTCTGCAAAATTTGAGGTTTGCAGGGAATTCTGGGTAGGGAAATGTTGGGGGGAGGGAGGCAAGCCATACCTCGCTGGACTCCCCAGGGTGTCTGTTTTTCAGAAATGTGTGGGTTTGGTAGGTTTCCCTAGATGGCCGCTGAGCACGAGGCCAAATACCTAGGTACCCCCCCGTCCCCTGCAAAACCAAGTCGTTTTATGATAGGTAATTTTGAAGTCACCACAATTTGTTTAGAGCCCCTCCCTGCCGTGGGTACTTGGCCCACCCATACAAGTGAGATACCATTTTTATCAGGAGACTTGGGTGGTAGGAAATTTGATGTTTCTTCCTGAAGCGTGAAAATTATGGCACAGTAATGCAAGGAAAATGTGACAGTCACATTTTTAGGTTTGAAAGACATTGTGGGTAAGATAACTTGGGATCCACAAGAGAGACATCACCATGTACTCCCCTGGGTGTTTAGTTTACGAGAATATCTAGAGTTGGTAGGTTTATGGTTTTTTTTTTTAACTTTATTTTTCAATTTTTGTTGGAAAATACAAGATAAACCCCCCTCCCTCCTCCCCCTCCCCCAAGGCATTGTTAAAAATATTTGTACACAGATCGATAGACTCATTATGGCACATTTGCGGAGTATGACAACATCTGAAAGCACACAAGGCTATGCAGTGAAGCTGTGGAACCAGCAGATTACATGTGACGTTGTGAGGAAACAGGCCAGGCTCAGCTCCATGCACAGTTCGAGGAACCCCTCAGTTGGCCCCTCCCCTTCCCCCCCCAGAGTCGTGCTCAGAGAACAACTCTCCGCTTGTCCCCTCAGAGTCACAGGGTGACGAGTACCCCTCTATCGCCAGCCCTGTCATGCACATGGCTCGCCACGCCAGCAAATCCTCCTGCAATTTCTCATCCCTCCTAGTGTGTTGCAAGTGTGTTTCTTCCGTGAGTGTCCATTCCCTCACATCCCTGAGCCATGAATCTACGTCTGGGGCCCGCTGTCCCATCCATGTAATGGCGACCCAGCGCCTAGCCAGCACTAGCATCAATTGCAGAAACTTGTAAGAAAGCTTCCGTTTCCTTGGCCCCGGGACCAATGCCAACAGGCAATGCACGGGTGTGAGCTCGATTCGGGGGCCTGTGGTAGCCTTCACCCGGGCCACAACCACTAACCAAAAGCTCCCCACTAACGGACATTCCCAGGCCAGATGCAAAAACCCCGCCCCCACTGCACTGCATCTGGGGCAATTGTCCCTGCCGCTCTCCGAGAATCGGCTGATCGACTTCGGGGTAAGGTAGGTGCGGTGCAAGAAGTTGAAGTGTATAAGTTTAAAGCGCGCATTACAGGAGACAAGCCGCGTAAGGGCCCCTATACGCCTCCGCTGACTCTGATCCAGAGGCACTCCCAGATCTGCCTCCCAGGCCGCCCATGCCGGCGGCACCGGAGGAGCAGAATCCCGCTTCATAGCTTCATACAGCAAAGTTATCAATCTACGTCCTCTGCCGCAGGACAGTATGATATGTAAGGTATGGGTCATCGGAGGAATCTCCGGGCACTGCGGCCAGACCGAGCGCGCACTATTGAACGCAGCCCTTGGTAATGTAAGTATTGTCCGCCACTAAGGCCAAACGACTCCACTGCCTGCTCATAGGTCACAAAGCTCTCTGAGGGATATAGGTCTGCCAGGACCTCACAGCCCCCATTTCTCCACTCTCGGAAGGACAACTGTTGATCTATCTCTACTATAGGGGCCAGTATCCAGAGCGGGAGATCTCTGTGGAAGTGGCCCGACCGTAGAACCCTTTCTATAAAACGTTGCCATACGCCCGCTGTGTGTCCGACCACATATGGCAGCTCGGCGTCAGCTCCGGCCCCTCGCATCAGTGCCAGCTGAAGCTCCTGCACTGTCGCCCTTCCTGCAAGTAACAGCGTCTCCCACACATCCGCGAACCATCTGGCCGCCGGAAGAATCTGTGCTGCGTAATAATAAAGATCAAATCGCGGGGCCTCCAGTCCCCCCTCCTCAAAGGAGCGCACAAGGGTGCGGAGGGCTACTCTGCTTCGCCGACCTGCCCAGAGCAGGGATGTAAGCAGCGTGTTGAGGGTCCGAAAAATCCTAGGCGGAAGCGGGCACAACGTGTTCTGAAGGACATACAGTGTCCTTGGCAGCATCACCATCTTGGATATGGCCAGTCGCTCCATTAGGGACAGTGGGAGAGTGTTCCAGAAGGACATGGAGCACTGGAGAGATGTAATTACCCGATCTATTTTACGGTGGTAGGTTTATCTTAGATGGAATGTACATTTTGGCAGAGAAAGACAGAAAACATAAATATTACTGCACAACCATCTTCCTCAAGCACACACACACATACTGGTTGGCTTTGGCACAAGGGTGAGTGCTAGTTCAAAGAATATACTGTTATTAACAAAAGATTTCACAAAAATGAAAAGCACTGTCAATAATTGAAAGGACAAAAAACTGAACCAGTGACTCACAGCTCGTGTGCTGTAAAGCCCCGACAAGGCACCAATCTCAGGCCATTCATACACCTTTCATTCGTGTGACACATACAAAACCATTCACACCTCATGCCGCATGCCCATCACATTACAACACTCATATCAGCAGACAGCTCCATTTAAAGGCCCATCACTTTCACACGCCCACATGCCTGACACAGCCAACACACCAGCTGACGGATTGCATGGACTGGCGTTTGGCTACCGGTGTGTGTAGTGACCAGCAGCAAGTCACTACTCACACACCGCCAGCCAAGTGCCAGTCCACGCACACCGCCAGCCAAGCGCCAGTCCACGCACACCGCCAGCCAATCGCCAGTCCCCGCACACCGCCGGCCAAGCGCCAGTCCCTGCACACCGCCTGCCAAGCGCCAGTTTACGCATACCGCCATTCAAGCACCAATCCACGGATACACACTCAGCCAAGTGCCAATCCACACACACTGCCAGCCAAGTATCAGTCCACACACACTGCCAGCCAAGTGCCAGTCCACACACATTGCCAGCCAAGTGCCAGTCCACGCACACTGTCAGCCAAGTGCCAGTCCACGCCAAACTGCCAACCAAGCGCCAGTCCACGCACGCCGACAGCCAATCACCAGCCTACTCACACTGCCAGCCAAGCGCCAGCCTACACACACCGCCATCACATTTAGGGTTTTTTATACAAAAAAAGAGAACACAAACAAATTGTAAATAGTTACAAATCTACTAACACAAAATCTGAAACTAAATAAATAAATACAATACTAATGCCAACATTGAAACGGAACAAACTTTTAAAAACAATACAGACCAGGCAGTTTACTTTAGCACTCACGGATGCTCCCTAAAAATTATTTTGTGTGTGGACATTCTAAAACAAGCAGGCACACACAGCGCAGGCTTAGAAGGACTCTCGAGGCAGTACATACGAGTCTCCTTCCGCGTACCTCTTTGCCAACACACTCTACATCTCCTACTAGGAAAGTCTTTTGAGGGTGTGGAAGGAATGTGATCAGGAAAGTGGCAATCTTTCAATCTAGCCACATCCTCTCCCACTCCAACTCTAGGAACACTTGCCTATTCCACTACAACAAGGCTGCCTATTACAGTCTCCTGGAACTTAGCAAAAGTCATCTTTGACTCAGGACAACAATCCTTAAGTACAAGTAAAGCATTAAAAGTTGCCAAGTGGAAATGATGGATTGCCAACTTCTTATACCAAATGTAAGCCTAACGAAGAGCAGTGTAAGGTTCTAACCTCTGATCTACTCTATCAACACCACCCATGTGCCTATTATAGTCTAACATGCTTACAGTTTTATGCACTTCAGCAACCTGACCCCACACAGTCACTGGTGAAGTGCTTTTATCATGGATGGTAATCAGCTTGTAGACATCCCTCCTGTTTGCAAACTTCACAGCTAGAAGTTCCTCGTAATGCACTGCACTGTCCCCGCACAAGTTTTTGACAAACAAGTTCTTTTGGGAAACCTTTATGGTTAGAGCGGATTGTACTACACGCAACAGTGTCTACTTTGGTTAATTCCCTGAACAACTACACACCAGTGTAGGAGTTATCGACATATAAATGGTGACCTTTGTTAAAAAGTCCTCTACCAAGTTCCCACACAATTTTCTCAGTCACTCCAAAAGTGAACAGACAACCAGGGGAATCAATCCTGGAATCCCTACAGGTGTACACCCTGAAATTAGAGACATATACAGTCCTACTGTCACCCATCATATACATCTTAATTCCATAGTGTGCCATCTTGCTCGGAATGTATTGCCTAAAACCAAGCGGCCTACATCTAAGACTCATCCACAGCAATGTGTTTCCCTGGAGCATAGATCTCAGAACATTCATTTACAAAGTGATCAATGACAGGCCGAAATTTAAAAAGACGGTCACAATCCGGGTGATCTTGTGGCAATGCTGAACCATTATCGACAAAATGCAGCATCCGAAGCAGAAGCAAATACCTATCACGACTCATGACTGCCGGAAATATAGCCGTTGCCATCAAGGGACTAGTATACCAATATGAAGACATTGATGGCTTCCTTTGCAAGCCCATCAAAAAAGTTAAACCCAAGAACTTCTTCATCTCTTCCAGATTTGTGGGAGTTCACCGGTTAGCTCTAGAGTGGGTCTTAAGGCTGGCACTGTTGTCCCTCAAAAACTGTTCAGCATACAAATTAGTCTGCTCAACAATCTCTGCCAAAAATACATCGTCCATAAACAACTGACACAAATGTAAAGGCAAACAGTTTTCAGTATCTACTCTACACCCTGGAACACCAGTAAAGTCTGGCAATGTCGGCTGCAACATGCCTGGGGCAACCCAGAGGTCAGCATTTCCAATGGGAGGCCTTGCAGCCCCAGGCTGCAACCCAGATGCCTCTTGCTGCACTATCAGCATATCAATGTCCTCCTCTAAGACAGGCACTTCATCTGCACTATGAGTGGCTTCATCATCCGATGATTCCTCGTGGTCAGAAAACTCACTACCAGAATCTTCCACTGCCTCCTCTGCCTCAGATGCAGAGTCAGTCGCTGAACCATGGTCAGAGGAAGACTCAACAAGCATTAGGAATGCATTAGGGCTCGGTTTGTTTGAGTTTGAGATAATGGCATTGTAAATGGTAATGTGCACTGACAGCTGCTGATGATTGTGCCAATTAAAAGAGTGGCTGGTGTACTGTCAGCTGTTGGTGTGTGTGTGTGTTTAGTGAAAGTTGCACTGACATTGTTTGTTGTGTGCGTGGGTGTTTAGCGGCACGGATGCATGGTGGAGTTTTTTTTTGGTGAAAGCGTACGTTGATGGTTGTTGGTGTTTGTGCATGGTGAAAGCGTTCATTGATGGCTGGGGGTGTGGTGTTGTGTGTGTTGTTTTCTGTGTACTGGTGAGTGTGTGGTGGTGAGTCTGTGGGGGTGAGCCTGGGGAGAAAGTGTGGTGGTGAGTGTGTTGTGGTGAGTGGTGACGAGTGTGTGGTGTTGAGAGAGTGAGGTGTGTGGTTTGTGTGTGTGCTATGTGTGTGTGTGTGGTGTATGTGTGTGTGGTGTGTGAATGGTATGTGTGTGTGGTGTATGTGTGTGTAGTGTTTTCTGCACACTCACGCACTGTCCCTACGCATTCACACACTGCTCACCCACCAATGTCACCCTGCATAGTCACACACTGTTTATACTGCACACTCGTTCTGCACACTCACACAATGTGCACCCTGCACCCTTACACACTGTCTCTGCAGTCACTCTGCACTCACTGTCACTCTACACGCACTCTGCACTCATTCACTCTGAATCTGCACCCTGCACTCTGAATTCTGCACTCACTGCACCCTGAATCTGCACTCTGAATCTGCACTCTGCATTCTCAATCTGCACTCTGCATTCTCAATCTGCACTCTGAATCTGCACTCTGAATCTGCATTCTGCACTCTGAATCTGCACTCTGAATCTGCACTCTGAATCTGCACTCTGAATCTGCACTCTGAATCTGCACTCTGAATCTGCACTCTGAATCTGCACTCTGAATCTGCACTCTGATTCTGCACTCTGATTCTGCACTCTGATTCTGCACTCTGATTCTGCACTCTGATTCTGCACTCTGATTCTGCACTCTGATTCTGCACTCTGAATCTGCACTCTGCACTTGCACTCTGAATCTGCACTCTGCATTCTCAATCTGCACTCTGCACTCTGAATCTGCACTCTGCACTCTGAATCTGCACTCTGCATTCTCAATCTGCACTCTCAATCTGCACTCTGCCCTCGCACTCTGCACTCTGAATCTGCACTCTGAATCTGCACTCACAATCTGCACTCACAATCTGCACTCTGCATTCTCAATCTGCACTCTGCACTCTCAATCTGCACTCTGAATCTGCAGTCTGCATTCTCAATCTGAACTCTGCACTCTGAATCTGCACTCTGAATCTGCACTCTGAATCTGCACTCTGAATCTGCACTCTGCATTCTCAATCTGCACTCTGCACTCTCAATCTGCACTCGCACTCTCAATCTGCACTCGCACTCTCAATCTGCACTCTGAATCTGCACTCTGCACTCTGAATCTGCATTCACAATCTGCACTCTGCATTCTCAATCTGCACTCTGCATTCTCAATCTGCACTCTGCACTCTCAATCTGCACTCGCACTCTCAATCTGCACTCTGAATCTGCACTCTGCACTCTGAATCTGCATTCACAATCTGCACTCTGCATTCTCAATCTGCACTCATTCTCAATCTGCACTCTGCATTCTCAATCTGCACTCTGCATTCTCAATCTGCATTCTGCACTCTGAATCTGCATTCTGCACTCTGAATCTGCACTTTGAATCTGCACTTTGAATCTGCACTCTGACTCTGCACTCTGAATCTGCACTCTGAATCTGCACTCTGATTCTGCACTCTGATTCTGCACTCTGATTCTGCACTCTGATTCTGCACTCTGATTCTGCACTCTGAATCTGCACTCTGCACTCTCAATCTGCACTCTGCATTCTCAATCTGCACTCTGCACTCACACTCTGCACTCTGCACTCTGAATCTGCACTCTGAATCTGCACTCTGCATTCTCAATCTGCACTCTGCATTCTCAATCTGCACTCTGCACTCGCACTCTGCACTCGCACTCTGCACTCTGAATCTGCACTCTGAATCTGCACTCTGCATTCTCAATCTGCACTCTGCACTCTCAATCTGCACTCTGCACTTGCACTCTGCACTCTGAATCTGCACTCTGAACTCTCAATCTGCACTCTGAACTCTCAATCTGCACTCTGCACTCGCACTCTGCACTCTGAATCTGCACTCTGCATTCTCAATCTGCACTCTGCATCTCCACTCTGCATCTCCACTCTGAATCTCCACTCTGAATCTCCACTCTGAATCTCCACTCTGAATCTGCACTCTGAATCTGCACTCTGAATCTGCATTCTGCATTCCCAATCTGCATTCTCAATCTGCACTCTGATTCTGCACTCTGAATCTGCACTCTGATTCTGCACTCTGATTCTGCACTCTGATTCTGCACTCTGATTCTGCACTCTGAATCTGCACTCTGAATCTGCACTCTGAATCTGCATTCTCAATCTGCACTCTGCACTCTCAATCTGCACTCTGCACTCGCACTCTGCGCTCTGAATCTGCACTCTGCATTCTCAATCTGCACTCTGAATCTCCACTCTGATTCTGCACTCTGAATCTGCACTCTGCATTCTCAATCTGCACTCTGCACTCACACTCTGCACTCACACTCTGCACTCTGAATCTGCACTCTGAATCTGCACTCTGATTCTGCACTCTGATTCTGCACACTGATTCTGCACACTGATTCTGCACTCTGATTCTGCACTCTGAATCTGCACTCTGAATCTGCACTCTGCATTCTCAATCAGCACTCTTCACTCTGAATCTGCACTCTGATTCTGCACTCTGATTCTGCACTCTGATTCTGCACTCTGAATCTGCACTCTGCATTCTCAATCTGCACTCTGCACTCTCAATCTGCACTCTGCACTCGCACTCTGCATCTGCACTCTGCATTCTCAATCTGCACTCTGCATTCTCAATCTGCACTCTGCATTCTCAATCTGCACTCTGCACTCTCACTCTGCACTCTGCACTCTGAATCTGCACTCTGCATTCTCAATCTGCACTCTCAATCTGCATTCACAATCTGCACTCTGTATTCTCAATCTGCACTCTGCATTCTCAATCTGCACTCTGCACTCTGAATCTGCACTCTGAATCTGCTCTGTTGCTGCTGCTGCCTTGGCACAGTACCTGCTGTGAGTGTGTAAGGGAAGCTTGCACCACTGCTGCTTGTGATCTCCTTGTTGTGAGTGTGATAAGCTTGCACCGCTGCTGCCAGTGATCTCCTTCTTGTGAGTGTGAGAAGCTTGCACCGCTGCTGCCTGTGATGTCCTTCTTGCGTGTTTGAGAAGCTTGCACCGCTGCTGCCTGTGATGTCCTTCTTGTGAGTGTGAGAAGCTTGCACCGCTACTGCCTGTGATGTCCTTCTTGTGAGTGATGTCCTTCTTGTGAGTGTGAGAAGCTTGTACCGCTGCTGCCTGTGATGTCCTTCTTGTGAGTGTGATAAACTTGCACCGCTGCTGCCAGTGATCTCCTTCTTGTGAGTGTGAGAAGCTTGCACCGCTGCTGCCTGTGATGTCCTTCTTGTGAGTGTGAGAAGCTTGCACCGCTGCTGCCTGTGAGTATGAGATGATTGCATTGCGCATCTCTGTGCTGTGCCTGTTCTTAGTAAGGGACTCTTGCTCTGTTGCTGCTGCTGCCTTGGCACAGTACCTGCTGTGAGTGTGTAAGGGAAGCTTGCACCACTGCTGCTTGTGATCTCCTTCTTGTGAGTGTGATAAGCTTGCACCGCTGCTGCCAGTGATCTCCTTCTTGTGAGTGTGAGAAGCTTGCACCGCTGCTGCCTGTGATGTTCTTCTTGCGAGTGTGACAAGCTTGCACCGCTGCTTACATAGATATATAGATATACATAGATATGCTCTGTTGCTGCTGCTGCCTTGGCACAGTACCTGTTGTGAGTGTGTAAGGGAAGCTTGCACCACTGCTGCTTGTGATCTCCTTCTTGTGAGTGTGATAAGCTTGCACTGCTGCTGCCAGTGATCTCCTTCTTGTGAGTGTGAGAAGCTTGCACCGCTGCTCCCTGTGATGTCTTTCTCGTGAGTGATGTCCTTCTTCTGAGTATGAGAAGCTTGCACCGCTGCTGCCTGTGATGTCCTTCTTGTGAGTGTGATAAGCTTGCACCGCTGCTGCCTGTGATGTCCTTCTTGCGAGTGTGAAAAGCTTGCACCACTGCTGCCTGTGATGTCCTTCTTGTGAGTGTGAGAAGCTTGCACCGCTGCTCCCTGTGATGTCCTTCTTGTGAGTGATCTCCTTCTTGTGAGTGTGAGAAGCTTGCACCGCTGCTGCCTGTGATGTCCTTCTTGTGAGTGTGAGAAGCTTGCACCGCTGCTGCCTGTGAGTATGAGAAGATTGCATTGCGCATCTCTGTGCTGTGCCTGTTTTTTGTAAGGGACTCTTGCTCTGTTGCTGCTGCTGCCTTGGCACAGTACCTGCTGTGAGTGTGTAAGGGAAGCTTGCACCACTGCTGCTTGTGATCTCCTTCTTGTGAGTGTGATAAGCTTGCACCGCTGCTGCCAGTGATCTCCTTCTTGTGAGTGTGAGAAGCTTGCACCGCTGCTGCCTGTGATGTTCTTCTTGCGAGTGTGACAAGCTTGCACCGCTGCTTACATAGATATATAGATATACATAGATATGCTCTGTTGCTGCTGCTGCCTTGGCACAGTACCTGTTGTGAGTGTGTAAGGGAAGCTTGCACCACTGCTGCCTGTGATGTCCTTTTTGTGAGTATGAGGAAGAAGGAGATCACAAGCAGCAGTGGTGCAAGCTTCCCTCACACACTCACAGCAGGTACTGTGCCAAGGCAGCTGCAGCAACAGAGCAAGACGCTCTGTGTGAAAAGCTTGCACCGCTGCTGCCTGTGATGTCCTTCTTGTGAGTGTGAAAAGCTTGCACCGCTGCTGCCGCTTATCACACTCACAAGAAGGAGATCACAAGCAGCAGTGGTGCAAGCTTCTCACACTCACAAGAAGGACATCACAGGCAGCAGCGGTGCAAGCTTCTCACACATAGCCTCTTGCTCTGTTGCTGCTGCTGCCTGGGCACAGTACCTGCTGTGAGTGTGTGAGGGAAGCTTGCACCACTGCTGCTTGTGATCTCCTTCTTCCTCATACTCACAAAAAGGACATCACAAGCAGCAGTGGTGCAAGCTTCCCTCACACACTCACAACAGGTACTGTGCCAAGGCAGCAGCAGCAACAGAGCATATCTATGTATATCAAAACCATGCTTTTAATATGAAATCCAGCGGTGGGGGCTGAAAGAACGAGCAGGCTGGGAGAGGCGATGTCAGAGGCTTCTGTGAGCTCCCAGCCTGTCCTTTCCAGTGGTGGGGCTGCAGTGAGGAGCAGGCGGGGAGAGCCGATGACACAGGCCTCTGCGAGCCGGCATCTGGCGAAACGCCAACACTTAAACATGAAAGAATGCAGACGAACGCGCGCCCGCAAAACTCACTGCTGAATGGTGAACGCGCCCCGGCCATCTGGAATCACTTACCGAGGCACCCTGACAAAATTGATATTTATGGACTGCCGCGCTCGTAACCGCACACAAAATGCAGGAAATGCCCAACTTGACATATATATGGCCTATTGCGTTAAGGGTATTACAAACACGGCACCGCGAGGACCAATCACCATGCAGATTGTAAAATAAAGCACTGAAAATGCTCGCGCACTGAGGAATTTTTCCTGCACGATCCAGAAACCCCTTAACAATATGGCTCGCAGCTCCTCCCCATTTCTGACGAAGTGGTGACGTCGCCGAGCCCTAAAAAGCATACGAACAACCTGGTGAGCAGCAATCCTGTGGCTAGCCGTAGTCCTTACAAAGAAAGGAGACTTCACAAAAAAGTCAACAACAGCAAACACTGTGTAAAATAAGTAATAAACAAAGTGTGGCTTTAGCACAAATATTTACATACTCAAAAACAATATGACTCACTTGCCAAAGATAGCTTCACTCACCAGCACCTATTCTGCAGATACGCAGCAAAAAGCAACGATATCCCACTAGAAAGAAAAAACAAAACCAATTGCTCACAAGACAACAAAATACACATCAACAGGGCTTGAAAATTCCACTCTACCGCTCGCATAGTCGAGCTAAATTTAATAAGATCGAACTTTTTTTAGGTCCTACTCGCCCTTTCTGGCGAGTAGGAAAACAAACCAACTTTTGTCCTCTGTCTGTGAAAACCGAGCAAATGTGACAAGATAACAAGATTTAAAGGCATTTGTATTGCTCAAAAAGTTAATGAGCAATAAAGATGCCTTTACATCTTGTTATCTTGTCACATTTGCTCCACTTTCACAGACGGAGGTCAAGAAGGTTGCAATTCGGTCGAGGAAATTTTTTAAGGGACTAGTCCTGTAGGACTAGTACAATTTTTCTGATTTTTCGAGCCCTGATCAAGCACATATGCAAAAAGATTTTGACACTCAAAAAACAGAAGCCAAACATACTGGTATTATTATACCATTTGCAAAAAACACATTTATGCAGAGAAATTAAACTCATTTAGAGTAAATAGTATCAAAAATAAGTCTCGTACCAAACACATGCAACTACACAAACTGCAGAAGCACCAATAACGAAACCGCAATCTGGAACATCAGTCTAAAGAGCAAAAGCCTTCAACTAGAATGAAAAGGAAACATAAAACGTTACAATTGCAATGCAGAAGAAATAAAACAATTAACATCATAACACGCTATGTCAGTACCAAATGGTCAAATGGGGCCAAGAAAAATGGGGGGTGATCTTGCCCAAGAGATCTAGTGGGGTTTTCTGCCAGGCCGATCTGTCCCCAGGTGGGCCAGAAAACTGCTGGCAGAAATGTGCCCCCTTGCAAAAGAAATTTTCCCTGGTGCCTAGTAGGGTTTTTTACCTTCGCCCTCCCACCTAGGGACAGAAAGGCCAAAAAAAGGGGCAGACCAGTCACCAGTGGGTCGCTTCCATCTGCAATAAAAAAAACCCTGGTGCCAAATGGGTTTCCCACCTCCCCTGGGGGCAGAAAGGCCACAAAAATGGGCGGGGCCGAAAAAACAAACAACATATTACCAACTTTGAAAAAACATGCCCAATGAATCACTGGCTTGGAAGCGACCCCTGCCCAAGGGGTCGCTTCTATTACTCTAAAATGAATCCCTGGTGCCTAGTGGGGGCATTTCTGCTACACGATCGCGATGCTGTGTATGACACAGAAATGCCCTGCCCAGAGATATCAGGGAAGAGGAAAAACCCTTTACTCTCCCCCCGATGCCTCTGCACGTGCAGTAAACCACCCCACCACCCCACTCCTCCCCCAGGAGCAAGGAAACCTACCTTACTCTGTGGACGCCTGGAAGCAAATTGCTTCCAGGGCGTCCAGCGCTTCCTGAAGACTTTGGCGCGCGCTGTGGGCGCTGACGTCATGGGATTCCCATGGTGGGTCAGGGTGGCAGCGGATACTCTTCCTCTGCCATCCCCCTTTGTGGGAAGTTGTTGGGCTGCCCTTGGGGGGAGCGGAGCGCCTGCCCTCCATGGTTGGGTGCCCCGACGGAGCAGTTCCCTCATGAGCACACGCCCACTGTGGCTCATGACGGAACCGCTCCGTCATGAGAATGGAAGGGGTTAACTTCTGCTACACCGCATTCAGTATTGACAATTGAATAGATCAGGGCTCAGTTTCCACTGCATTTATATTTAGCATATATTAGCATTATGGATATTTTGAATTGATTGACTTACTATATACCTTTTACCTTCAGTAATTATTCTTAAATTTAAATGAACTTTCATGGTTTGTACTTCACATCTTGGATCCTTGATTTTTCTATGTTTATTATCTTGTTAAAACCTTGTATTTGTGTTTAGGGCTCATTTCCGTAGGAACTCGCACATAACCCTGATCCATCAATCCGCTCTTTTGATGTAAAAATTGCTGGCACAGGTCACAAGTTTGAATTCTAGCTACTGTAAATTTACTCCGTTTTAAAACTTAGTGAGGTGGATTAGTGTGTCAGGGCACCAAGAGAAGGGGGGAGAGAGAGATATATCAATCTTTCTCAGTAGTGGTCTGACAGCTTAAGTTCAATATCTGAATAATTGTAGGCTTAAAAGGAGAAAACTTGAAAGGAAACATTGTACTCTACAATACAGATGCCCTTAAATGCATGTTTATATTCCATATCCTGGTGTTTACCACATTAGAACGCACAAGTCAGGCAGTGAGATAGCACATTGTGGAAGTCCAGGGGCCTATTTTGAGAAATAATGATTACTGTTCAAGTATCCTAATGAGCTGCTGGGTAGTTTCGAACTCCGTAGACATGAGATTCGATCTACGTCATGAAATAGCATCTTTAAGGTGTGCTATTGTGATATTTGCACACTAGTGAAATCAACAGATGATTGATTAGTGGTTTCCTCTTAAAGTCCAAGATGTAGGGAGAAGGAAATGGTTAACTGAATACCAGTTTTTAGGTCTCGTAGCGAGATCTATTGTTACTGGGTCTGCTTCCCAGGAGACAGCACCTGGCCGCGCGCATCTCGCAAAAGGCGATCGGCGCAGGCCACACGCGCACGCGCGAACGCGCTCGCCGTGGCTGTCTCCTGGGAAGCGCAAACATACACAGGCACACCTCCCTCTGCACGCATGCGCACACACATACACAAGCACACATACACGCACGGAGAGACATCCCCCCCCACCCCTCCGCCGTCGCACACACACACACGCACACATACAGGCATTCCCCCCGTTCCCCGCTCACCGGCACTCCGGACTTGTGCAGCCTCCGACCGCGGGGCTCTCCCTCGGGCATGGGAGCCCCGCGTCACCACTGCTCCTCCAGGCACTCCGTGGGCGCGGGCTTCACAAAACGGAAGTCCCGCCCCACGATAGGTTTCGTTTTGCGTGCGCACGTCTTCTTAGGAGTGGGCTTTGCGCACAATACGGAAGTCCCGCCCCCACCAAAGGTGTTGCATGTTAAAAAGCATATTTATGTGCACGCTCACGGCGACATCTCCGCCGCGCGCCACAGCCCCATGATGAAGGTGACGACGAGCACGCTTTCACTTTCGCCGGTGTTGCAGAGCCAAAAGACGTAAGCAGCAGAGTTCACGGACCTCTGACGGGTTTTTTTTTCTCTCGGCTCCTTCCAATTGGTTTGGCATGATGTATTTCCATAAAAGTAATATTAGGAGTTTAAGCGGGCTTTGATGGAGTGCGGCGTGCACGGATGGGTGGCTTCAGATGTATGCCTTTACAACCTTCTCCTCTGATGGACAGCTGTATCACTTCCAATAACACAAACCTGGGAAATTGACTCAAAATCTTCTCAGCTCTGGTAAGCTTGTTATTGTTTGCACCAGCCTGGGAGGGAAATTCACAGTGTGTGCCAAAGGTTTAATATAAAGTAAACAAACCAAGTAAGAAGATTTGGGAGCTGTGAGGGTCAGACTGGGAGACCTCAGAACCCTGTGTTGACCCCCCTTCAGGTTTAACTGCCTCTTGTTTTCTGAGCTTCAGCCTACTTGGATTTAACCCCCTTAAGACCAGACTGTCCCTTGTGGTATAAACAAACATACACGCAAGCGTCTCCAAACCCATGCAAACCTCCCTGTTTTTGGTCTTGCCTAGGCAGCGTTTGCACTGTCTCTTTGAGACATGCAGTGTATGGGCTTAAAACCCCTCCCATCTTTAAGCCCCTCCCATCTTTTCTATTGGCTCCTCTTACTGTCCCTGGGCTTTTCATTGGTGAAATATCTTACTAGTCCCTCCTTTTCAAATTTTGTAATGTCCCATAGGGACTATCCCTGTCACATGGGCTCTTACCCTGCATGTTCTTTTAACACATGTAAGTACTATTTCTTTAGCTGTCCTTGAGCACCGCTGGCGCTCAGCAGTTCTCGAGCACCGCTTGCTGTGCGCCTTTATTTATTTATTTATTAACAGCGTGTTAAGGTAATCACGTTGTTCCTGCTTATATTTCAAGTGCTTTACTTAATCTTGTTTTTAACTGCAGTCCGTTCGGCTTCGGCGGGCTCTGGACGTACTGCAATGCTGGGCTCATTATCCCCCCACCCCCTACCACGTCCTTGCATAAATATGGCGGGAGCCCACATTTTGTTTGGTTCTTCATATCAGCGCGGCAGTTGCCTCCTCCTCTCCCACTGCTTATTAATTGAAAACGACGTGCATTGTAATGCCACCCAGTCCACAGCATATCATTTTTAAGGCTTTATGTTGGAGAATATGTAACATAAACAGGACTTTTTTTTAATCTCAAAATGTGCAGAGAGAATAGAGACGGATTCATAATTGACGGGCGATGTTGTCACGACGATCAAGGAACCAGTGAAAGTTAATTATGCACTGCTATAATTAAGACGTTCACTACAAACGTCTTAATTGTAGCAGTGCATAATTACAGTTTTCTCTTCTCCTAACTTTCACTGGTTATGTGGTCGTGACAACATCGCAGGCTGCATGGGGCGCAGATCCGATTACACGTTGCTTCTCTCCTGGCCTAAAAGTTGGGGCGGGAGGAGGGGTGACTGCTGCCCACTTATGGGCGAAGCTCTCCTTATGATGGTGTACAGTCTGCTGCAAATTCAATGTTGGGCATTTATTAATACTTCAATTCATTTAATTCATAATTGTGCCTGGCACACATGTAACACCACAGAGTTAAAATAATTGTCATTTTGAGACCCTTTAAGCGGCATACTAACATTTCCTATTAAAAGAGCTTCCAGCAATGCCATAATGCAGGTTCCACCGTTGAGACTGTGCTGCTTACGGATTTACTGAAGGAGAAATGCCAAAGTATTTTTTTCTGGTAGCTGGTTAGTTCTGCAATAACAAGACATTGGATGGGAAAGGAATTTAGAGAAACACTTTTTGGTCAAACATCTGCCCCTCCTAATGCTCACAGGCATCTCCACTTTAACCATCACTCGGTGGGACGTTTCTCCCCTGCCCATGCACTCCGTCAATATATTGATTTCTGTTTTACAAACAATACTCCCTGTTATCAAGTACGAAATGCCAGAATGCCACGGTCACGCCCACTTAATGCCTGGCATTATCAGGAAACTGGCAGACAATGAAGCCGAACCCACAACTGACCACATCGGGTCTCTTTGCAGGCTAAAGGCACTGTGCAATGGATGTACAATGTGCTAACAATATATATTTTAACAATCAAATAAACAAGTTGTGTGAATCTCAGCTAAAGATAACAAGAAAGTTGATGACAAATTATGATTCCTTCTGTTGGTTATCCGCAGCTCTTAAGTTCTGAAGGCAGCTTGCAGGGCAAAGGAAGAGGAAACTTGGGATTCACATACACATACTGTGGGCACAACATTTTGTCAATTTTTAATTTTAAATACGGGGTGTTGATATGTACGGAGCAAATATTTTCATCGTACTCCCAAAGATGGAGAGGACCAGTGTAACCACTCCATGCACCTGAAAAGAAACCGCAATTTGTCATAAAAGAATATATAACATTTTAAAACATTGTAACGGTCATATCCCTGTGATAAAGAAAAGTCCTGCAGTTCGGACTAGGATATTGCGCTTTTCGCTTCCACTGCATCATATGTATGTCTTGTAGATCTGAATCAACTTGTTTTAATACAGAACATTTCCAAAACATAGCATACTCTTGGCAGTGATTTGTTTGTTCTTAAATAATATGTAAACATCACCCTACTGGTGCTTTCTCCTTTGTTTAGTGCCCACTGTGTCTTGAAGAGCAGGTTCACAAAAGACAAAAACACACCATTGTGTTAATTTAAAATGTGGGTATTTTGACAAACGCACACACAGTTTCAAATCTGCCTGTCCGATTTACAGCTGTACAATGTATGTCTGTGTTTCGGAACATTTTAATAATTATTCTCGCATGAGCATACCTCTGCACATATTAACAGTATAATGTTGTAGCAGGTATTTATTGGTGTCATTTATTTTCCAGCTCCCCTCACTCTTAACCTATTTCCCATTTTCTGGTTCTCCAGCGCCTCAGTCATACAAAACAAAAATTGTAATTTACAACGCCAATAGGTCTTACTTTAACAAATGCCGGAACCATTGCATTGCAATGCTTGTTTTTCTAAGTGCTTGTGAACGAGAGTCTCTCACTCTGGAGAAGTTTTAAAGTCTCTGCTTGGGACAAATGGCTCCTTGCGCTCTAAGAAGCAGTGAGCCAAAACTTTTCGTGCAAAAGAATTCCCTGCATGCCAAGGATGTCTGAACTCCCCAGAGAAAATAGTGTGAAATTCATTGGCTACAAGTTACCCCACACCTCTATATGTGTTATAAGTATTAGTAACAAAGGTTTGCAAGTCTCCCTTGAGCAGTGCTTGATTTGAACCAGTGGGGGCCAGGTGAAGTCCTTTATCATAGATGGTAGTCAGCATGTAGACATCTCTCCTCGTTACGCACTGCACTGCACTGTCCCCGCACAAGCTTTTGACAAATAAGTTCTTTTCGGAAACCTTTACGGTTAGAGCGGATTGTGCCACATTCAACAGTGTCCACTTTGGCCAATTTCCTGAACAACTGCACACCAGTGTAGGAGTTATCTACATATAAATGGTGGCCTTTGTTAAAAAAAGTCCTCTACCAAGTTCCCACACAATTTTCTCAGTCACTCCAAAAGTGGACAGACAACCGGGGGGGGGGTCAAACATCCTAGAATCCCTACAGGTGTACACCCTGATATTCTTATTTTTGAGGACCGGCACTTATCTTTCTTCATCAGACATTTCAAGAGAGGGAGAAACATAAACGTTAGAGAAGGAGGAAGAGAAAGACGGAAAAACCATCACAAAGGGAGATCATTGAGACAGCACTCTGCTCGTGCTTCAAAACTGAAATCCCTATTCCTCCGCAAAAACCTTGCATCTCCCCATTGAACTTACTCCTCTGCTTCTCTATTGCTCTCAGCTTCCTGGCACTACTCCAAACTCTCCTCTGTATCATCTCAGTTCAAAGTATGCATGTCCCAGACCAATCTTCCTTTATCCTCAACATTTCCATTTTCATAGCTTCCAGCAAACGAGCGCCTGACAGAGAAACTAGATAATTTTCCACAAGATGGATAGCTAACAAATTAGTACTCACCTTACCCACACTACATTTGGGTAACATGCCTAACAATTTGCCCCACTCAATTCCACTCTTTCCCCACCAGGAAACCACTACCCTATCTCCATCAAGTCCTAGTTATCTGCCGAATATCCTGGCCTCTGCTTGCCAACAAACGAAGGAATGTTACACAATCCATACAGCGGAAGTAGTGCTGCCTTGACCCGCTACACAACCTATGACAGAAAACAACAGTTAGTCATAACCTAACTAATGTGCCCCTCGCATATCATTTATAAACTAACATAGCACTGTTAACAGCTAAACCTCCATCTGCCCAAACGTTTTACCTTCTCCTCAGACATTCCAGATCGCTTGGCCTCTGTTGCCACCCCAATCCTGAAGGAATGCCTTTGTAATCGGTAGCACACAAACTCAAAACCTCCGCAACATGCTGCAATACTCTGAAGACTTGGAATGATGTCAAACAGGAACTATTCGCCTGTGCAAAAACCCGATGTGAAGACCAACCCAAGAAATTCACAAAGCTGAATGATCTGAAAACTGGGCAACAGGATTGAGGGAGACTTTTTGCCACAACTACTTCCTGGTCCCTTCCTAGTACGACTTACTGTGAGTCATCCAAACTCTCACCATGTCCACTGAAGCTTCTCAACAAAGCACATTTTACCCTCAAACCTAACCACTGAAATTTTGAAATATGAAACGTCCTGTGAAAAAGTCAAACGTTACATGATGAAAACTGTTCCTCTTTCCAAGGTGAAAATAAACTCAAGATAACTTTTCCACAAAATCAGAGAGCAACTTACCCGAAATCGGTCTGTCTGTCACCATGAGCACTCCCTTCCATAGCCCATCCTGCCAAAATCCTCCTACATTCCTCGCCTTCTATCAGGTCATATCCCCAGAACACTTATCATAAATTTATATGCCTTCCATCTTACCCAAACTAGTGGCCGAAGAAGGACCCAGATCAATCTAGTGCTTTATGAATTGAGCAGCCGCTGTTTGCTTCGACGGAAATTTGCCTGGGTCCATCTTTCTCCTGCATGCCACAGGACTGCTTGTACGCTTTTTGGTCAACATTGCCACTGATTTCTCAATTAGTTCAAGCATTCTTATCTACCCCGCTGCCAGAGATCCTGCTGCATCCTGGTCTTCAGTGGTTCTGCACTAGACTTTACCCGGCGGAACCTCTGTCACTGTGAACTAGACAATGCATCTGCAATGATATTATCTACACCGAGGACATACCTCACCTTAAACAGTATGTTGAACTTCAACCAACTCAACAGGAAAACCCATAGCACCCTAAAAACGCTCCCATCTTTGGCTTTTTGTAAATTCACCAAAGCAACCACTGTTTGATTATCAACGCTGAAACCCCCTTCCTGTTGCCAAAAGCTTTCCCACAATACCATTGCAACAACCAAAGGAAAACATTTCAAGAAAGCAGTGCTTCTCTTCTGATCAATCCATGTCTAAGGCCAAGGTTCTGCCACACACCGACCATCCCAGAAGCAGCATCAGAAAAAAACTTGTACTTGCCATAGCCAAACCTCTTCCAAAGGCAACATTGTAACTCCATTGAATTCTTAACAAAATGTAATCCAGATCCTCAAATCTTCCCTCATGCATGCTTGTAGCCAGACTCCATGGTGTGGTAAAAGTGCACCTGCCACTGATAAACTCAGCCGCCTAGTAAGGCTCTTCCTGCTCTCACTACTCTACAAGCAAAATTCAAGTATCACAGTAGTCGATGCACCTTCTGCAATTCCAACTTGTGACAGTCTACAACCTCTTCCAACAAGTGTATCAAAGTCTGCACTTTATCTGGTGGCAAGCGAACTCTCATTTGTTTTGATTCAAAGTTAGTACTCAATAAGGTAAGTGTGGTAAGTGGGCCTTATATTTTCTCAGGAGCCAAAGGTACTCCGAGTTCAGCCCTGGCAACTTGGAAATCATTAAGAGCTTTCTGACTTTCCCCAGATTTTTATTTTCCAACCAGCGAAAAATTATCCAAATAGTGTGTAACATAACAGAAACCATATTTGAAAGACCACTGCGGAAATTAACTAAACATTTTAAATCGAGAACAAGAGATTGAACATCTCATAGGCAACATTTTGTCAATATCAATGCTCGGTAGAAACTGCAGACCCAATAGGGAGAAATCGTCCAGATGAACGGAAAGAAGGCTAAAAACCCACTTTATATTTGACCTTTCAATGTCAGCTCCCTTCCCACAAGATCTCACCAAGGCAATAGCCTCATCCACTGATGAATACTGCACCATTGCATCCTCTCTGGCTATAAAATCGTTAACGCACTCCCTTTGCGGCCATGAAAGATAAATCAGTCTGTATTCACGTTGTTGATTTTTAGGAACCACCCCTAGTGGGGAAATTGCCAGATTCTCTAATGGCCATTCTAAGAAAGGGCCCACAATTCTCCTTTCTCGCACTTCCTTACTCCATTTCAACTTTACCACCTCCGATTGGCAACTGCTGATCGTAAGTTATTTGCCCATTTTCTCTGTCTAAGTCCCTGGTAACATAGTTGAAAACCTTCAGTAAAAACCCAAAACAGACATTTTGCTTCATTCTGGCGTGGATAACACTGCTTTCAGGAACTTAACTTGCTCAAATCAAAGGAGTAAAACTCTTCGGGGCGTGGCTAGCCAGCCAGCATGGTGGACGTGTTAGTGTAGAGCTTTGATGATCGCCCCTATTTATCCTGAAAATTACCTTGTGGAGGTGCTTTCACAGCCCATGCTGTAAGGAGCTGGTGCGGGGACACAGCGGGAGCCCGCGGAGCAAAGCGGATCCCAAATTGAGCCCGTGGCTGAGGCAGCGGAGACCGTCGGAGGGCGGAGGCGCCGAGACCCACGACGGAGTGGCGCGAAATGCGTCTGGCGGCCGTTGAAAATGCTGAGCACCGCTGCGGAGCACCGGGCGCTGCTCTGAGCCTGGTCGGCCTGCAAATCCTGCTCCGGCGCTGCTGAGGGACACGAGAGGCATGGCTTTTGGCCCCGATAGATAAGCGGTGCCTCGAGCGGACAGGGAGTGCGGCGGTCCCTGAGGCCGGCCGGGACTGGGGCCTGGTGCCGCCTCCTCCTGGAGCCTAGAAGCAGCGGACACGACGCGGCTGCCTGGTGGAAGCGGACAATTGTGCGGGAGAGGAGAGGGACCTGGGGCGGGCCGGGGGAGCCCTATCGCCTTGAAGAGCCGGAGCAGTGACGGCGGGAATCGGCGGCCCCAGAGGGTGGACTGAGTGCTGCGGGACAGCCGCTTGTGGTGTGTGCTGGCTGAGAGGCGCGGCGATCTGCAGGCCGAGTTGCCCCGGATCAGAAGCAGTGCAGAGAGACTTGTGCCTGGGGCCCGAAGCCCGAGCTGCCCTACCTTGAAGCGGCACCCAGGTGCGTGGCTGGGGTCGGGGGCTGCATCGATGGAGGCCAAGAGGAGGGGCCATCTAGAGGACTGAGGCAGTCTGGGGTGATCGTCACTGGGCGGGACTAACTACTGTGTGGGCCATTGGGCAGTGTGGGCCGAGGAGACGAGCGGTGTCCTGCGGCTGGCTGCGTTGGGCGCCCTCGGGCTGTGACTTTTTGGACAGCATTGTGTGCATATACATTGCCGCACTGGACCCGGGTGCCATTTTGAAGCCGGCGCCATTTTAGCTGGTGCTGCTACTTGGGAGGTCGCCACCGGTGTGTGATTGGCACTGCGGTCGGAGAGCGCCCAGATCTGCACAGGGCAAGCTGGATCCCGTCGCTGCGGTGCTGAGGCCTGTATTGCCGGGAGGCACTGAGGTGGTGCAGCAGTAGCTAGCCGACGAGGGGGCACTGGTGCAGAGGCCTTTGGAGAAATGGAGGGGGCACATTCCTGCTGAGAGGCGTGGTGCAGGTCAGTCAACTGTTAGAGGCTCCTGAGGGGCGGACGCGGGCTGCTGGGCGCTGGGGCCTGGCTAAAGCTGGCGCACCGTCCGGACCTGTGACCTCTCTGGCCGCAACTGGTGGCACTTTGGATGGTGAGGCGTCCTCTCATCCGGGACTCTGGTGGGGGTCTGGCGCTAGGAGACAGGCGACTGTCGGCAGGTGTGGATGCCTTCTGCGCAACAGCTGGCGATGGGCAGGCTCAGTGACAAGTCCCTGCAGAAGCAGCAGGGAGCTGATGGACTGGGCTCGTCGCATGGATCGCAGGGTGACGGTCTGGGCCTGGCGGCAGCCCTTGCAGCCAAGATGGATTCCGTGCTGGCGGCAGTGGAGCACATAGGCACCACGTTGGAGCAAATGAAGGTATCCCTGGAGGCCCGGATCGACAAGGTAATGTCGGACTTTACTCCGCGCTGACCGTCGAAAGCTGGCGGAGTCAGTCGCTGAGCAGCGCCAATCGTTTCAAGAATTGCAACCTGTGGTGCACAATCATACTTCGGCGCTTCAAGGTATCATAGACAGAGTCCACGTGCTGGAAGATCGCATTGAGGACGCGGAAGGGCGCTCTCGGCGCAACAACGTTCGGGTGGTAGGACTTCCGGATTGAGAAGAGGGGAAAGACCCGGAGCGGTACACGGAGAACTGGCTGCGGGACCTCCAGCCCTCGGAGGTACTGTCCCTGCACTTCGTAGTAGAAAGAGCGCACAGGGTGCCGGCGCAGAGGCCTCGACCCGGAGCTAGGCCTCGCCCGTTTGTCTTTAAATTACTTCACTATCGTGACCGGGATGTGGTGCTGCGCGAAACGAGGAAGCTGGACAATCAGTGGGGAACAGCCGTGAAATGTTTTTCCCGGATTACACGGCAACGGTGCAGCGGAGGAGGAGCACATATCTGACGGTGAAAAAACATTTGAGGGAACTGGGACTACCATATTCCTTGCTGTTCCCCTCTCGTCTCCGCTTGATTACCAAGGAAGGGGCCCGTTTCTTTGACGCGCCGTCAGACGTCTGGGATTGGTTGGAGGAAACAGGGCAGTGGAAGGGCACACGACCTGCGGGCATGGAGGAGGAGGGTGAATGGCAGTTGCAGAGATCGAGAAGACGCAGGAAACGAGGTGCCCGTCATGGGCAGGGCATTGGCCCAGCAGCGCCCAGTCCGGAAAAAATGCGGCTAGAGCGGCAGGAAGCGCTTGAAGCGGTTGTGAATCTGGGAACAGCACAGGGCGGGGTCCGAGTGGCCTCACAGACACGCAGCGAACCAGACTTGAGGGACCCGTCATCCCCATCAACTGTACTTTCTGAGGACATAGTCATGCCAGTGGTAACACCACAGACAGCCGACCTCGTTATGTAATGTAACATGTGGTGAACATACCAAGGCCCCTACCCTTGGCTTGGCACTAGATTGTGATATATTTCTCATATTGTGGCTGAGCGCGCTGCTGTGAAATGTTTACTATTCTCTACATGTGCTCGCACAGCTGCGAAAATTGCGAGGCTGCTAGACTGAGGGTGCTATTACAGGGCCGGGGTTAGCGGGAGCTATGTGTTTATTCCACTAGCGGGCTCCCCTGCAGGTGCCTCGTGCTGGCCCGGTGCGGTCGCAAGTACTAGATATCCCAAAGCACCTCCCATGTTAACAGGCGATATGAGTTAGGGGTGTAGGGTAATGTGGTTGTTGGCAGCACACGCACCCAGACAGCAGTCGCGCTGAGTTAACCCACTCTTGTGTGGTGGATCTTGTTAAGGTTTGGACGTATGCCCTACCGGGAACACGCCCTTCTCGTTATACTGTTTGTGTCCGTTCACATGTTCCTGTTGCGGCACACTGACCTTCCTTTTCCCGCTGGCGCTCATAGGCCCCCTTCTGAGGCACTCTCTTGCTCCTGCGTGCGTGTGAAAAGACCTGACAGATGACGCACACGAACATAATGACCTGGAACATCCGCGGAATGCACACCCGTCCCGCCGTTATTCGGTGTTCATACCTACAGCGTCACGAGGTGGGGATTGCCCTCCTCCAGGAGACACACATGACACTGGTTGAGCTAGATAAACTGGGCAGGCGTTGGAGGGGGCAGATATTCGGTATAACCTTCTCTGCCCATGCGCGCGGCACTCTGATTTGCGTACAGGTGGGTGTCCCCTTCAATTGTATGGAAGCGTTGGTGGATCCTGCAGGCAAGTATACCCTAGGGCAGGGGAGATTGAATGGTCAAGAAATCCTGTTAGGATCCCATTATGCCCCAAACACAGACCAGCCCTCCTACTTAGAGAACCTGAATCACGTCCCGCATCCATACGCTGGCCTCCCCTGGCTGGTGGGCGGGGATTTTAACATGGTGCTAGATGTGAGCCTGGACCGATCTTTCCCTCCCCTCCGAGCTGCGACAGTGACATCTCATGCGCAAGCGTTTAGGGACTGGCTTGTGCACTGGGGGGTGTGTGACCTCTGGCGCGCGCAGCATCCCACAGATAGAATTTTCTCCTACTACTCCCCAGTCCATGACTTGCATGTCCGATTGGATCGGATAATAGGCACCCAGTCGTTGCTCCCGCTCCTCGCCAAGACAGAATACCTAGGGAGAACACACTCTGACCATAATCCCCTATGGTTCCGGATCAGCTGGGTAGCAGACCGCCCGCCCGTACCCACGTGGTGGCTGCAGCCTGCTGCGCTCGAGAATGCTGAGTTTTGATCCTCGCTGGGCACGGCCATTTTAGCTTATTTTGAGGCCAATGAGGGGACGGCGGGCAGTGCATTGGTGGAGTGGGAGGCACATAAAGCAGCTATTCGTGGGCACTGTATGGGGGCCACACGGAATATTCGCAAACCGTTATCGGCCTCCCTGACGCGACTGGAGTCAGAGCTCCTCCAATATGAGAGGGAGGGTGAGGGGACGGGTGAGCACTCGAGCACGCTAAGTGACCTGCGCACTAAACACGCAGAGCTTATGGAGAAGCTGCGCTGCCATAACTATGCGGCGTACACGGCCAGGACACATGCCAGGGCGGACAGAGCTGGCCGGCTGCTAGCCTGGCTGGTGCAGAGTGAAGGGCGCGGAGCCCCCATAGGGGTACTGTGCACAGCGGAGGGGAAGATGGTATACACGCAGCGAGAAATCCACCGCGCTCTGACCGAACACTATAAGCAGCTATATAAGGCCCGCGGCACTGGCCCCCCGCGGGCGCTGGACGCGCTCTTGGACGTTGTCACCTTGCCCGCGGCATTTGAGGAACACAGGGGCGAGCTTAATGCCCCCTCACACTGGAAGAGGTAGGAGATGCAATCAGGGATATGGCGGCTAGTAAAACTCCCGGGCCGGATGGCCTACACGCCGAATATTATAAGGCGAACAGGGATATTTTGGCACCCCTGCTCCTTCAACTGTATAACATCGCTATAAGTGAAGGTTCATTCCCTCCGTCCATGCGGGAAGCGTTCCTGGTCTCCCTGCCCAAGCCAAACGGGGACCACACTGCACTGGGTTCGTACAGGCCGCTGGCAATGCTTAATGCAGACTATAAAGTTTTTGCGAAAATTCTTGCAGAGCGGCTTGCGGTAGTGGTCCCTCATTTAGTGCACCCCGATCAAAACGGGTTTGTGCCGGCCAGATCCACATCCCTAAATCTCAGGATGTTCTTTATGGTGGCGGCTGAAGCGACAAAGGAATGGCCTAGGGCGGGGTGCCTGATAATAGATTTGGAAAAGGCCTTTGACTGCCTGGAGTGGGGGTACCTGGCTGCGGTGCTCTCATGCTAAGACCTTGGTGTGGGATTCCTACAGATGGTTCAGCTCCTCTATAAAAATCCTGTGGTTAGGGTGAGGCTGGGCCCATATATTTCGGAAGCAGTGGTGGTGGGCCGGGGCACTCGGCAGAGATGCCTCCTGTCCCCGCTATTGTTCACGTTGGCTGTGAAACCCTAGGCGACGGCACTGCGGCAGACACTGGGAGCGGGAATACCTCTGGGGGATGCGATCCACCAGGTCTCGCATTATGCAGACGACCTGCTGGTGTTCATAAATGATGTGACGCACATACCGCAAAGGCTGGCCCACTTGCTGGAGCAGTTTGCGGTTGTCTCGGTGCTCAGGGTAAATGCGGGCAAGTCTTGCCTCTATGCCTTCAACGCTGAGATAGAAGACCCAGGGTACTGTCTTGGAGACACGAGAGTCCAATGGAAGGCCGACACCTTCAGGTATCTAGACATCCAGATCTATAGGCAGCCAGCTGACCTTTTTGAAGACAACCTGGGTAAAGCGGTGACAGCGCTTAGATCCCAGACACGTTTTTGGTCCACCCTCCCACTGACCACAACAGGCAGGGTGGCTCTCGCCAAAATGGTTATGCTCCCCCGACTCCTGTACTATTTTGTCAATTGGCCTCTTTATGTACCGGCCTCCTTCTTCTCGTCGCTCAATGTGATGCTGCGGGACTTCATTTGGGGCACGTCCCGGCACCGGTTGGCGCCCTGCAAAGTTGTTCTTGCCAACGGACTGTGGAGGGCTGGCCGCTCCCTGTTTCGAGCACTACTACTTGGCTGCGCAGCTTCAATGGATTGCACGCTGGTTGGCGGACAGGGGTAGGGATGACACCGCCACAGTTGAGCCGCCGTACTCGCTAGAACGAGTCACCAGGCTTTTTCACCCCCTGGGGGCACCTGCGAGACCCACCCCGCTGCTGCTGGCAGTAGCGTATAACTGCTTCCGCAGAGCCCTCTTTCTTACCCGAGAGGTACAACCGTATGCTCCTGCGGTGCCTTTGGAAGGTTTCCTGGGAGGCGAGGGAGCCCTTACAAAACCTATGCTGGAGCGCTGGAAAGAGGCGGACATTCAGACGTTGGGTGACCTCTTTAGGGACGGTGTGTTAGTGGCGTATGAGACGTTGGTCTCAGAAGATGGGCTTCCCCCTGGGGGGGGGTTTCTGTTGCATCGATCCATAGTGGCGAAAATGACAGCCAAGTGGGGTGACATGGCATCGGAGCCTGAACAGCATTTAACTATGCAATACCTGCACGTCATGGGGAGGGGAGGCACCTGGTCCGTTGGTTTGCGGGGTCGTTGGGGATACACACAGGGACTAGCTTGGCTCCGCTCAGGGACAAATGGGAGCGCGACATGGGCAGGCAACTATTGTATAAGGAGTGGGAAAATATCCTTAAAAGCCTGGTGCGCATCCCCAGAAACCTGCGCTCCCGCCAGATACAACTTTATGTTGTTCATAGGGCCTACCTCACGCCTGTGCTCATTAACAGATATTTCCACCGCGCGGATGCGTCCTGCCCCAGGTGCGGAGAGTTAGACGCGGGGATCCTTCACCTCTTATGGAGCTGCTCTTCGGATGCACTGGGCGCACTATACCCCTTGACTGGCCGGAAAACATTCTGCACCAGTTTAAGATGCCGCCTAAAGACAAGGCGTCATCCCGCTTTTTAGACCTGGGGATGGTGGTGGCTCGCGCCTCCTCACGAGGCGCTGGAAGGCGAGTGATCCACCAAGCGTGCAGGCGTGGACCTCCTCCTTTCAGGCATAGGCCCGGGCAGAGTGGACGGCCATACTCGGGTAGGAGACGGTGGGGCTCCGAAAAGAACCAATGGCGGAGCGCTGGGAGCGTATGCTCAACGCCTTGCAGCCGGCGGGTGGGGCTGGGGGCGTATGTGCTGTGGAGGATTAAATGTCGGCCTTTGGGATTGGGGTGCGCCGCGGGTTGCTCTCCTGCCAAATAGGACGGCTTGACACCGACATTGACTCCTGGGGTCACATAGGATTCAGGTGTAAGTCCAGTTGTGACTGGGGCGTGCGCGTGTGCGGGGGGGCGAGGATTAATAGGTACCAGCGTTATTGGTTTTGCCTTGTTTTCTTCTGCTTTTCCTTTTATTGTTTACCCACAGTTGTTGTATAAAAGCCATCAGGCAATTAATCAAAGATTGGGGAGTAGGGTAGACGGTCCATTCATCACCCCGGTAACAATTATTTGATAATCAAAAGAAGAATGGACACTTGTTACCACTTTAACCATTGGTTAGAATTGGACACTCTCATAAACGCGGTGTTGCTTGTGCGGTGTATGTCTTTCTTCCGCCCCTCACACGCGTTATGGCATTTATCATCGAGTGTTCCAATAACGTGCTGTATGCCAAGCCTCAACCCGAGGCAACCTCTGGCGTTAGTGGCAGTGTCCAGAGATAAGGGTAAGGGGAGGTAGGGCACCCAAAAAGGAAGATAAAAAGCTAATACTACACCGGTGAAAGTTTTATTAAAAAAGGTGAAGTATTGCTAGTAAAATAAATTGCGGTATAATGGGAGGTCGAGTTAGTGGATCTCTTTATACCTCTTTAATGGCGTCAACATGTTTCTGCTCCATATCGCCCAGCCGGGTCTACGGAGCATTCGTCAGGACAGGTACACAATACAAACAACAGATAATGAAAATTACTTGCACCATTTGTGTAGTAATGAATTATGTTGAATTCTCGCCTTTTCGGGAATTTTGTCTGAAAAAAGAAATAATTCTATATTTAGGAATTAAGTCTTATGGGTGCATCTATAGCATACAAGAAATTTCCCACCATTTTGTGGAGAGTAGCTTTAATTGAGTGAAAGCCGAAATGTAAAACGAACTGGAATAGTGCTCTGAGGAAAAACGTGGTACTAATGGCTTCTTTAGGAGGATTTTTAGATAGTTACTGCAAGAAGCCTGCCATGTATTAAAAGGACTGACGTGGTAGTTAGCTCAGTGTGAAGTTTGAGGCTATGTCGGTCAATACGTGCAGGGCAGCGGGATTAAATGCAGCATTTAGTTTAAAAGTGGCACACGAAAGATGTAAGGTTTACAAAGCAAAGTGCGCACATAGTAGAAATGGCGGTAATCTTACCTATTGTATTTGTTGAATAAAGCTTCAGTCAGGTGGCAACGGGACTCTCTGGTCCCAGACTGAAACGAAAAGGTAGTAAGAGGGGGCCTTCAGGTGGGGTTCTTACCTCGTAACATTAAATGTTTGCCTGAAAGCGGCCGCCATTCTTACCAGCGCGTGGGAAGTTCCCGGAACTTGTGCTGTCTCTGCCCCCGGATGCTGGATGCCGGTTTCCTGTTACAATTGTAGGCTGGGAATGTGATGGAGCTAGAGAACAGACTTAACGTTTGTTAGTGCTAACGGCAGGTTCAGATTAGAAAGCCTCAGTCGGATTTTTAGACTATAAATCATTGTGGTGGGAAACAATTCTCGTAATTTTACGAAAATGGTAGATGTTACAATTTTTGTTATTAACTGTTAATGGTCTCCTACCAGAAACTAGGAAAATAAGGCTTATCTCTTTTAAGGGAACTTTTAACAGCATCACAGGTGAGTGCATTATCAGGCACAGGTATTCTGAATTTTACGAGAACTGGCACCAGGGGATATTATCATTGAGCCCAAATAGATGGGTTTTCAATCGGTCTACCCATCGTTGCTCTTTTTCGAATAAAATTCGTGTGGCATTCCAAGGTCTGTCTGTTAGTTTTTCAAGGACTGTCCATCTCATTTCTTCACAGTCATGATTTTGGTCAACAAAGTGGGAACAAAGTTTCGTGTTGTTCTTTTTTTAATCGGATATTACTTTTGTGTTCCCCTATACGGGTCTTGACTTTTCTACAAGTCATACCGATATATTTCTTCTCACATGGGCACTGGATCATATAGACCACATGGGTCGAATTACAATTCGTATGTTGTTTTTGTGTCCAGGTGAGGGAGTCTGTGAGTTGTAGTGATTGTGTGATGGTTGTTAATTTGCACACTTGACAAGAGCCACAGGGATAATGTCCTGTGACAGGTGACATTTCTAGACTTCTCAGATCAGTGGATTTGGTTTTGGGTACAATGGGGCGGGTGTGGACAAGTAGGTCTTTTAAATTCTTTGTCCGCTTGTTGGCAAAACGGGGCTTCGGCCAGGTTTGTTTTCCAGTACACAGAATGGGCCAGTTTTTATTGATGAGTTTTTGCACATCATATGTTGCAGGACAGAAGGTTGTTACGCACGTTATAAGATCCTGGTTGGGTTCTTTGTTATTGATTTGTAGGAGGCAATCCCTTGGCTGATTTTTAGCTCTTTTACAGCATTTTGTGATGGTTGCTGAAGTATAGTCTCTTGTTTTCAGTTTTTTACACAGTTCCTTTGATTGAATTTCATAGTCCGTTTTTTTGCTACAATTTCTTTTGAGTCTTAGAAATTGGCTATATGGTAGATTGTCCCTGAGGGCTTTAGGGTGATAGCTTTTATAAGATAAAAGACTGTTCTTTGCTGTGGGTTTCGTGTATGTTTTTGTTTCCAGCTTTCCGTTTTCTACAAAGATCGTGAGATCTAGGAAATCCAAATGGGTTTTACTCACGGTGTAGGTGAAATTCAACCACTTGTCCCTCTCATTTAGCCAATTCATAAAGAGTTTTAGGTCTTGGTTAGTGTGCCAAATCAATAGAATGTCATCTATATAGCGTTTCCAGTATAAAATACTGGAAACGTACGGGTTAGTTTCATTGAGAACAAAGTTGTTCTCAAATTGGCTCACATAAAGACCCGCCACCGAGGGGGCAAAGGAACTGCCCATAGATGTTCCATGGGATTGGAGATATAAGTCGCCATTATATTCGAAAAAAATTTCAGTGAGTGCTAAACGACAGCACTCCAAGACAAAGTGTCTGGGTGTTCTGTAGGTCCACTCCTCCATAAATAGTTGGTCTTCTAACATTTGGAGAGTCTCCTTCTGTGGGAGGCTGGTGTATAGTTGTTCCACATCCAGTCCTACCAGTACCATAGTGTCTGGGTCAAATGTTTTATCTGATAGTTGGATGAGTAGATCCCGGGTGTCTTTAAGGTAGGTGGGTGTCTTTTGCACCATGGGTTTCAGGTACTCATCAGCGAATTTGGATAATGGTTCTAATAGAGAACCAATCCCCGAGACTATGGGGCGTCCAGGAGGGGGGACTCTGTTTTTATGAGTCTTGGGAAGAGAGTAAAAGAACGGTATTTTTGGTTCTTTGGTTATCAAGTATTCGGCTTCTTTTTTAGAGATCCAAGAATTAATTTCAGCCTCATAGACCATTATTGAAATGGTGTTCTGGAGTCTGGGGGTAGGGTCCGTTAGTATCCGTTGGTAGAATTTTGTATCTGCCAAGAGTTTCAGGCATTGTTCATCATATCCTTGTTTGCTTAGGATAACGATTCCTCCCCCTTTATCCGCAGGTTTTAAGATAATTTCTGTATTCTTCTGCAGTTCTTCCAAGGCTAGACGTTCTTTCTTGGACAGATTTTGGAAAGTGTGTTTTTTAGTTTTGTCCAGGTCGTCTATTCCTTTTAACAATGCTTGTTCAAAGGTCTGTATTTCTACAGGAATGGCACTGTTTGGTGGATTAAATTTGGATTTGTTACGTAAGGACGTGTCTCCCTCATTCCGATATTCTGTGCCCATGAAGAACGATTTCAATTTTAAGGTTCTACAGAACTCGGAGAGTTCGCACTTAAGTTGAAAGTGTCTAATGGGGGGGTAGGGACAAATCCTAGGCCCTTGTTCAAGACTCTTGTTTGGTCATCTGTTAGGACTACATTGGTCAAGTTGACGATCAGTTGTTCTTGCTCGTACTCGGTTTGGCCGATGCCATGCTCCTCGTTTGTATATTGCGTTGCTGGTCTTGCCAATTGATGTTCTTTTTTCTTCCGCGGGATTGATTCTGGCCTCTCCCTAAAAAAGGCTGTTGAGGATGAATGTTTTCATTGCCGGCAGCATGTTGATTTCCCATTTGTGGAGGCAATGGTTGCATACTGTGATTATAGGGGTTCATCCAGCCTGCATATGGGGGGATGAAAGGTTGGAAGTATGGCATTTGGTTCCCCTGGTAGTAAGGTCTCTGCCATCTATTGCTTCTCCTGGGTCTTTGATTCCGGTAATTATAGCGGCCTCTTCTGGGTATAGGATCTTCGGATCCTGATGATTCTGAACCTTCTGAGGTGTTTCTATCTGAAGATTCGTTGTCTGATCCTGCATTTGGGCCTGTATACTCCTCTTTTGTGTATGGGTGCATGCGTTCCTGGCTAAACTTCTTAAGGTCTTTTGCGAGTTTTTGAAGTTTATTTTGCATGAGGTATTCATGGGTGTCATTCATTTCTTTCGTTATTTCCTCTAACCTCTTTTGATATATCGCCGGGTTAATTGCTTTTTTCAGTTCATCTTCGCATGCTTGTATCTGAATCAAAAGAGCATCAGACAGTCTCTTTGCTGTCTTGACTATTAAAACCAGGTAATCTAGAGTACATTTCCAAGAAATCGATGACCAATCACGGCGAAATGCTAAGTCGTGCAGAAAAATTCTAGGGGCATTATTAACCCATAGTCCTCTTGGGGCTGATTTGGACCTCAGATACTCTGTCATTATTATGCCATGAATGGCAGTACGAATTTGTTCTCTCTTCTTCTCACTGAGACTTTCCCAGTCATCTGTTTGGGCCAAGGCTTGCGTTAGGTCTGTGTTTTGCAGTAAAGATTGGCCTGCCAATATTTCGTTAATGTCTTCTCCAGTGAAGCTCAATCCCACGTTATCCTCCATTTTGTTTATGATCTCCCAGTTCTTCAACAGTGGAATTACACTATACTGAGTGTCACACTGTTGGTCAAGGACTCCCGCAGCTGTGCGCTGCTTCAGAGGCAATTAATCAAAGATTGGGGAGTAGGGTAGACGGTCCATTCATCACCCCGGTAACAATTATTTGATAATCAAAAGAAGAATGGACACTTGTTACCACTTTAACCATTGGTTAGAATTGGACACTCTCATAAACGCGGTGTTGCTCGTGCGGTGTATGTCTTTCTTCCGCCCCTCACACGCGTTATGGCATTTATCATCGAGTGTTCCAATAACGTGCTGTATGCCAAGCCTCAACCCGAGGCAACCTCTGGCGTTAGTGGCAGTGTCCAGAGATAAGGGTAAGGGGAGGTAGGGCACCCAAAAAGGAAGATAAAAAGCTAATACTACACCGGTGAAAGTTTTATTAAAAAAGGTGAAGTATTGCTAGTAAAATAAATTGCGGTATAATGGGAGGTCGAGTTAGTGGATCTCTTTATACCTCTTTAATGGCGTCAACATGTTTCTGCTCCATATCGCCCAGCCGGGTCTACGGAGCATTCGTCAGGACAGGTACACAATACAAACAACAGATAATGAAAATTACTTGCACCATTTGTGTAGTAATGAATTATGTCGAATTCTCGCCTTTTCGGGAATTTTGTCTGAAAAAAGAAATAATTCTATATTTAGGAATTAAGTCTTATGGGTGCATCTATAGCATACAAGAAATTTTCCACCATTTTGTGGAGAGTAGCTTTAATTGAGTGAAAGCCGAAATGTAAAAAGAACTGGAATAGTGCTCTGAGGAAAAACGTGGTACTAATGGCTTCTTTAGGAGGATTTTTAGATAGTTACTGCAAGAAGCCTGCCATGTATTAAAAGGACTGACGTGGTAGTTAGCTCAGTGTGAAGTTTGAGGCTATGTCGGTCAATACGTGCAGGGCAGCGGGATTAAATGCAGCATTTAGTTTAAAAGTGGCACACGAAAGATGTAAGGTTTACAAAGCAAAGTGCGCACATAGTAGAAATGGCGGTAATCTTACCTATTGTATTTGTTGAATAAAGCTTCAGTCAGGTGGCAACGGGACTCTCTGGTCCCAGACTGAAACGAAAAGGTAGTAAGAGGGGGCCTTCAGGTGGGGTTCTTACCTCGTAACATTAAATGTTTGCCTGAAAGCGGCCGCCATTCTTACCAGCGCGTGGGAAGTTCCCGGAACTTGTGCTGTCTCTGCCCCCGGATGCTGGATGCCGGTTTCCTGTTACAATTGTAGGCTGGGAATGTGATGGAGCTAGAGAACAGACTTAACGTTTGTTAGTGCTAACGGCAGGTTCAGATTAGAAAGCCTCAGTCGGATTTTTAGACTATAAATCATTGTGGTGGGAAACAATTCTCGTAATTTTACGAAAATGGTAGATGTTACAATTTTTGTTATTAACTGTTAATGGTCTCCTACCAGAAACTAGGAAAATAAGGCTTATCTCTTTTAAGGGAACTTTTAACAGCATCACAGGTGAGTGCATTATCAGGCACAGGTATTCTGAATTTTACGAGAACTGGCACCAGGGGATATTATCATTGAGCTCAAATAGATGGGTTTTCAATCGGTCTACCCATCGTTGCTCTTTTTCGAATAAAATTCGTGTGGCATTCCAAGGTCTGTCTGTTAGTTTTTCAAGGACTGTCCATCTCATTTCTTCACAGTCATGATTTTGGTCAACAAAGTGGGAACAAAGTTTCGTGTTGTTCTTTTTTAATCGGATATTACTTTTGTGTTCCCCTATACGGGTCTTGACTTTTCTACAAGTCATACCGATATATTTCTTCTCACATGGGCACTGGATCATATAGACCACATGGGTCGAATTACAATTCGTATGTTGTTTTTGTGTCCAGGTGAGGGAGTCTGTGAGTTGTAGTGATTGTGTGATGGTTGTTAATTTGCACACTTGACAAGAGCCACAGGGATAATGTCCTGTGACAGGTGACATTTCTAGACTTCTCAGATCAGTGGATTTGGTTTTGGGTACAATGGGGCGGGTGTGGACAAGTAGGTCTTTTAAATTCTTTGTCCGCTTGTTGGCAAAACGGGGCTTCGGCCAGGTTTGTTTTCCAGTACACAGAATGGGCCAGTTTTTATTGATGAGTTTTTGCACATCATATGTTGCAGGACAGAAGGTTGTTACGCACGTTATAAGATCCTGGTTGGGTTCTTTGTTATTGATTTGTAGGAGGCAATCCCTTGGCTGATTTTTAGCTCTTTTACAGCATTTTGTGATGGTTGCTGAAGTATAGTCTCTTGTTTTCAGTTTTTTACACAGTTCCTTTGATTGAATTTCATAGTCCGTTTTTTTGCTACAATTTCTTTTGAGTCTTAGAAATTGGCTATATGGTAGATTGTCCCTGAGGGCTTTAGGGTGATAGCTTTTATAAGATAAAAGACTGTTCTTTGCTGTGGGTTTCGTGTATGTTTTTGTTTCCAGCTTTCCGTTTTCTACAAAGATCGTGAGATCTAGGAAATCCAAATGGGTTTTACTCACGGTGTAGGTGAAATTCAACCACTTGTCCCTCTCATTTAGCCAATTCATAAAGAGTTTTAGGTCTTGGTTAGTGTGCCAAATCAATAGAATGTCATCTATATAGCGTTTCCAGTATAAAATACTGGAAACGTACGGGTTAGTTCAATTGAGAACAAAGTTGTTCTCAAATTGGCTCACATAAAGACCCGCCACCGAGGGGGCAAAGGAACTGCCCATAGATGTTCCATGGGATTGGAGATATAAGTCGCCATTATATTCGAAAAAAAATTCAGTGAGTGCTAAACGACAGCACTCCAAGACAAAGTGTCTGGGTGTTCTGTAGGTCCACTCCTCCATAAATAGTTGGTCTTCTAACATTTGGAGAGTCTCCTTCTGTGGGAGGCTGGTGTATAGTTGTTCCACATCCAGTCCTACCAGTACCATAGTGTCTGGGTCAAATGTTTTATCTGATAGTTGGATGAGTAGATCCCGGGTGTCTTTAAGGTAGGTGGGTGTCTTTTGCACCATGGGTTTCAGGTACTCATCAGCGAATTTGGATAATGGTTCTAATAGAGAACCAATCCCCGAGACTATGGGGCGTCCAGGAGGGGGGACTCTGTTTTTATGAGTCTTGGGAAGAGAGTAAAAGAACGGTATTTTTGGTTCTTTGGTTATCAAGTATTCGGCTTCTTTTTTAGAGATCCAAGAATTAATTTCAGCCTCATAGACCATTATTGAAATGGTGTTCTGGAGTCTGGGGGTAGGGTCCGTTAGTATCCGTTGGTAGAATTTTGTATCTGCCAAGAGTTTCAGGCATTGTTCATCATATCCTTGTTTGCTTAGTATAACGATTCCTCCCCCTTTATCCGCAGGTTTTAAGATAATTTCTGTATTCTTCTGCAGTTCTTCCAAGGCTAGACGTTCTTTCTTGGACAGATTTTGGAAAGTGTGTTTTTTAGTTTTGTCCAGGTCGTCTATTCCTTTTAACAATGCTTGTTCAAAGGTCTGTATTTCTACAGGAATGGCACTGTTTGGTGGATTAAATTTGGATTTGTTACGTAAGGACGTGTCTCCCTCATTCCGATATTCTGTGCCCATGAAGAACGATTTCAATTTTAAGGTTCTACAGAACTCGGAGAGTTCGCACTTAAGTTTGAAAGTGTCTAATGGGGGGGTAGGAACAAATCCTAGGCCCTTGTTCAAGACTCTTGTTTGGTCATCTGTTAGGACTACATTGGTCAAGTTGACGATCAGTTGTTCTTGCTCGTACTCGGTTTGGCCGATGCCATGCTCCTCGTTTGTATATTGCGTTGCTGGTCTTGCCAATTGATGTTCTTTTTTCTTCCGCGGGATTGATTCTGGCCTCTCCCTAAAAAAGGCTGTTGAGGAAGACCAACTATTTATGGAGGAGTGGACCTACAGAACACCCAGACACTTTGTCTTGGAGTGCTGTCGTTTAGCACTCACTGAAAATTATTTCGAATATAATGGCGACTTATATCTCCAATCCCATGGAACATCTATGGGCAGTTCCTTTGCCCCCTCGGTGGCGGGTCTTTATGTGAGCCAATTTGAGAACAACTTTGTTCTCAATGAAACTAACCCGTACGTTTCCAGTATTTTATACTGGAAACGCTATATAGATGACATTCTATTGATTTGGCACACTAACCAAGACCTAAAACTCTTTATGAATTGGCTAAATGAGAGGGACAAGTGGTTGAATTTCACCTACACCGTGAGTAAAACCCATTTGGATTTCCTAGATCTCACGATCTTTGTAGAAAACGGAAAGCTGGAAACAAAAACATACACGAAACCCACAGCAAAGAACAGTCTTTTATCTTATAAAAGCTATCACCCTAAAGCCCTCAGGGACAATCTACCATATAGCCAATTTCTAAGACTCAAAAGAAATTGTAGCAAAAAAACGGACTATGAAATTCAATCAAAGGAACTGTGTAAAAAACTGAAAACAAGAGACTATACTTCAGCAACCATCACAAAATGCTGTAAAAGAGCTAAAAATCAGCCAAGGGATTGCCTCCTACAAATCAATAACAAAGAACCCAACCAGGATCTTATAACGTGCGTAACAACCTTCTGTCCTGCAACATATGATGTGCAAAAACTCATCAATAAAAACTGGCCCATTCTGTGTACTGGAAAACAAACCTGGCCGAAGCCCCGTTTTGCCAACAAGCGGACAAAGAATGTAAAAGACCTACTTGTCCACACCCGCCCCATTGTACCCAAAACCAAATCCACTGATCTGAGAAGTCTAGAAATGTCACCTGTCACAGGACATTATCCCTGTGGCTCTTGTCAAGTGTGCAAATTAACAACCATCACACAATCACTACAACTCACAGACTCCCTCACCTGGACACAAAAACAACATACGAATTGTAATTCGACCCATGTGGTCTATATGATCCAGTGCCCATGTGAGAAGAAATATATCGGTATGACTTGTAGAAAAGTCAAGACCCGTATAGGGGAACACAAAAGTAATATCCGATTAAAAAAGAACAACACGAAACTTTGTTCCCACTTTGTTGACCAAAATCATGACTGTGAAGAAATGAGATGGACAGTCCTTGAAAAACTAACAGACAGACCTTGGAATGCCACACGAATTTTATTCGAAAAAGAGCAACGATGGGTAGACCGATTGAAAACCCATCTATTTGGGCTCAATGATAATATCCCCTGGTGCCAGTTCTCGTAAAATTCAGAATACCTGTGCCTGATAATGCACTCACCTGTGATGCTGTTAAAAGTTCCCTTAAAAGAGATAAGCCTTATTTTCCTAGTTTCTGGTAGGAGACCATTAACAGTTAATAACAAAAATTGTAACATCTACCATTTTCGTAAAATTACGAGAATTGTTTCCCACCACAATGATTTATAGTCTAAAAATCCGACTGAGGCTTTCTAATCTGAACCTGCCGTTAGCACTAACAAACGTTAAGTCTGTTCTCTAGCTCCATCACATTCCCAGCCTACAATTGTAACAGGAAACCGGCATCCAGCATCCGGGGGCAGAGACAGCACAAGTTCCGGGAACTTCCCACGCGCTGGTAAGAATGGCGGCCGCTTTCAGGCAAACATTTAATGTTACGAGGTAAGAACCCCACCTGAAGGCCCCCTCTTACTACCTTTTCGTTTCAGTCTGGGACCAGAGAGTCCCGTTGCCACCTGACTGAAGCTTTATTCAACAAATACAATAGGTAAGATTACCGCCATTTCTACTATGTGCGCACTTTGCTTTGTAAACCTTACATCTTTCGTGTGCCACTTTTAAACTAAATGCTGCATTTAATCCCGCTGCCCTGCACGTATTGACCGACATAGCCTCAAACTTCACACTGAGCTAACTACCACGTCAGTCCTTTTAATACATGGCAGGCTTCTTGCAGTAACTATCTAAAAATCCTCCTAAAGAAGCCATTAGTACCACGTTTTTCCTCAGAGCACTATTCCAGTTCTTTTTACATTTCGGCTTTCACTCAATTAAAGCTACTCTCCACAAAATGGTGGGAAATTTCTTGTATGCTATAGATGCACCCATAAGACTTAATTCCTAAATATAGAATTATTTCTTTTTTCAGACAAAATTCCCGAAAAGGCGAGAATTCGACATAATTCATTACTACACAAATGGTGCAAGTAATTTTCATTATCTGTTGTTTGTATTGTGTACCTGTCCTGACGAATGCTCCGTAGACCCGGCTGGGCGATATGGAGCAGAAACATGTTGACGCCATTAAAGAGGTATAAAGAGATCCACTAACTCGACCTCCCATTATACCGCAATTTATTTTACTAGCAATACTTCACCTTTTTTAATAAAACTTTCACCGGTGTAGTATTAGCTTTTTATCTTCCTTTTTGGGTGCCCTACCTCCCCCTTACCCTTATCTCTGGACACTGCCACTAACGCCAGAGGTTGCCTCGGGTTGAGGCTTGGCATACAGCACGTTATTGGAACACTCGATGATAAATGCCATAACGCGTGTGAGGGGCGGAAGAAAGACATACACCGCACGAGCAACACCGCGTTTATGAGAGTGTCCAATTCTAACCAATGGTTAAAGTGGTAACAAGTGTCCATTCTTCTTTTGATTATCGTATAAAAGCCATCTCCATGCACAAACCTGGAGTTTGGAAGATCCACCCCCAACTATGCTCACGCAAATAAACTCAACGTGCGGACAGTCATGGACCTACTTTGGGGCGGCTGCCCCAACAACATGTGTTTTGCCAGTATGGGGCGGGTATCCTTCCTTCTTAATTCACATGTGGTCTTGTACCCCTTACTCGTATGCTACAATGTCTCTAAATGCATACCTGCCATGCCCAATTACTGAGCTATTAATGTTGAAATGTCTAATGTACTGTGATATCTTTTCAAAATGCTAATAAACAGATTTGACAAAAAAAATGAGTAAAACTCTTCTCTCCCCACCTGCTGTTGCCCTCTACTCCTGTCATTCCGGCTGAACTGGCCACTTTGCCAACTGAAGAGGAATTTACCAAAACATTGGTCAACTGGATGTCTTCCCCCCTCCAATTTGCGAAATTGCGTCTTAATCTGCATTGGGATCTTGTGCAGTTTTCCCTATTGAATGACCAGCAAGTTCCATTCTATGACCATTGCCCTCTGCCGGCAGTACCCACCCAAATTGAGTGGGGCACCCCTGAAAGGGCTTGTACTATAGAGGCAAACCGCTGTCCTTGTGAACCACTGGAACGAGCCGAGACAATCTTGTCCACTGAATCAATAATTTGTCACTCACCCCATTCCCTCCCTGGATTTACCTCCTAACCGGCTTTAATCTCCTCAGCCAACTCCAACGACATCACTCCCTCTCAAACCCTTTGCGACTCCCTAGCCTCATTCTTCCACAACAAAATCGCAGACATCCACAACAGCTTCGACAACCAACCCGGAGACCAACCCACCCAACCTTCTGCCGTACCTTCACCCCCCTTGAACATCCTCAATGACTGGAACCCAATCTCCACTGAGGACACCATCCGCCTGATGAACTCCATCGACTCAGGATCCCCCACAGACCCATGCCCTCACCATATCTTCAACAAAGCAGACTCCATCATAGCACCACACCTCCGAGACGTCATCAACTGCTCCCTCAACTCCGCCACCTTCCCGGAAAGCTGGAAACACGCCGAACTCAGCGCCCTTCTGAAAAAACCCACAGCTGACCCCACCGAACTCAAAAACTACCGCCCCATCTCGCTCCTACCATTCCCGGCCAAAGTCATTGAGAAAGCTGTCAACAACCAGCTCGCAGCCTTCCTCGAAACCAACAAATCCCTCGACTCCTCACAGTCCGGCTTCTGAGCCAAACACAGCACTGAGACCGCACTCATCGCAGCAACAGACGACATTCGAACTTTTCTGGACAATGGAGACACAGTCGCCCTCATCCTCCTTGACCTCTCCGCAGCCTTCGCCACAGTCGGTCATAGCACCCTCCTACAACGCCTCAGAAACATCGGAATCCAAGGAAAAGCACTGGAATGGATCACCTCGTTCCTTACCGGAAGAACTCAGAGAGTCCGCCTTCCACCTTTCAAGTCAGAGGACACTGAAGTCATTTGCGGCGTGCCACAAGGATCTTCACTCAGCCCCACCCTCTTCAACGTATACATGAGCCCCCTCGCGACCATCGCACGCCAACACAACCTCAACATCATCTCCTACGCTGATGACACTCAACTGATCCTCTCACTCACCAAAGACCCGAACACCGCCAAAACCAACCTACATGAAGGAATGAAAGAAGTAGCCGAGTGGATGAAGCACAGCCGTCTGAAACTGAACTCCGACAAAACAGAAGTCCTTATCTTAGGTACCTCCCCCTCCGCCTGGGATGACTCCTGGTGGCCAGAGGCCCTTGGAAAAGCACCCATCCCGACGGACCACGCACGGAACCTGGGCGTCATCCTGGACTCCTCACTCTCGATGAACAGACAAGTCAACGCCGTTTCATCATCTTGCTTCAACATTCTTCGCATGCTCAAAAAAACATTTCGCTGGATCCCCACTGAAACTAGAAAAACGGTCACCCACGCACTGGTCACGAGCCGCCTGGACTACGGTAACACCCTATACGCCGGTAACACCGCAAAACTTCAGAAAAAACTCCAACGCATCCAGAACGCATCAGCCAGACTCATACTAGACATCCCGCATTTCTAGTCACCTGAAAAACCTCCACTGGCTCCCCGTCAATAGGAGGATAACATTCCGCCTCTTAACCCTCGCACACAAAGCACTTTACGAACTCGGACCCGAATGCCTCAACACACGACTTTCCTTCTACACCCCCTCCCGCCAGCTACGCTCCTCCAACCAAGCCCTTGCTGCTGTACCTCGCATCAACAAAACCACCATGGGAGGAAGATCCTTCCCCTACCTGGCAGCTAAAACCTGGAACTCACTTCCCATTCACCTTCGCCTCACTCAGAACCACCTAGCATTCAGAAAGCAACTTAAAACTTGGATATTCGACAAGTAATTCCCCACCCTTCTTCAAGCGCCTTGAGACCCTCTGGGTATGTAGCGCGCTATATAAATTATTTGACTTGACTTGACTTGACTCCTATTGGAACCATGAAAATCCACAATAATCTATTTGGGCTGTCCAAATGTATTTTAACATTGTGGCATGGTGCTCGAGGTGGCGTTAGCAAAATACACTGGCGTAAATCAAAAATGCAGTTGTCCAATTTTCAATTGTTATGGGCACCTCAGGACTTCTCGCTAATGCCAATTCTTCTTATTTTATACCTTCCTTACCTTGCATTTTCCTCTGTAATATCTTAATGGCATCAACAAATTCTGACTTCCAAATTATTTCCTTCATCGCCTGTGTCAGATACTCCCCAAAGGCATTGATATATCCATGTATGGCAGCCTTTTGTCTTAGCACTTCCCTCTGGGACCCCAGTGTAGATATCCTTACTTGTTGCCTCCTTCCCATTATCAGTACTGCCAGTCTTTGGTGCACTCATAACACCTTTGTGTTTGTCGTCTTGTTTCTTAGCAGAAACATCCTTTGCATCCTGCCCACCCTTTTCCTTACCTTTATTACCAGTTTCCTCTATGGTGATGCCTTTAACCGGACTACTCCCTATACCCACTGAGACCACCCTAAAGACTTGCTGTTCCCTACTTTGCACCTTAAGACCCACACCTTCTCTAACAGCATAATTATCTGGTTGTCCAATACACTGAGTATCTGTTGTCTGTGACTCACCTCATTGCTTAAGATAAGCGCCCTCAACTCCCTGTATCCTACTCCACCATCACCCATACAAGAAGATATCCGGGGCTCTCTCGTTGTCAGATGGGCTGCACTAAACCCCTCCCTCTCTTCAGACTGGTGCCCCCAAGTCGATCTGCACTTGACCAATGTATGGAAACATCAACTGACCCCAGATGTCAGTGTTGAGATGGCCTTTCCACGCAGACCTAGATGGCGTGACACATCCAGAAGCTCTGTCAAACACTATAACTGCCCTTGTCCTACCTTGTCATCTTTATTCGGCATCCAAACCCACTTACAAGAACAACCTATTTCATCTTCCCCGCTGAAACCAATCTGACTTGAAGGATCCTTTAAAACACTTCAACCTCGGATACAAGCTCCCAGGGCACTGAATTGGCTACCTGTATGTACCCTGTTGTCTAAATCCCACCTCTGGACCTTCAGAATCATGGGGCTGAATTGCCTGTCAACCAGAGGCATTTCTACAAATTCAAGGTCCACAACTTGCACCAAATATTGAACTTCACGTGTCTTCTCCCCTTTGCTCACCTTGCCTCCTACCTAGCACACATTGCAGACCTCCCCATGCACTGGTTCTACATCCAATTATCACGGTCCGTTCGGCATTATCCCATATGAGTGCCACCATTTGAGTGTTGCTAAATTTCTTTCTTCTATTCCCTTACATATGCTGTCGGCCATCAGTAGCGCTCCTGCCACCTGTAACCAGACACTGTGTTCCTTTCAAGCGGTGCTTCCTGCCCCTTCTAGCCTACCCGCTCCTTGGGAGACTCCTCTTCGGCGCGATTTACATGCTGCCCATCTCCGCTGCAAACCGAGCAGCGTTGCCACAACAGGTATCACAGCTTCCTGTGTATGATCTGCATAATTCTCCTCACACATGGCTGCAGGTTCGATTTGTACCCATTTCGCTTTTGGCTTTACATTCTTTACCTTTTGCGCGTGGCTGGATGCATGCTAAAATATCCGCAGCTACCCCCTTTGCTGATACCCGGTTGGCCATGCTTGTTGTGAGACCCGTACCTTGACCAGGTTCTCTCTACCTTTCTCCTGTAATACCTGCAATGCCTCCACCACCTTATTAACCATCAACATCCAACACTCACACCAAAATACTTAATATGTTAAATACTGCAATAAACTCCTCAACGAGATCCCACCCCTTGGCCTATATCTAGAAAATTGCTGTTCTATGCCTGGGTGTATCGAATGCCAAAGAGGCCATCCCTCACTACCCATCCCATCTAAATCTGCTGCTCCGTGCCCTAAAATCTTGGTCAATTAGAGCCCCCCTGAGTGTCCGTAGGATGTTACACCCCCCCGCCCGACAATTCCGTGGGGACACCAGATCAGCCTAGCTGTAGTGGGGGAGTTTAGAATGTGGAACATTGGGCGAGGGTGGAATGTAAAGGATTCATTGTACCTCTTGCGTTCGAGGTGGCTAGAATTTTTTTTAGATCTCTTATGAATGTAATTAAATCTTTTGATCAAC